>NW_026526677.1:14525235-15725235 GCF_024362965.1 Panthera pardus | reverse complement strand
CATGGCCGGCAGGGAGACAGGGTGGATATGATCACATGAAGTAATCCAGAGGTGGCTGCTTAGCCGAGGACTGTGGACCGAGCCATTTCTCACCAGAGATTGTGGATGTGATGTGCATAATGATCTATGTTCAGGATGCAGAGATAAGACAGCGATCTTTAATGCAAGGTAGACAGCGGTAATGGCAACAAAGGAAGTGCTGATGAAAAGCTTTCCAAGTTCAAATGAGAAAGAATTTGCCTTCTAGCTAGGGGAGTAAAGGAAAAGCTTCATGAAAGAAAAGGCCTGCAGAGCGTCTATTACCCTAGGTCAGTTAGGGCTCATACCCGAACTTGAAGATGAGGGTCAGTCTCACCCAAACCTCACGACTGGGAAATTCAGGGAGTTCCTCCAGTGAACCCATCCCATCCCCCAGCCACAAGCATTGATTCAAGGATGGTGTGTGACAAAAGTCAAGCAAGCCAGGGACAGTGAGATCTACCAGGAAGCAGACGTGCCTCTTCTCTGCTGAATTTGAACATGGAAGTATGTGGCCTTAGAAGCCACTGTCAGTTATCTTACAGGCACAGGGGGAGAGACTTTTAAGTACAGAACCCTCTCTGAGGAGGTACAGCTGGGAGGGGAGGGGAAGAGAGAGAGAGAGAGAGAGAGAGAGAGAGAGAGAGAGAGAGAGAGAGAAACTGGGCCCTGGATGCATCATTTCAGGGAAAATATGGGGAGTTGAGGCATTAGTGAAAAATACAATTTGCTGGGAGCACTGGAGCAAGGATGTTAATATTGGAAAAGCAGATTAGAAAGAGATCACGGAAGGTCTTGGATGGGGAATAAGAGACTTTCTATAGCCTTTCCATAGGCAATCAGAAGCTATTGGGAGTATTTAAGTACTGTGCTATGAGTGGCGTTGTGGGTAAATAATCAGTAATGGGTGCAAAATAGATTGGAACAGAGAGAGGCTGCACCTGGGGGGGGGATGATGGGGAGCTCACTATGATAATCTGAAGACCCGAATGGAGCTAATGCAGTGGGGCTGGCAAGAGGAGAGTGGGGGGAAATAAAAGCACAGGGTCAAGATTGTAGATAAAGATTTTTGTCACTAAGGCTGCGTGAATGAAGCAGCCTATATGCAAGTCAAGCCTGGAGGAGCCCCCGCCTCAAGTTCTTGGCTGGCTCCTTTTTTTTTTTTTTTAATTTTTAAATTTTTTTTTTTTTTTTATTTTTGAGAGAGAGACAGAACGCAAGCAGGGAAGGGCAGAGAGAGAGGGAGACAGAACCCGAAGCAGGCTCCAGGCTCTGAGCCCTCTGCACAGAGTCTGACGCAGGGCTCGAACTCACGAACTGTGAGATCATGACCTGAGGCGAAGTCGGACGCTCAACCGACTGCACCACCCAGTTGCCCCCCCCCCTTTTTTTTTCTTGGCTTGCTCCTTTAGGCCAGTAGTTTATCACCATAAAAGATGGGTGTAAAAGATTAGACAACAGGTTAAATAAAAAATTTTCTTCAGGCACCATCCCACAATGCAAATGGAGCACGATGATGACATTTTACGACATTGAGAAGTAGTTTGTGGTGTTGACTCACAATCTGTACTGTTAGCAAACTTTAGGAGCTGTTTATACACAGTACTAGCAAACTACTTTTGAAGGGGGTAGCATAAAGCATACACTTCCATTTGTTGAGAGTTTGTACTTTTTTTCTAACTGGCTGTGTGACTCTGAGTAAATCACTCACCCTCTCTGAGCTACAGTTTCCTCGATTGTAAAAAGGGGAAGAATAGAGCTTCTTTCTGGGGTTCTGGTCCTCACCTCATGATGTTATAGGAAACCCCCTTGCCAGTTTCTAATAAATTTAAGATAATGAAATAAACAGTAAAATACATAAAAGTATTCAAAAATAAATAAATACAAGGTAAATAGGTTTCAATCTCTTTCCTATCTCTCTCCTGTCCTTTTTTTTTTTTTTTCCTTTTCTGAGTATGCTTTCTGTTTGCAGCCTGCCCTTAAACAGATACTATTTGCATTTTTGCGTTGTCACAGCTTGGTGGTAGGTTTTCAGCTTCATGTAGATTTTCTGGTTAAGGCAGTCTTCCAGATTCTGGCACCATCTGCATTACAGGATTGGGATGGCCTTTCTCTGTCCTGTATTTTAGAATGGTGGAATAACTAATACGCAGTCTTTTATTATGATGATTTGCTCGAAGAGCTAAAAGCCACTCCTGATTTATATGGGGCGCCTGGGTGGCTCAGTCGGTTGAGCTTCCGACTTTGGCTCAGGTCATGATCTTGCCATTCGTGAGTTCCAGCCCTGTGCTGGGCTCTGCGCTGACGGCTTGGAGCCTGGAGCCTGCTTCAGATTCTAGGTCTCCCTCCCTCTCTTTCTGTCTCTGTCCTTCCCCCGCTCATACTCTCTCTCTCTCTCTCAGAAATAAACATTAAAAAAATTCTAAAAAAGCTACTCCTGATCCATAATAGTGGGGAGAAGGGGGTGCTTCTCAGCAAAAGGCTGTGGGTATGACGAGCATTGTGAGTGGTATCTCTAGAGCCGGAGGGTGATATGAATGGCTAACGCAAGGGAAAGTGATGAAGGCCATAGAAGATGCATCGCTCAAGTCCCATGGCTAGGGGAGAGCCACTGTTAGGGATCTAGTGTCTTAGATCTATCGACAGCTCCCCATTTCCCCTGCACTACCATTTATTCTGAATGTTTACTATGTGCTAAGTGTTTGTACTATTTCATTCAAGTCTTGAGATAACCCTAGGAGGTAGATAAGGCATTATTATTAAGCTCATTTGACAGATAAGGAAATTGACGCTTAGGTCATTTGTCTGAGGTCACGGAGACAGAGCTTAGTTAAGGGACAGAGCAAGAACTTGAATCCTGGCCTTAGTGATTTTAGAGCCCATGGTTTTAACTATTGTCCCAGATCGCCTGGGAAGCTCTCTCTTATCTTTTCTTTTACAGGCACTTGATTTATGTCACCCATCTGGAATGGGATGGAGTGAAAAAAGGGGATTTGGGAACTATTGTCTCTTCAAGATTACTCAGCTCTTTGATATCTCCCCTGGGAGCCACGTTGACTGTCGGCTAGAAGGTGCTGGAAAAAAATAGATAGCTCCAGGGTGTTCACTTGTATGCAATTTATTATTTCTAAAGATAAGGCTTAAGGAGCCGTCTATATTGCATTCTACTTCTTCCAATGAATGAAAGCAGAAGGGCATCTGTTTAGCATTTGGGACAGGCACCTGGTTCACCCTGGTTAAAAGAGAAAAATAAAGGGGCACCTGAGTGGCTCAGTTGGTTAAGCCTCTGACTTTGGCTCAGGTCACGATTTCACAGTTTGTGAGTTCGAGCCCCGTGCCGAGCTCTCTGCTGCCAGCCCACAGCCCGCTTCAGATCCTTTGTCTCTCTCTGCCCCTGCCCCTCTCGGTGCATGCTCTCTCTCAAAAATAAATAAAATTTTAAAAAATGAGAGACAAAAAAAGAAATACTAAAACATAGTAATCCAGATAATTAATCCCTCTCTGGCTGGCTTGCCCACTGCTTTGAGTATGAGACTCAAAGACGATAATTTAAATTTGGGGCTGCCAAAAAAGGATGTACTTACGCTTGATTAATTGGGAAAGCTAAAGATCTCCCCAGGAGAGGGTTGGATTCCCTTCTGGGTCTAGACCTTCCGGGTTCTGGTCTGAAGCTTTGGGAAAGTGCTGAGGTTCTACCAGACGGTGAACTGGAAGGGACATCATCTCATTTAATACTGCCCTTTACCTGTGGAAGGCACTGAAGTCTAGTGTGCTAAGTACCTGCCCAATGCCCCTCCAAGACCGGCTCTCCACCCTTTCCCGACCTGCACTTTGTCCTGGGAGGCAGGCCTGTGTGCACTGCTTTGGTGGCTTTCCTTATTCTCTGGTCTCCAGTTTGATCAGGCCGGAGGGAAGCACGCACAGCCGAGCAGAAGTCAGAGGAGAGCGGCTGCTTCTCCCTTGCTCCTTCAAGGCCTCGGTGGAATAAGGGCTCCTTGTAGTGACGAGCCCTGAGATGCCACACGATCCATCTTGCGCACACGTCTTTGTAAGTAGCTGCATTCTGACGCTGGAGTCAAATCGCCCAGTTTGGATGGTGCCATCTGTTTCCTGCGGGGACCTTGACTGATACACCCAGAAAGGTTGAATGACTTGTCCAAGGTCTCAGGAGGATGTGGCCACATACCAGGCTGTGCTAATGAGAAGAGATAACGCTGGCATACTTTACTGTTTATGAAGAATTTTCATCACCAGAATCTCAGGTGCAGGAAAAGCTTTCCACTTAGAGATTAGAAAAGTGAATCTTCGGGAAGAGGAGCCATTGGCCACGGCTGATGAGCGACAGAGCTATCCTCAAACCCAAGGCATGGGCTGTGCCCGTCCCACCCCATGGCCACCTCCAAGTCAGGCCAAACTTCTGATCGTTTACTGGCACTACTCCGGTGTGGCGCGTCGGGAGAGCACGGGCCCCAGAGTTCCATCTTCCAGGCCCAGAGCTACTGATGCTCCCTGCACAAGCCAGCGGCCATGCGAAGAAAGTGATTTTACACATGAGGGAAGTGACGCTCAGAAGGCTGAACATCTTATCCAAAGTCACGCAGCTGGGAAGTACCTGGAACTTGAACCGGAGCCCGTCTGCCCGCCCTTTCTGCTGCCCCGAGCTGTCTTTGTGTGCACAGGTGTGGATTTCTGAAGTTACTGTAGGCTGCAGACCATGCACATCCTTTGTATTTTCTCTCATCAAACCAGTCTCAGCCTGGCCTTTACACTAACTCTGGGACCTTGGCCTGGCTTTCCTATTGGGAAGCCAAGGAGGCTTTTGTGGATAAAACATGACAGAAAATGGACTGTAGCTGATTAAGATCAAGAGATAACATGGGAAGGCCAGGCAGGCCCTTTGTCTGAGTTAGCCTGGGAAAAATGCAGCCGGGGTCAGAACCACCTCCTGTTCCTACTGAGGGGATAGCGGTGCCAGAGGGTGATTTTCAGCTTTGATGGGCATCTCAGTTAGCAGGGCTGAAGGGTCCATCTGATCTATCATCTTGGTAAAAAAATTCCCCTGGGCCCACTAACTTTCATGACATAAAAGCAGAGTAGGGGGCTGTTGTTGGCTGAGCATCGACCTGGGGTCACCCACTCTCTGTTTGGCCTCGAGGACTCACTCCCCCGGTTTGGGCCTCGGTTTCCTTATCTGAAATATGGACGAGATGGGTGACTCCAGATGCCACCTATCTTCCCAGTCTGTCGTTCATGAGTTCGGGGGTCTGGGGAAGTATGTGAGCCTTTCAAGACCTCCCCACTTGCTGACACCCCTCCCATCCCTTAGCAGGATATCAGGGTTGTACTGTTGGTGGATTTGCATCAGTCAGTTCACATTTTCTTCCCTATTTACTCACATCCATGAACAGCTGGCCGAGACCAGGCAGTGGTTGCCGAGGGGGTTGCAGAGGGGGTTGCAGAGAGGGTAGGACTATCTGCATAGCATTTGTGCCTGCCACCACCCCTTGAATGGCGGTTAGCAGATTTGGGAAGTATTCTAGGTTATGTGCTGGTCCAACCTCCCCTTACTTTACGACAGTGACGAGCAGAGCCTGGGATGCTAAGTGACTTGCCCAGGATGCCCGTGACCCGGGGCCGCCACCCTCCTGGAACACTGTGCTCTTGCCGCCAAAGAAGACTCACTGTGCTTGGTGAGGGTCTCCGAAGACGACTGCTTTGAGGATAAAACAGAAATAATAAACCTACAGTGTAGAGAGAAACACCATGGAAAGCGTAGACAAAAGACGAAGGGGAAAAAGGTCACGTGATGCCACGCTGTTTTGGCTGAAGCAGAGCAGGGCTCTTACGGGATGCGCTGGAACCTGGCTTAAAACCCAGCAGTGACTGAACTTCTTGTTCTTATTGGCAGGTTCAAGGGGTAGCGGCTGCTGTGTTTTCTGTTCGGGGAGGGCCCTTGGCCAGAGTTGCTGAGTACTCAGCGCAAGCCAGGTGATGAAGCAACTGGCAGGACCGGGAGAGAGGGAGAGCGTTTCTCCTGGCTGAATGAGGAAATGGGTTCCATGGTGGTACGGTCTGGGGACGGGGTGGTCCCTGAGACAGGTGGGTAAATCTATGGGGACATTTGCTCCGTGGGAAGGCTTGCTTGCCTCTCGTGCCCCCCTGTACAGCTTTGTTCTCTTTCCGTGTGTCCTAAGAAAGAGCTGCTCTCGGACGCGTTTTGGCACCGACGCCTGTGCCTCCCACAGCCGATTAGAAAAATTCTTTTCAAAACTTAAGGCACAGGATTTTAGAGTGCCAGGTCTAAGGACCGTAGAGCTCAGCTAGTCACATCCGGTTATTTAACACTTGAGGAAACTGAGGTTCTGGGATGAAAGTTGGCTCACTGAATGCCACGTGGTAAGATACTGGCAGTGCTAAGCCTCCGACGTAGGCTTTCGGATTCCACTTGGTGTGATCTCAGGCTAGGCAAACGGTACTCGTGTTCTCAGCCAGCCTGGGATGGTACAAGGGAGTCAGTGCTTCTAAATAAGTAACTGGTAGCCTTAATCCCATATACATAATAATGAGCTGAAATGTACTGAGATCTTATGTGCAAGCAGTTTTACACGATCTCATTTAATGTCACTTGACCTGTGAAGGAGGTGTTATTATTGCAGGTGTTTTACATAAGGAAACTGAGGCCTAAAGTGATGTAACTTGCCAGAATTCACACAGCCAGCAGGTAGCCGAGTGAGAATTGTAAGTCTGAGGCTGAACCTTGTTGTCAGGTCATTAGATTAACATCAAATAATCTTGTAAAATTTGTTCTGGAGTGAGACATAAGTTTTAGGCATCTTTTCCCTTTCATATTTGAATTTTTATTTATTTATTTTTTAAACGTTTATTTATTATTATTTTTTTTTATAAAATTTTTTTTTAACGTTTATTTATTTTTGAGACAGAGAGAGACAGAGCATGAACAGGGGAGGGGCAGAGAGAGAGGGAGACACAGAATCTGAAACAGGCTCCAGGCTCTGAGCTGTCAGCACAGAGCCCGACGCGGGGCTCGAACTCACGGGCGGCGAGATCATGACCTGAGCCAAGTTGGACGCTTAACCGACCAAGCCACCCAGGCGCCCCTAAACGTTTATTTTTGAGCGAGAGAGACAGAGTGTAAGCAGGGGAGGGGCAGAGAGAGAGGGAGACACAGAATCTGAAGCAGGTTCCAGGCTCTGAGCTGTCAGCCCAGAACCTGATGTGGGTCTGGAACCCATGAGCTGTGAGATTATGACCTGAGCCGATGTTGGAGGCTCAACTGACTGAGCCACCCAGGTGCCCCTATTTGAAATTTTTCTAACAATTAAAAAAATTGAGGGGTGCCTGGCTGGCTGAGTCGGTAGAGCATGTGACTTGATTTCAGGGTGGTGAGTTCAAGCCTCACAATGGCTGTAGAACTTATTTAAAGAAAACCTGACACATAGTTCACACTTGAATGTTTTATGTAAATTCATATAGGACTGAACTTAGTGTTTTGATTTCTTTTTAGATTTTATTTTTTTAAGTAATCTCTGCACCCAATGTGGGGCTCAAACTCACAACCCCAAGATCAAGAGTCAAGCTCCAACGACTGAGCCAGACAGGCGGCTTAGTGGTTTAAAGCAGAAGTTCTCAAGCTCTAGTGGGCATAAGAATCACCTGGAGAGTTTCTGAAAAACCCAAGCTGTTGGCCTTTCCCCCAGAGTTTCTAATACCTCAGGTCTGGTGTGGGCCTGAGAATTTGCATTTTTAAGTTCCCAGGGGCTGCTGGTGCTGCTGATCTAGGGACCTCACAGAGAATCACTGACTTAAAGGACTCATGCAAAAACTTTGTGTCCGCTGAATTTTCTTGCATCGGGTCTCATTTTCCAAGTTAAGTATACCTCTCCCAGAAAAGAGTCTTGTCAGGAAATAAGGGAAACAATGTTATCACTTGATTGCTTAACTACCATTTCAAAAGGGCTGCAGAAGGGCCTTCAGTTAGGACGAATTGTCTAGCAGGCTAAAGACTTGGGCTGAAAAACACCAGCAGGAATTAATAGATCCCAGCCACATCTTCTGCTCCTGCCCTACTCTCAAGATAGAGGATTCTGGGGGGACAAAGGGAGAATGGCTGAGCTGAGGTCACATATCTATTCCTGAGCCAATTACCGCAGCCAGGAAAATGTGATGCTCTGATTGGCCAGACCTGAGTCACATGCTGACTCCTAAATCAGGAAGTGAAATGAACTCCTGGAAATAATTCCACTAGGGTGCAGACCCTGTGGATGTGAGTGGTCCCTCTAGAGGAAGCCTGGGGATGAGGAACATCAGAAAAAAGGGTAAAGTGGAGGCCAGGTGGCAAAAACACACATGCCCACCTTTCTAGTTGCTAAGCAACCTTTTACATTTTAGTTCTGGTTATGCTTATTTCCCACAAAGTTCTCCTAGCACAAGGGCTGACCTCTCTGTAGATGAAAGAGGGCCAAACCCAGGGGGTCTTGAGTGAAGTGGAAAGATCTGGGCTGGAGATTTGGGTTGTAGTTCTTTTCTGCCGTGAACTTCCTTCCCTCTGTGAGTCTGTGTTTTCTTCGGCTATAAGGTGAGGAGACTGGCGAGGATCTCAGTGGGCCCTTGCAGTTCTAATTAGGGCTGTGGTTCTGGGCAGTGTCACAGGCAGCGGGGCCCTCCCAGTGCCTTTCACATGATATCTCAGAAATGAAGGCAGCTTTTTCTAAACATGGGAGGTACCTGACACAGAATGACCTGGCTTACTGGAAAAAGCCTCAGATAGACTTGGCATCAGATAGACCTTTTTTTTTTTTTTTAAATTATATTTATTTATTTATTTTTGAGAGCAAGAGAGCATGCACATGTGACCGGAAGAGGGGCAGAGAGAGGGAGACAGAGGATCTGAACCAGGCTCTGCGCTGACAGCAGACAGCCCCGTGTGGGGCTGGAACTTACAAACCCTGAGATCATGACCTGAGCCGAAGTCGGATCCTTAACTGACTGAGCCACACAGGCGCTCCTCAGAGAGACTTGATTCCTGTGTGACCCAGGCGAGTTAGAGTAGCCCCTCTGAACCTCCCTCTAGAAAGTGGAGTTAATGATAATCCACACTTGGTCTCAAAGGTTGTTGCGGCTGAGAAGGTGCATGAGAAAGTGCTTTGGAAACCTTCGAGCGCGGTGCCGATGGCGGGCCCACCGACCCAGGGCTCTTGCGTCCCAGGCCGGCATGCTTGAGGGACTCAGTGCTCCTGAGTGAAGGCTAACGCTCACATTCAGTGGGCACCAGCCCTTCCACAAGGCACGTCTGATACTTGCAGAGGACTTTTTATACTTGCTATTCTGCCCACGAGTGCCCCATCGGGTGGTAAATTCAGGCCACTGGAAGCCTCCCCTAATGACTCTACCCAAGTAATCCCCACCACCCACCAGTTTCCCTCTCTCTCTGCCTCCATTTGTTTCCTTCACAGCGCGTATTGCAATTCCTATTTATCACTGGGGTCATTTAGCTGCGTATTGCCTTAGCCCCACGACACTGTAAGCTCAGGATAGCAGGGAAAGTACCTTCCTGTTGTATGCCCAGCATGTATGTACTCAATCAGTACTTCTTTTTTTTTTTTTTTAATTTTTAAATGTTTTTGTTTTATTTTTGAGAGAGAGACAGAGCTAGTGGGAGAGGGGCAGAGAGAGAGAGAGAGGGAGACACGGAATTGGAAGCAGGCTCCAGGCTCTGAGATGTCAGCACAGAGCCTGACATGGGGCTCGAACTCATGAACCGTGAGATCATGACCTGAGCCGAAGTCGGAGGCTTAAGCGACGGAGCCACCCAGGCGCCCCTATTTCTTGAATCAAAGAACAAATGCAAAAAGTTAGAGGCCTGTCCCTGTGACTTCTTTGGATTTTCCTCAAAGGTGCCATCCTGTGAACCAGTAGCTCTCAGCACCTTGTGTGAGCCAGGAATGGCGAGAAATGCTGACGGTGCCGGGGTCTTCCCAGACTGGTAGGGAGCGGGCTGCCCTGCCCCTGTCCCTTGACCTTGAGCATGCATGCCCTTGCCTTCCCACTTATCCATGGGGACCCGTGTCTGGGCCCTAAAGCTCTCCTGAAATGATTTTCAGAAAAGGTTCTGATGAAGTCAGGTACACTGGTGAAGGAGAACACTATTTTTCATAACGAACGATAAACCATGAGACTTGAGATGACAAGGATTTTTGTGCTACTTCCCGCAGGACTAAGTATTTTGTAGGGCCTAGTGCAAAATGCAAATATGGGCTTTTAAAAAATTTATTAAGAATGTTGAGATTGTGACAACAGAGCATTAAACCAAGTGCAAGGACGTCCCCCTACCCCCGCCTTTTTTTTTTTTTTTTTTTTCTAAAGTAGGCTTCGCATCCAGCACAGAGCCCAGTGCAGGGCTTGAACTCATGACCCTGAGATCAAGACCTGAGCCAAGGTGCTTAACTGACTGAGCCCCCCAGGGGCCCCATGCCAGGACCCTCCTAAGTGAGAGTTGCACACCCATGAGCCGGACCCTGCTTACTGCCTTCAGAGTCTAGTGAGGAGATGAGTTTGGATTCTCCGGGCTGGCCTGCTGTTTGTGGACACTGTGGCTTCCAAAGACCCTTTTTCCATCAGCTCAAGAATAATTCTGATTCCAGACAGGACTCTCAGCAGCCAGGATACGCCACTCGCCCAAGAAGCTGCCGCTGCTCCTTACCCCCGGATTTACCCCCAGACTCCGTGGTAAGCCAGTGGACTCAGCTAAGCCAGTGGACTCAGAGCAGAGCCAAATTTATTTATTTTTTTATCTAGTAGCTTAAGGAAGCAGGAAAGTTGTTTTTGAAAAACTCCCTAGAAGGTAAACATGATGAATGATGACATTCTTTCATTGTTTACAGCAACACACTGGCATGGAGGGGGTTCGCGTTGCCACCACAAGCTGCTGTTTACCTGTCCTCCGCACACCGCACGCCTACAGCAAGCGACACAGCCTCCTTCCGGGGCCCCACCTTCAGGAATGTGGCCTTATTTTAGAGGAGGGGAGTGGCGGGGAGAGGATGGGCGAGGGCAGGCTTAGGTGGAATGGGAGGGGATACTGGCTTATGTTTCCTGAAAGCCACCGAGGGAAACTCGAAACTGTATACATCAAATTATCCAATCAATATATATTTTAAATAAATGAACCTAGTTGTGTATTCAGTTGATTTTATTTCAGAACAGGTAATACATTCTTACAGTTCAAAACTCCAAAGTTACAAGAAGGTTTATGGTGAAAAATCTTCTTGGCTCCCCTGCCCCTGCGGGTAGACATTACAATTCGTGGGGTTTTGTTTTTTGGGTTTTTTTTTTTTGCACCCCGGTAGAAATACTGTTTGCATAAATGAGCACATATGAACACACCCTTCCACCCTGTTTTTTTTCCCCCCTCCCCACTGATCACACACTTTAACACTGTCCTGTACTTTGCTTTTTTCACTAAAGATTATATCCAGGAAATCTTTCTGCCTCAGTTCACAAAGAGCTTCCTTGTTCTTTTCTAAATATGCATAGTATCTTCGTTGTGTAACTGTGTTGTAATTTATTTAACCACGTGGACGTTTAGGCTCCTCCAGGCTTTTGTTATTACAAACAGTGGTGTAATAAGCGATTTTGACCAGTGTGGTTCAGAGTTTCTCTTGGTTCCATTGGGGAAAATGGAAGTCAGATTCACCCTCCCAATTTCTTTTTCGGTCAGAGTCGAGGGCATGTGCATTTCCAGATCTAATGGAGTGGAATGGATACCACCATTCAACCTTCTGTGAACTTCCACAAGTATTTATTGAGTGCCCACTTTGTGCTAACACTCTTGCAAAACACTCGGGATACTCCAATGCCATGACAGTCCCTGCTCTTCTGGGGAGACAGTCTGGTTAGGGGCTGAGGGAGGAGACCTATGATCAATCAACAAGAAGCCCAAATGAGGCACCTGGGTGGCTCAGTTGGTTGAGCATCTGACTTCGGCTCAGGTCACGATCTCACGGGTCGTGGGTTCGAGCCACGCATCAGGCTCTGTGCTGACAGCGCGAAGCCTGCATGGGATTCTCTGTCTCCCTCTCTCCCTGCCCGTTCCCTACCCATGCTTGCTCTCTCTCAAAAATAAATAAATAAACATTAAAAAAAAATGCCTCAAGTGCTGTGATGGGGTGTGTGTGGAGGGCACCACTTAAATGGGGACTAGGAACAGCCTCTCTTGGATCACTGAGCTGTACTTGGGGGGATGGTACCAGGCGAGATTAAAAATTAAGCCTCAGACTTCGAATTTGTGTGATTTGTACAGCTCTTTCAGACTTTCCCCATCGTATGGCTGGTTGCCTAAGTAGTAGGGATTACTCTCGTAGGGCGGAGAGGTTTGGAGACATTTTCTTGTTTTCTCTCTATTCTGTTTTTGCAAAAGAGAAAATCGTCTTCACCTAGCCGCTCCACAGGAGGGTTACCCTTTGCGCCGTCTGAAGAGGTCAGCCCACAGAGCAGCAGTGGAGGCCAGATCTGGAGAGGGCTCAGCCTTTGTAACTCAGGCCGCCTGAGCTAGCATTCTCATCCAGTCCAAGTGGCCCACAGTCTGCAGAAATGGAGTCTTGTGGTGGAGGCCGCTCGGCTGGGAGGATCCAGATGGTTCTTCAGGCTCACCCCCGTCAGCCTTTTGATTTGGATGCTCCCGGAGCTGGGAGCACTGAAGTGAAGGAAGTATTAACGGGTAGCAAATGTTGATGGGGATCCTGGGCACGGAAGCTGGCGATCTTTCCTTCATTCGAGGATGATATTGAACACTTTGAGCTGGCCGTCCGGCACCAGCCCTGGCTAATCTGGCTGCTGTGCTGAATGGGTGCTTCTCTCCCACCCTCTGCCCTGACCCACACTCTCCTGCATCCTGTCCATCAGCAAGGCAGGCAATTCCTTACTGTTCTTGCCCCTTAAATCCTTCCCATCCTTCAAGTCCCAGCCATGAAGCCCCCCACCTCCCTTATAGCCTGCTTTAAAGCCTTTAGGGCAGGTCACGCATTGTCTTTATTCCCTACAGGGTCCTTTGGGGCAGAAACCTTGACACCCGGGCCCAGTTCTGTTGCCCCTCCCCACCCTGATCCTGGCACAATACAGCCTTGTCCGTACTAGGCCTTCAACACACATGTGTTGTCCGCAGAGTAAAAGCACTGCCCTGGTTTGTAAGACGACACTCTGTCCATAAACGAGGGAGCTGGCAATGTTAGGAATGGCGATTAGCACATTGTTGTTACTTGAAGTTGTTCTAGTGGGTCTATTTCCCATCCAAGTCAGCACTGCCTTGTTTTCTATTTTGGGTCCCATTTCAGCAGAATGATTAAACAAAGGGGAAATCATCAAAAACCACAGCAGAGCCTGATGGGGCGGAGGGAAAAGGCAGAACAGAGCATGTGGGGTTGAGGGGAGGGTGATAAAAATACAGTAAGGGGGTGGGAGTCCGAGAGACGGGGTGGCCCAGACTGAAGCCCGAGAAAGCAGCGCATGTAAAACGGGGCCATGTGGCAGAGCCTTTGGGGAAAGAGCTCTATGAGAAGGGGGGCCGAAGTCCAAATAACTTCACCCTGGGAACCAGTCAACTGTCCTGACTTGTGAGAGAGGGAAGCCAAAATTGCTCCAGAATTTTTTTTTTTTTCCTGGAAAGAAGCATGAACAGAAATTCCAGCTGAAGGGCCAGTCCCCCCTTCTCCTTCCGTTCCTAGGGCTGGGCATACGGCTCCTGTCTCTGGACAAGGGAACTGCTTGCGTGCATTCCTTCCCTGGGCTGCTGGGAGAGGGCGTCTGGTCCCCACGTTTTCCTCCCCTGGACGGAGGGGGCTGACCTCAGATTCTCCCCGTTGCAGAGTCTGGTTCCACAGTGGGTCACTGAAGTGTCCCAGTGGGGAATCTTTGATGTGGAAGAGACCCAGCAGCAGGACCAGGGACCCACAGCACCCATGGGAGACCCAGGAACCTAAAGTGGCCTTGGGCAGGGAAGGAGGGAATGAGAGAGAATGAGGCTTGCTTGCTTCTGGAGCGTGGGCTCCTGCGAGATTTTTACCAGCCTTGGTCACAGGTCCAAAGCTCCTGGTGAGGCACCGTGTATTCCACATTCTCTCCCTCAGAGACTGCAGGGCTGTGCTGTGGCCACTTGCCACATATGGCTAGGAGCACTGAAATGTGGCTGGTCCAAGTGGAGATGTGCTTTAGGTATAAAATATACCCGAACTCGGAAGTCTTTGTACGGAAAGAGAACGTAAACTATCTTGTTAATAATTTTCATATCGATTACGTATGGAAATGGTGATGTTTGGATATACTGAGTTAAACAAAATGTATCGGTGACATTAATTTCACCTGTTTCTTTTTTCTTTTTTTAATTTACATCCAAGGTAGTTAGCATATAGTGCAACAATGATTTCAGGAGTAGATTCCTTAATGCCCCTTCCCCATTTAGCCCATCTCCCCTCCCACAACCCCTCCAGCAACCTTCAGTTTGTTCTCTGTATTTAAGAGTCTGTTATGTTTTCCCCCTGCCTCTGTTTTTTTATTATTTTTGCTTCCCTTCCCTTGTGTTCATCTGTTCTGTGTCTTAAAGTCCTCATATGAGTGAAGTCATATGATATTTGTCTTTCTCTGACTGATTAATTTCACTTAGCATAATACCCTCCAGTTCCATCCACGTAGTTGCAAATGGCAAGATTTCACTCTTTTTGATTGCCAAGTAATACTTCAGTGTGTGTGTGTGTGTGTGTGTGTGTGTGTGTGTGTGTGATAAAGAAGATGTGGTACACCACATCTTCTTTATCCGTTTATCCATCAATGCACATTTGGGCTCTTTACTTTGGCTATTGTTGATAGCACCGCTATAAACCTCGGGGTGCATGTGCCCCTTCAAAACAGCGCACCTGTATCCCTTGGATAAATACCTAGTAGTGCAATTTCTGGGTCGTAGGGTAGTTGTATTTTTAATTTTTTGAGGAAGCTCCATACTGTTTTCCAGAGTGGCTGCACCAGTTTGCATTCTCACTAGCAGTGCAAAAGGGTTCCCTTTCCTCCACATCCTGGCCAACGTCTGTCTTTGCCTGAATTGTTAATTTTAGCCATTCTGACAGGTATGAGGTGGTATCTCATTGTGGTTTTAGTTTGTATTTTCCTGATGATGAGTGATGTGGAGTGTTTTTTCATGTGTCTGTTAACCATCTGGATGTCTTCTTTAGAGAAGTGTCTATTCATGTCTTTTGCCCATTTCTTCACTGGATTATTTGTTTTCTGGGGAGTTGAGTTTGATAAGTTCTTTATACATTTTAGATGCTAACCCTTTATCTAATAGGTTGTTTGCATGTATCTTCTCCCATTCCGTCTATTGCCTTTCAGTTTTGCTGATTGTTTCCTTCGCTGTGCAGAAGCTTTTCATTTTGATGAGGTCCCAGTAGTTCATTTTTGCTTTTGTTTCCCTTGCCTCCGGAGATGTGTTGAGTACGAAGTTGCTGCGGGCAAGATCAAAGAGGTTTTTGCCTGCTTTCTCCTCGAAGATTTTGATGGCTTCCTGTCTTACATTGAGGTCTTTCATCCATTTTGAGTTTATTTTTGCGTCTGGTGTAAGAAAGTGGTCCAGGTTCATTCCTCTGCATGTCGCTGTCCAGTTTTCCCAGCACCACTTGCTGAAGAGACTGTCTTTCTTCCATTGGATAGTCTTTCCTGCTTTGTCAAAGATTAGTTGGCCATATGTTTGTGGGTCCATTTCTGGTTTCTCTATTCTGTTCCATTGATCTGAGTGTCTGTTTTTGTGCCAGTATCACCTGTTTCTTTTTTCAATGCAGCTACCAGAAAATTTAAAATTACGTATGTGGTTTGCATTCTATTTCTGTTGGCTGGCGCTGGTCTACAGTGTCTGCGTCTTAGGCTGGGGATAGGTCTGCAGGGGCCTGGGAAAATTTTAAACTGGAAGGTGTCACCGGTTTAAATATTTTCAAAAATACACCATTTACTGGTTCAGTCATCGGTGACTAATAAACAAAAATCAGGGGTCATAGGGAGAAGGGGGTTCTGTCACATTTACTGTGCCCCAAATCTGGAAGAGGACCCCTAAGAGAGTAGAGCTCAGTGTTCATTCTACACTTATCCAAGCGCTTTTCCATGTGCATGTTCTAGGGGGCTGGGGATCCAGCAGGGAACAAAGCAAAGACTCCTCTCATGGCAAGGATAAGACAGGAGATAGAAATACATAGTCTCAGTGCGTTGAAGAAATGCAGGAAAAGACACAGCATGTTAGCGGAGGATGATTGATAGGGAGAAAAGCAAAGCAAAGCAGAGCGTTTGGAATTTGAATATGGTGGTCAGAGGAGGCCTCGTGGAGAAGGTGACATCAGAGCCAAAACTTAAGGAGGTGAGGGAGTCTTGGAGAGGAGCATGCCAGCAGAGCAGCCCAGAGTCTGGAGTGTTTGGGGACAGCAAGGGGCCAGTGTAGCTGGTGTGGAGTGCACAGGAGGAGGGTGGAGGGAAGACAGGAAAATGGCTGTGAGAAGACCGTTTAAAGCCTTGCAGACCATGGCAATGCCTTTGCCTTTTACTCTTTGCCCTTGGAGAGGAACAGGATCATTGTGGCTGCTGAGTAGAGATAGATTCCAGGAGCCACAGATGGAAGCAGGAAGCCACTTAGAAGACTGGCCATCAATTAGGGTGAGATGAAAAGGTGGCTCCACCGGGGTGGCCAGAGTGCAGATGAATGAGGAGAGTTGCCTGGTGGCCCTCTGGGTTTTCTTTCCTCATCCTGTAGCCGAGATGGCTCTATTCCTGAGGCAGGGACAGCTGGCTCTCCACTTAACACACCCAGTGCTTTCCTCCCCGCCCCCTCCTCCCTAGTTGTGGAGCTCACCAGCTCTCCTCGAATGTTTGCACTGTCAACGCCTCTGCTCTCCCTCTGGCTGGTTTCTTCTCCTCATTCAGGTCTCAGTGCAGATGTCACCCCTCCGAGGGCCCTTCCCCCACCATTGCCTCAAGGAGTCCCTTCCCCATCTATGTTAGCCTGTTCACTTCTTAGCCTTAGTCGGTGGCTGAAAGGATCCCTTAATTTATTTGTTTACTCCATTGTCTCTCCCCAGCCCTTGAGAGTGGGGGCTCGGGCTCCGGCTCATCCTGTCCCCAGTGCCAAGGACAGTGCTGAGAGGGTGGTTAGCACTTATCGCGCCTACTGCAACCAGCTAGAGGTCTGTCTTGCCCCTTAAACTTGAGGGAAGGAGGCAATAAGTCATATGGATTCTGGTGCTCCGTAGACTGGGTTCGCCTGCTTGCAACGTGCCCTTGGGCAATATCATCTCTTTAAACCTTGGTTTTACCATTTGTAAAATGGAGGTAATATGTGTATCTACCTCATAAGGGTGTTTTAAGGAGTGACAGGATGCATATAAATTGCTTCGCCCAGCACCTGGCACGATTATAATTATTATAAGTGCTAACAACTGACCATATCATTCTTGTTCTCCCACTCTCTAATGTTCTGTCAAATGTCCGAACTCCATTTTCCCTTAATCAAACAGTCTAGAACAGTGCCTTCCAGTGGAACTCGCTTCAAGAACTTAGATATTCTATGTCTGCGCTATATTCAATATAGTGGTCACTAGTCCCCTGTGGCTTTGCGCACTTGCTATGTGGTCTAGTGTGATCCAGGAGCTGATTTTTAAACTTGATTTAATTTTCATTAATTTAAATTTACATCTAAATAGCCACAGGTGGCTAGTCGCTGGCCATAGCTATACCATACTGAACAACACAGCTCTAGAAACTGTGAGGGATAGGAAGAAAAAGCTTTTCCTTTAGTGAAAAACATTTGGCAGAATTTTAAATGAATGCAGTACTGTTTAAGGATTCTTTACAGATCTAAATTTACTGGATCCGATTTGGAATACAAGCATATATCACATAGACTTTATGGTGAGGAGGGTTAAATATATGAAATGTTGGAATGGTTAAATATATGAAAATCCTTAACAAAAAGGGACCTTTCATTCCCTCTCTTCTCCTCCACTGTCTCCTTCCTCTTCTCCAAATCCAATTATTCTGTGTCCTTCCTGTTTTTCTCTTTTCTTTCTGGGGCCTCCAGCCTCTGGCTGGAGCTGAGAGCAGCCTCAGTGGATGGAGGGTGGACAGGGGGAAAGCTACCCTGATTCATTTCCCTTGTGTTGTCCAAAAACGCCCCAGCGCCGTCTCAGGACTTCCCGGACCTGAGAGAGGGCGGCCATTCAGGCCATTCGTTAGAGTCAGGTAATTAAGAACAGTGCAGGAGAATCCAGTTGGAAAATCATGAATTTTCGAGCTGGGAGGTTCCTTAGTGATGGTCTGGTCCAATCTCTTCATTTTATAAATAAAGACATAAAAACCCAGAGAGGAGAAGTGACTTCACCAGGACCCAGGATTCCTGACCCCCGCCCTGTGCTGGTTCTAGAACTCCCAGTGGAAGAGTCCACATATTTTTCCAATTCTTTTTCTTAAAAACACAAGCGATTAAAACTCAGCTACGCTAACCCAAACCAGACTTTTACATTTTGTTTTCCTACTCCTGAGCCTTTTAGACAGATCTCAGTAAAAATGTGTGGTCTCAATGCACGGGGAAAACATTAAAGATATTCTCTGAGTTTCCTTTTGAAGAATGACTCCATTCTGGAAATGTGGGCATCATGCGTAAAATCCTTATTATAAACGAAATTACTGAATCTTGCCTAGCTACTGTAATCTATTTGGTGTGTTTGCTTTTTAGAAAAAAAGCACACGTCTGAATGTTGGTGGCAAACTACTGACCAAAGTCCAGCAAGAGTTCTCACTTCATTTTCAAAGCAAACCAAGCAGAGCATAACAAGTCGTTTCTCATATTCCACGTTCATCTGATATGGAAAATAGCTTTTAACAAACAACAGGCAGAGGAGTGGAATGTTTCTCCTAGCAGTTAGATATTGGTGTCCTTAGTGGCAAAATGTTAGAGCTTTCGAGTACAGCGATTGTCCTGACACTTGGAAGCTGTTTAAGCTTGGGCAAGTGACTTAACCTTTGTGAGTCTGTTTCTTCATCTGGTAAAATGGGCTTAATAATAGAACCTACCTCAAAGATTAGCTGTAAGAATTAAAAGAGAATCTACGTAAAGCTTATAGTGTAGTACCCGACACGCACAGCAAGCCTACAGTCCTCATTTACTTACTATTACTATTGGGAGATAATGTGAGCTTTGCAAATTAAGTGCTATGCAAATGAAAACTATTAATTTTTTTAAAAAGTGTATTTATTTCTTTTGAGAGAGAGAGTGTGTGAATGCACGCGTGCACATGAGTGGGGAGGGGCAGAGAGAGAGAGGGAGAGAGAGAGAATCCCAAGCAGGCTCCATGCTGTCAGTACAGAGCCCGGTGTGGGAGACCAACTCACAAACCGTGAGATCATGATCTGAGTCGAAACCAAGAGTCAGACACTTAACCGACTGAGCCACCCAGGCGTTTCGCAAATGAAAATTATTTTAATTCTACTGCTATTTTGAAAAGCATTTTATTTATAAAAAGGACCTCAGATTCTTTAAGGGAAAATTTGAAAATAAAGAAAAATATGGCCTAAATAAAGATCACCCCTAATGTTACCATTCAAATGCGATCTCTGACGCTTCTATTTTTTTAGGCACAGTGTGGTTTTATCTTGTATATGTCATTTAAAATTGGATTTCTGCCTTTAATATTATTTCACTATCTTCACGTTGCTTGTTAGAACAAATTTATTGTCCACCCAAAGCAAGCTTAAGAGACTCCGTGCATATCCTTCTCCTACTGAATGCCCCTCCCCTTCTTCCAATTTACCTTTGTATTTTTATGGATCTCTGTAACTTGTCTAACGTCCCTTTTGGAGTTAGCAGGGTAGACATCAATCCTGACTGCACAGTAGAAGCATCGGGAGAGCTTTAAAAAAAAACACTAATACTCAAGCAACATCCTAATTTTATCAACATTCTTAGGGATGGGATGGGCATCAGTGTTTTTTAAAAAGCTCCCCAAATGTTTGTTTATGTAAAGAAAGAAAGAAATACATAATTCTATAATTTTCTATATCATTTTTGCATATCTTTCCTAAATATGTACTGTTTTCTTTGTAAACTCAAAAAAAATCCTAAATTTTTGTGGTCTTACTGCCAAAAATGCACAGCTGGAATCTAATCATTAGGAACCATCCAACAAACCCAAATAAAGGAACATTCTACAAAATATCTGGCCTGTATTCTTCAAAAATGTCAATGTCTTAAAAGACAAAGAGCATTTTTGAGACTAGTCCAGAGTAAAGAAAACTAAAGAGACATGATAACTGAATGTAAAATGGAATGTGGATTTTCTTCTGCTATAGCGATTACTGAAATAATTTGAGAAATTTGAATAAAGTCTGAAGATTTGAAAGTAATATCATATCATCATTAATAAAAGATTGAGGGATAAAAGGGCTTCGTGTCTAATTTAGTCTCCAAGATTCAGAAAAAAATATATGTAGTAGATATATATGTATGTGTGTGTGTGTGTGTGTGTGTGTGTCTGTCTGTCTGTCTGTCTGTATATACATGGAGAGAGAAAGAGACACAGAGAGACTCAGGAGAGAAAACGAAGCAAATTAGGTTAAGTGTTAACATTTGGGGAATCTAGGTGAAGGAAATAGTGTAAATTTTCTTGCAAATTTTTCATAAGTTTGAAATTATGTCAAAATAAATAGTTAATTAAAAAATAAAACAAAACCCTGGGGCGCCTGTGTGGCTCAGGCAGTTAAGTGCCGAACTCTTGATTTTGGCTCAGGTCATGATCTCACAGTTTGTGAGTTCCAGCCCCAAGTCAGGCTCCATGCTGACAGCACCGAGTCTGTCTGGGATCCTCTCTCCCTTTCTCTCTACCCCTCCTCTGCTCGTTCATGCACTCTCTCTCTCTCTCAAAATAAATACATAAATTAAAAAAAAAATCCTGAATTCTTATAAGGACCTAAAAAAGGAATAGAATAGGGACAGAATTTTAAAATGCAAAAAACCCACTTTTTGTTTTTGTTTGTGTAATTATAATCCATTGCTACATGGAGAGAGATTCTACTTAAGAGATTGTTCTCAGAACATAGGTGAGGGAGCTCTGGGCTTGTTTTAAGTAGAAGCTGATTTGAGGATCTAACAAATGCTGACAGTACCTCCGATAGAGGGCGGTGCAACCTTAGGAAGAATAAATCACATCACACGGGTTTTGGGTAACATTACCTAAGGTAGATTCTAAAGTGTTAACAAATGGAACAGAGGCATTGAGAATCATAGAGCTGAATTCTGTCTACATCCCATTTTACAGATGAGCAAACTGAGACTCAAAGAGGGACAACCACTTGCCCAAGTCACAGTCATAAGCAGCACAACTGTCTTGCAAATAATGGCCATAGCTATCATTCATTCGAGGCTTACTAAAAGCCAGACACAGAATGTACTAAGCACTTTATATGCGTAAGCTCTTTAATCACGCGCCCACCTCCCGCCCCCCCCCCCCTTTTTTCAACCTGAAGTTGAGGCTCAGAGAAGTCAGTAAGTTATCTGATGTCACTAATGAATGAGATTCTGGCTGTGCTCATAGCTAACATGCCATCCTGTCTTGAAGTTTTGCTGGGATGCCTACCCTTAAAGAATCGATCACCTAAAAGGGGTACAGAACACAGCCGTCGAAAGAGAAATCTTGGTGCCTGTTGATAGATGTGCACACACAAGGATCCAGAGATTCAGTGAAGGAAGAAAATTCCTGGGACTGAGGAAAGCAGAAAGGGGAGGGGCCACTGAAATGGCAGGGCGTGTGTGGCCTGTGGAAATCGACAGGTTTGGAGATGGGGAAGAGAAGGCAGAGAGGAGAGGTAGAGACAAAATAGGGAAAGGAGAATAACATCTTGTTGGGGAAGGCAGTGAGTCTAAAATCTTGGCTTCTCTCCTTGCTACCCTTTGTTAGCCTCTAACGAATCCATCCGCTAGTCTTGTTAGTTCTGCTTCCAGAAACATCTGTGATCTCTCCACTTGTCTCCATCTGCACTGCCACCCCCCCCACCCCCGCCCGGCTCAAGCCACATCTCTCCTCACCTTGACTCTTCGAAAACCTTCTCACTGGTTCCCTGCTTCTTTTCTCGTACCAGCCACAATTCATTCTCCAGACTACAGCCACAGTCATCTTTTAAAACCTGTGTCAGACCATGTCACTCTCCCGTGAACATCTTCGAATGGCTTCTGTGCGCTTAGAACAGAATCCAAACTCCTCACGAGGCTCTGCTTGAGCTGGCCCCTGCCACCTCCCTGACCTCATTTCCTACCAACCTCTCCCTTGCTCACGTTGCCTGGGCCACACTGGCCGTCTCTCCCCGAGAACACACATGAAGCTTGTTGCCACCTTACGGCCTTTGTGCTTTCGCTGCTCCTTTTGTCCAGAACACTTTTCTTCCAGGTTGCCACGTGGCCGTGCCCTTCTCCACGGTCCCCCAGTGGAGTGGGGTCTGAAAGAGAACCAGAAATGGGACCCCATGGACTGAGGGGGCGGGATGTCCTGATTCTGCAGTCACGGTTTGCCAGTGACATCATTTGACTCAGTCTTTAAAGGGTTAACAATCAGGTCAGGGGATTTCAGAGTTTCAAAGTCTTAGCCCCAAATGGGACCCAGTCCACATCTTTTCATTCTACAGATAAGGAAAACAGGAGATTAGAGCTGGGAAGTGACTTGCCCGAGGCCAGAAGGCCAAAAGAGCTTCCTCTGTCTTCTGGAAACACTTCATCTCTTGAGTTAGGCTTCTTCCCTTAGAAAACGCAGAGACAAAGTCTTCTGCACAAGATCCAATAAATATTGTGAAAGGGCTTTGAGAACTGGGAAATGAGGGACTCAGGTGGTATTTTATTATTATCTGGCCGTAACTGCCAGCTTGGCTTTCGCTGGGGCCCAGATTGATTCTTTTAAAAAACTTGTATTGGGGCGCCTGGGTGGCTCAGTCGGTTGAGCGTCCGACTTCGGCTCAGGTCCTGATCTCACAGTTTGTGGGTTCGAGCCCCGCCTCTGGCTCTGTGCTGACCGGTTGTTCAGAGCCTGGAGGCTGCTTCAGATTCTGTGCCTCCTTCTCTCTCTGCCCCTCCCCAGCTCTCGCTTTGTCTCACTCTGTTTCTCAAAAATAAATAAATGTAAAAAAAAAACAAACCAAAAAAACCTTTTATTGAGTGCCTACTAATAAAGGTCCTGGTCTCAGCACTGGAGACGCTGCAGATGACAAAGCCCCGACAATTTAGAGCCCTCACAGTATTTACATTGGGGGAAATGCGTGTGCACGCTCACATGTGTGTGTGTGCATGTGTGTTCTGTGGTGCTAAGTGCTGTGGAGAAAAATAAAGCAGGCGAGGGCCATGGGGATTTGCCAGAGGTGGGAGAAGGGCTGGAATTACAAATGGGGCTGGGTGGGATGTCAAAGAGGGCCTCTCAGAGGAGGTGACCCAGATTCTGGACTACGTTTAGCACAGGGAAGGGAGACCTTTTAAAATGGAAAAAAAAAAGGGGGGGGGTTTGTTTTTTGTGTTTTATTTTTTTGAGAAATGTATTTGTTCTGGGGCAACAGATTCTCTGACTTTGCTGGGGTCTGCATAGATGACCATCCAACACTGCCTCGGAGCAAAGTCTGCAAAAGTGAAACCTTTGCCGTGGGCACCCATCAGGTGCAACTTTCTGCTTCCTTCTCACAAACCAAACCCAAGCGAAGGCCTTCAGCAGTTAGCAGCGGTAATTTGCATAAAGGCTGATCCTTAAATCTTCTCTGAGTAGTTCGGGAAGGGGGCAGGCGCTGACATGGCTGAGCCCTACTGTGTGCTAAGTGCAGTGCTAGGCTCCTCTGTACCCCATTTCATTCTATCCTCCAGGCAGCCTTGTGAGTGGGATACTATTCCCATTTTGTAGATGAGGAAACCGAGGCTCGGAGTGCCCGTATGAATTGCCCAACATCAGCACAATGGGGAAGTGACAGACCAGAGACCAGGTCAGCTGGCTTCATATCCTGTGCTCTGTCTGTGACATCACCGGTCCTTTCCGGGACTCTGAGCTGGAGTGGTTTTGAAAGCATCTACTGAACTCTTTCCCAGAAGAAATTCGGAAATGACATGTCCAGCTCCTTCGTTTTGTGGATCGAATGAGCTGACGATACGAATGTGTGTCTGAACACCCCAGCACCTGTGCAATGGATGTTGGTTTCCTGTCCTTGCAGATTAGAAACCAGAGCTTTAGAGATATGCCCAGGTTACTTGCCATGAGGTAACACAGCAGGTAGCAAACCTATCCTCTAAGGTAGTCTCTGGGCTTCTAGATCTTTTCACCACCCTCTGAGCCACGTAAGGCTTAGAGATCAAGGGCTGTATTGTCAATGAAGAACAGAAAGAGGAAGAATGGTCAGGCCTACGGAGGCCTGGAGGAAACTGAGGAGAAAGTCTGGAAGTCCTCTGCCCCCCACACCCCTGTCCCCTGCCCCTGCCCCTCCTCTCCCTAGATAGGGAGGGATGGGGATGCAAGAGAACACCTCTCTGGATGGCTTTTCTTCAGATTTACAGTCACACAGTATTTATTCAGCCCTACTGGGTGCCAGGCACTCAACCCCAACCCTTCAGGCACTTGGCAGGTTAGTGAGCGGCCGAGAAGCACACACACCCTGAAATCTGAGAGTTAAGTGCTACCTGGTCGGCACCAGGTGCTGTGGGAGCTCAGGAAATAGGGGTTGAGTGATGGCTTCAAGGCCACAGGGCTGGCGGGGGCTTCCTGTGATGTCTTCACATGGTGACGTGTCTGGCAGAAATTCCCTGAAAATATCCACTCCCGTGTGTCAGTGAGCAGCGACCTTTTAAGGCTTCCATGAAAACGGTTATTACAGGTGAATGGCTGGGGTGGGTGGGGGCTTGGGGCCACTAGCAGGGAGCAGCCACAAGCCTGTGGGGGTTGCCGAAGTCACCACTGCGATTTGGCTCTCACTTATGCTGCACAGACTCGCATCTGTTGTTACATGGGATTTGGCTTTCAAAGTGCTTTCCTCTGAGAGGCAGGGCGGTGGGGGGCAGTGAGGGCGGCAGGCCGAACGGGCTGGTTGCCTTGGCTTGGCCTAGAGGGGGTGAACCGAAGCAGCAATGATAATGGCAATACGGGATATTTAAAGGGTCTACCTGCAGGGGACGGGCTACATCTTGGGTGTGTGTGTGTGTGTGTGTGTGTGCGCGCGCGTGTGCGCACACGCGCGTGTGGCCTCGTGTGTCTCCCACTGAGTGCCTTGGTCAGAGGCCAAGGGGGCGGGGCTAAATCAGGAGGAGGTGTGGCTCACATTGAATCTTCCCAGTACGCAGTCAGCTCACTTGATTTTTCTTCCCATTTCAAGGATAAGGCTCAAGAGGCTCAGGGAACTTCAAGGTCACACAGCCTGTAAAGATTAGAACTCAAGCCTGTCTAGGCTCCATTTTCCCATCTGTACAAGGTGTGGGGATGGGGAGGGGACGACTTAATTTCTTCTTTCTATTTTATTTTTTTTATTAAAAAAATTTTTTTTTTAGTTTATTTATTTTCAGTGAGAGAGAGAGAGAGCATAAGCAGGGGAGGGGCAGTGAGAAAGGGAGACAGAATCCCAAGCAGGCTCGGCACCATCAGCTCGCAGCCCAGTGTGGGGCTCGAACCCACAAACTGCGAGATCATGACCTGAGGTGAGATCAAGAGTTGGATGCTTAGGTCATGATCTCGCGGTCCGTGAGTTCGAGCCCCACATCGGGCTCTGTGCTGACAGCTCAGAGCCTGGAGCCTGTTTCAGATTCTGTGTCTCCTTCTCTCTCTGATCCTCCCCCATTCATGCTCTGTCTCTGTCTCAAAAATAAATAACACGTTAAAAACAAATTTAAAAAGAAAAAAAAAAGAGTTGGATGCTTAACTGTGCCACCCAGGTGACCCTCTTCTTTCTATTTTAATGAGAAAATGCTATGGAGGAGGTCAGGGGAGGGGAGTGGGAGGGAGGGATGCTGGCAGTTTCCATTTCTAGGAGTAAATGTTCTACACTTTTGGAGCTCTCTTCATTTTCATCCTGGAAAATTCACCAGGATGGGCCTTTAGACAAACACGAAGCAAGTCGTCGGCAATTGTCCTTGGGGAGGAGGGCTGGGTCATGCCAATCTCTATGCAGATGCAGCGGACAACACAGAACACTGATGTAGTTCTCTTTAATGATGTGAATTGGCGTCTTTTTAAGGGATCTTCACCTTTGAGGAGTGGGGGAGAAACAGTTCTGGAGAGAGACTCTAACTGGACAGTAGATGTCTTCCTGGGGACTACTGAAGATTGCATAATGGAGGTCAGGAAGGTACCACGGGCCCTTGAGACTGCCTCCTCTAAGCCATCAAGTCATTCATTCATTCAGTCATTCCTGTGTTTCATGGGCATGGGGTTCTAGGCATGGGGAACACGCCGGTGAGTTGTCCCCAGCTGAAGTTTGGGGGAGTTAAAAGGGCAGCAAAACAGCCCAAAACAGGGTAGCTGAAATTCGAGCTGACTGTTGTACCTGTGAAGGTCAGGATGTGGGAGAATGAGAGGCTCTGAGTCGTATTAATATTTGGATATTTTAAAATCAGGAAGATCAGAAGGATGTTAAGATAAACTTACAGTTAGAATCTGGAATCAGGGAAATGCCGTTTAGAGCTGTGCAGTTTATCTTTTAATTAAAAAAAAAAAAAGTGTATTTCCAGAGAGAGACGGAAGGAGGGGGGCAGAGAGGGAGGGAGAGAGAGAATCCTAAGCAGACTCCATGCTGTCAAAGCGGAGCCCATTGTGGGGCTCAATCTTAGGGACCATGAGATCATGACCTGAGCTGAGATCCAGAGTCGGACGCTTAACCAACTGAGCCACCCAGGCACCCCTAATTTTAACTTTAATGCCTTTAGCTGGGGATTGCCTTCCCAACGTCCTTGGTTCTCACCATTCCTGAGCGGCCCCACCTGAATCACGGCCCCACCTGAATTACATACGTACCTTATCAGCTATCTGCCCAGCCCCTGTGGCTAACAGAGTTTTCCACCCTAACACTAGATGTCTCGAAGCTTTGAGAATCTGTTTATTCAAGTATTTAAAAATTTTTTTAATGTTTATTTATTTCTGAGACAGAGAGAGACAGAGCGTGAGTGGGGGAGGGGCAGAGAGAGAGAGAGAGGGAGACACAGAATCCGAAAGAGGCTCCAGGCTCTGAGCTGTCAGCACAGAGCCCAACGTGGGGCTCGAACCCACGAACTGTGAGAACATGACCTGAGCCGAAGTCGGATGCTTAACTGAGTCCCTCAGGCACCCCTTCAAGTATTAATGAACCAAAAGCAGATTTGCAGAATGTGGTAAGGTTTTCAACTTTGAACTTTTCTCTGATTCTCACTGTAATGGAATAATAGTATCTTGACTGGTGATCTGTTTTTCAAAAAATTTTTTTTAATGTTTATTTTTTGAGAGAGAAAGAGAGAGAGAGAGAGCCTGAGTGGGGAAGGGGCAGAGAAAGAGGGAGAGAGAGAGAATCCTGGAATCTGTCCTGACAGTGCAGAGTCCGATTTCGTGAATTGTAAGATCAGGACCTGGGCCCAAATGAAGAGTCGGTTGCTTAACCAACTGAGCCACCAGGTGCCACAGCATTTTTTTTTTTTTTTTAAAGTAGGTTCCACACCCAACATGGGGCTTGAACTCAAGACCCTGTGATTAAGAGTTGGATGCTCTACCAACTGAGCCAGCCAGGTACCCCTGTTAGCACTTTTGTAGGTCTAGGGAATACAGCAGTGAAGAAGACAAAAAAATGGAGCTTGAATTTCAGTGTGGGTGGAGAGAGACAGACCGTAGAGAAGACACATGAATAAAATGCATAGTAGATGAGATTATGGTAAGGACTAAGGAGAAAAAATGGGAAAGAGTAAGAAGTTTTGGAGGAGGAGGAGTTAGATAAGGGTGGCTATTGTAGGCCCTACTAAGAAAACGAATATTTCATCCAGAATGAATTAAGTGAGGGAACTGGCCACCTGGGGCAAAAAACATTCTAGGCAGAGAAATGGCAAGTGCAAAGGCCCTGAGGTAGGGCTGGCCTAGTGTGTTAGAGGAGGTATCACTACATCATGTACTGCTCTAAGTTCTTTCACTCCACTGAGGGAGATACGGTTATTGTTCCCATTTACAGATGGGCACACTGTGGCCAGAAGATCTAAGAAACTTGCCCCAGGTTAAATAAAAGGCAGAGCCAAGCTTCTAACCCAGGCAGTATAACTCCAGAGCTTGTGCTCTTAAACACTAAGCTATGTTAAAGAAGTGATTTCATTAGCCTGGGTAGACCCAGGTACTGAAGATTTACACCTCCGGCTCTAAGCAGCCTTCCCAGCCCTGGAGGAAAACCCTGGGTGTGGCGGCAGGGGAGGGAGTGACTCAGGCCTTGGCTAGCTTCCTGCTGAGTCACTGCTGATGGGCTGTGAAGGGAGGCGAGTGGCACTCAGGCCTCACCTCCTCACACTGGCAGGTTCCTGCCCTTGGGGGGAGATGCCTGGCCACAGGCCCTAACCGCACCATTGGTGAATGAATTCATCTGACTTTCCCAAGAACTTTGTTGTGAAATTGTGGGTGGGCTCCACTTCCTGGTGTGGCCCCACAGCCAGCAAGGGGGAATAGCCCTGGAGGCTGACTTTCTGCCCAGCTTAGCCCTGACTTCTCCCAAATGTCCTGGATGGATACATCCTGTCCCTTCTCAGGACGGCTGTCTTTCAGTTTGGGTTGAACTATCCAAGAGCAGCTGGCTGTGTGTTTGGCATGCCACCGCAAAGAGGAACGAGGTGCCCAGGGCAGCCAGACACGCTACCCTGGGCCTCATGAGGCTCACCCCCTTGACACATTCAGTCCCAGACGGCAGGGAGGGAAAGAGTAAGTACTATAATAAGTACATCAAGTTGGTTAAGATTAAAAAAAAATTTTTTTTAATGTTTCTTTATTTTTGAGAGAGAGAGCGAGCGAGAGCGGGGGAGGGGCAGAGAGAGCGGGGACACAATCTGAAGCAGACTCCAAGGCTCCGAGCTGTCAGCACAGAACCCGCTGTGGGACTCGAACTCATGAACCGCGAGATCATGACCTGAGCCGAAGTCGGACGCTTAACTGACTGAGCCACCCAGGAGCCCCAAACTGGTAAAGATTTTAAAACAGGGACTCATGAATAATAAGAGCTAACATGTCTTGAACCCTTACTATGTGCCAGACAGTATTCTGAAGCACTTACCGTGTTTTGTCTCATTTCCAAAACTCTTGCAACACCTGATAGGAGAACTGCCTACCATCTTATGAATACGAGAATGGAGGCTCAGAGATGTCACGGTTAGGAAAGGGCAGAAAGGACAGCTGAGCACAAGATCCTGGAGTCAGGAAGGTGCAGGCTGGATGTGGGGAGACTGGAGGGGCTGGAGCAGAGGCTGAAGGCGGAAAACAGTGACAGAGGAAGTTCTCAGATGAGACAGGGTACTGGGACCAGACTCTGAAATTGGACTTGAGTTCATGGTAGTTGGAAACCACTGAAGATTTTTTGGCGTGTCTCCCCTTGGTGCCCAAAGGCTATAGCTTTGTTGCTTTGGTCTAGGGTCGCCTTGGCACATGAATCGTGGGGGTCGAACAAAAACAGTAGGAAGAACTACTCCGTGAGGTGAGGAGACGTCTCACTTGCGTGAGACGCAAGGAGTCTTGCGTCCTCTGGACTCCTCTGGATTTGCTGCACTCGTACTGCAGACTATCCTTAGGGAAAGAGCTGTAGGTTCCAGGAAGCGTCCTGACAGGTGCTGCCCACAGCTGGCTGGTCCTCTCCTTTTGGGCCACGGCCACCTCTCCTGATTGAACTCTTTCCCTGGCGTTCCCCTCTTTGTTCCCAAATGTAATGTGCATATTAGTTGTTTCTGTCCAGCTGGCGTTTCCACATCTTCTGCAAAGCGTCTCCTCCCAGTTCTCCCTCTGTCATCTAGTGAGGTGACCTCCTAACACCTTCGTGTGGTAGGCACCCAATCTCATCTTCCTCTTCTCTGGCTTAAGAAACCCCGATTTTGGGGCACCTGGGTGGCTCGGTCGGTTAAGTGACTTCAGCTCAGGTCATGATCTCGCGGTTCATGAGTTCAAGCTCCGCATTGGGCTCTGTGCTGACAGCTTGGAGCCTGGAGCCTGCTTTGGATTCTGTGTCTCCCTCTCTCTCTGCCCCTCCCCCCTTCAAAAATAAATAAACATTAAAAAAAAAAAAAGAAACCCCGATTTTGTTCTGGGTGATGTCACCACATGACCAGCCCTAGGCAATGGGTCATGATATGCCCAAGCCAACAACAACCCTATTTCCCCCCTTCCCAGCCTCCCTTGCAGCTAGGGGTATCCATGTGACCCAGTTTTTGCCAATAAGACCTGCGGGGAAGTCTGCTCGGGGCTTCTGAGAAAGCTTTTGATTTTTTGACAAAAGGGAACAGTTTCCATTTCCTCCCCCTGACAACTCCTTCTGCCCCCAACTTAACCACAGTCATGACAGCTAAAGCTGGAAGGACGTCAACTGAGGGTTGTCAGCAGCCATCATTTGGAGAAAGCCTGCCTTCTGAGGAAACACAAACACAGAGAGAAAAGTGATAGGGCAGGGAGATGGAGAAAAGTTGAGGCTTTGTTGGAACGTTTAGATTCATACCCTAAACTGACCCCATTCCTGAATTCCAGGTTATGTGAGCAATAATACATACTTTTCTTTTTTCCTTATGCTTGTTTGATTTTTTTTAAGTAGGCTTCACCTGGCATGGAGCCCAATGCAGGGCTTGAACTCACAACCCCAAGATCAAGACCTGAACTGAGATCACCAGTTGGATGCTTGATGGACAGAGCCACCCAGGCACCCCTCCTTATGCTCGTTTGAGATAGGCTTCTATTACTTGTAAGTAAAGGCCCAGGTCTGCTATCTTAACAGTGAATGTCTAGCAGGACTCCCAGCCTTCCTCTGCCTGTAACGCCTGTGACCTTGACCAACTGCTATAACGTGTATGAGGGTTCCAGTCACGCCATCCACCTGCCCACCCTCAACCTCAGCACCCCACATCCTAACCCCACCCCCACCTCTACTCCCCACCCCCACCCTTCCCCATCTCTACCCTCTTGGTCAAAAACTGGCCCAAGGGAATGAAGAATGAGGAAACCCAGGGTGTCACCACATACCAAGGCCACCTCAGCTCCACAGTGTCCTCAGAATGCCCTTGCAACACCCCTGTTTCAGAAACACTGGGATTAAGAAATGGGAGTCACAGAGAAGCAAGCTGGGTGGGCAGGGGTGGGTGGCATGGAGTCAGTCTGATTTGGGAGGGAACTTAGAGGCCATGCACCCATTCTCTCATTTGTTCATTCATACAACACATGCTTTTTGCCTTTCCTTGTCTTGTTACTGGGATATAATTGACATATAACATATTAATTTCAGGTGTATAGCATAATAATTTGATATTTGTATATATTGTGAGATGATCACCACAAGAAGTTCCATTAACACCCATTATCACGAGTAGTTATAAGTCTTTTTTCTTGTGATGAAACCTGTTAAGACCTACTTTCTTAGCAACTGCAAATATACAGCATAGTATTGTTAATGATAATCACCACGCTGTGCATTACATCCAATGGCTTATTTATTTTGTAACTGGAAGTTTGTACCTGTTGACCCCCTTCACCCATTTTGCACCCCCCTCCATACCTCCCACCTCTGGCAACCACTGAGATATTCTCCATATAATACGTTTGTTGAGCACTTACTTTGTGCCAGACTCTAAAATGATCATGAAAGATATAAAAGAAAGAAGCTGAGTAGCAAGTGTCCATCTTCCCTCAGGCTTCTCAAGGAGAAAAGGACGTTAAAATAAAACAGATGAAGTCCGGGTTGGCAATGAGAGAGCCTCACTATTGGGTGGGATTTCATACATTAAAATGAAGTGTCACGTTGGGATTTATTTTTGTTTATTATTTTTTTAAATGTTTATTCATTTTTGAGAGAGGGAGAGACAGAGTGTGAGTGGGGGAGGGGCAGAGAGAGAGGGAGATACAAAATCCCAAGCAGGCTCCAGGCCCTGAGCTGTCAGCACAGAGACTGATGCGAGGCTCGAACCCACGAACTTTGAGATTATGATCTGAACTGAAGTCGATGCTTAACCGACTGGGCCATCCAGGTGCCCCTCACATTGGGATCTAGAATTTATTTTCCTGGAAACCTTCAGAAATGAATACCTAAACCACTGACTCATCTTTTCTTTTCTTTTCTTTTTTAAAATTATGTTTATTTTTATTTTTGAGAGAGAGACAGAGTGCAAGTGGGGGACTGGCAGAGAGAGAGAGGGAGACACAGAATCCAAAGCAGGCTCCAGGCTCTGAGCTGTCAGCTTCCTTCCTCCCTCCCTTCCTTCCTACTTTCCTTCCTGCCTTCGATCAAGGATTTTACTTGAATTTATATATTGACTTTTTAAATTGAGGTAGAGCTGGCATGCAACGTTACATCAGTTTCAGGAGTACAGTGCAGTGACTTGCCATCTCTACGTCATGCTCTGCACACAGTGTGGCCATCACCTGTCACCATGCGATGCTATTACAGCATCATTGACTATATTCCCTGTGCTGTGCCTTTCATCCCCATGACTTATTCATCTTGTAACCGGATGCCTGTACCTCCCACCCCCTTCCCCCCTTTTGCTGATTCCTTTCTTGAAACGTCGTTTAGACAAATTGCCAAACGTCTCTGAGCCTCAATTTCCTTAGAGGTATAGTGAACATTGTATGAATATAATGATACTATATAATATTTTTTAGATTTTTAAAAATTTATTTTGAGAGAGAGAGAGAGAGAGCAAGAGCAGGGGAGGGGCAGAGAGAGAGGGAGAGAGAGAATCCCAAGCAGGCTCTGAACTGTCAGCAAGGAGCCTGATGTGGGGCTTGATCTCACAAAATGTGAGATCATGACCTGAGCCGAAATCAAGAGCTGGACGCTTAACCAACTGAGCCATCCAGGGGCTCCTATAACATTTTCTGAGACCTCAACTATATTCTGGTTGTGATCTAAGCCCTATAAGCTTATTAACTTATTTATCCTCGCAACAAATGAGGAGACCAAGGCACAGGCAGGTCAAATACCTTGCTGGTCAGTTGCAGAGCCTGGCTTTGAATTCATTAAGTCTGGCTCTAGAGCCTATGCTGGTAAGCAGTTCACTTCCTGCTGCCCTTGTTGGTAAATGGAGATGAGTCGCTCATTCTAGTCACTTAGAGAGGGTGGTGAAGACGTAAAACGCATGGGCTTTGCAGCCAGATTGCTGTGGTTCAAATTCCTGCTTTCACGCTCATTAGCTGTGTGACCTGAGTTATGAGCAAGTCACTCGAATTCTCCATCCCCGTCTTGATTTCCTCATCTGTAACATGGAGAGGGTTTTTGTGAGGATTGAGTGAGTTATACCATAAACTTAGAGTTGTCCCTGGTTCATGGGAAGTCCTCAACAGACGCTGGCCCTGTTCTGTTTCAGGTGCCATCGCTTCCTGAGGGCGGGCTCCCCTCCTGAACTGAATTAGGTTCCTCCCTGTTTTTCACCCTCACAGCACCCTGCTTCCTTCTTACACAGCACTTAAGACGTGTGTAATCCTAGGTGGGAGTAACCACCTCCCAGGGTTGTTAGGATGATTTAAATGAGATAATGTGAGTAAAGCACAGAGCTTGGCACGTGTTTGGCTTATGGCAAGTGTAAGTACCATTTTTATCGTTATTATTTACACTGGATCCTTGCTTGGTTAAAAATCACTGGCATATCTATGGGGCGCCTGGGTGGCTCAGTTGGTTAAGCCTCCGACTTTGGCTCAGGTTATGATCTCATGGTTCATGAGTTTGAGCCCCACATCAGGCTCTGCACTGTCAGTTTGGGATTCTCTCTTTCTCTCTCTGCCCCAGCCCTGTGCTCTCTCTCTCTCTCTCTCTCAATGTCTCAAAATAAAGAAACAAACTTTAAAACACATAAAATAAAATCACTGACATATCTACATATTGAGAATTTGACCAAATCTCAGGCACCCACAACTGGAACCCACACCACTGGTACCGTATTTCTAAGAGATAGAATACCGTGACAGAAAGCTTTCCTATCACTTAGAAGTTTCATTTTATGCATGTTGTAAGAGCTCTTTTAAGTCTTATTTAGACATAGATTTTTTTGTAAAGATTTTATTTTTTGGGGGTGCCTGGGTCACCAGGCTCAGTCAGTTAAGTGTCCGCCTTTGGCTCAGGTCATGATCTCCTGGTTTGTGAGTTTGAGCCTCATGTCAGGGTCTATGCGGACAGCTCAGAGCCTGGAGCCTACTTCACATTCTCTCTCCCTTTCTCTCTCTCTCTCTCTCTCTCTCTCTCTCTCCTTCCTTGCTCACATTTTGTCTCTCTCTCTCTCTCAAAAATAAATAAACATTAAACAAATAAAAAAAAAGATTTTATTTTTTTAAGTAATCTCTACACCCAACGTGGTGCTCAGACTCACAACCCTGAGCTCGAGAGTTGCGTGCTCTACCGATTGAGCCAGCCAGGCGCCCTTAGACATAGATTTTTATAGTATATCAAGCCGCTCTATGTACTTACCTTCTTTTTTTTTTTTAAACATTTTTATTTTTATTTTTGAGAGACAGCGCATGAGTGGGGGAGGGGCAGGGTGAGAGAGAGGGAGACATAGAATCCGAAGCAGGCTCCAGGCTCTGAGCTGTCAGCACAGAGCCCATTGTGGGGCTCGAACTCATGAACTGTGAGATCATGACCTGAGCCGAAGTCAGATGCTTAACCGACTGAGCCACCCAGGCACCTGCCACCATGGTTTAAATCAAACCAGTGTAGGTTTAGGTTTTCTTCTAAGTCTGACTGAGTACTGACTTTGTGTTGGCTCAAGCAATGCTAGCTGCTGTAAAAGATAAACCCTAACACTGCCTCAGTTGACACTATAAAGGTTTATTTCTTGCGCATGTAGAGTCCCGATCAGGCATTCCTCATTGGCAGCAAAGGGCTTTGCTCCACATAGTCATTCGGGGATCCAGGTACACAGAGATATATCGCCATATTCAACAGCTTGTTTCAAGAACTGCTCTGGACCCATAAGCATAGAAGGTTTTATGCACTGAGCACAGAAGTGGCTTGCACAGCACGCTTTTCCTCACATTCCACCCCCAGAGCTTGATCACACAGCCACATCTAACTGCAAGGGAGCCTGGGAAATGTCCTCTCACCCCGACTCCAGGAGGAAGAGGAATCGAGTTCAGTAGTGAGGCACCAATTTCTGCTCCAAGCTTTATAGGGGATCAAAACACGATGATGAGCATGCTATATATGTTCATTCTTTCCACCCTCTCAGCAACCCTACAGTGGGTACTATTTATTTTACAGGTCAAGAAATGACCTCAAAGATACAGAACAACGTGCCCAAGGCCATGTTGCTCTGCAGTCATGGGGCCTCATCTAACTATGCTCTTTCCCATTACACCCACTTGCCCCTTGGAATTATACAAGAAAGGTAAGGGGAGAGAGAGACACTATAGTCCTTTTCATATGAGGCTGATTGTCTTATAGGGTATCCTTTGTTTTTTCCAAGGCTGGAGATTTCACCCATAGTCAGTTACCTCTTACCAGTGGATTAGAGGGGACCAGGCTGCATATAGTATTTGCTAACCACCAACAGCCTGGGTTTCTGTTGGCTGGGTCTAGCTACGATGTGCTCTTCTGGGTACGTGACATTTGGGAGCAGTCATTTTGACAATGAAGTTATATCTATAGGTAAAAATGTAGATGAGATGTAGATATAGATATTACAAAGAGACTTAAAAGTAAAAACAACCAGGGGCGCCTGAGAGGCTTAGTCAGTTGAGTGTCCAACTTTGGCTCAGGTCATGATCTCGTGGTTCATGGGTTTGAGCCCCCCGTTGGGCTTGCTGCTGTCAGCACAGAGCCTGCTTTGGATCCTCTATCCCCCTCTCCCTGCCCCTACCCTGCTTGCTCTCTCTCTCTCTCTCTCTTAAAAATAAACATTAAAAAAAAAAAAAAAAAGGAAAACCAACCAAACACAATGTGTAGAATCTGATTGAATCCTAGTTTGAAAAATCAGCATTAAAAAATATTTGGGGGGCCTCTTGGCTGGCTCAGTAGGTGGAGTGTGTGACCCTTGTTCCAGGATTGTGGGTTCAAACCCCATGTTGGGTACAGAGATTATTTACAAATAAAATCTTTAAAAAACATGTGGGAAAAAATTGTATATATTTGAGTATGGATAGAATATTTGGTTATATTAAGGAATCACTGTTTTTTTTTTTAATGTTTATTTATTTTTGAGAGAGAGAGAGAGCACATGTGGGAGGGACAAAGAGAAAGGGAAGCAGAGAACCTGAAGCAGGAGCCCGATGCAGGACTCAAACTCGTGAACCGTGCGATCATGACCTGAGCTGAAGCCAGACACTTAACTGACTGAGTCATCCTGGTGCCCCAAGGAATTACTGTAAATTTTCTTGTGTATGATAATGGCGTTGAGGCTACATAAAAAAAATGTCTTTATGTTTTAGACATGTGTGAGAAAGTCTGTAGGGGTGAAATCTCCTGATGTATGTACTTTATTTTTTTAATTTTTTTTAACTTTTTTTAAAATTTATTTTTGAGACAAAGAGAGACAGAGCACAAATAGGGAAGGGGCAGAGAGAGAGGGAGACACAGAGTCGGAAGCAGGCTCCAGGCTCTGAGCCATCAGCCCAGAGCCCGACGCGGGGCTCGAACTCACGGACCGCAAGATCGTGACCTGAGCTGAAGTCGGACGCTTAACCAACTGAGCCACCCAGGCGCCCCACGATGTGTGTCCTTTAAAACACACCAACAACAAAAACAGCAACAGGAAAACAGATGAAGCAAACGTGGCACAATGTTAAGAAGTGTTAAGTGTTGGTAATAGATAGGAGAAAGTTCATCGTATTATTTTTTCTCCATGCCATTTACCGTTTGAAGTAAGACAGTGGGGATGTTTGGATGAGGCTTAAAAATGAACAGTGCTTACCACTAGTACTTTTCTTTTTTCTTTTCTTATTGATGTGTAGTTGGCATGTGATGGTCTATCAATTTCAGGAGTACAACATAGTGATTTGACAATTCTGTTCATTCCTCAGTGTTCAGCATAAGGGTAGTCACTGTCTTTCATTCTGCTCGTATTTTCTTGTTATTTTTATCGATCAATCAGTTTCTTTGTTCCTTTTCCCCCTTGCCTGTAACTCCATGAAAACAGGGACCTTGCTAGTTGTGATTCTTTCTAGCACCTGTATCCCCGGCATCTAGCATAGTCTCTAGTACATAGTTGGGTTTTTTAAAAAAATTTTTTTCTGCTAAGCTCAATTCTCACTGATGCTCTTGGCTCTCATTCATCATTGCCAGACTTTGTTTGGTCCTCCCTGGTTCTGGCTGCCTCTCTGGCTCTTCAGTTTCCCACATCCATAGCCCTTACCGGCTTCGTCTTGGTCTACCCCTGCCACGGGCAGCAAGCAGATGGCTGCTGGTGGCCCACATGCCCATCAGTCTGAGCACGAGCCTGCAGCCACCTCCCACCCTCTTGCTGCCATCACACTATCGACTCCTGGAGGACAGGACCTTGCCTGGCACTTCTTGGTGCTTGTTGAAGTACTTGGCAATGCGTATAACGGGTGCTCTGAAACCATTTGTTAATTGACCTTGTATTCCCCTTCCTGGCCCCACCGCACTCTTATTTTGGTGAGAAATATTTTAGTGTATTAATTTATTTTCTCATATCATTTTTAATTTTACAAGTAACACATGGGTATTGTTGAACAATTAGAAAGTGGAAATAGGGGCTCCTGGGTGATTCAGTTGCTTACGCGTCTGCTTCTTGATTTTGGCTCAGGTCATGATCTCGCAGTTCGTGTGTTAGAGCCCCGCCTCGGGCTCGAGATGACAGCAAGGAGCCTGCTTGGGATTCTCTGTCTCTGTTTCTCTCTCTCTCCCTCCCCTTCCCTGCCTCTCTTGTGTATGTCCCCCCCCCCCGACACGTTCTCTCTCTTTCTCTCTCTCTCACAATAAATAAATAAACGTTAAAAAAAAAGAAAGTGGAAATAAACTGAAAGAAAAAGAATCAGAATGATCTGAAATCTCATCTCCCATTGTTATCATTTGGTGTATTATTAACTTATCTCTGTGCATTTTTTAAAATGTTTTCCTCTCTATAAAATGAGATTGATTTTGTCCTGCTTTCTTCCTCCGACAAAATAATTGAAAATATTTTTCCAAAGCAATAGATATACATCTATGCCATCATTTTATTTTAATTAATTTATTTAAAAATTTTTTTTAAGTTTTATTTACTTAGAGAGAGAGAGACAACATGCATCCATGGGTGCATGAATAGGGGAGGGGCAAAGGGAGAGAGAGAGAGAGGGAGAGAGAGAGAGGGAGAGAATCCCAAGCAGGCTGCACACTCAGTGTGGAGTCTGATGCAGGGCTCGACCTCAGGACTGCAAGATCGTGACCTGAGCCTATATCAAGAGTTGGATGCTTAACTGACTGAGCCACCTTGGTGTCCTTTGCCATCATTTTTAGGATCTATAAAGTCTTGTCTTCCAAGGATATACTATACTTTATTTAACTAGTTCCCAATTGGTGGGCCTTTAGGTTGTTTCTGATTTGCTGCTGCACTGAACATCCTTGTGCACATTTCTTTTTGTGCACATGCCATTCATCCTGCTGTTTATTCAGCAGGTTTTTGTTGAGTCCCTTCCGTGTGCCAGGCTCTTTTCTATTCGGTGGAGAAATGGCAACAGCGATTTTTTGGGATAAAGATGCTTTTATTATTATTGTTGTTGTTACTATTATTATTAAAGACCTGTAATACATATTGCCAAACTGAGAGACTAGATTGCTTTCCCTTCCCACCCGTGATGTGTGATTGTCCTGTGCCCCATCCCACCATTGTCCTTAAGAGCCACCTCTGCAGGGAGGCGTCTAACAGTGTGTCTGGCTTCCGTTCCCTGCTCTCTTCCTCCTTTAGGTTCTTTTCTTGGCCACATCCGTTTTAGTATCGGCTCTGGCCTTTTGTGCTGCCCTTCTCTGGGTAAATGACTCTAGCTTTCTGCCTACTTCTGAGCAGGCTTTTAATTTTGAGGTTCCTTGTAGATGTTCCCTCTACTTGCCGTGACTCCATGCAGTGCTCCCCCACAGGCCCAGCCACCACTCTTTGGCCCCCTAATAGAGGGCCCAGACCACCAGAGGACAAGAGGCAGGCAGCTGTCTGGGGCTCCATGGCTGAGGCAGGTTGTATCCTTCCTTTGCTTTTTTGTCTAATTTTTTCCATATCCGCAGGAACCAATCAGGGGGCTCTCCCTTGATCTGTGTGCAGAAGACCTACCCATAGCTGGAACTGAATCTTAGCCCTTGGCCTAAATCCTTCCAGGGCAGCAGAATGTCCCTTGGCTCTCAGGGATTAGTGCAAAGCTAGCAGCCACGTGTTTGGATATGGCCTTGGAAACAGAGGGATCAGTGGTCCTATGGAAAGGGCATTCTGCTCTGAGAGTCCAAGCCCAGGGTCATGTGACCATACTAATCAGCCTTTGGGGAGTCGGCCTACCTCACTGCCACCCCTGTCTGTGCATCTGCCGCCCGTGGGGGTGATCTTTGGTGGCCATTTTTACATAATATGACCCCTTTGCCACATTGATTGGACCAGGGGTGGGCATGGGATCCAAACTGGGCCAATCAGATTTCTTCTGGAAATTGGGATTTGAAAAGATCTAGGATTTGTGGTGGTGACCTGAAACAGAGGTGAGAAAACCCAGAAAGAAGTGCACAGAGACACGGAGAAGGGCGGCCTGCAGGGGAGGAGCAAGAGGCAGACATGCAGAGGCAAATGGCCTGGGCTGTTGGTGGGTCTCCAGCTCTCGGGGCCCTGGCCGTGTTCCTGCCTTGGGGTGCGTGAGACACCCCAGTGTTCTCATGATAAGGCCCCTCCTTTTGCTTAAACTTGCAAACCAGCAAATACAAATCTTACATAACATGGCAAATGGAACCGAATGTCAAGCTTTCTGAGCCCATGTCTCAGGGTTGTTGAGAGAGCCAAATGTCTTAATGGTTTGTAGGGCTGTAGGCCAGTGTCTATCCTGACTCATCAGAACCTGGGCCTGACCGGTTAAAATATCTTGAGTATCATCATTGACTGTATGGGAAAGCCAACTTTGTAAACTTTAAAATGGTATAGCATTGTGTGTGTGTGTGTGTGTGTGTGTGCGCGCGCACAGGTGTGTGTGTGCACAGGGATGCACCTCTCATCCCCAGTCCCCATTCTGACTTTTCCTATAAACTTCTCCACGGATTTAGACAGTCATTGATCTTCTCTTGGCCTTCACTTATTTATCATTTGTTTATCCGTAAAATTGGGTTAAGTGCATGACCTCTAAACTCCCTTCACGTTCGGAGAGTGGAAGGTTGAGTTGGCTGGCTAACTCCTGCATGTGGTCCAGGCGTGCAGGGAACAACCTGTCTTGGGTTAGTGCTGAGGGCCTAGAGCCCTCCCTAGGAGGCAGGGATACTCCCAGGGAACAAATGCCAGGTTGAGTCAGGGAGTCAGGCAGGATCCCTTTTCTGCTCTGCCTTGTTTAGGTTTATGCTTCTGCCTTGTGGATGTCTTGATGCAGGCATAACGAGTCTCTAGGTGGTCCCTGTGTGAGAAGGGACCAGAATGAGGAAAGTCTAGCTTTGCCAGAAAAGCCACGACTTTGAGGACACCTGCGGTAGCCTTACCAAAGCTGGGATTGCAGCTGGTCTACAAACTCCTCCTTTTTGCTGGGTGTCTCTACTTAGGACAGTGGCCAAGTCAACACCAGGCCCAGGCTCAGTCCAGCCCAGCCCAGCCCAGCCCAGCTTACTTTCCCAGGGCCCAGAGGCTCAAGGCAAAAATGTTTCGTGTTCTCTATGTCTTTGGTGGCTACAAACTTCAAGCCTTGGCTAAATCAAGCACATCGACATTTCTTAAATGTCAATTTAATGGCGGTCATTTGTAAAGGGTGGAGGCCCAGAACGAGGGAGATCTTATTTTCTTCCCTGCCAGTCACACAGAGGAGAGAGAGCAGTGTCAAGAAAGATTGCAGGACAGAAGGAAGCCTTGTTGCTAAAGCACGGCTGATATCTGGAGCAGCTGTGTTACCTTTAGCAAGTCACTTAGCCCCTCTGAGCCTCGATTTCTTCATCTGTAAAACGAGCAGGTTGGATTGGATGGCTGCCAAGGTTCTTTGTGTGTGTTACATTTTACAATTCTCTGAATCTCAGGAGGATAAATCCTGAGAGCATAAGCAACATATTTCAACAGAACGGATGCAAGGCTCTGAAAAAATGTCTGATGAAAATGTCAAAGATGGAGGAAAATGACAGCAGCAGATGAATGAGAATTGGTGGGGGAGGAGGGAGTTGAAGAATTTGTCTGTATGTCCTTGTCCTGAAATTGTTCATTTACTATGTACATGCAGGGGGTCTATATTATGCTGCTCTTAGGAAGAGGCGGAAGGTTAAAGGGCCATGTGGGAGGGGTGCCTGGGTGGCTCAGTTGGTTAAGGGTCTGACTTCTATTCAGCTCATGATCTCATGGTTCGTGGGTTCAAGTCCCATGTCGGGCTCTGTGCTGACGGCTCAGAGCCTGGAGCCTGCTTCAGATTCTGTGTCTCCCTCTCTCTCTGCCTCTCCCCTGCTCGCACTCTGTCTCTGTCTCTCAAAAATAAATAAACATTAAACAAACAAACAAACAAAGGCCATGCGGGAAATGCTCAAGGTGGGGAAAGAAGACGGGCCTCTGTAGGCCCGGTTGCCTGCCTGGGGAGGCCATCATGTAGCGGTTAGCACAAGCTTTGGCTTCAGACAGGCATGTGCCGCCTAGTTCTCTTCCTGTGTGTCTTCGAGCCAGTTACATTAAACTGTACCAGCTTTAGTTTCCTAAACCAGAAAATGGGGGTCATGACAGTGCCCCTGGGCTAGGGTTGTGGTAAGGATTAAATGAGATAAAGTGAATAAAGTAGCTCGCACAGAGCCTAATCCCTAGTCAGCAGCCAATAACAGAAGTAGATATTAAGTTTTTACCCTCTCTCTGTCTTGGATTCTAGTTTCCAAGTAAGTAGAAGAAAACTCTCAAAGTATTCTGCTTATATGTGGTAGTCTAGGCCTTTTAAAATTCATTTTGGCCAAGAAAAAAAAAAATCCCACAGACTCAGACCAAACTTGGGAGTGTTTTTTCAAAGCCTGGTTGGAGGAAGCTAACTGCATTTGGGTCACCTGCGTGCTTCTTGGTGTCTATATTATGCTAGTCATTCTCCTGAACTTTAATTCCCATTGGAAACAGAACTCTGATTCTGGGTCTCTGAGGGGGGGGACCCAGATCCAAACATGTAAATGTGTTAGCCAAATCCACAGATAAAGGCTGAGAGCCGGGTTCTTAAGGAACGTACCGCCCTGCCACCCAATAGACCACACTGGTGCTGCTCAGTCTTCCTGCATACAGGAATCTACTGGGAATCTTTTTGAAATGCAGATTCTATTTCAGTAGGTGTATTAGTCAGGGTTCTCCAGAGAAACAGAACTAATAGGAAATATGTGTGTGTATACACACACACACACAGATATATATATACATACATACACACTATATATAAAAAGTATACAGTATATATATAATATATATAACATATTTAAACATATATATATGTGTGTATATATGGAATAAAGATAAAGTTTTGGCTCATGCAATTATGGAGGCTGAGAAGCCTTACAATCTGTCATATGCCAGCTGGAAACCCAAGAAAGCTGGTGGTGTAGATTCCAGTCTGAGTCTAAAGGCCGGAGAACCAGGAGCTCTAAAGTCAGGAGAAGATCAAAGTTCCAGTTCAAACAGTCAGGTAGAGAGAGAATTCAGGCATCCTCTGCCTTTTTGTTCTATTTATGCCCTTACCAGATTGTGTGAGGTCCACCCACACCAGGGAGGGCAATCTGCTTCACTCAGCTCACCAATTCAAATGTGAATCTGTCTGGAAGCACCCTCACAGACATACTCAGAAATAGTGTTTAACCAGATCTCTGGGCATCCTGCAGCCCACTCAAGTTGACACGTAAAATTAACCATCACAGTAGGTTTGGAGTGGGGCCAGGAATTCTGCGTTTCTAATAAGCTCCCAGGGGATGTCCATTCTGCTGGTCAGTGGACCACACGTTTTAAAACATTTTTTTACAATTAAAAAAAATTAAAATGTATTTAAATCCAAATTAGTTAACATATAGTGTAATAATGGTTTCAGGAGTAGAATTTCATGATTTATCATTAACATATAACACCCAGTGGTTGGACCACTTTTAACAGCAAGATTTTAGAGGCTCTGTAATTGTACCGGTCATGAGTGCTCTTCATTAGCCATTTCTGGCTCTGCTTTCTGGGTGCACGGTAGGATTCTACTTCCTGGTCCCCCTGTAGTTGGGCGGGGCCAGGTGACTAGTTATGGGCAATGAGAATGAAAGATTAGTGTCACTTCCAGGACAGAGTATTTAGTTGCCCATTTAAGACTCTCCAAAGCTCTTTTTCCCTTTGCCACAGCAATGGGCAATGTTTTAGTTGGTGTCTGCCCCAGCAGATGGCTCTTTGGGCAAGGGTGTCATGGAGCCCAGCCCTCAGCTGACCTGTGAGGACATGTAGTGAGAACAAGAAATACGTGTTTGTTGTTTTCAATCATTGAGATTTAGGGAGGTGTTTGTTATTGCGGCATAACCTAGCCTATCCTGACTGATACACTAATCTAATCCCCATTTTGCCAAAGAAGAAATGGAATCCAAGAGGAGTGACTTGTCTGTGCTTTGACACCTGGCTAATGAAATCTTCAGTCTCTGACCTGACTCCCTATCTCCTTCTCTTTCCATCAAGTACTAATGCCTCTACCACAGGGTACCGAGGTACGATGTGTTTTCTCCCAGAATGCATGCCAGGTGCTTCTTACATATCATTTTGTTTCATCTTCATAACAATTATTTAAGGCCAGTGAATTATCATCCCATTCTTTATGTGAGGAAATGGAGGCCAGAGGCACAGCAAGTCGATAGGATTTGAACCTATGACCATCTGATCCAAAGCACATACTCCTCCCATTACACCACCCTGCCTCAGATCTGCCAAAAAGGTACTTTCATAAGGGTAAACAGTTACGTGGTTCTTTGCTTATTTCAGGCAGTATTATCAATGCTTTAACTGTTTTCACATTTGTAACAATCCCAGGAGGCAGATATTATCATCAAGAACATCCTCATTTACAGATAAGGCTATTGAGGCACAGAGAACTTAAGTAATTTGTCCAGGGTCACACAACTAATAAATGGTGGGACCAGGATTTGAACCCAGGCAGCTGACTCCAGAGTCCAAACTCCTACCCACTACACTTTATTGCTGTGAACAAAGCTCATGCATATATCTATCTAATATGATATGTATGTACATGCATGGTTATCATTTATATACACAATGTAACTGTATCGTCATCTATGACTTTTATTTGCTTATTTAGATTGCAGAGTATTTTCTTCCCTACGAGTACGATTCTGCTACACCACTGTTCCAAGCTGATTTCTTCTCCCAACTGCAGGGACCCAGGTGTTCTATACGTTCAGCACAATGTGATTAATAATTTTTTTTCAATACCTAAAAAAAAAAAAAAAGAACATTTCTTTTCAATCCTGGAAAAAAATTATTTTTAACAAGACTGGAAGGAACCAGCTGCCAAGAAGCCCCGGGACTCTGGGCCTCCTGCTCTCTCTTCTCTTCTTTCTTTACACCTCTCAGCCCTTTCTTTGTTTGAGGGGATGTTTCTGCTTCAGGCTTGACTGCCTCCTGCCCCCTGCCTGCCACTTCTGGTATTCATGCAAAAGTCATTCTCAAGCTCTGGACAAAAGCTCCTTGTCCCCTGGGCTCTGAATCTCCTTGTCACATACTCTCTGTGTTTCCAGGTACCCAAGACTCTGGGTCCTGGGTCTGTCCTGCCAGAGCATAAAGGCCCTGGGCTCAGTGGACCTTGACTCAGGACGTAACAGCTGGGAGTGCAGGAGCCAGTGTGTTCATCCCTATGGATTCCTAAACTTGGGGAAAGGATGGGAGACTCCTTAGAGAAATGGCTCTGTTTCTGTGCTCCAGCACCCCGAGGTGTTACAACACGCTTTTCTTCCCGCACTGAACTGAAAATCTGTCGCGTGCAACTGTTTCTTTGTAAGTCAAACTTTGCTTCCTATCTCAACACCACACACACACACACACACACACACACGAAAAGAATTAGGAAAATGCTTAATGTTGTAAGTGCTTGAAGTCAGAAACAAGAGAGGCATTGCCAAGGCGCTTCCTGGCGCGGTGCATGCGCAGGTGATTAAGGCACTGTTTAGGGAGGAACTGAGGTCTGGTGGACAAACATGGAGTTCTAACCACAGCCCAGTTATTAGTCCACAGGAAACATCCTGTTACTATTATAAAGATGAAGTGCTACTTTTTTTTTTTTTTTTTTTAAAGAACTTTCTAAAAGTCTTCCTTTCCATTCTGATTCAGTTCAAGTCTGTGAGGCAGGAAGGTCTCAGGGCAGCCATGCCTGCAACATTAGCTAATCAGACTCCCAAGAAACATTCCATTCTGCTTAGGAGGGCTTTGGAGAATGGTTTGCTCATGGTGGCTTTTAAAATAAACTGAGGGTTGCCAGGCTGAATGGACTCCCTGCGGGGCTAGTGACCTGGTTCCAGGCTGGTGCCCAGCAGGCTTGCCCCCTGGTGGGATGGTGGATGTATCATTAAACATAGTTGCTCTGCCCGTTCCCCTTTCTCTGTGGATGAAATAGAAAGTCTTATGGCCTCCGTCCCTTCCCATTTAAGACTGGGGAAACTGAGGCCCAGGAGAGTAATAATAAAAGTAACAGTAATAGCCCACACATAATGCCCTTTATATTAGCTTACCTTAAGCATCAAGGGGAGGGACACCCTGGCATAGTGGCAAGAAAGATCTGGTTTCGGATCCTGGTTTTGCCACTCTGAAGCTGTGTGACCTTGTGTAAGTAACTAAACCTCTCTGAGACTCAGTTTCCTGGTTTGTAAACCATTGATGATGATACCTATTCTGCAGGGTTGTTGCATGGAGTAGAAATAATGGATGTAATGGATGTAAGTAGTGCCTGGCACCTAGTAAGGACCTGATCAGCGGTCTTTATTATTACTTAGGGACACAATGCAGGCCAGCCATTGGATAAGTAATGTTTTCCAACCCGGCTTGACAGCAAGAATTACTCAAGGAACTGGTTGGAAACAGATTCCCAGGCCTCATCCCCTGCAGTCTGTGGAGAGGCATGGGAATCTATAGTGTAACAAGTTACCAGGTGATTCCTATCAGGCAGTTCTGGAAGACATCCAGGAATCCACTGCTCTAACCTATTGGTTTGGCTCTTTTGTTCTCTCTGCACCTGGCCCCATATTCAGTAAAACTTTAGCTTTTGCTTGAAGGTAAGACATGATTAAAAGGTCAACTGTCATTATATACTCTCAAAGAGAATGTGCCTTGAACTTTGCACAGTAGATTTATCCCTGAAAAGCTGTTTGCAAATGGAATTTGGTTGTGTGTGTGTGTGTGTGTGAGAGAGAGAGAGAGAGAGAAAGAGAGAGAGAGAGAGAGGAAGGAAGGGAGAGAGAACAGGCATATATCTAATGCCTTAGTTTGCTATTCAAGGGAACGCATTCAATTCAACTGCATAGATATTATTTGCGGGGATACGATGATAAAGAGGGTGCAGGAGCTGTCTTCATGGGGCGTACTTAGAGTCCATTGAGGAAGATGGTCAGATAAACAGGCAGTTACAACACTGTGGTTGACATGAGGTTAGCACAGGGAACTATGAGAGCGTGGAGGGAGAAGTACCCCCAACTCAGGGCTGGGGCATCTGGGAAGTTCTAGGGGAAGTGACATCTGAAGAGGAGACCTGTACAATGGGCTCTAGTCTCAAATCCTTTTGCAAAGCCAATGATCCTTCCTTAACGTATCCATGCGGAAAACTGAACTTTCACGTCATGGTAAGCCTGGGGGCATTGGTGCCACCACCCCACCGCACAGATGTTGAGTCCCTGCTAAGGGCAAGACACGCGGTGAAATGCTGCAGGGCAGCAAGGGTGACAGAGGCCCAATTCCTGCCCTCAGGGAGTCTACACCACACCTCCTCAGGATTCATTTCATTTCTCATGTAGGTCACCGATCCCGTGTGATCTGTTTATGACTGAACAGGTAGTTATTATTTAGGTCTTAACTCCCTCTACTGAAAAGGAGTGTTTACTCCCTCTCATCACCATGTGGCAGGGAAATCCCATTCTAACCAACACGTAAACGTGGGCATACAATTTACCCAGGAGAAAATCAAAGTGCCTGCTGGAGTTCACAGCGCCGTTCGCAAGATACAAGTCATGAAGCTGTGGAGGCCTGGATGGATCTCGAGGGTCTGCAGAGTCCGTATCTGGGGCAGCCTCCAGACGTGGCAGCTCCCGGAGTAAGTCAAGCTCCGCTTCCCTCTGGGCCTCATGGACACGACTGCCTTTCAAACCACCTTTCTCTGCCCCCAGAAGGGAAAGCGGTCGGGATTCCTTGTGCATTATAATAATCACATCGGGTTTAAGCACAAGGTGGCAAGGGGTTTAGGTCGGCAGGTGGGGTCCTCATTCCGACTGTGCTTGTCTGCGTGTTCAGTCTGGTAGGAGCTGCTTGGACCTTTTAAGTGGAGGTGTGTTCCCATCTTGCAGGTGGGAAACCTGAGGCACAGGAGGTGTCTGGAGGCCGCGTCTGGGGCTTTGCACCCTGCTGCACACACACCCTGGCCCAGACTCATGATTCAAAATCTCCCCTGAACACCAACCCTCCCCCCCAACCTCCCATTCCCTGCATCTCCAAAGAACAAGCCTAAAGCATCTGCCTCCTGTTTTTTTTTTGCCAAGTTGCTCCCACTTCCTGAGACCCTGCCCCCCACTATCTGCCTGGTGAAATTCAACCCATCCTTCAAAGCCCAGCTCAGGTGTCACTTCTCCTCCTGGCTGGAATTCATCTCTCCCTCCCTGGCACTCCTTGGTTTGGCCCTTTCTCTCATTACTTCTCCTAGGGCAACAGGCTTAGCCTCCTTCCTAGACCCTCAGTTCTGTCCTCCTTGCACGCGCCTAGTAGTAACAGCACAGTTCTCCTGAACCCCTTTGAGCTGGCGGTCTTCTTTGATGAGGTGATGAAAGCTGCCAGAAGAGCAGCTGACTGAGGCCCATTACGTGTCAGGCTGGCTGTTTAGGACTCTTCTGCCCATTATCTCAGGTAATGGCCAGTCAAGTCTCTCTAGACGGGTACCAGGATCATCTCCACTCCACAGAGGAGTGGCGAGGCCCAGAGAGGTGAAATGCCTCCTCGGAGGTCACACAGCTAGTACTACCCGTAAAGCTAGGCTTACCATATGCCGGAGCTGGGGTCCTAATCCCTGGACCCACTGCAGGGTCGCCTCTCTGCCTCCGTGCCCCGGGGAATGGGGGCGGGGAGAACACAACACACAGCGCGTCTCCTACAATTTAGGGGTTCATTCACCCTCAAGCGCACCCACCCGCCAGGTCTAGCAGGCCGGCGCCAGGTCGTTGTCTATATGCAGGCCTGGCTGAGCCCTCGGCAGGGATCTCGGCCAACATCTGGGGACCCAAACCCCGGGCCACGGAGCGGGGCCGGGGCTGGGGCGCCTGTACCGAGGGGTGCGGGCTCGCGGCGCGAGAGGCGCGGAGCCGGTCCCGGGTCCCGAGTCCCAGGAATGTGGGAGGGCTGGGCGGAGAGGGCGGGCACGGCGGGGGCGCTTCCTCTGCCCGCCGGAGGGGAGCCGCCAGGGCGCGCGCGGGGCGCGCCGCCGCCCCCTCCCCGCCGCCCGGCCGGCTGGGCGGGGGCGGGGGCTGCAGCGGGAGGGCGGCGAGGGGCCGCGGTGCTCGGCAGCCGCCTGGCCGGCCGGGCGGGAGGAAGCGATGAATATTCAGAGGGGGAGGGGGAAGGGAGGGGGCTGAGCGCTCGCCGCGGCTCCCTGCAGCCGGAGCCGCATGACGCGCGGAGGAGGCAGCGGGAGCCGCCGGAGCTGCAGCAGCCGGGATCAGGGCGCCGCGCGCGGGGGGTGGGCGCCTCTTGCTCCGCCCCACGAAGCCCCTGCGCGCCCAGGGACGCGTCCCCCCCCGCGGCAGCCGCGCCAGGCTCCGCCGTGTGGCCGCCGCCGCCGCCGCCGCCGCCGCTGCCATGTCCCCGGGGAAGCCCGGGGCGGGCGGAGCGGGGACTAGGCGGACGGGCTGGAGGAGGAGGAGGAGGAGGCGGCGGCTGGAGGCGGCGACGAGGGCGCCCGGGCTCGGGCGCACGGCGGGGCCCGACTCGCGCGTCCCGGGCACGTTCCAGGGCGCGCGGGGCATGAAGCGGGCGGCGCGGGAGGCGCGGCCGCCTCCGCGCTCGCCGGGGCTGCGCTGGGCGCTGCCGCCGCTGCTGCTGCTGTTGCGCCTGGGCCAGGTGAGCGGCCGGGTGGGCCCGGGCGGGGTGTGTGTGTGGGGTGGGGGTGGGGGGGTGGGGGGAGAGCACGGAGGGTGGGGGCGGGACTGGCATCCCTTGCACCTGCCCGGGTGTGCCCTGCCTGCGGGGTCCGCGGGAGGTGGCGAGGGGCCCGAGAGCTCGGAGCCCCCCTCCTGGAGGGGGCTCGCCGGAACCCAGCCGGCCTCGCGCGCCGGCGACCGAGCCCCTGCCCCGGCTGCCCGGTCCCGGCGGGGGCGCGGCGGGACCCGGGGTCCGGGGTGCCCGTGGCCTCCCGTGGAAGCCCCCGCGCGGGCTCCAGGCCGTCTCTGGCCCGGCCCTTCCCGGAGCTGGTCACATCTGGCCGGCGCGGGCCCGGCTCGCCCGCCCGCGGCGGCCGGAGGGGGCGTGTTTGCGAAGGGCTCGCGTCGCGGAGCGGGGCCGGCCTGGCCGAGCGCGGCCGACCTCCGACCCGGCCCGCAGGGGCCCGAGGGGCCGGGCCGGAGGGCAGCGGCGGCGGCCCCGGGGGAGCCCGGGCAGGGCCGGGCTTGGGGCCGCGGGGCGGTGGGCGAGGCGCGGGGGCCTCGCGGCCGAGGGCACCGCTTCTGGGGAAAGTCTCCAGCCCCGGCAGAGGTGGCCACTCGCAAGCGTTCGTCAAGGCGACGGTCCCCCTTCCCGGGGAAGCCGCTGGCTTCCCTGGGCGTTGAAGTCGTGCTTTGTGGGCGCAGGCTCTCCCTCCCCACCGCCCTGTTTTCTAGCTTCGCTTTTCAGATAATGCTGTGCCTGGCATTTTGGCGGCCGACCTTTCTGAAAGCGCCGTTTCCCCTTCAGAGTATTCCCACTGGGGGCGAGGCAGGGCAGCTGGGAGACATTCCCATGTCACAGATAGGGAACTTAAGGGGGGGGGGGGGGGAGAAGTGAAAGAGCAGAATCACCCAGCCTTGGCCGCGGGAGCTGAGCTAGCAGGTTGGTCCTCACCGCCTTCCAGGAGCCTGCTGGGGTCTCGCACCCGCGGCCGAAAGTGGCCTGGCGAGACCCCTGTTGTGCGTTTTGTTAATGAAAGTCTTGCTTGTTTTATACAAACGACGGCTCTAGGGAGATGATGCTTGAAGCCTGGGAGATGAGTTATTGGCTAAGGATGGAGCCTGGTTTCAGGGAAAGTTTTCAGGCACAAATACAGGACTGCCTGACAGCAAAAACACAGCCTTGGGGCAGCAAGGAGGCCTCGCAGGCCGGCTGAGAAGGGAGTTGAGGCCTGGGGGTTCCAGCAACTCTCAGCACCCGAGGAGTTGCTCATGTCCCCTCCCAGTTTTCCTCAGTAGACTTTGGAAAGGACAGTGTGGCCTCCTGCAGAGAATACTGGATTAGGCGTCGGAAGAATCAGCTCCAAGGGCCAGGCTTCAGGGCTGGGCATGCTCTTTTTAACAGCATTTGTAGGGTGGGTTCACACCACCTGCCCCAAGAATTGTTTGAGGAGCTCCCACTGGCCAGTGTCTGAAACAGCTTTGTAAACCTTAAAGGGTGTCCAGATGGCGGTGTTACAGTAGGGTGAAGTGTGAATAGACTGTCTTCCTGTCCCTTTAAGGAAATTCATGGACAGCAGTCCGTGAATTACGAGAAAAAAAAAAAAAAAAAAAGCCTCATAATTGAAGATCTCTTGTACCAAAGTTCATACTAAAGAAATACTTGATCTTCATTTATTTTTAGTTTGACACATATATTTTGTATTATATTATTATTACTTTGTCCATAATGGTTACTATGCTTTGAATCAGTGAAAAATTTCTTGGGTGAATCTATTGCTTGCCCAAGCCTTCCCTGTATCTCAGTATCACACTACCGCTCTCTGCGTGTCCCCGATTCAGATATTTCCTTTCTCTCGTTTGTTCCGTGGAAACTCAAGGGGACTCTTTCTATTTCTTGTTTTTGGATACATTATAAAATAGGAAATGTGAAAGGCTCTCTGAAAAAGCATTTTCACAATCCACAGTTGACAGTTCATTTTGATACTGAATATTTCAGGGAATTTGGGGGCCAGACCAGACTTTCAAGACAGCTCACACCCTTCATTTTTTTAGATGAGAATATTGAGGCCCAGAGAAGACCGTGATCAGGCTGAGGTTACCTGGCAAGAGTGTGGAGGAGACCGGATGGGCATCTGCATTGCCTAGTATTTTCACGGTGCCTTTTTTTTTTTTTTTTTTTTTTTTTGCCATGTTTTCACTTTGCGGTTACTTTTCACACTAGGCACAGCCTTACCCCACCGAGTACTCCCGAAACTGTGGATGTAAATTGAACCTTTCAAGGTTGAAACATATTTGAGATCGGAAGTCATGTTTGAGATTTCTGAAGTTTGTGCATTTAGGAAATGTGGGTGAAGGTATCAGACTACCTCCCTAACATTTGATTGGTTTTCTGAGGCTTGGATGGGGTGTGTGTGTGTGTGTGTGTGTGTGTGTGTGTGTGTTAAATGGTGTCAACAGTAACAGGTTAAAAAAAATGGGCAACTCTTGGAAAAGGCACAGGTCTGTTTGTGAATTAATGAGGATGGGTGTGGAGGCTGGAAAGCCGAGAGATGCTGGAAGATTCGGTGCTTAGTAGGGCTGGAAAAGCCATTTTGACCCTGGCATCTCATCCCCCTTCCAAGACAGGAAGGACGGTCAGAGATGATTCCAGCATGAGGACGGTGCTGGTTGCAACGTCTGACTCCACCCATTCTTGTAGCATTTTTGCACACTAATTTTGGTTTATGTGTATGTTTTAGACAAGGTGACAAAGCAGTTTCCCCCCAACCTTGCCTCCTTTTCTTGGGAAATATAGCCCTGACAGAGTCTTTAAGAAATAGGTTGATAGTGGAGCTGCTTTAAAATGGGGGGAGAAAAAGAAAGCTGGTGACCCATAGCTGTTTTGTTGGTCTTACAGTGTTTGGGATTTGCTTTTTCTTTGCTTTTTAGTTTCCTGGTGAGTAATAAGTGTTTGTGTCTATTATCAATAATAGCTAATCCTTAAGCCTGCTTACCTGCCTGCTTCATCTGGACTACAAAAAAATGTTTTGATTCCTCCTTAAGTTGCTTGTTAAATTCTCCTACGGGTGACTTTAAATATTTTTGTTTTGCTTCAGAACAACGGCGGAGGAACTGAGCGATGATGTTTTGTTTGCAGATGGTTTAAGAAAACAGAGCGGACTGGTTTATGGTTAGACTGTGACTTTGAGTTGATTTCAGGTTGAGCCCTACAATAAAGACAACCACGGATACCCAAGCTTTCCTGAGCAGAGACAATCCTGGCTCCTGTGTGAGCAACATTGGTCAGCAAAGAGGTCATTTAGCTCCTAAAAGTAATCCTTGCTTGGGGTTGAGGCCGAGGGAGAGTTGCTGAGTGGCTGTGGGCCTGGGTTTAGCCAGCACATCATCTGCAATTACTTCTTCGTCCATTCACTGCTTGGCCAAGGGAATTATTTTGAGTGCAGTGTAAGAGGCAATTTTCTGTGTGTTTCCTTGTTAACCTAGTGCCGCTGGTAATATTATAATTAATGGGCAACATCGTATGTGCCAAGGGTTTGGGTGCATTAAGTCATTTGACCATTTCAGAAATACTAAAAGGTAGGAGCCGTTTTATCTGAGAGAGAACTGAGGTTGGAACTCACCAATGATTCATAACCAGTATGTGGTAGAACCGGGTCTGATGTCTCCACCGCCCCAGTTCACTGTCCTGTGCTGAACAAAGCCGTGTGTTTTATTTATTTATTTATTTTTTATTAAAAAAAAAAAAAAAAATTTTTTTTTCAACGTTTTTTATTTATTTTTGGGACAGAGAGAGACAGAGCATGAACGGGGGAGGGGCAGAGAGAGAGAGGGAGACACAGAATCGGAAACAGGCTCCAGGCTCCGAGCCATCAGCCCAGAGCCTGACGCGGGGCTCGAACTCACGGACCGCAAGATCGTGACCTGGCTGAAGTCGGACGCTTAACCGACTGCGCCACCCAGGCGCCCCATGCTGTGTGTTTTAGAGAAGGTCTTCAGTGTGCAGCTAAGAGATGAGGTGATGGATTTTCGGGGATGAAGAACAGGCTTGTGGGCCCTGAACCCTGATGGGGCAGGGAGTCACTGTGGCTTCTCTGAATCCTACTATAGGATCTGCTCCGTCCGTGCCACTGACAACCCAGGTGCCTCTTTCCTGCTCCTGTTGCTTTGAGACCCTGAGTCTTAGTGGAGACGGGGTGTGGAGGGGAAAGACCTGGGTTCGGGTCTTTGCTCTGCAGTTCGTAGCTGCATAAACTTGGGCAAAGTCCCTCAAGCCTCTGTGACTCCTCATGTCCTTATCTGGAAAATGGGACTGACACTTCCTGTTTCACTGGGCAGTTGAGAGGATCAAATATGATAGAAGAGGAACTGCTGTGTAAAATCGGAGGCACGATTCGATTGCTGGCTGTGGCTGCTGCTGTTATTTGGGGACAAGTGGGGCTTCACATCATGAGTTCATATAACAAATACCTATCAAGCGTTTCTCACAGAGTGGCACCTGGCGGGCGTGCAAGATGAACTTAGCACATTTTTTTTTTTTTTTTAACTATTAAGAATGATTTATTTTAGGGATGTTAGTGGAAAAAGTTGCATATCAAGTCCATGATTTATTTATTTTATATTTAAAAAATTTTTTAAAGTTTTTTAAAAAACGTTTCTTTATTTATTTTGAGAGAGGGGAGGGAGGGAGAGAACCCAAGCAGGCTCCCTGCTGTCTTTGTGGAGCCCGATGCGGGGCTTGAACTCACGAACCGTGAGATCATGACCTGAGGTGAAACCAAGGTTGAACGCTTAACCGACTGAGTCGGCCAGGTGCCCCTCAGGTCCATGATTTTATAGGTAGATTGAGACTAAATGGAGGTGTCATGGTATATAAATTTGCTTAAATTAATAAAAAGCTGATCCAAAGGAAAATACGGGGTGAATATTATGTAAGGGTGGTATGGTTATGGCAAACTTGTAAAGGTGAAACATTGCTTAAGTTTGGGAGATACTGGGTGTGCAGCAGGCACTGAGTGGAGGCCTGTGGGTAAGAAAGGGAGCCTGTCTTCATGACTTACAGGATTTGGGAGTGAGACATTACTCTGATTACCCCCAGCTAACCAGTGACAGTTGTGATGTAGGCTGTGTGTGTGATGTCCTTGTTGTGCTCCACACGTTCCCCGCCCCCAGCTTCTACAGGGATGAGTCGGGCAGGGATCTACATCTAGATCCCTGGAGGTGGCAGATATATCAGACCAGAGAAGTCCACAGCAACTTTGCCACCACCTTGTGTGGCTTTCCAGTGGCTTCTCTGGTGACACCTATGGGGACAGGAGCCATAGGAAATTTGTTATTACTTCCTTATTAGTGATAGCTGTGGTCTTCCCATTGTCTTAGAATTTCCATGGCATGTAAATGCCCGGGTGGAGGGCTGGTGGTATTGAGACCGAGGTTGGGGGGCATTTTGAAAGCAAAGTAGTGTCAGCTTCCACAGAAGGTCTAATTTTAAACATGCAAATAATTTTCAGTTCCACTTTTCCTTCTTCCTGTTAGAGGAAAGCTGTACCCTGTTGCCTTTTCTGAGTTTCGAGCAGACAATGTCGTCATTATGCCCCAAACTATCTCCTTCTCCAGGGCAGGAATGGGTGGTGGTTTTCTGGGTGCCTGTGCTGGGCCCCAGCCCAGTGTTAGTTCATGGCTTCTGAGTAAATAAGTGAGTGACTATTAAAACATAGTACCAACGTGGAGTCTATATAACACAGTGGTTCTTAATCTTCCTGGAGAGGGGGAGGTATTAAGACCCTTACAGAGTAAGCAAAAGCGAAGCTTCCTTTCCACAAAAGGAATGTACATATTTGCAATTTTGTATCCAATGTCAGGGGTTTCATAGGCTCTTCAAAATAGCCTATGAATCTCAGGTTAAAAACTCTCCAATGTAAAACTGTATACTGTTAGAAAAATACTAGTCTTTTTCAAAGATAACCACTGTGGGCATTCTTGGTTTCCTTCCGGGTGGGGGGAGGGGGAATGTTTCTTTGTATTGTATGCAAGTATCTGTATTCATCTTTTTAAAAAATTACATTAAAGAAAACTTTATGTATACATTGTATTCTACTTAACCTTTCGATTTACCTTGTTGTCTTAGAGGTCATTTAATACCTGCTTTAACTCATTTTTTTAAATGACTGTCTGGGATTCTGATGTGTGAATTTACCACGATTTATTAGACCATTCCCATATCAATAGACACTTTAATTGTTTTTGCACCCCCCCCCCCCCATCTCTTACAAATCATGCTTCAGAGACTGTCTTTGGTACACATTTCTTGTCACTTTCACAACGATGTCCATACATTTCTAATTTTAGGGTTGCTGTGTTAGAGGGTACATGCATTTAAAATTTGAGAGCTATTGTTAAGCTCTCCTATAAAAACATTGCCCCAGTTTATACCTGCATCCATAGGTGTGAGAATTGAGGGTTGTTTAATTTTTATTTTTTCATTTTTTTAAGATTAAACAAATTTTAAATAGTCTCTACACCCAACATGGGACTCTGACTGACAGTCCCAATATCAAGAGTCGCATGCTTTACTGAGTGAGCCAACCAGGCGCTGTGAAAATTGTTAAATGTTTAAATCTGAGAGGCGAGAAGTTGTATCCTGACTTTTACTTATATCTTTATTTGAGTTAGTTGAATATTTTTTCTTATGTTTTGGGGTGTCTGCATTCCTTCCTTCCGTTTCTTTTCTGTTAACTCCTGGTTCGTTAAAAAAAAAAAAAAAAGATTGCTATTTTGTTATTGATTTGTATAAGCTCTTTGGAAATTAAAGAAGTTCGTCCTTCGGTTCTGATTTGTGTTGGAAATACGTGTGTTTTCCAACTATTTTAGATGTGGCCCTTGTTCCTTAGTGACTCAGGGATAGATGAGATCCCTGGGTGGTGACGAGAATATGAAGCGTGGAACCAGACTGCCTGATTGCAATCCTGGCCTCCCACCTGACTAGCTGTGACCTTGGGTGGCGCCTAACCTTTCTGACCCTTGGTGTTTACATTTCTAAAGTGCTAATAATAATGGTAGTAGTGCTGCTCACACAGGGTAGTTGGATAAGTTGAGACTGCGTTATTATTGTTAAAGTTCCTTGTGTAAATGGATACGGAATTAGGAGAACAGTATTTAACAATGGGGCGCCTGCCTGGTTTAGCCGGCGGGGCTTGTGACTCTTAATCTCGGGGCTGTGGGTTCCAGCCCCACGTTAGATGTAGAGATTACTTAAAAATAAAATCTAAAAAAAAAAGAAAAAAAAAAAGAAACAATATTTAATGAAAATTTTCCGTTTACTTGAGAGTTAGATTTAAAACATTTTTGTAAATGTTTATTTATTTTTGAGAGAGAGACAGAGTGTGAGCTGGGGAGAGCAGAGGGAGAAAGACAGAATCCAAAGCAGGCTCCAGGCTCTGAGCTGTCAGCACAAAACCTGATGTGGGGCTCGAACCCATGACCTGTGAGATCACCACCTGAGCTGAAGTCGGATGCCTAGACGACTGAGCCACCCAGGTGCCCCAAGAGTTAGATTTAAAAAAAAAAAATTTTTTTTTTTAATGTTTTATTTATTTTTGAGACAGAGACAGAGCATGAGCACGGGAGGGGCAGAGAAAGAGGGAGACACAGAACCTGAAGCAGGCTCCGGGCTCTGAGCTGTCAGCACAGAGCCTGACGCGGGGCTCGAACTCACGGACCGGGAGATCATGACCTGAGCCGAAGTTGGACGCTCAACCGACTGAGCCACCCAGGCGCCCCAAGAGTTAGATTTTAAAGTTAGGGCACAAGGCCATAATTTTGACTTTTCAAAATTGTGCTACAAAGTCTTCAAATTGGATTTAAGAGATTAAATCTGCAATGGAATGTATACTTATACACATATACATGTATGTGGAGCAGTGTAGGCTTTCCTGATAGCACAATTTAAATTATATTTCTCTTTTGACGGTGCATATAATTGAATTATAGATTAAATGACCGCGAGATATGACTGGAGAGTGGCCAATGTGGTCCTGGGCCCAGAGGGGCACAGGAATATTGACCATGTCCCTTAGAAAGACAGAGTCCTCCTTGCATTGACTTGAGTATTCCTCTGTGACCTGGCTGGCTCTAACTGTGGCTGCCCTGGTCTCTGGGTACATTTTCTGTAAGGACAAGAGGAGCTATTTAATGCCACCAACTGAAAGTTTAAATTTGTTTTTTTTAATGTTTACTTCTTTTTGAGTGAGCGAGTGAGAGAGAGAGAGAGAGACAGACAGACAGACAGAGACAGTGTGAGCCAGGAAGGGGCAGAGAGAGAGGGAGACACAGAATCTGAAGCAGGCTCTGCTCTGAGCAGTCAGCAGAGAGCCTGACGCAGGCCTCGAACCCACAAACCGTGAGATCATGACCTGAGCCACCCAGATGCCCCCACTGAAAGTTTAAAGACATAATCCTTGGCTCTAATTGCGGGTGGTGGGAGACCAAGAGAGTCTGTGCTGACTGCCATCAGTTTCTATGGCAGCAAGGTGATCCTGCATTTCCTGCTGCTGGCTGAACTGGTTACCTTCTCTTCATGTCCTTATGTCGTGGGAGTTCTCTCTTCCCCACTGAGTGGACCAGGCTGATGGTCCTGTCCCCAAGGCCTGGAGAAGGAGAGCTGCGGGGAGGTGGTTGTGGGTATGCAGGGAGATTGCTACCCAGAGCTTAGTGCACTGGCTTTGGAGTCAGACAGACCGGACTCCTCCGATTCCCAGCCAGGTGACCTTGGGCCAACAATTCTGATGCCCGGAGCCTCACTTGTTCTCATCCGGAAAATGGGGACAGCAAAGATACCTACCAAATAGAGTTGTGGTGGAAGACTGACTGGATCCAAATAACAAGTTCTTAGCATGAAATAAACCTTCAAAAGATGTTGGCTGTTGTTTTATTATCGTAATTTGTTGAGGTACGGGCATAATTTAGTACTTAAAAAGACTTAAAAATTGTTTTTACCTTATAGTTTAGAAAGCCCTTTGGCATATATGAGCTCATTCAACCCTTGAAACATTCCTGTGAGTTTGTCATTGTAATTTATGTCGTGGCTCGGTCTGTCCCTAGGTGACTTGTCCAACCCAGGTGGCATCTGTCTTTGCACAGATGTATTCTAGTTGTAAAAGTCAGTCAAATATAATTAGCTTACAAGAGGCGAATTGGGCGGTTGAGTCCCCTGGTTGGTTCATACATACTTATTAGGTTGAACCATATGAAATGACTGTTTCTGGCCCTTTGAATATTGGTAATTGTATATGATTCCCCCTAATATAATCCAGAACATTTGTAGAAGTTTGGAAAACCAAAACATAGATGTATCTGCTGTAAAACAGCGTGTTTACATCTGTGGGTCATAAAACCAATTTAAGTTATGAGCGGCATGAAAAAGCGATGGGCTAGAAAATATCAGGGTTTACTGCACGTAGAAAAGGTAAGTATTGTGTCGTGAAACTTGTTTCAGTTATGTAGACTTTGTGTGTCTTCGTACTGAATTACACAGAAAGTGGATTTCTTTTTCTTTTCTTTTTTTAAGATTTTATTTTTAAGTGATCTCCACACCCCAGGTGGGGCTCGAACTCACAACCCCGAGATCAAGAGTCACATGCTCTACCTACTGAGCCAGCCAGGCGCCCTGAAAGTTAATTTCTTATTGTGGCTTTAGGCATTGTCCAAAAAAACTGGAAGCTACTGTCATAGGGGATTGAGCGGCAGAAGATGTGGGGGTGAAGGTGGCTTCTGTTTCCAGAGACAATGGAACACCAGTATGAAGTCCCCAATTATGCATTGTAAGTGCCCCCATATGTAGCTGAAGACTGTCTTGCAGTGGCCGGTACAGGAAGGACCAGCTTCCAGGGAGGTGCATAGGAAGGGAGCAGGTCCACTGAAAGCTGAGGAGGCCTACTCTTAAGTAGCTGCCCTTCTGGAAACTTCAGAGGGACCACTTCTGAAGAACACTTGTGTAGAACAAGCCTTTGGCGATGCTTTGTGTTCTTTGGTTCAGGGTTAAGTAGAGAGCTAACACTGCCTGTTGTGTTGTGTGCTTTGGAAGAGAACTTGGGAGTCTAAGGTGGTCTGATGTTCTGAGGGATCATCACCCAGCTGGGGGATGGTTCTGAGGGATCATCACCCAGTGGGGGACTCACCCTTGGCCCTGCCTGGCCTTCCACCCCAGAATGTTTACCTCCAGGTTGTGCTGGCCTCACTCCTCTCATGCTGATCCTCTGGGGGCCCGTAGCCCCCAGTTGGCCCGAGGGTCCTGATCCAGAGCTGGTTGGTTCAGTTCTGACGTAAGTTAGTACTGGTTGTTGTTGTTTTTAATATATACAAATTGGAAATATAGATAAATAAAAGAAGAAAGCAAAATTACCTGTAATCTCCACTTCCTAAACTATTCTGGTGGGTGATCCTTGTCTTTATTTATATTTTCTCCTTCCTTCCTTCCTTCTTTCCTTCCTTCCTTCCTTCCTTCCTTCCTTCCTTCCTTCCTTCCTTCCGTCCTTCCTTCCTTCCTCTCTCTTTCTCTCCCCCCTCCCCTTCCATCCTAAAATAGGACTACCTGCCACACGTGTTTTGTGACTTTCATTTTTCGTGTCTATATGTGTATTAGGACCAGGGGCAGAAGCATCCCTAGGGGGACCCCAGAAATCTACAGCATAAACATGAGGCTTTCTCCTGGAGGGTCACTGTTACTCGGTGGAAAGTGTTTTGAAACAAATAGGGACACAGTATAGATTAGATACCAAATATGCATCCAGAATGTTTTCGGTGAATGCAAGAGACCACAAAGACATCTCCAGTTCCTGGGGGTGTGAGTCCACTCTCTTCTGGGTTCTCGGGGGCAGTTTGTGGCAGTTTGTGAAGCAGTGACAATGTGTGGCAAACATTTTCCCCTGCCAGTAGATGTTCTCTTGTGTAACCTCAGCTGTTGCATCCTGCATTAGACAGAGGTCCTGGATCTCATTTCTCCTGTGATTAATCTTCTAGTGTGTTTTTTTTTTAACATTTTTTTTTTTTTTTTTTTTTTTGCCACAATCAACACTACTCAGATGATTCTGTGATTAAATCTCTGAACCCATCTCTGATGATTGTCTTCGGATGAATTGAGATAATCAAAATAACAATAGCAGCTACCACAGGTTGAATATTGTGGATTTTACCTATTGTGTAATCCTATGATGTAGGTACAGGGAGGGAAACTGAGGCCCGGAGAGTTACGATCTGGGTCATGGCCACACATCTCACCCAGCTAGCTGTTGGCTTCTTTGGGAGCACAAGAGGGGAGCCAGACAGTATTACCTACATGAGCGAGGCCATGTCTGAGTCTCCTGGATGGACAGCTGGACTTGAGGGCCATTCCCAAAGGTAGCAAGGCCATCTTCTGTGGGAAGGGTGTTGCCTAGAGTCATGCTGTGGCAGAAGTAAAATGCTTCCAAAAGCCACAAAAGATAAGGGTATCTTTGCTATAGATATGTGATAAAGGCTTCCTGAAACTTTGGGGTCTTGGCTCCGATCAAATGAATGACATGTCTTGGCCTTCCTGTTGTGAATGTATTTGGGTTTTGTAGAAGTTGAATTTGGGCATGGGTGACCTGGCTTCAGAGTGTCCCATAAGAAGAGGAGCACGGCCTTTGGTATCAGCAGAAGCGTGGATCCAAATCCACGCTCTTGTCCTACACCATGCGCCCCTGCTGTCTCCCCAGGTGCTTATGCTTCTTGGAACCCGTTGTGTCATCTGGAAACTGACAGTGGTTGCCAGGCCATGAGTTACTAGGGATAATTGGGGAAGGTGTATAAGGCACCCCGTCCAGTTTATGGTGTTCAGTAGGTACTTAATTTTCCACTTCCGATATACCCCTCTTTATTAACACACTGTCTCCTGGGGATGCAGTTGCCATGTGCCCAAGGTTGGAGGAGAACTTCTCTGAAGGTGTTCAAGTTTTCCTTTGAGCGGGGGAGAGAGGGAGAAAGAGGGAGAGAGAGAGGAGAGAGAGAATCCAAGCAGGCTCCGTGATGTGCTTGAACCCATGAGACTGTGAGATTGTGACCCGAACCGAAATCAAGAGTCAGAGGCTTAACCGACGGAGCCACCCAGGTGCCCCTGAAGGTGTTCAACTTTTATGAACCTTGATGCCTGGGAGTGTTGTTATCTAAAGTGGCACCAAATCCTACTGCCTGAAGAGAAACTGTAGGAGATGTAGGCATAAGAGCTCTTCCTTAAGACATGTTGGCCTGTCTGAGGATTGCCCCGCTAGACTCTGAATCATAACTGTCTCTAGGAAAGAATAATGTTAGTTAAGCTACAGCAGGAGATCATGTGTGCGCGTGCGCACGAGATCACATACAACCAAGTGAGCCTTTCCTGTAGGCGAATAATGGTCCTGCTTGCGATTTCTCCCTGCTGGCGAGGCCATCCCTGTTCATTAAATTCGTCCTCCGGGAACCATTTATGAAGCACTAACCACATCTTTTAGATCTAGAGCTTGCCAGCCTAGCTCATCTCTCTTATGTCGCTATATACCTGCTGCATATAGCTTGGCCTCATCACCAAATGCCCATCTTCTGACTTCATGCCTCGACCCATTTCTCCAGCTCATCTCATCCTGCAAACTACTTTCCCTGAAACCCCCTCTTTCCTTGTTCTCTGATCCCGCGTTCTCATTAGAGTTTAGACTTGATACTGAAATGGTTTTCATAGCTCAGATCGGGGCTTCTCTAAAACCATTGATAACCTCGAATTTAGCTTCCTGGTATCTGGTTGCTGGGAGTCTGTTCCTGTGATTGTGGACATCAGACAACATGAAGTCACCTTTGTTGATAGTCTCACTCTGGGCTCGTTCATGGGACCGAGTATAGTGCAGGGGTTAAAACCTGGCTTTGGAGCCAGATGCCTGGATGGGAATTCCTTGTTTCACTTTGATTATGCTCAAACTTTTCTGTGCCTCAGTTTTCTCAACTATAAAATAGTGGTGATAACGTGACTCCGCTCTAAGGTTGTTACAGGAAGTATGTAAAGTAAGTATGTATCACAAAGAATTGTATAGCACACAAATTAAACATTCAAAAAGGGAGGACAGACGTATTGGGGGAGGGGTAAGACTCAGACCCTCAGCCTCTGCCTGACCACTGAGTTGGCCAGCAGTCTTGATTTCTTTTGGGAGACGTGCACATAGCACTTAGCCTTTGCTCCCCCCTGGAGTCTGGTCTTTAGGCTTTGCAACTGTCCAACACTGTGGTTGGGGTGAGGATGGGTGGGGACTTCTTTTCCTTTAGCCCAGGATTTTTCAGCCTCAGCACTATGGATCCTTGGGGCCCCGTTAGTTGTTTTAGGGACTGTCCTGTGCATGGTAGGATGTTCAGTGGCATCCCTGCCTCTGCTCGATGCCAGAACCCCCACCCCCTCCACTTGTGATAATGAGAAATGTCTCCAGACACTGCCAGATGTCCCCCGAGGGGGAAAGCGTCCTGGTTGAGAGCCACTGCTTTAGGCAATGCCTGTTGGGAAGGAAAGGTATAGATTGCCTGCACCTGGCAGTCTCAGTAGTGGGGACCCGCCCTTCTTCCATTTTCCATGTGACGCTGTTGGTAACTGACTTCCTCTTCCCAGTGAGACAGTAGCTATAAACTAAGAGTGTTTACAGATGCGACAAACAGCCAGGTTGCTCAAGAGAGGCTTCGCATCTGACTCCCTGCTTGTTTTAGGGATGCTGTGGTAGAGCAAGCAGTGCCCTAGGGGTCTTGGCACCCGGGCGTTGATTCCCATGCAACATTTTTCCCTGTGTTCGCAGCCTCAGTTTCCTCCTCTGCAAAATGGGGATAACTGACATTATTCTCCTTCTCTCCAGGGTGGGAAAGGAAGCCGGTGTTAATGCGGTATGTGTGGGTCCAAGGTCTGCTGTTGGGGATGTGAAGTTGAGGGAAGGGCCCAAATGCGCCACGTTCCACACAAGAGATAGACCCAGTCAAAGCGAGATCCCATGACCAAGAGATTGGCTGCCAAGTTCCCCCTCCCACTAGCTCCCTGGAGCAGTTTTCAGCTTCTAGAGTGTTTAGAGAGGCCCCAGGTCTGTCCCAGCCGAGGCAGGGAGACCTTCAGGAATGAGCTGGAGGACGAACCCAGGAAACCCACTTGAACTTGATGGTGCTGCCAGCCAGCAGCGAGGAGGGTTGGCTTTCTGAACACTCGCTGTGCACCAGCTTTTCAGGAAAACATCACTTTGTGAAGGCGAACAAGTGCCCCAGCTCAGTGCTGGTCAGACCTGGTCTGGGCATACTGTTGTCTGGGGTGCCATTTTCTTAAATTAAAAAAAAAATTTTTTTAAATGTTTATTTAAAAAATTTTTTTTATGTTTTTATTTTATTTTTGAGAGAGAGACAGAGAGACAGAGTGCAAGTGGGGGAGGGGCAGAGAGAGAGGGAGACACAGAATCGGAAGCAGGCTCCAGGCTCTAGGCTCTGAGCTGTCAACACAGAGCCCAACGTGGGACTGGAACTCACAGACCGTGAGATCATGACCTGAGCTGAAGTCGGACGCTCAACCAACTGAGCCACCCAGGCGCCCCACAATAAAAAATTTTAAAAGAAGATATCCATCCCCTCATTAATTCCCTAACATTTAACTCTAAATCTGACCTCTACCTCTGACTGCCTGGCTCGTATCTACTTGCCCTCTGGACATCTTTACTCAAATATGTATGTAATAAGCAAATTAAATTTTTGAAAATGTTTTATTTATTTTTGCGAGAGAGTGAGACAGAATGTGAGCAGGAGAGCGGCAGAGAGAGAGGGAGACACAGAATCGGAAGCAGGCTCCGGGCTCTGAGCTGTCAGCACAGAGCCCGACGCGGGGCTCAAACTCATGAACCATGAATTCATGACCTGAGTCGAAGGCGGACACTCAACCGACTGAGCCACTCGGGTGCCCCTGGGGCTCCATTTTCGTTTACCCACATTCCAGCCAGTTATTCTGAGATGTCCTCAGTGCTCTCATACCCTGTGTGCTGGACTCCACTTCATCCTTCAAATGACCTTGTCCGTTTTAGAAGGGAGGCACCAAGAGATGAAGGGACTTGCCCAGGGCCAGGGATGTGGCTGTTCACGATCTCGCTTCCACTGCTTTGTGACCAACAGCAGCACAGTGCTTCTAAAGGCCCGACTTTTCTCATGTGCCAAATGGGGATAATAAATGCTTTCAGACGATTGTGATCAAGATTCCACAAGAAAATGTATGGTGCCTGGCATACAGAGAGTGTCCCACAAATGCCAGCTGCTGTCCTTATTATTGTTGCAACTATCAGTGATAGCACTGGTGATCACTTTGATGAGCCTTTCCAGGAACAGCCCTGGCTGGCCCCGGAGTCTGTCTCAGGCCCTGTTTGGGGGTGCAGCTGCCTGGGGCAGGATGCCACCTGGGGAGGACAAAGAGTCTGAGAGTCAGGAGATAAAGCAAAACCTGCCCTCAGGGATGGAACGTGTGATCTCACAGTCTGGCCTCCGACCAGCTGAGCTCATTGCCATGCAACTTGGTAGTTAATCATTACTAGTAAGAAGATAAAAAGGATCAGCGCCTCAAAGAAACGTCAGAGTGAGAAAGGACCTCTGGGGACGTTAGGCCAGGGAAGACAAATGGGTTCCAGTTTGTGTCCATCTTCAAGTGACTGGTAGGGGCTGCTCAGGTCCTGCGTGTGGAAGGGAGTGTTAGACCACTGGGGTTGGGCTAGCTCAGCAGGAGAGTGTGCTGGGATCGATTAGTGATGTCTGCCGTGGCCACAAGAAAGGCAAGGGGCTGCGTCCCCGCTGTTTTATTTGCCCTTGCCCTCCGAGGCTTAAGACTTGCTCACTGGAGGGTCACCCAGCAAGTCTTCAAACCACAAAAATCTCTTTGGAAAAGGTGTCTTTGGTGTCTGGTTCTTGAGTTTCATCTCTGAGAAAGTGATCTTTGTTTGACTGTGCTCAGCAAAGAGGAACTTGCTGTCCCAGAAGGCAGCACGTTCTGTTTTTGGGCACTTCTCCCAGTTAGTGCTTATACCATTGAGGGGGAAGAAGGCCTTCGAAGCCACTCGACGTGGGCCCTTCTCAGCCGTGGCTCCTCCTGGGGAGCTTTTAGGAGATCTCGATTGGAGGCCTGCACTCCTGAGTCGTGGGTTTTGAGTATCTGGATGGGTGGGCATCCCTGGTGCTGTTGTCTTTCTTCCAACTCCTCACATGATGTTAATGTATAACCAGGGCTGACAACTACTGAGACCACTTTTTTTTTTTTTAAGTTTTTTGGAAACAGAGGCCCAGAAAGGACACGATTGTCCAGGGTTACAGAGGATTAGTAACACAAGGACAGGGAAACCCAGGAAGAAAGATCCTTTATGAAGTGCCAGCCCTACGTGAGGCTCTTTTTCTTTCACCCCGAGACTCTTCTCGTCCCACAAAGTCACATTACGCCCCTGCCTGAAACCCTCTGTGGCTTCATGTCTCACTTAGTATCAACCCCAGTGGTGGCCTGGACCGGGGGTCTGGATGTGAGCAGATCCCTCCCTTCCCTCTCACCTCCCCTCATCCCCCCCCCCCCCCCCGCCCCTTTTTACCAACCCCAGTCACAGCCGTGCTGTGGACGCTGGACCCCACCCCACTGTCACCCTCAAGGGGCACTTGATGCACCATGACCCACGGCCTCCTGGCTGTTCTTCTCAGACCCTTCTCTCCCGTTGTCCTGCCTCATCTCCTCTGCCCTTACCACCGCCTCAAACTCTGTCATTGGTTCACGGTTTCCATTTGCCCACCCCCTGGAGTCTGGACTTCAGGAGGGAGGAACCCTGTCTGTACGGTTCTCTGCTCTGTCCCTCGTGCCTCAAGCAGAGCCTGCCTCAGAAAGATGTTTGTTGAAGGGATGAATTGAAAGGGCACAAAGCCAGTATTTCCCCAAGTTACGATTACCTGGAATCCAGGCTTACTGCCTCCTAGTCCCATATTATTTCTAGTTATTTCATGATATGTTAATCTTTTTAAGAAAAGTTTATTTATGTATTTTGCGAGAGAGAGAGAGAGAGAGAGGGAGAGAGAGAGAGAGATTGAGCAGGGGAGGGGCAGAGAGAGGGAGAGAGAGAATCCCAGGCAGGCCCTGAGCCGCCAAGCGAGGAGTCGGACACAGGGCTCGAACTCATGAACCTCAAAATCATGACCTGAGCCCAAATCAGGAGTCAGATGCTTAACCAACTGAGCCACCCAGGGGCTTCTCGTAATATTTTTATCTTTTGCCGTGACAGCCCTAAATGTGAACCATCGATATCCTCAGGGTGAGGGGGGTTAGCTTGCTTCTGTGAAAAGAGTACAGATTTTTAAAAAGAGTAATCTCTGTGCCCGATGCCAGGCTCAAACTTATGACCCCAAGATCAATAGTCATAGGCTCTACGGACTGAGCCAGCCAGGTGCCCCAAAAAGAATACAGATTTTGAAGTCCCCACCCAGCAGTGCCTCTTATTAGCTATGTGATCTTGGGAAATTTCTGAACCTCTCTGAGGCCCTGTCTTTCTTGTCTGCAAAATGGAATCAGTCCTACTGATTAGCTGACACCGACTGAATGCTTTCTGTGTGCCAGGCACTGTGCTGAGTGCCTTATCCGTTTCGACGAGTGCATCCTCACAACCACCTGATGAGGTGGTTCCCTTCTTGCTGTCATTTGACAGGAGCGAAAAATGATGCACAGAGAGGTTAAGCCGGTTAAGCCCGAGGTCACATAGCTAATTAGTCAAGGAACCAGGTTCAAGCTTTGGCAGTGTGGTTCTAGAGTCAGCCTGTTAGGAATTTATGAAATCTTGTCCAATGGACCCAGCACAGGTGGTGGTGTAGAGAGGCTCAGTTAACATTTGTTTCCCCTCCCCCTTCGTTTGGCCTTTACTCCTACAGTGACATTTAAATTTTCTTATCGTTTTTGTTCTCGTTTTTGTTCTCAACTCGGTGACAAAAGGACCCATTTCCTGTCTGTCGGAGGTGCTCACTTCCAGACCCGGTTTCTGTTGATGGGACCTCAGGGCTCACACCTTGCAGGCCCCGGGGGTTCAGGGTGTATTGGGCTCTGGTGCTCACAGAGCGTGGGTGAACAAGTGCATTTTCCCACCTAGAAATTTCTGCCTGCAAGACCTATCGAGGGCCTGTTTTTGTGCCAAGCAAGCATTGTGACCGTGATCAATGAAACAAAACAATAGTTCTTGGTCCTATCGCCTCAGCTCATCAACCCTCCATTTAATGTGCCCGATTACCCAGGCCCTTTGCTGGGCTGTGATCACTTTAATTGGAGTCGTAGATTTATGATCGGGACAGGCCTGGGTTGAGAGTCACCTTGCTGGGGCATTTTCTGGGAGGATTTGCCCTGTTAGGATAAACAGAAGAATGAATGGCCCACACCCCATTTCCAGTGGGTGCTTTATTTTGGGGCGGGCAAGCCTCTGTGTTAGCATGAGATCAAGCGGTCCAAAATGCGTTGTTTAATTTTTTACTTTTTTCTTCATTATATAAGAGTGGCACAACAAGATTAAAAGGAATTTAGAAACTAGAGAAAGGGAGGAAAAAAAGCCACATATTGCCTTGCATCACAGAACTATAATTCCAAAGTAGTTACGGCTACAATTTATTCCAGGTGGTTTGTTATCTAAATTAATTGTGATCCCAGAGCAGAGACAGTTTCAGATTCTTTAATGCCAAACAGCTAAATGAAGAAAACGTTTTTTTCCACGGTGATATGTGGACGATAGGGACATAATTTAAAAAAAAAAATTTTTTTTTTAACGTTTATTTATTTTATTTATTTTTTTTTAAAAAAAATTTTTTTTCAACGTTTTTTATTTTTTATTTATTTTTGGGACAGAGAGAGACAGAGCATGAACGGGGGAGGGGCAGAGAGAGAGGGAGACACAGAATCGGAAATAGGCTCCAGGCTCCGAGCCATCAGCCCAGAGCCTGACGCGGGGCTCGAACTCACGGCCATCAGCCCAGAGCCTGACGCGGGGCTCGAACTCACGGACCCCGAGATCGTGACCTGGCTGAAGTCGGACGCTTAACCGACTGCGCCACCCAGGCGCCCCTAACGTTTATTTATTTTTGAGACAGAGAGAGACAGAGCATGAATGGGGAGGGTCAGAGAGAGGGAGACACAGAATCCGAAACAGGCTCCAGGCTCCGAGCTGTCTGCACAGAGCCCGACGCGGGGCTCGAACTCACGGACCGTGAGATCATGACCTGAGCCGAAGTCAGCCGCTTAACCGACTGAGCCACCCAGGCGCCCCAATAGGGACATAATTTTGAAGAGCTGCAGGATGCTACAGGGAGTGGATATTCTGGAATTCACTTACACTTTCTCCTATTTAGATGTTTAAGCGGCAACCAGTTTTTCACTATTACAAGTAGTGCAGGGATGAATATTTTCACATGTACAGCATTTTCGGTGAAATGGAAATTATTTCTCTAGATTCATTTCCAGGCACCTCTCTGATCTTTGACGACCCTCGACAAACGACTTTCTGGAAGGAGTGCGTCTCTTCCAGTGCCATTGGAATGGATGAGGCTGCCTGTTTCGTTATGCCCACCCCGGCACTGGATGTTCTCTGTTTTTACAAACAGATTTTAAATTTAATATTTGCATTTGCAGACCTGGGCCGTGTGGTGGCTGCCTCGCATGGCTTTTGGACTAGGTGTGACTCCCGTAGAACCTGTTTTTTTATGTGATCTTAAAAAAAAAAAATCATTAGGGTTTTTTTTTTATACTGAGAGAAAATGTCAAGTCACTGTGTCTTATACTGCAGTCTCCACTTGTCTGTTGGTACCTAGAAAAATTCTAAGTGCCGTCAGCCGCCAGTTGGGCTGAATTGTGTATTCTTACTTACCTGACTGCAAAATCAGTCCGGTGTATTTATTTCATTAAAAAAATCTTGCTTAATGTTTATTTTTGAGAGAGAGAGAGAGAGAGAGAGAGACAGAGTGTGAGTGGGGGAGGAGCAGAGAGAGAGAGAGAGAGAGAGAGAGAGAGAGAATCTGAAGCAGGCTCCAGGCTCTGAGCTGTCAGCACAGAGCCTGACGGGGGCTCGAACTCTCAAACCGTGAGATCATGACCCTGAGCCGAAGTAGGATGCTTAACTGACTGAGCCACCCAGGTGTCCCAGTGTGTTGGTTTCATTTTTAGAGCTGATGTTAGGGGTGCCTGCTCTCCAATAAGTAGTGTTAAACTCAAGTTATGCGATGGTTGGATGGACATTGCAGATTGAAATATTCCCCGGCACCTACTAGATATCTAGCCTCTTGGCGATTACATATCAGACGTGTGGGAAGACAAAGTTAACTTCCAAATCCCAGGTTTGCCGCTTGCCCCACGACCTGGATTAGCTTCCTCACCCCTCCTCCATTACCTGCCTGCTTGTTTCCCCACCTCTAAATTCGTGTGATAGTGCCCATCAAGGAGAGCTGAGGTCAGGATTAAGATATTCATGTTATCAAGGATTTAGCACACCGAAGGCAGGGGGATCCTGCTGTTGGTGGTGACGTAACAGCGGCCTGAGGGGTGGGAAGGCAAACTGGCGGTCCAGAGCCTTTCCTTCCCCCCCCCCACTTTAAAAAAAAAGTTTGTTTATTTTTGAGAGAGACACAGAATGGGGGAGGAGCAGAGAGAGGGAGACAGAATCCGAAGCAGGCTCCAGGCTCTGATCTGTCAGCACAGAGCCCAATGCGGAGCTCAAATCCACAAACCGCGAGATCATGACGTGAGCCCGAAGTCGGCCGCTTAACTGAGCCACCCGGGCACCCCCGGATCCTTTCCTTTAGGAGGTTCTGGTTTCATTGGAGAGGTAAGGTGGGCTGCCTGGAGATTGTTGCAAGCTGTGTACGTTGCCAGCCTCCGGGTAACAGCCAGGAGTTGAGGCACGAGTAAGGCCGCACGAGTAACCTCAGTTGTTCTTTGGGGGTGAGCGTTGGCAGCTCGGGCCTGCAGTGTCATTCTGGGTAGTGTGTGTGTGTGTGTGTGTGTGTGTGTGTGTGTGTGTGAGACAAATGTCAAATTCAGAGTTTGTGCCCCGGGAGGCTGGGACTGGACTGGGAGATCTTGGATGACTGCATGATTTAGACTCTGTCTTATAGAGGATGAGGTACTGGGGGAGGATTTTCTTTCCAGATTTATTAACTAATTAATTTTAAAGTTTTTCTTTTTTTTTTAAAGTTTATTTATTTAAGTACTCTCTATACCCAATATGGGGCTCGAACTTACAACCCTGAGATCAAGAGTCACACCGACTCTCTGAGCCACACAGGTGCCCCCCTTTTCAGATTTTTTTTAAGTTTATTTATTTATTTTGAGAGAGAGACTGCACGGGAGGGACAGAGAGAGAGACAGAGAGAGAGAGAGAGAGAGAGACAGAATCCCAAGCAGGTTCCGTCAGCGTGGAGCCCGATGCGGGGCTTGAACTCATGAACCGTGAGATCATGACTTGAGCCAAAACCAAGAGTCAGACGCTTAACCGACTGAGCTACCCAGGCGCTCCTCTTTTCCGACTTTACATATTAATCATTTTATTGTTATGTTAGATTTTTTTAATGGCAATTAAAAAAATAACAGCTTTGGGGCGCCTGGGTGGCTCAGTTGGTTGAGCGTCTGACTTCGGCTCAGGTCATGATCTCATAGTTTGTGGGTTCAAGCCCTGCCTCGGGCTCTGTGCTGACAGCTCGAAGCCTGGAGCCTGCTTCGGATCCTGTGTCTCCCTCTCTCTCTGCCCCTTCCCCACTCACACTCTGTCACACTCTCTCTCTCTCTCTCAAAAATAAAATAAAAACATTAAAAAAAAACAGCTTTATTGAGATATAATTCACATACTATAAAATTAATTCTTTATAAAATGTACAATTCAGTTGTTTAGGCATGCAGCCATCACGGTTACCTAGTTCCAGAATATTTTCATCACCCCCAGAAAGAAACTCCACCCATTATTAGCAGTCATTCCCAACTCCCCTCCCCCCAGCTCCTGGCAACCACTTAATTTGCTTTCTGTTTCTAATTTGCCTCTTCTGCGTTTTTCATACAAGTGGAATCATACAACATTTGACCTCTTGTATCTGGCTTATTCTACGCGGCATGATGTTTTCAAGATCCATCCTTATTAGAATGTGTATCAATACTTTATTCCTTTTTATGGCTGAATAGTGTTCCGTCATAGGGATGCATCATGTTTTACTTCTCCTTTCATGAGGGGGTGGACAGTTGAGGGGCAGAAAGGGAGACACAGAATCTGAAGCAGACTCCAAGTTTTGAGCTGTCAGTACAGAGCCTGATTCAGGGCTCGAACCCACGGACCACGAGATCATGACCTGAGCTGAAATTGGGTGCTTAACTGACTGAGCCACCCGGGTGCCCCACTGCTTCCTTTTTTTTTTTTTTTTTGTTAAGTCTATTTATTTTTGAGAGAGAGAGAGGTAGAGGCAAGATGTGTTTGCACGCATGAGTTGGGGAGGGATAAAGAGAGAGGAGGGAGAGGTGCCAAGCGGGCTCCATGCTGTCAGTGTGGATCCCGATGCAGGGCTCGATCCCACGAACTGTGAGATCATGACCTGAGCCAAAATCAAGAGTCAAATGGTCAACCGACCGAGCCATCCAGGAGCCCCGTTAGTCAAGTTTTCGTGAACATTTGTGTACACGTTTTGTGTGGACATATGTTTTCAACGTGGGACGATTCTGAAGTGGGGAGTGTATTTGGAGCCTGTGGGCAGAGTGGGCTGTGGGGAGGCCCGTGCACGCATTTGCGGTTACCAGGCCAGTCTGGGGCAGACGTGATGTGCTTCATTTCTTTCAAACAACCCTACAAGGCAGGGTCTGTTATTTCCCCCCTTTTTTTACAGGTGAGGGTACTCAGACTCAGTGAAATTAAGTAAGCTGCACAACCAGGAAATGGGAGATCCCAGCTCTGTCCAGCTCTTAGCACGTTAGCATGCGTCTGCTCCCGGGAGACCAGGTGATTGCAGTGGCCTCGCTGGGAGGGGAGGCCGGGCGGTGCTGTGGAACTGGCAGTAAGCTGGACAGAATTGTGTGTGTGTGTGTGTCTGTGTGTGCGTGCACCGGTGTGAGTGCGCTGTGGGAGTGAGGGGAGGTGTTTCCGAGGCAGCATTGGTGGGCCCTGGTACATAGATATGGCAGTAGAAAGAACACCAACTTGGAGTTATCGGACTGTGTTGGACTCTTGGCACAATCTTTGTGACCTTGGGCTGATCTTGTCTCCTTTGAGCATCACCTTCCTCTCCTGGAACCTGGGGCTCTTCTCCTAGCCTCCTGCCTCCTGCCAGGCTGGTATAAATAAGGGAGGGAGGGGAAAAGGGAGGAGGAGAAGAGGAGAGAGAGGAAGAGGTTGTAACAGAACCTGTTAGAAAGGCAGAGCCGATGATCTGGGAGGCAAGAAGGGATGTGCAGCAGGTGCAGGCAGGGCAGGAGGAGGTAGCCAGCTGGTCTGGGAGGACATCCCTGTCCATCTGGGGATTCTGAATCCTGTGAAAGCACCTACACAGAGGCTAATGAGCTGCTTGTAATCCAGAGACTATCGATTTTTCCTAGTATTTGAATCTCAGCCTTTGTGATCTGGAAGAGTCCGGTGTTGACCCATCTACAGCATCAACAGCCTCCCTTAGCACATCCCTCCCATATTCTGGCCAGGCATCACCTTAAAACAGTGAGGCTTTCCTGGGTCTTAGAGGTCACTTGGGTGGCCTCTCCTATCTGGGCCTGTCTCTGTTCAAGTGGCAGGGCCGACTGTCCCCTTTATCAGTGACTTGCAGCTTGCCTGAGTTTTGTGAAAAGCTTGTCATTGTCCGTTAGAAAATAAAGACAGAAACCTCTCCTTTGGATTTGCGTTGCAATGACTTGCTCTTGTTCTGACTCCAGTATTTTGCTGGGTCGTTATGAATCAGTCACTTAATTTTTTTTTTTTTTTTTAAGTGTGACAAGCACATTAGTCTTCCTATGAGAAGCCAGGCTTATGGGATGCAAGTCGGGTGATTTTTCTCTTAGCGTAAGTCAGACTCCTACCCCTTCCCCCCATGGGGGAGCGATCTGATGTGTTCTTCTTTATCCTGACTTATGAGGACCTGAGGGGACATACTTGTGAGATCCTTCCTTTGTGTGTTGCTGCTGTCTTGTCTCCAGGCAGCAGCTGTTGTTGGGGCTGCACTTAAGAGTTTGCATCACGTCGTATAGTCACCGTTCATTTATAAAATGGGTCAACTCCAAGGGTCTCATTCAGAGCAGAAGGGACCTTAAGGATCATTTGATCCTTTCACTTTGCAGAGGATGAAACTGAGGCCCAGAGAAGGGAAGTCACTTGGCTAAGACCACACAGCTAGTTACAGGGTGAATCCAGTTTCCTGGCTCCGTGACCCTGAACTGACATTAAACTTTGAATAGTGAGCACAGTGGGGATTCAGGGACCATACCTATCTTTGACCTGTTTCTAGTGGTTATGGACTTGGTCTTTGGGGGTTGAATTCTGATGTGTGTCTGCTGGATTCTGGCACCTCTGCTGTTTCTGGCCATTTGAGGGGAGGGGGAGCATGCTTAGCTCACCCAGAGGTGATGGCTGCTGGGTGGCCCCTACCTGCCCCTCCCATTTATTGCATTTACCTCAAATAGAGAAATTAACCCAGTAACCAAATGACCTGATGGTTGGTAAAGCTGGGAGGCCGTGTTTGGGAGGTGGGTTGGGAAAGAACAAGCGTAAGTTTCCTTCTATAATAAAACTTGCTGATATAACGTTGAAAGTCACGGTCTTACTCATCGTCATCCAAGATAAGTCACACAATGGCTGATATCTGAGGTGCAGAGTTTCCCCCTTGAGAACACAGAGAGATGAACTTTGTGTGGGCTGGTCATTAGAAGAAAAACAAGAAGCCATTGGTTGGAAACACTCTAAATGTTAAGAGGTGGGAGATTGCTAAACTACTACCGTCAGTGAGGCTTGACAATGCTCAACGATAGGAAACGATGTTCATAACGTGAGACATTTCGAGATGTGGACTACAAAGTAACAAAAGTCTAAACCCAGTTGGGCAAAACTATGGATGAGGCTTCAAACTCAAAAATGTGTTTTGCATGGCCATGTGAGTATGCTCTACGGTACGATGTTTGAAAGGCCAATTAGGCTGACTTGGGCCAAGGCTGGGCTCTGCCACGTCGTTGCTGTGTGCTCTTAGGCAAGTGACTGGACTTTTCTCGACTCAGGCTTCTCATTTGTAATGTGGGCACGGTACCTTACCTCTGGGTTGTTGTGAGAGGTGAATGGGATGCCTGGGACAGGGCTTCATGCCTTCCGTCTTGGACCTCCCCAGTGGAGGCAGTGCCCTGTGGCCGCGCGCTCAGACCACACCACGTTACCTGCTGCTTCAAGCACATCAGAGCTCCCCGGGCCTTCTGGATTCTGGACGCACGCACTCTCTGGGCTCGCCACACACACCACGTTCTTTGCAGATTCTCTAGTGTGCCGTGCCCTTTTTTGTCACCAGGCCCTTAGGGTGAAGTGACTCTTGTTTTTTTTTTTTTTTTTTTGTAATCTCCCTAAATAGAGTAACTTCCCCAAGGGCACCATGTCACAGGGCCTGGTACCCAGTGGGTGCTCAGTAAATGTTTGTTGAAGGAATTGAAGAGCTGGCCTTGAATCGGGTCTTTAAATACAATGTGGGGCTTGGCGAGCAGGGTGGGAGCATTGTTCTAGGAGGTGGGCAGGGCACAGGGTGGCGGGGGTCACTACTGCCTGTTCAGGGGCCAGACCCACCGAGCACAGCAGAGATTCACACAGGTGCCATCTGACTTTCAGTGTTCCTTGTCACACGGGAGTTGCCACACTGTAAGACATTTAACCCATAAGGCTTGATCAGTCTTGCTACCTTCTGTAGTTTGGGGCTGTGTGTGCTTCTTTATGAGAGAGACCCATCAAGGCCAAGCCTGTGCGGTGATAATATACGTACATAAGGCTGCTGGCATTGTGTTGACGTAAGACAAGAACTGGACGTGGAGGCAGAAGGCAGCCTGGGTTCTGTTTTGGGCCTTACCACTTTCTAGACTGGCGATCTTAAGGGGAGTGACATTAGGGAAGGGAGTAATGCTTACCAGAGTGTTCCAAGTGCTTTTACACACAGGGTTCTCATTTAGTGTTTAGAGCAGGGGTGCGGCTCAGAATGTGATGGGCCACACATGTGTGATTGGCGTTAACGAGGCAGTAGGGAGTAGTGGGGACTCTGGCAGGCTAAGACAACGTGCCCTGTTTAAAGGGGAATGCCCCCTCCCCCACCTTTTAAAATTAGAACATTTTTTAAGTTTATTTATTTTGAGAGAGAGAGAGCACGAGTATGCGTGGGGGGAGGGGCACTGAGAGAGGGAGAGAGAATCCCAAGCAGCAACTCGATTCCATGAACTGTGAGATCATGACCTGAACGGAAATAGAGTCGGACGCTTCACCGACTCAGCCACCTGGGTGCCCCAGCACATTAGTTTTAAATGTGTTAGGCACTGTGTGCTTTTTGTTTGTTTGTTTGTTTTAACTGTAGTAATATAGCTACAGCATAACACTTAGCATCTTAGCCATCTCTGGGCGTAAAATTTAGTGGCATTGTGCGTATTGTCAGTGTTGTGCATCACTGTCCATGCAGGCAGTTTTTTTTCGTGCTTTGCAAAACCCACTTAATCCTCACTCCAACCTGAAGTATCTCCAATTTCTAATCCTTACTGAAGAGTTGAGGCATCTGAGGTACCTGGTTGGTTCAGTCAGTTGGGGCATGTGACTCGTGATCTCTGTCTGGGTTGAGGGTTCGAGCCCCATGCTGGGTGTAGAGATTACTTAAAAACAGAATCTTTAAAAAAAAAAAAAGAAAAAAAAAGGAATTGAGGTACCTGACAGGCAGAGAGGTTAAATAGCTTGCCCAAAGGCCATGCGACTAGTGTTGGACCCGGGAGTGTAACCCTCGGGAACCCTGAGTTGTCGGTTATTCTGATTCTTTTTTTCAAGAAAAGCTGGAAAGAGTTTTTAATGTTAAATTTCCTGCTTTAAAAAAATATTGACTCAAATTAACCAAACAAAACACTGTTGGGGCCAGATAACACCCATCTCTATTGTTGGCTGGGTGTAGTTCTCCCACCGACACCCACCCCCGCCTGTCTCCAGGAGGGGGTGGGAGGATCCAGGGAGATAAAGCACGGAAAGTCTTTTGTAACCGTGAAGAGCAATATAACTGTCAGATACGGGGTTAGTACAAGTGGCTGGTGCGCATGTTGGGTGCTTCCTACGTGCCAGGCCCTGTTCTGAGCACATTAGAGCCCTCGAGGTGGGGGTAGTGTTCCTTCCTGTTGCAGATGAGGAAACTGAGGCACGGAGGTCAGCTACTTCCTCCGAGGCCACACGGCTGCGCGTGGTGGGTGGAGTCAGGCTCCAGAGGAGGGGGCGGGGTTCTGTCTACTGTGCTTGTTGCCTTGGTTTGGGCCCAGCTCTGGAGAGCTGCTGGCGAAGGGGAAGGGATGGACCCGTGTTAGTCCCCGGACTGGCCCCCGATGCCATGCGGGGCTCTTGCTCGCTTGATTTCACCAGCCCTCGCCACCATCTGGAGGCGAGGCTTGTGGTGGGGTTTCTCACGTTGCAGATGTGGAAACTGACACTCCAAGGGGTCTGGTGACCTGCCAAGGTCACACGGGCAGGGAGATCACACGCCAGGATTTGAACTTGGATCAGAGAGACTGCAAAGCCCGCAGGATTCTTTCCTCCACATGGAAAAGTAGTAAATGAACTGATTTCCAGTTTTTTAAAATTTATTACTATTACTATTTTTAATAGCTGTGGAAGGGGAGAGAGAGCACTGAAAAGGGCAGTAGGGAAGACTTACATCAGCTCTGCCGGCTGGACCGAATGGTGTAGCAGTTTCCCTTCTTGTGCATTTGGGTGGCTCCTTGGGGGGGGGGAGGGGGGGTCACATGAGTCTAGACTGGGCTAGAGCCGCATGGGGGCACGGGTGGGTATTCCTGGGGTGAGTGTCCCAGTCTTACTTCTCATTTCTTCTTTTGTGAAGGCTCTGTCAGTAACAACCTCCTAATTCTGCTTGTTTTGATCCACACCCTCTAAGTGGCGTTAATTGAATTAAAAAAAAAAAAACAAAACCACAGTCCTGACACAGGTGTTTTCAAGGTTGGCATCTGGGAAGCGTTGTCAGGAGGCCTAGCCAACCAAAATGTTGACTGCCACCCCTGTTCGTTCAGCAGGTTCCTCTTGCCGCCTGCTGTGTGCCAAGCCCTGTGCTGAGTAGCAGACGGGTAGGGATGGAGGGTGAGGTCCCCGTATATACCAGGACCTCCCGTCGGGTGGGGGAAGGGAGGGGCAACTGCTCCGCCTCTTGTAACAGCAGATACAGCCCTTAGGGAGGCTGTTCCTGGCAGCAGGAAGAAGGCTAGCAGACTTGGGGGGGGGGCAGCTGGGAAGGCAGAGACACATCCAGAGGGGGCCTTGGGAGAAGAGGGCTCGAGGGTCTCATCTGTCTTCCTCTCCCCAGCATCTAACTCAGGGGCCTGCAGACAGTGGCTGCTGAGAATTTCAAGGTTGCTTTCAAGATGTTGAGCCCCACGGGGCAGAAGGTGAATGACACGTGATTTTTTTAACTCCGTTGGGGCCACTGTCATTTCTTCCAGACACAGGGACTAGGCCTTAGAACTAGGAGGACCAAGAATCTGGTGCTGTGGAGGCCCACGTTAGGTGTGGACAGCAGGCCTGGAGTCCATGGCGTGCAGGGGTCTGAGGTCAAGGCCAGTGTTCTGGTGTGGAGGCCTGAGCCAGTACTTGGTACTTGTCAGCTTGACAGCTGCTTCATAGACGAGTGCCTGTGCACCAGGACCTGTGGGGTGAGGGGGGGCAGAGGCTGGGAGCAGCCCTCTGCTGCCTGGAAGTGCTCAGTAAACACTTGTTAATCATTTCCTGCCTGGCAAGCCCTGCGGTGTGCCCAAGGGAGCCTTGGTTCATGTGGGGGAGGGGATGCTAGTCATTCGGATGGCCTGCCCTCCTGCCCTTCTGGCTCCCCTGGAGCTGGGGTGCTGGCACCAGCCTGGGGAGGCAGGCAGCGAGAGTGTCGGCGAGGGTGTCAGCGAGGGCACCTCACTGTTGCCAGGCGGCCTCTCGGCTTAGTGAGCTGAACGGAAGCATGTGACGTACCCTGCAGGTGGCCACCCAGGGACTCCGGGATTCTGGGGGCCTAACTTGGACATACACCCAGATCCCTCCTACCCAGTCCTCTTCAGAGGAAGGGCCGTCCTCCCTGGGGGTGGTGAGGACCCCTCCCAGCCTAGTCTCTGGGACTGTGCTTTGACTTTTGGGTGTTTCTCTGCATGCAGGTGGCCCTGAGCCAGGAGGCTGGGGGTTAGTCTTGCTGAAGTCAGGTTGAGCAAGTGGGTTCTGGAATGTTCAGAGGCGGCCAGAGTGTCCGTGTGTCCAGACGAAGGGGGCTGTTTAGGTCTGAGGGATCCGTTTGATTAAAAGAAAGCAAAAACAGAAAACAAAAAACAATGATGTATTCCACAGTTAATAGGTGGTGGTGGTGGAGGGGGTTGCCATGGACAGTGGGTACGTTCTTTGTTCCTCAGCTGTGATGGGATGGTCTCTTATCTCTGGAGTGTCCCCCTTTCCATATTAGGATCAGTTAGAGTCCCCCTAGGGTTGTGAGAACACTTGTGGGTCTATCTCCTGAGAGAAAAAACGCATTTGTGGTCAAGCCAATTGGAACTGTGGGCTAAACCAAATCAAACAGATGTCTTTCTTGCAGGACTTCTTAGAACCTTTAGTATGCTTATGAGGGAGTAGAAAGACCTTATTTACTCCAGATTTTTATTTTATTTTATTATTTTTAAAAGTTTATTTTGAGAGAGAGAGAGACAGAGGCAGAGACAGCGCGAGTGGGGAAGGGGCAGAGAGAGAGGAAGACAGAGAATCTCAAGCAGGTGGAGCCCAATGCGGGGCCTGAACCCATGAAACCGTGAGATCGTGACCTGAGCCGAAACCCAGAGTCGGACACTTAGCTGACTGAGCCACCCAGGCACCCTTTCACTGCAGATTTTTGTCTCACCTCCTGTTTCTCTCCCTTTTTGGAAGTATCCTACGAGACTAGGGTGTTCGAGAACCTGCTGCAGGAAATTCATTCGTTCTTTCAACAAATATTTACTGAGTACTTACTATGTACCAGTGACCATTCTAGGTACCTGGGATACATCATGACCGCGATTCAGACCAAGAGCCCCTCCTCTCCTGCCCCCCACCGCCCCAGGGCCGGGGGAATTTACATTCTCGCAGAAGCAGTGAACTGACCTTTGGGGGGCACTTACTGTGTGTCAGGCATGTGAGTTCTCACACATTTTCCTGTTGAACCCTCACATCAACCTGGCCAGGCAGATGGACCATTTTACAGATTAAGCACCAGACTCTAAGGGAGAAGAGGCCTTGCCCACTTTGGCTGGATTGTTCTTTTCGGCCCGTGCCTCTGAACTGCAAGAGGAGTGGTCAGTGAGGAGCTGGAAGAGATATTAGGGTCCGAGGAGGGGGTGTTAAAGGCTGTGCTGTTCTTCCGTTGTGTCCCTTTATGACGGGCCGGTGAAGAAGTTCCTCTGAGGCTCTGAATCAGGCAGGGAGAGATGAGTGGCTCCAGAACAAGTGGTTTGTTTTCATGTTCTGTGCACTGAGAATCTCGTGGCTGATCATGTTTCCCTTTGGTTTTGGTTACTAAGCGCCCGAGAGCCTGATGTGTGGCCCATCTTGACAGTTCTGCAGAAAGGGACGAGGTGGTATACCTTCCTATGTGCCGATGTTACTGCTGGCTTTATTATTTTCCCGGTGCTTATTTTCTCTTGGCCTGCCTCCCTTGACTGTTTATTTTATTCTTTTGTGTTGTTTGCATTATTCTAAGCCACCGTAAATACTTGGTGGGTGGAGCTGGTTATAACTAAATTTAAAAAATAATGGGAGGATGCTTTGTGTAGGATCCCCCAGCTAGTCTGTGGGGAGGCAGGCTCCACCCTTCCCACCGCACTCCGTGCCTCTCCAGACTGGGATCCACCAGCAGACAGGTCTGTTTGCTTTTGCAGCCACTGCGCTGTGGCTTCCAACGGAAGCTAGGCTGGCTGGATTGGAGGTCTTGAGTGGCTTGAACTGACCTGAATGTCACACACGTGGTTTGAGCAAGGCTGTGGGCTGTGGATTCCTTCTTGGTGCTTCTTCCTGCTTGTGGTGCAAAGGATTCCAAGCTGGGACACACAAGGCGAGCACTGGATGCTCTTTGCAGCGACTTGCCTTTTCTTATGCTGAAGGCAACTCTGGGGACAGAAGAAGAGGAGCAGGTGGTATTGATGAGGAAACTGAGGCCTGGAGAGATTGATTGACTTCCTCCACGGGGTGATGGGTCAGCCTGCACCCCAACGCGGTGCAGACATGCTGCCCGTTGCAAAGAAAACAAACAAACAAACAAACAAAAAACCCCAACCCCCCGCAAAAAACCAGACAGCCTCAGTGCAAGCTCACTGCACCCACTGTGGGTCAGAAGGCAGCATGGGAAGAGCTTAGGATTTGGGATTTGGACCCCATAAGTAAGTAATTTGCTTGAAACAGTTTAAGTAGTTTGCTCAAGGTCACAGAGCTATTACGTGTTAGAGTCAGGATTTGAACCCAGGCAGCTGACCCTACAGGTGAACTTACCATCACTATCATATAGAAAGGGGCAGAAGCCTGGGACTTTTTTTGGGTAATGGCATCTGTGCACATGAAAGGAAAGGTACTCTGGACCCTCTGGGGTAGGGACTTGGCGTGGGTGGTCCCTAGAGGGCCGTAGAATGGGGGAACTTAGCCGGATAACAGCTCTGGGTGACTGAACTCATCTCTGAGCTCCAGATTTCTCACTTGTAAGATGGGATATGATAGTATGCCTCAGGGGGTTAAATGAAATAGGGACACATAGATGCTTGCACGTTGCTCTAAAAATGTCTGTGATGCGTGAATGACATTGTGCAAACAGGGAGAGTAGATGTAAATTAGTTGGACCGCCATCCAAAGCCCATCTCTGGGTTTTAGAATCCTGTTCCCTGCCAGATGGCTTATCGCTGCCAGAGCTCTGCCAGTACGCAGCATTCGGTCACCTCCCGGCTGGGGAGCTGCGGCTATGTGTGAGTCACGCCAAGCAAGCCACTGATGCTGCTGGTTCTCATCCATGAGGAGAAGGCTCCCCGCCCTCCTACCCGTGTGCACCGTGTCTGTGGATGTGTTCGGTTGGAGCCGCGAAGCACCTTGCAGAGGGCCTTCAGGTCTGCCCCCTGCAGAGCGGCGGGTTGGGGTGGGGGTGGGGGTATGGACGAGGGACGAAGGTGAGGACGGGTCAGTGGGTCTTAGTTTCTCGGAGAGCTCTGGGTAGAGTTATCAGGAAGCAGAAAGTCCTAGGAGCATCATCGAGTCCTGGAAACTTTTGTGGTTTCGAAAGTACTTTATAAACTGTAAAGCACTTTAGAAATGCAAGTTAGGAGGTTCCTGTACTACAGGGAATAAAAACAAAATGCACCGAAAATGATGGATCTACCAGGCTGGGGTGGGGAGACAGACACGCATGTGCTTGCGTGTGTGAATGTGACTTACTTGTGATTATTATTATTTTTTTAACATTTATTTATTTTTGAGACAGAGAGAGACAGAGCATGAACGGGGGAGGGGCAGAGAGAGAGCGAGACACAGAATCGGAAGCAGGCTCCAGGCTCTGAGCCATCAGCCCAGAGCCTGACGCGGGGCTCGAACTCACAGACCGCGAGATCGTGACCTGAGCCGAAGTCGGACGCTTAACCGACTGAGCCACCCAGGCGCCCCTACTTGTGATTTTAAAAATACTTCATTTATGTGGAACTTGGAAAACAGAGAAAAGCCTTGAAAATACAAATCATCTATCATCCTACTAAGTAGCTCTCTCATGTAGTATTTTAGCCTATATCCTTCCAGTGTTTTTTGTTTGTTTTTTTTGTGTGTGTTTTTTGTGCTTCTTTGTATAGGCAAGGGGTTTTATAACCCTTCACCTTCTGGAATCTGTTCAACGCCAGCTTCTTCTCTTTGTTGAGTGCGTTTGTTGAGAATCCATTTTGCAGAGTCCTAGCCTAAGGCCAGGCACAAGTTGTACCCCCAGGGATGTTGCCGGGGCTGGGGCCTGGGGAAGGGGGCCACCAGTGGCATGAAGCTGTGGGGCCTGACTTCTGGAGATGTGGGAGAAATCTTGAAAGTGACATCCCTGGGACCAGCCAGTGGGATCCTAGGGGCTCTGAGGTGGGAGGGAGACTTCCTTCTCTTTTCGTTGGTTAGGTCTTTTTTTTCTTACCACCGGTATAAGTAACAATAGCATCTTAAAAATTATGTGGGGGCTCCTGGGTGGCTCAGTCAGTTAAGTGTCCGACTTCGGCTCAGGTCATGATCTCAGGGTCTGTGAGTTCAAGCCCCGCACTGGGCTCTGTGCTGACAGCTCAGAGTCTAGAATCTGCTTCAGATTCTGTGTCTCCCTCTCTCTCTCTCTGCCCCTCCCCTGCTCACGCTCTGTCTCTCTCCCTCTCTCAAAAATAAATAAACATTAAAAATTATGTAAAAAACAGTTAGTTAAAAATACAAATACAGTCCCGTTGGAGACCAGAAAGAGGCACGGGAGAAACAGGTTAAGTGAGGGCAAGATCCTTGGCAAGTGCCAGGAAGTGGGGGTGGGGAGGAGCGAGAGCAAATCCCTCATTCTCAAGGTGGGAACAGGACACTCCCTTCAGTGTGACTTGAGAAGCTTCAGATTTGAGTGAGTGACAGCCCCTTTATTTCCTGCTTTGTTCTCTCCCAGGTACAAATTGACCCCAGTCTTCATTCATGCAAATGACAGTTGCCAGAGGGAGGGAAAGATACCTGGGAGGGTAGATCAGAGGCCTTCCTTTCCTCTTGCCTCTCAAGTCCAGTCACCCCTCTCTGCAGGCTTCCCTGGTGTGTGTGTGTGTGTGTGTGTGTGTGTGTGTGTGTGTGTGTGTGTGTTGGGGATGGGGTGGCCCCCTTACAGCGGGGCCTTCAGGAATCCTGGCGAAAGTGAGGCAAGCCTATTAGTTCTGTCCTTCCAGGCTGCTGGGAGTTTAAAATCACCACCTCCTAATCTCTGTGTTGTTTTCCTGCCTTTGGACACCCTCTGTTTAGGAACGGGATGATGGCAGGGGGAGGCGGCTACTTGGTCTTTATGAGAACAGCAGAGGCCTCTCAGTGGAAAGGAAACATCCTCCTTGGTTTCACTCTTGTCCTTCTGACCCTACTGCACAGATGTGCAGGGACAAGCCTGTCCGGACTCAGGACCTCCTGCTTCATCCATCTAGAGACACCAACGCCCTCCCCCTGCCAACCTCCCCCACCAAAAAAACCCCACCTCCTTTCTCTGAGCCTGAGAGGAGTTAATTGTGTTGAGGGGACCCAGGAGCCTTCAGGAAGGGGCCCTACTCCCTGAGTTGACTATTCAGCAAACACATTTGCCCAGGTCTAAAAATAAAATACGCCAGGGGCACCTACCTGGGTGGCTCAGTCAATAAGTGTTCGCCTCTTGGTTTCAGCTCAGGTCATGATCTCAAGTTTCGTGAGTTTGAGCCCTGCATCAGGCTCTGTGCTGACAGTGCGGAGCCTGCTTGAGATTCTGTCTCCCCCTCTCTGCCCCTCCGCTGCTCCCTCTCTGTCTCTCTCTCAAATAAATAAATAAACTTAAAAAAATACACCGATCCAGGTTAAGGAGGGCCATAATGTTGTGCTGCACATTTTGCTAGGGGGCCAAGCGAATGTTACCACTTCTGAGGCATTACCCTGAGACCTAGAATTAGGTTTTTTTTTTCTCCCATTGTGGTGTTGAATGCTGTCAGCTTTTCCTTCCTAATTATTTAACCTTACAAACAGAGTAAAGTTGATTTGCTGCTAATGTCAGCATTAAGCACACCCTGTCTTCCTGCACACAGTTGAGGGCTGAATGCGGTTCTAGAGAACTTGTAGTCTGTGCTGTGCACAGAATGGTTGTCCTGGGTGCTGGTCACATGTGCAACTGGTAACAGAAGAGGAACCATAAATTTTGCAGGAAAGAATTTGTTTTGGTGCCGTGTTCTATTTACTTTGCATCACAGATTGTTTGAAAGAGGGATATTTTTGTTAAAGGAAAAGGAACTGTATGTTTGAGATAAGGAGTAGAATAAAATGAAATAAATAGCTGAGTTTTGTCAGGTCGGTGTCAAAATGGCATGGTTTCTGAGAGCACCCTTTCTCTGTGCTGTTCTAATAGTTACACGAAAATTAGAAAATACGAAGGAAGGGCAGGTTCCGAGATCCTGGTTAGATTGTAATTCATAATGGTGTTCCTTTTTGTTTGTTTTACAGAGCCGAGTTTGGTGAAATTTCAGGAGGTTTTAGCCAATGGCGATCCAAAGACAATAAATATTGCTTCGTGGGAAGGTCTCCACCCTGTGTCTTATTTGGTGACCGTTAAATGGTAGCCACATGTCAGAACCCATTATGCAAATGTAGAAGTGGCCAGATTTGAGTCAGTTAGCTTGGCTCCAGGCGTGAGACACCCTAGTTTTTGGTGCTGGTGGCGAAGGGTGTTGGCACAGAGAGTGGGGACGTTCTTTGTTCCTTGTCTCCTCCAGTCCCTTGTTTGGTTTGGTCCCTTCTTAGGCCATTTGGAGTTCCCTGGGTTGTGAGGACCTCGTGCATGTCTGTCGCCCATTAAGCTCACATTTGGAGGTCTTGTAGCTGAGCTGATACCGTCTGGGTGCAGAGCGAATGCTCAGTGAATGCAGCCATCGGAGCCCGGGTGCCTGGGATGGGCCAGCAGCTTAGCAGCTTTCAAAAGCCTCTAAAAATCCAGCCATGTGTTGGTGCTGCCATTGCCAGCCATTAGCTTGGTGCTTCCAGAAGGAACCATTGACTAAGTTGGGTCTTAATGCTGGACACCCCTACTCTTGCTCCTGCCCCTCTTTGCCCTGGCTGTGCCAGCCAACCATGAACAGGCTGTAGGCAATAAATAAAGAAACAGTAAAGAAACAAGAAATTTGGACAGTTCACCCCTGGCTTATCCGACTTTATTTATTTTTTGTTTTTTATTTTTTTCTATACTAGTGGCTTATTATAAAGAAATAATTGAGGGGCGCCTGGGTGGCTCAGTCGGTCGAGAGTCTGACTTCGGCTCAGGTCATGATCTCGCGGTCTGTGAGTTCGAGCCTCGCGTCAGGCTCTGTGCTGACGGCTCAGAGCCTGGCGCCTGCTTCGGATTCTGTGTCTCCCTCTCTCTCTGACCCTCCCCCGCTCATGCTCTGTCTCTCTCTCTCTGTCAAAAATAAATAAAACACTAAAAAAAATTTAAAAAATAAAGAAATAATTGAAATGCATACAAACAGTTCAACCTAATAAATATTCATAACAGCATTTCGCATACTAAAAAAACACAAACCTTCTAAATGCCCAACATGAAAGTGATTAAACAAATTAGGCTATATCTATGGAATGGCAAACTACACAGACGTTAAAATATTATACAAATTGTTTGATGGTTAGGAAAATGTTCATAATGTTTCAAGTAAAAATTTATATTGCAAAGCATTATCTGCAGGAGGAACTCTTTCTTGTGAAAGCACAGGGATACACAGATGAAAAGAAGGATTTCGAAGAATTTGGTTATTTTTTCCTTAAAGGAGGGACTTGGGGATAGATTTCTTCTCTCTTATGACTATCTATATTTGCTAAAATTTCAGTACTAAACAGGTATTTTTCTTTAATAAAACTGTAAAAGCTTTTATTAAGCAAAAAATAATGACTTCTTTGTTTTGTGTTTATTTCCTCTCCCTGTGGAATAAATAGTTGGCATTTCATTACTTCAAATGGAGTTTATCTGACTTTATTTTGAGAGGCATGTGCCAGAGTTGGGTGAAGAAAGATCCCTGATAAAAAAAAGAAAAAAAGAAAAAAAAAAGATCCCTGGGTAGAGATAGATGCCTTTTTTTCTTTTTTTCTTTTTTTTTTTAAAGAGCCATTTCTACTCATGGTTGTGGAAACACCAGGGTTTAAGGCATCAGGGATGGGAATGAAGCCAAAATGGGTACGTGCAAAGGACAAACGCATTGAGAATGGGTAAAAAAATGTGGGCCACCATGTAGATTACCATGTGATTACACTGCTCCAGCCCTTCAAGCGTGCAAACACCCTGAGAAAAAAAGCAGACACTTGGTGTAGGTCTGGCACACTTAGGCTTTCAGTGCAATCTCCAGTGTTGTCTTTCATACATTTAAACAATTTTTCCTTTTTATGGGTCTTTTCTTTTGAAGGGAAGCTCTGTGTGTATTTCATTTGTCAAGTAAGATACAACATAGTAATCCCTTTCCTGCCTGAAGGTGGCAAGTAATTCCTTCCAGCAAACTGCGTAAGAACGACGGGGATGGAGCCAGGCTGCCTGGGTTCCAACCCCTGCTCTGCCACTTACCAGCTCTGTGAGCTTGGCCAAGTTCCTTAACCTCTGTACCTCAGTTTCCTACCCTGGAGAATGGGGAAAATGAAAGAACCTACGTCATCACATTGTTGTGGGGATTAAACACGTAATCCGTGTGGAGGGTTTAGAGAAATGCTGGGCACGCGGTGAGTGTTGGGTGAGTGTTAGAGAAGATGATTAGGCTGTCTCGCGGGGCACTGGTCGAGCCCTGGTCTGCTGAGTCTGGAGCCCTGGTTTCCGGCCTGATTCTAACACACTGGGTGCCTTTGGGTCTGGCACTTTCTCTCTCTGGGGTTCTGATTTCACATCTGTCAAATGAAGAAATTTGACTTGAATAGTGCTGTTTTTGGACTCTGTGGTAAGGGGTAGAGGTCGGGGCAGCCCCAAGACATAGTGGCAGAGGCCTGTAGACTCCGATCTTTGCTTCAGCTGGAGCAGATGCGGCTCTTGCATTTATGGGTTTTGGTTTTAGGGAAAAGAAAGGTTATATAGTGCACGCGTGCACATGTGCGTGTGTGTTTGCGTGTGTGTGAGAGAGAGGCAGATGGACAGACAGACAGAGAGAGGGAGACAGAGAAGTGTGGAGGTAGCTGAACTTTAGGACCCTTCCTAGGGAAGAATTGTGGGGGGTGGGTGAGCTGAGGGGAAGTCAGTGGGGAGGGGGCTGGCAGGTGTGATGGGGCCTGGGGAGTGGGATTTGAAGGGCTGAGGTCACATGGGACAAGACAAGACTAACTGTAGTGTGGGGCAGAGCAGTGGGGGAAACGCTGTCACCAGTTTTGTCCAAGTGTACGAGCTGATTTGCTTATGGGGGAGGTACAAATGCCCGGTGTTAAAAGGCGACCAGAGTTTTGAGGAGACATTAAGGGAAACGTTAAGGGTAAGAAAACTGAGAAAAATGACAAGTAAAAAAGTGTAGACATTCAATGTTGTTTCAGTTTAGTTTTTTCTTTTTTTTTTTTTAAGCAGTCTCCACACCCAGTATGGAGCCCAATGTGGGGCTTGAGCTCCATTACCCTTGAGGTCAAGACCTGAGCTGAGATTCAGTTGGATGCTTAACCGACTGAGCCACCCAGGTACCCCTTTAGCTTAGTATTTCTTGCTGGAGGTCACCCCAACTTGAACAAAACAGCTGTTGCCTTTGCCGGAATTTAAACCAGAGGGAGCCTACTGGTCATTAATACTCTTGCTTCCTTCTCCTTCTTTCCTTTCCTTTCCTTTCCATTCTAATAATCACTAGGAATTTCCCCGATAAGAAGTCCCATTCATTCCTTTGTATCATCACTTAGTGATGAGGGGCTGTCTTGCCAAGTGGAAAACCCATTCACGGGTGAAATCTGTGTCTTTCTGAACTGGAGTTTTCCCTGGGATTTTGAACTTCAATGAATGTTTCCTACCGGTTTTTCAATTATAGTTGGATCCACAATCCAAAGGAAGGCCTTTATGATTGGTCCAAAACAGGATTTTGATTATTTGTGCCCTCCTAGGCCGCCTCTTTGGTTCAAAAAGTCTTTCTGCCCAGCTGCTAGCACACCTCGTCTGGTGGACCTCCCCCCTGGACCCAGGCCCATGTTCACATTCCTCCCACACCTCTCTTAGTGACTTCATCAATCTCTGGGGTTTGATGTTTTGATTCCGAACTAGACTGTATACTCACTGAAGACAGGAAATGTGCTTCAATTTCTTTTCTGTTCCTCTATCGTGACCAACCTTTTTTTCTTTCTCTCCATCTGTCTCGAAGATCGAGGCGATGGGGGAAACTTCCTCGCGTGTGCCATCAACAGCCGAGGCTGGTGCGTATCGGCATCGGGGGCCGTGCGTTCTACCCTGTTCAGAAACACTGTGCTGCCGCCCTATTTACCGGCCAGTGAGTGCTGAACATTTGGTTGTAGGGTGTGTGTGGATCACTAGGTTTCACGCACGAGCTGTGTTGTTATTTCCCTCATTCAGAGTGGCATCTAAGCCAGGGCTGCTTGGGGTTTTTCCAGGTCCGCTAGACCTGGCCAAGGCAGCAATCCCATGTTGTTCAGCTGTGTTTCTTGAACCCTGCTTGGAAGGCCTGACACACGGTGGGTAGTCAGGAAGAGCTGAGTCAGGAATAGAAGGAAAAGTAAAGGTATATGGACTTTCTTCTGAGCTTGCTGTCCATGGCTCTCGAGGGGGCTTCTGATTTCTTTCAGTAGTGCCATCTGTCAGGGCCCAGGAGGGTGTGGAGGAACTGAGGATCCGGGTCTCGTCGGTGGGCTGTGTGCCCTTGCTGAGGGATTAGTACCCGGGACTGGAAGCATCAGGACGGTTTAGCCTCATACATGTAGTTTAAATGTGGTGGGGTGTTGCAGAATCAGAGGGCTCTGGGGGTGTGGTGGGCGGTCTGGCAGAAGATAAGTGGGCAGTGGATGTTGTCAGTCTTGGAGGTTACAAAGAGGTGACAGGGATGCCTGGGTGGCTCAGTCAGTTAGGCATCCGACTCAGCTCAGGTCCTGATCTCGTGGCTTCATGGATTTGAGCCCGGCATTGGGCTCTATGCTGGCAGCATGGAGCCTGCTTGGGCTTCTCTGTTTCCCTCTCTCTCTGCCCCTCCCCTACTTGCTCTGTGTCTGTCCATCTCAAAATGAATAAATAAACTTAAAAAAAAAAAAAAGACGGCATGACCGGATGGGATTGGGGGTTGCAGGCTGCACGAGGAAGCGCAGTCCTAGGAAAATCCAGAGTTTTAAATGTGACGTCTCCTAATTTTGAAGGGTTTTGGCAACAAATTCAAGTCAAAATCGTGTTCTGCTGGCCTGCGAGTGGGAGATGAGGCGGGTGAATGCCAGAGGCCATCAGGGGACACGCACATGCCATAGGGTCAGATTAGGTGGGGGTTAGTCACCATCCAGATGGTCAGATACCGGGATCGCCACAGAAATGGACACGGCATGCAGAGTGCGTGGGGCAGATGCCAAAAGTTGGCATCCAGGAGGCGTTGGTGACAAAGGCCAAGTTCTTTGCCCACCCAGAAAGCCTTCTGTCCCTTGTCTCCTTCCCTCCCCCATGCCTTCAGGGGCTGCTCACTGTTCCCCGTAGCATAAGTCCAAATTTTCCAGTCTGCATCCAAGGGCTACCATTGGCTCTGCTGTGACAGTGTCCCCCACTTCAGTGGGTGACCTCAGTTTACCCTTCCCCTCGGTCCCGCCGGACTTCCCCAGCTGCCGTTGCCTGAGCTCGCTGGGGCTTCTGAGACCTGCCCACGGTTTCTTCCTTCCTGGCTTAATTCGTGCCGTTCCCGCTTCCTGGAACGCTCGTCCCCCCCAGTTTACGGGAATCCTACTCTCCATTCATCCTTCTGAAATCCGCTGCCCTGCCCACTTGGTAAATTTAGAATAAATCACATCCTTCTCTCAAGTTTCCGTAGCACTTTCCCTCCATCTCTACCGTGGGGTTTGGGTCACGGTTGTTCAGAAGTCTGTCTTCTGTGGTAGATGATGATAAGGTCATGGTGGGATGGTTCCAGTCTTAACTCACCACTGGGCCCCCTCAGTATGTGGCTCAGGGTAATAGTCAACAGAAGTTATTGAAATAGACAACAGAGAGCTGCTTAAGGTCTATGGTGAGCATGGAAAAGGGGCCGTCGGCTGGAGCATGGGGGGTGATGGGAGCAGGTAAGGCTGGGTCTAAGTCCTCTTCAGCCTAAGGCAACACCCAGGCCATACCTTTGACCTGGGAGGCCACGTCCTGCGTGTCTTCTTCATGCGGTGGTGAGCCCGTGTGGGCCTGACTTGAACACTGGGATTTCAAGTCTGTCCTTGATGCCCACCAGAAGCTGAACAAAACAGATCCAAGTCATCGTTCCCCGCCCCCCAGGATGGCTTGTCCCCCAGGAGACTTTCTCCTGCTCACTATGGCAGCCATCCTGGTGTCCTTGGAGGTGGTGAGGAGGTGGGAGGAGCCTAGGGGTTGTGAGCAGATGGAGAGCTAGAGGAGGCAGTGTGTCGTGGGGAGAACCCTGGTTCTGGAGCATGGAGAAGTGATTTCCAAGTGCCACGTCTGCGGTCTCCAGCTGGGTGACTTAGGGCAAGACTCATAACCTCTGAGTTTATTTCCTCACCTGGTTTAAGCAGTTGCTAAGGTCCTTTGGGCCCTGACATTCCATGACCCAGGGTCTGTTGGGTCAGGTGGCTTTATGGTAGGTTCACTAACCCCTATGTCATTCCACGTCTTCGTGGACTTCAGCACAGGGGCTGCCGGCCCTCAAGGGGACACTGTGGCATTGTCAGACTTTCTGCTTTTTCTTCAGAGTGCTCAGGGTCCAGGCAATGAGTGGGAGTGAGAGGGGCTCCCCGGCTGAAAAAACACCCTAAGCTGATAGTATTCACTGTTGCATTTGGCTCGCATATTAGACAAAGCAAAGGTCTCCGCTACTACAGAGTTGTATATTTTCTCACCTTTTTTGAAACCCAAGATCTTCTTTTTTTTTTAATTAAAAAAAATTTTTTTAATGTTTCCTTTTTTTTTTTTTTTTGAGAGAGAGAGTAAGACACACACAGAAGCAGAGACAGAGCATGAGCAATAGTGGGGCGGAGAGAGAGGAAGACACAGAATCCGAAGGAAGCAGGCTCCAGGCTCCGAGCTGTCAGCACAGAGCCCAATACAGGGCTGGAACCCATGAACTGAGAGATCATGACCCAAGCCGAAATTGGACGCTTAACTGATTGAGCCACCCAGGCGCCCCTCTTCTTGGTTTATCTTACCATTTTGTGCTTTCGATAGAGGCATGGCACCAGGAAACATTTCTCTTACAGGGGTGAAGTGGTCGTGAGGATGGGCATTGGTGCTGGGAGCACCCCTTCCCCCATGCGGTCACCTCCCCAGGTGGCCAGTCCAAGCACGGGGACCTGATGTTGCCACATCATCAGTTCTTCACGACACACTAGAGATGGGGCTTTTAATGGGAAATTTATTAATTGTTGAAGTTGGCTTAGATTTGTTTCAAAACATTGTGTGGGGCAACCAAACTCATTCAGTTCTGTAGTCCAGTAGCTACTGGAGAGGGAAATTAAAGCTGCAAGTTAGGGCTCCCGCAGTTGAAAGGTAGTTTGGAAGTGAACCTAAAGCAAGAGAGAACATTTTATTTATTTATTTTTGAAAATATTTTATTTATTTTTTAAGTAATCTCTGTACCCAACATGGGGCTCGAACTCACAACCCTGAGATCAAGAGTCACCTGCTCTACTGATTAAGCCAGCCTGTGTGCCTTACACCTTGTGACCTCATGCATATTGGTCCAATGACTTTTCCCTTTACAGAGCCATGAAAAATAATTCTATTATTTAAAAAAAATTTTAATTTTGTAATGTTTATTTCTGAGAGAGAGAGAGAGAGAGAGAGAGCAAGCAGGGGAGGGTCAGAGACGGGGTGGACAGAGGATCTGAAGCAGGCTCTGTGCTGACAGCAGAGAGCCCGAAGCAGGGCTCAAACTCGGGAACCGCGAGATCATGATCTGAGCTGAAGTTGGAAGCTTAACTGACTGAGCCACCCAGGAGTCCCTATTAGTTTTTAAATGGGGGAATACTGTGAAACATTGCATGTACATAGTTGCATAAAATTTAGGTTATATAGGAAGATATGAAGAGGGGCCATTACTCTTTGCTCTTTCTTCCCTTCCCAATTATTTTTACAAGAAGAAAAGTCTAACTAGTTATGACTTCAGACAAATCCTCTAACTGCTCCACATACAAGTTTCCTATATGTTATGGGATAATAGTAAAACCTAACATGTTATTATTTCTTCAGTGTAGATTGAGGTGATACAAAATCCCCCAAATCCTATGTACATGTTAGAGGTATTCATAGAACTTTCTTTTTCTCTTTTGTGTATTCAGGATTTCTTTGGCAGTCCCCTTTGTAATTATTGCACAGTTTGTACCATGCATACTTGCTGAACATTCATATTTAGCTGCCTAAGGGGAAATAATAAAAATATTAAAGGTGAACATACCGTTTTCAACTTGAAGTCCCGTTCTGTCCTTCTTGCTTCCACGTGGGAGCCTAAAATTGCTTTCTGCACCGTCTCGTCCCCTGGACCCATGAAGACTTCTGATGAGTGCCTCACGGTAAGACTAGGGGAAATTTCTCTCTTAATTAGAAAGGAAATAGAGTCTTGTATGTTCTTTGGAGCTAGTGATGGAGATGATAGTATAAGAAGTTCTGGACATTCAAATGTAAAACAGATTAATTTGTAGGAATGTTGGATTTTTATCTGGACAGATGTTTTGCTTTTCATGGAGCTGGTTGGGAGTAAAGATGGGAGCAGAGCTTTGTTGGTGTTTTATTTTTGCTTTGGGCTTATAGTTAGTTAAGATTAGCTCTTGCCGTATATAACAACAACAATGGAAAACCGCTCGGTAATTTAACAGAGGCTTAAGTGATGTAAAGGATAATTTCTCTTCCACATAAAAGTAAGTTGGAGGTAGCAGCCCAGGGCTGTGAGAGCCCTAGGGTGTCACCTGGGACCCAGAAGAAGAAGCCCTTCTTCCCGCACGGGCTTCTACCGATGCTCCACGGTGCAGAGTGGCTCCCAGGACTCCAGTTTTCATGTCTGAGCTGTATCCTGGCGGAAGGATCCTTCTCTGTGGAATCAGCTCTCTCTAAGCTCTTCCCTGGAACCTCCCTGGAACAAGCCTGCTTACGCCTCACTGCTTGTGACTTAGTTTCACGCACGCACCTTGATGCAAGAGAGGCTGAGAAATGTGGTCTTTGAGTCCTGGATGCATTATATAAAATAGAAATCTTTTACTAAGGAGGAAGAGGAGACTGGGGGCTGTGGATGTGGGTGACGCCCACCGTCTTAAAGGACTTGAACGGATTGTAGACATTTGTAAACTGACTTCCGTCCTACTTCTCGGCTTGCCTCTGACCAGAAGAACCATCTGATCCTTCTGCACAGTGACCATTGCCTGTTGGAGTCTCGGTGTACAGACTCCTAGTTGCTTGTGTTTTTTTAATACATGGTAGAATGAGGATGCGGGGAACCTAAAAAGGTGTGTGTGTGTGTGTGGGGGGGGTGCTGAATGTAAACTATCACAAGAACAGAGGTAACCTGCACTGAGATGTAGAATGAGCTCGGGCCCTGGCCTCAGGAGATTTGGGTCAACTCCGGTCCTCCTCTGGGACTCTGTCATCTCTTACATCTCTGAGCTTTGCATAGCAGTGAGGTGGGGGGAACCACCAGCACAGGCCCCCCCCCCCCCCCCCCCCCCCCCCGCCGGAGCCTGTGGAAGTCCCTAGTGGACTCTAAAGCATGATGCAGACGATTAATACTAGCAGGCATGTGGGAAGCACTGATAGTATGGAAGGAAGATGTAAAAGATGGGGGTCTCTTTCTGTGGGGCTAGGATTACATCTCTGAGTACTGTCCTTGGATCGAAAGGCCTGTAAGGATGGATCTGAGTCTGGCTTAACACGCTGGTGGGGTGGGGTCAGATTCTGGCTCCGCTCCTTCTAGCTCTATGGGCAGACTTGGCCTGGGCAGAATGTGGGATTGGAAATGCGCACCTGATCTTTCTTGTTAGTGTCCCAGTGCCTCTCATATGACGGTTATCTTGCCATGGTGAGTATGGTTCCAGGGATTAAGGATACATCATTTTTGTACAGCGCGGTTCCTGAAGACAAGCCCGTTGCTTCTCCTGTTCCAGCGCTGGAGCTCAAGGGGACGGCGTGTCCTTCGCTGTGTTGGTACGCTTCAAGAGTTATCATGCTGATGCCTGATTCTGACCCCTACCCGTTGATGTTAGGACCCAGCCTCATGTTAGAGGCAGCATCCCTGTGACTGTGTCATAGGATTGTCATAAGGCTGAGGGTCCAGCTCAGGTGCCTGGTGCTGGGTCAAGCGACTGCTGTTGCTGCTGTGGCCAGCTGGCCAGATCAGGCCAGGTGGCAGAGGGTGATTTCGTCCCCAGCAAATTCCTGCTCTGTGTGCCCCAGGGCTGGGTCCTTTTTTAATGAAATTCTCATCCCTTGGCTCCGAACTTTCCTATGCCATCAGTTTCAAAACATTATGAAAAAATATATAGCGGGAGGGGTGGGGAGGGGAGGTGGGGAAGGGAGAAAAAAGAAACTGAGATGCACAATCTAGCTCTGGCTGCTAAGCAGCTACAGAGACTCTTTGGCTTGGCCTCAAGTGCTTTTTAAAGCCTCCTTTTAAGTTAGGTCCCAGATGTGATTTTGGTTTTGACCTTCTCTTTGATTAGCTTGGCCTCTGGCTGATTAGCCAGTTAACTGATCATTCAATACCTACTCTGTGCCAAACGCTATTTATGTGTGGAGGATGTTGATAAAACCCAAACAGACCAAATCTCCATCTCGTGGAGCTTACGTATCATGAGAAGACGGGTAGACATCAGGGCTGTGAAGAGAAGTGGAGTAGGATAAGGGGATACAGTGTGATGGGGGCCGGTGCTGTTTTTACATATGGTGGTCAGGGACTGGATGGGAGATCACCATCATGTTGGGTCCATGGCACTGGCCAGGTAGTGCATGTGTCCAGTCTTGGCAGATGTTCAAGGCCTATAATGCCTGCCTTCCTCATTGGCCTTGGATTTACATCTGGGCAGCGTGACCAAGGACCAGTCACTGAGCTGCTCCAAACCTTGTGTGGAAATCTCTCAGAATGCCACATGGAGGCTGAGAAGGAGATCATCACCGGTGGGTCTGTATGTGAGATCTGCCCTTGATAGCTGTGTGGTGGGTGGTTATCGCTGATGGTGACCCAGTTGTGGTTGGTCAGCAGATACAGAGCATTTGCCTCTACCAGCCAGCTGAGCATTCAACGAACGCTTCACTTACTAAAGGGCTTGTCTCCAAGGCCAACTGGGGCATGTGTGAAGCAGGGATTTGGGACGATTTCTCAGTTTGAGCTCCAAGGTGCTGACGCTGTTGACAGTGGCTGAGTGGAGCCCTTCTCGCTTGGTCGGAGAGCAACTATAAACTTGGCCCCAAGTTTACTTTTCCTCTCCTTCAGCCCATCATGTCTGGTGCTAGGCATTGGCTTGGACCTTCCCGTTGGCCTTCCCCTCAAGATGGCATGTGAGAGGGATGTGCTCTGTTGGGAAGAACTTGGTTGTACAGGCAAAGACTTGTTCTAGAAAAAGAACAGAAGGTCATTCATATGGTGCTTCCCATCAGCTAGGCTCCCTCCCCCTTTTTTCTACTTTCTTTGTAGAAAACCTTTAAGAAAGGAAGATTCCCAGGCCTTCCATAGAATTTAGACCCCAATTTCACATCATAGGATTGTTTTTCTTGGGTTTCGATGAAGGGCTTAAATAACATAGTGGGTATGAAAGCATAATATAGTTAATAGCTACCATTGCTATAATTGCATTAAAGGACACCTCTGTTCTTCAGATTCCTATTGGTTCATTTTATTTGTAAACTTTTAAAACATGTTTATGTATTTATTTTGAGAGAGAGAGCAAACAGGGGAGGGACAGAGAAAGAGGGAGAGAAAGAGAATTCCGAGCAGGCTCCTCACTGCCTGTGCAGAGCCTGACTCGGGGATTGTTCTCCTGAACTGTGAGATTATGACCTGAGCCAAAATCAAGAGTCAGACACCCAGGTGCCCCATTCTTCTTATTTTTGTTTTTATTTCTATTTATTTACTATTTTTATTAAAAAAAATTGTTTTAGCATTGATTTATTTTTGAGACAGAGAGAGACAGAGCATGAACAGGGGAGGGTCAGAGAGAGAGGGAGATACAGAACCTGAAACAGAATCCAGGCTCCGGGCTGTCAGCACAGAGCCCGACGCGGGGCTCGAATTCACGGACCGCGAGATCACGACCTGAGCCGAAGTCGGACGTTTAACCGACTGAGCCACCCAGATGCCCCTTCTTATTTTTATATAATAAATCATTAGAGTAATGCCTGGCACATATGTATATGTATATACGTATACACACACACACACACACACACACACACACACACACACACACACACTCTCACACTGTGGAAATGCTTTACACATACTGACTCATTTAATCCTCACAGCAGCCCTAGAAGGTAGGTACTATTATTTCGCCCATTTTACAGGTAAGGAACTAGGTATAGAGGTTAAAGAAGGTCAACTAAGCAGCAAGTGGTAAAGCTAGGAATTGAATCTGGGGAGCCTGGCCTCAGGGTCTAGGCCGTTACACATTGTACCCCAAGGCCTATTGGTTTTCCCACAAACCTTTACTAAAGAATAATGATGATGGCCTTGCCAACGATTGTGGCTCTTTATATGTTGTGCAGCGTGTCATGCATTTCAGATGTTGAGCAAAAATCCTCATCCTAGCCTGAGGAGGAAATGAAGGCTTTGAGCATTTGAGGAACTGCTCAAAGTCTAAGGACTGGAGCCAGGATGTAGTCTGGTCTGTCTGGCTTCCGAATTCTGCTGTTTTCTCAGCACAGCGGCCTCCCTGCAGGGCCGCAACGCTCCCCTTCCCTGGTGACTCATGGTACCTGGTTACCTTCTTTCACACTCACTTTGTGGCCCGTGGCACAGGACGGGACAGTGGCCCATGTTTCTCCAGGCCTGGATCCAAGGCCACATGAGCCATTCCACGGAGGCCTGCCGTCAGAGCTTGGATCTGAAAGCTGTTAATCCAGTGGGGCCCCTCCACATCCCTTACTCCATTTTATTAAGTCCAGGGTATTCCCAGAGCACCCAGATCTGCTTTTCCTGTGCAAGGAGATTAGGCCAGTGTGCACACACGGTCATGTGCAAGCATCCAGTTTCTGGTCACCATCAGGATGAGCAGTTTCGAGTGAAGTGCCTGGGCCTGGCGAACCCCTGGGAAGGGTGGGGACCATCTGTGCTGTCCTGTAAAGGAAATTGTGGTTTCTTTCTTTCCTTTTCTTCTTCTTCTTCTTCTTTTTCCCCCCTTTTTTAGTTTATGGGAAAGGGAGACTTGTGTCTCAATTGAGTCTTTGTGGCGTTGTATTACAGAGAGTCACAGAGAATGTTCTATGTAAATGACTGTGTGCCCTGATTAGAGCCTCAATAGGTGCCATTGTGTCATATTGCTATTATTGGCGATTGCAGGATACTAAATGATATTCTCATCAGGCTGAAAAAGCTCAGTGTTAGCAGCGAAACTCGGGGTTAATTATACTGCTCTGAATTAGAGCATAGAATTAAGTTGTAGGGAGAGCAGGGCTCTTGCTTTCTCCCCCTCTGTCTTTTCAGGGTTGTTGCTGGGGGTTTGATCAGAGTACCGTTTAACCCACGTTCTAAATTTGTACTTACTGGCATTTTGCTCTGCATGAGTTACTGCCCCTTTTGGCATTGGGAAACACAGGGCCAATTTATAGGACAGTTGGAGAGGGGAGAGATGGTCTACTTAATAGTGCATTCTTCTTAGTCAATAGCTGGGTAAAAACTAGCATGAAGATTTAAGTCTTTGGGGAGTGCCGGACTCTCTGGAGGGACCTCTTTTAATTGAGCTCTTCTGGTCTCTTCTGCCTTTGAATTATCTGCTGCTGTGATCCTGACTCACCTCTTTGAAGAAATGACACACTGACCTACATCTCAGCTGAAACTGATAGAGGAGTCTATCTCTGCTCTGCCCCAGCTTGGTGTTCCCCACACGACCTACGAGGGAATGTGTCTGAGGGCTGAGGCAGGCCCTCTCGGGTTTCATGCCATTGACTGCTCTGCCTTGGTTCAAGCACAGAGCTTGGCTCTTTTTGAGTCATCCCCGATTGTAAACTTCCTGCATTCCTTTTGCTCATTCATCTGTCTATAAATTTCATGTCACTTGCATAGGGTCTAAAGCCACATCTCCCCCCCGCCCCCCTTTACTGTTACATGGGCTGTGACTATAATTATTACAAAAAAAACTTCAAAAAGTTATTTTTAGTGGTGGCCTCATAGTTTATCATATATGCTTATCATTACTTAGTTAACCACTTCATCCTTTGGGGATGTGTAGGTTGATTTTTTTTTTCTTTTTTTTTGAGATCGTAAGTCATTGCCATTACATTGGCAGCTAGCCTAGGACAGATTCCTAGAAATGAGGCTACTGAGAATATGAAGTCAAAAGCAGAGACGGGATTTAAACCCAGATCTGTCTGCCTTCAAATCCAGGGCTGCTGTTTCTGTGATTTGTTCTCTGACCCGGCAGAACTCCAGCGTCCTCTGTGAGAAGCCAGGCATGCGCTGCCCTCCGCGAGCAAATGGCTTCCCACCTCCCAGTCCAGGGTGATGTGGCTCCTCTTTCTCCTTCTTCATCGTCCTCCCTTGATTTGTCAGTGGCAAACTGACAGTGCTCTGGAGAGGCACTGGGTAAGCCCACTCATATCACAGAGCCCTCTCCTTTACCTGGCGTGAGCACAGCACATGCAAAAAGCACATGTTAAGAAATAGCATGCTGTTTAAAAAATTCCACTTAAAAGAGTAGGTAACGTTTGGTGACCATGGTGAATGCAATTCAATCCTTCCAAATTCAGGCCTCTTGCAGAGGGCCTCAATATGAGGTATCATTCTCAGTCGGGATAGAAACATATTTTCTATATTTGTAATATATAAAATAGACTTAAAAAAATTTTTTTAATGTTTATTTTTGAGAGAGAGAGAGACAGAGCATGAGCGGGGGAGGGGCAGAGAGAGAGAGGGAGACACAGAATCCGAAGCAGGCTCCAGGCTCCAAGCTGTCAGCACAGAGCCTGACGTGGGGCTCGAACTCGTCAGCCGCGAGATCATGACCCAAGCCGAAGTCAGATGCTCGACTGGCTGAGCCACCCAGGCGCCCCTATAAAATAGACTTTTAAGAAAATATTTATTTTTGGGAGAGTGTAAGCAGGGGAGGGGCGGAAAGAGGAGGACAGAGGATCTGAGTCAGGGTCTGGGCTGACAGGCTGACAGCAGCGGGCCTGATGCGGGGCTTGAACTCATGAACCACAAGATCACGAGCTGAGCTGAAGTCAGACGCTCTAACAACTGAGCCACCCAGGTTCTCCTAAACAGTCTTCCTGAAGTAGAGCCCTGATCAGCACAATAGTCTTTTCCATACTGTGCGTTCTCTCAGAACCAGGACAGACTGTGAGGGGGGAGAAAGGGCCCTTTGGTTAAACAGGCTAGGAAAAGCTTCATTCTGAGGAGATTCCCGAAGCCCTTCGAGGTCTTAAGGGCTCAGATCCATGCTGCGGTCAGGAAGCCTGTTTGATTCTGTGGAAGCTGGTCTGTCCCACAGGATACCTGTTGATGTCTTGTGGAACAAGCAGTTTGTGAAATGATGCTGAGCTAAGGATGAAAGTCCAGACTCCTAGCTTTCAAAAAACCTGCATGACGGCCCCCCTCCCTGCTGTCCTCTTTTCGTTTCCTATTTCTGGCCTCTGTGAGTTTGCATAGAGCATTGTCTCTGCCTGGAGCACTCTTCTCCTGATCTCCACGTGACTAAACTCGACCCTGTGTGCGGGGCTCAGTCCAGGTATCTTCTTTCTGTGCTATATCGTTACACATTCTCCATGTCATTGGCCCTCGGCCTCCTGTATTCTAACAACTGCTCTCTGTACCTGCCTTATGGCACGACTTCCTGTGTAGGATCACAGATACTTGTATCCGTGTCCTTTTGATGGATTCACCTCCTTGAAAACAAGGCCAGTCTTCCTGGCGTTGCTGCAGTGTTGGCTGTCGTGTTGGCTTGTGCATAGCAAGCTCTCGGCAGATGGGGGTTCGTGGTGTCAGTAAATATCTCAGTGGAAGGAGGGCCTGGCAACAGCATTGACAGTGGCCTTGTTCCCACGGCAGCTTCCACACTGACCTCAACCAGGTCACGGCGTGAGACACCGAATTCGCCTTTGGCCCGCTCGACATCTCTGGGGCGGGCAGCTCTGCTTCTGAATTCTTTCTGCTCCATTGCACGAACATCTCATCTGTAAGACGGGTGGCGATGGCCTTTGCTTTTCTGAGCACTTACTAGGCGCCAACTGCCTTATGCACATGTTCTCTTTTACCCTCATCGACCGGGTGAGTTGGGTTTTGTTGTTCAGGCGGTGGCCCAGAGACGTTGGAAAACCGGCTCAAGCAAGGTCACGTAGTAGATGGCAGTGCTGGGAATGAAGTTCAGGTCTGACTCTGGAGCCACGACATCACACAACTGTGTTGCCCTTTGCGCATGTGTGTGGCATGTGTGTGTGCGCTCCTGTGTGTGGCTTTGACTGATTTATTGAATTGATGCTGGAGCCCTCCCTCCCCACTTCCCCACTCTCTTCCTCTCTGTCTTTTTTTTTTTTAATATTTTTTTAATGTTGATTCATTTTTGAGAGAGGGTGAGAGAGAGCGAGAGAGAGCTCATGCACAAGCGGGGGGAGGGGTAGAGAGAGGGAGACACAGAATCGGAAGCAGGCTCCGGGCTCCAAGCTGTCAGCACAGAGCCCCATGCGGGGCTCGAACTCACGAGCTGTGAGATCATGACCTGAGCCGAAGTCTGATGCTTAACGGACTGAACCACCCAGGTGCCCCTCTGTCTCTTTCTGAATAACACTGTGTGATACCATTTCTTTTTCTGTCCTGGACGTGGTATTTGTGGAATTTTAAATGTGGCTAGTTTGCCCAGCTTTACAAGCTCTCTTCATTCGGCTGCTTTCCCTCACCCCTCTCATCTTTGAGGCTTTGCTGAGAAACTGGCTGACGGGAGGCTAACGGGCTTCCAGTGTCAAGTTTGACGTTCAAAGTTAAGTGTCTCCCTTGGTCTGCTGTTTGCCCCTTCTTGGCATCACTGATGCATCTGGTCCCTGAGACTTTCCAAGTCTCGGATTTGTGTTCTTTGGAAAACCACTGCAGGTAGATGTTGCTTCCCAGATAGCACAGGCTTTGCTAAACAGCACAGTGCCAGGAACTCTATCACTGGACCCCCAAGATGCTGGGTGCGTGCGTGTGCATGCCTAGTGAGATGTAAACATTTACAGGGAATAAAAGAAATTCCTTCCCCAGAGCCAAAACTTGGATAATCTCCTTATGTACGCAGCTTTGACAGTGATTCCATATGTTTCGTTCATCTTTGCTTTTTTTGCAGCCTCTACAAATTTATTTTCCATGCTGCTCCCACTGACAGGAGAGATGTTTCCAAAATGCATGACATTCCGTGGCTAAAAGTCCTTCTTTGGCCCTTGGAGCCCTTAGGGTGATTGGCCTCTTGGCCGCTCACCCCTCCAGCTTCTTGTGTTCTTTATCTGTATTTGCGTCCACCATGGTAGACTCCACATGGGTCCTGTGTGTACGTGTGGTTTTCTCTCTCTTCTCTCTCTTCTCTAGGCATTCCAGGCTGGTGGCCCCCTCTGTCTGTGTCCTCCACCTGGCTAATTCCTGTTGGCCGCCGCTGGAAATCTCTGTTGGGTCCCATCCATCCTGGGTCCGCCCTTCGATAGCATCTCTTCTGCTCACTGTGCTCTGTTTCGTGTCTCTGTGTCTCCCTCAACCAGACTGTCTACATCTTGCCTTCTAATCGTCTCTGTACCTCCCAACTCAGTGCCTGGCATACAGTAGGAGCTCAGTAACTGTTGAATGAAGGATTAGTCACAGGTGTTCATTTCCTGTGGAAATGCAGGGTGGTGGAAAATCTGAGCTTTTCTTGTTCCTTGTGCGTAATAACGACAGGTTTGCATAATAACGATAATACACCCCGTCATTTTTCGACTGCATTCTGTGTGCTCTCTGTAGTTTAGTGCTGTCCTTGTAGTGCTCCCGTGTACGTGGTGTTATTACTAATGTCATCATGAGAAGGACGGAACTAGGGTTCTGTTTCTCTTTGTTTCTCAGTTAAGAAGTCTTTGCTCCAGAACAGACAACGGCTTCCGCATTTCAAGGTATTTTTCCGGATTTGAAGCTGAAAGGCATCACCACTGAGACTCAGGGAAATATCGTGACAGTACTTCAAACAGAATTTTAGGTGCTTGGGGCCTGAGAGGTTGCCAGTTGCCAAATCCTTGAGTGCAAAGAGGGAGAGAGGGCGAGAGAGCGGGCTTTCTTTCTCAAATCGTTGACATTGAAGTGAAGGCCAAGTTGGACTTGTTTATTGATCCCCTAAAGATACCGTGTCCTTGAATAATTCAGAATCTAATATCCCCATTAGAGTGAGGTCACCTTTTTTGAGGGACACTGGGCTGCTGCATTGCAGAGCTGGGGAGTTATAAGGGTGTCTTCAGTGTCTTGTTGGTCATATGAATTTCATTTGCCCAGTGGAACATCACCGAGGCTCTGAATAGTCAAAGAAAGCATCTCTCTTATGTTTTCCTCATGAATAGAACACTCTGTGTCCTGAATTGTTGCCCCACAGGGGCCAGCACGTGGTGTATTTGCCTAATGTTTGAACCAGTAGGCTTTTTCATTTTGGGGCAATCCAGGTAAAGGGTTTCTGGTCGCTCCCGTGTGGCGAGGAAAGCCTGTCTTCTCTCCTTTTCTCCCTCTGCCTACTGTCCCTGAGTTTGAAAAAGTATACTCTGAGTGGCGTGACTAATTTTAGCATATTTACTAGAAATTAACGTTCTGCCAATGAACAGAAATTCTTTCCTCTCTTCCTTTCTGCCAAATCAAAACGGCTCTGTGGATTGGGATGAGGGGGTATTTAGAACTGCAGGACAGCGGTTCAGCACATTGGAGACATTTGCAAGAATAAATTTATCGCCCTGGGCTCTGACTCTCTTTTGTCGTGTGTGTGTGTGTGTGTGTGTGTGACAGAGAGATAGAGAGCCGGACACACACACACACACACACACACACACGCACACACACACACACACACGGATTGACTGATTGATTGGAGAAGGCTGTTGCTTAGAGAAGAATAGGGCTTTCTGAAACCTGGGACCCAAAGAGATGCCAAAGAGACATCATAGATAATCATGTTTTCCAGTCCTTGAATTAGGCTTAAGGCCTATAGAAGGTTTTCTTATGATTTGTGAATTTGTTAATATGAGAAGCCTTATAAAGCTGTAAAAATGAGGCTGGTAGACTGCCTTATGAAAAAGAATAAAGCCCTACAGAGCGGACATTGACCTGTGAGATCTGGAACGTGGTACGAGGGCGGACAATGGTTTTCTTAGTCTTTATCAACTCCGTTTTGGGTGGAACCTTCTCTTCTAGCCTAATATTCATAAACAGGGTCACACTGAGTCTGAGTTCTTCTTTTCCGATAGGAACAGAACCACACCCTTGGGACCAAGGGGACCTAGGTGGAGCTCCGGGAGATTTGCACCTCATGGCTAGAGGGCTGGAGAGCTGAGGATAGTCAAGTGCAGGAAAGCAGCAGATTCTCGTCTTTAGAAAAAGTTCAGTGTTCACTTGACTGGAACAAGTACCACCTGTAGGACACTATGGAAGGTCAGACAGAATGGGGAAGGAAATGGCTGAATAATTTTTTTTCTTGAAATTTTTTTCCTTCCCCTCCTATCAAGAGGCCTATCTCGAAATTGGCAAGGTTCAGTGAAATGGCTCTTGGGATTCGTGGGGGTGGGATTGCTGAAGGGGCTTGGCCAGTTGACTGCTGTTGATGGAATGCTGCCCTGTGCCAGCACCATGCTTAATCCCCAAAACATCCTACGGGTTGAGGAAGTAGAGGCAGAGAGGGCGGGGACCTGGTATCTCAGAGCTAGCAGGTGCAGTTGAAATCCATGCTGGTGACGTATTCAAAAGGGCGATTGAACAGCCCCTCTCCCCACCCTGTGAAGGGAAGCTTAATCTTTTGGTGTTGCTTTGCTGCCCTGGAAGGTTCCAGACCCAGGTGATCAGTTTGCTCCAAGGGCTCCTGGTGCTGGACTCATTTCCTCCTGAGGGGGAGGGTGGTGGCAGGGGGAGACTGACCATGTGGGAAGGTTGGGGGAATCTGATGTGCTGGGCTGTGGGAGGCATTGGCCGTGGCCCACGTGGCCTTCTCTGGGGTGGGGAGGTCCACACTTGGGCTTCACACTTGTGTTTATTTTGAGGCATATGTGCTTCTTGTTCGAGTGGGGTTGAACTGATTCTTTCGCCCAGCTGAACGTAGGGTTGACTTCCTTAGGGGTCCCACCTGGGCGGTGGGAAGTGCGATCTCTAGTGAGGGCCACGGCATGGTTGGAAGGATTCACAGCTGCTCTGAGGTTGGGCCTGATGGCCGGTGAGGGCCTTGAGGGAATCGGATCACCCAGGGGCCAGGCTGGGGCCCAGGATGGTTGCTCCTGATTACCAGCACCACTCTATGTGGGCTCTCCAAAACTGGTTGGCTTGCTGGTGACACTGGACAAAGGAATAACCAGTTTGCATAATTCTTTCATATGCATGAACTAGATTTTGGTTCTCAGAAGACACTGGGAAGGTAGATAAGTCTATCCCATTTCATACCTGAGAAGATGGAGACTTGTTTAAGATCATGAAGTAGTTGGAAATCAGCTACGGTTCCCAAGTCTGCTACTCCCTCCACTGCTACTCCCTCCCTGTAAAAAACCCACGTCGGGCCTTTGGTGACAAAAGCTACAGGGGAGGAGAGTGCCAGCTGGACTCAACAGTGACCAAAGACCGAGTAGATGCCCTCATATCTGGGGTTTGTCTTGCTCACGATTGTGTCTCTAGCTCCTGACAGGACCTGGCCACAGTAGCTTCTCAAGTAAGTATTTGCTGAGAACATGAAAGAATTTCTTAGGTGTGGGGAATAATCTGGCTCACTTGCTCAGCGCCTTCCAGAATTTCCCCCTTCTCTTTCCAACTCCCTCTTTTTTTCCCCTGGGTATCACTTCTTACCCTGGGAGTGGGACGCTCTCTGGGACACCCATCCAGCTCTTCCTCTCCCCCATAAATTATGGGATTTGGGATTGCTCTCTGGGAGAAACAGGTAGCTGTTAGGCTCAGTGCATTAACATGAGATCTGGATTTTGTAGCTTGCTTCTCATGCAGATAGACCACCTTTGATCTGGAAGAGTGTCCTGTAACCTCTTTATTTTGACAGCTGGTGAGAGTGGGGCCCAGAGAGGTTTCGGGAGCTGCTTGGGGCCTCCAGCCAGTGGTGGCAGAGCTGGGCCTGAACCTGCCCCTTTCACTCTGGTGCTTTCTCTGCAGTATCCACTTCCGCCTCAAATCCCAGTGGGGGACCTTGCACATCTTTTGAGATTTAAGTCTCTCTGGTTTCTGCCACTCGGGAGCTCAGCAGGAGACCTTCTCGTCAGTGCAGAATGATCACGGGGGTGTCTCTGTCCAAGCTAAAACTTGGGGCTCTTTGCTCAGGACTCTTGCAGCTCTCAGTTTAGGACCCCCAAGGGTTTTTTCTCTTGAGTTTGGTTTTCTCCCCTTTCCTCTGCCTCCCATGTCTCTCCCCACCTTGTGTTTTGAGTCCCTCATGGCTGCCCTGGCAGGGATGAGTGGAGAGGAAGCAGTGGAGTATTTGAGTGTGGAGCTGGCTTCTCAGACCCTCTTTGGGTCGGTGCTGGTGGTTTGTGGCCCAGGTTGCTCGGCCTTGTGGTCTGAGGTCTGCAGGCCACACCCTGCCCCGGCCTCTCCCCAGGGGTGGGGGGTCGGCCACCTGGCACTCACGTGTGGAGTTCTACATCTGTTCCTGTGACCGGAGGAGAAAATAAAAACGCCACCCGATGGTGTGCCTATGGCTTGTGACCATTTCAAAGCTTAGTTTTCTTTGTGGTCTTGCTGGAGCCGGATGAGCTGTGGATTGGTCTTTAGCAGGTATCTGTGTATGAAAAGTCCCACACAGGGCGCCTTCTTCTACATGAGCTCATGTAAACTTCACAACATGTGAGGGGATGAGGACACGAGACTTAGAGCCCTTTTGCCAAGGGTTACTTTGTTCATTCAATAGGTAGTTACTGAACATCTGCTGTGTCCTGGGCCCCACCCTCAACTTGGCCTTGGTGGATAAGATTGACAAGGTCCCTGTTCTCAAACAGCTGAGAGCCCCTGGTGGTAGTGTGGGTGAGGTGGCTTGTGGGAGCAGGGGTTAGGGGCCGTAAGAGAGGGTTAGGGTTTTAGCCCGTTGTACTCAAATGCTTTATATTGTACCCTGTTACCACCCTTGACCTTGTGTGCTCCCTCTCCCCTGATGGGGATTATTAGCGCAGTTGATATATGGTTAAATATAGGCTCAGAGAGGCTGAGTGACTTGTCTAAAGTTGCACAGTAGACGAGCTGGAATAGACTCTAGATTGAGCCCTGTCATCCCATGCCTACCTGCGAATAATGTGGTCCTGCTTTCTTCTTCTTACTGCAACTAAAAAAAAAATTGAGATACAATCAACATAGAGCATCGTATTATTTTTAGGCATACAACAGTAATGTGTTTTTATCAAAATAAAAAAATAAGCAGTTTGCAGAAGAATATTCAGTCCTCCTGTTAGCATTTTGGTGACCTCTCAGACACATTAAAAAAAAAAAATTCAAAAAGTTGTTAATAAGCAGAGGGGAAGCCCTGCACCTCATTTTGTAATCCGGATCCAGCAGGGTGACACATCTGTGGTCTGAACGCTGGGGGGTTTGGCTGTCTGCGACCTGGGGTTGGCCACGTCGTGATCGTGTTCCACTGAGAGTTTGGGGGAAAAGCTCTTAAAAGAGGGCCCTCACATTTGTTGCCAGCATTAACCGATAGTAATTTTTGACCCTCGCTCAAACTTTAGAAAGCAGAAGTCTGGAAATTCCGAGTTGAGCCACGGGCGACCGACCTCCTGGTACACATGAGCATGAGTGTGACACGGGATTGGGGAGGGTGACGTGGCCCCAGGGCAGACGCCTTTGTAGTTTTCTTTAAAAACACAAGTCCACGGCAGGCAGAGTCCTTCCTCATCCTTCACAGAGCTTTTGTGGGGGCTCTGAGCCTCTCTAGTTATGTGGTTCTGGCCATTAGTGGCCTTCTTGGGGGGATGCCTTGCAGCGAGTGGGCATTTGGGGGGACCTGTTGGAGGCCCTGACCACTGCATTCTCAGTTGCTTTTGTCACATTAGTTAAAGGACAAAGTGAAGGGGGCTGTGGTTTAGTCTTCGGCTCGTTCCTTTGGGGTCTGGAAGAACCCAGGCTGAACATCTTTGATAGTTATTTGCTCTTTGCCGCCAGACGCTGACCTGGGAGTGGTCTGGCACCTGGGTCCTTCTCCCACTGTCTTTACGTGGTGAATCATTGTCCCCACCCAGAACACCGTTGGGGGTGCAGGTGACTCCAAGAAACTCTGCTCAGTTGCTGCTGTCTCTTCTCAAAGAATCCTGAGCTGCCCCAGACTTCAGCCTCCCAGTGGCTCTTCTCTGCTTCTAGAAGACTCATCTGCTTGCCCGATGCTTCCTCAGGCCGGCGGCTCCCCATTTTATGGCAGCAACAGCTGTCACGGTCCAGAAGCTGTTTCAGTTTTGCCGATTAGTCTCTCGTGCATTTTGTGTTTGCGATGTGCAGGGAGCTGGAGGACTCCGAGCCTTTTATGCATGTAACCTCGCTCCATTTTCACCCAGATCTTGGGAGGCAGGTATTTTTATGGTCCCTATTTTACAACCGAGGAAACGGAGGCCCGAGGAGAGAGAGTCCATCGCTGTGTTAGCTCACACGGCTGCCGATGCAGGACCGCCCTTCCCAAAGGAGCACAGTTCTGCTCTGGAATTAACCTTCTGGTCCTGAGGCAGGAGTTTTATTTTGAGGCTCCCTCGGCTTCCCCTGCTAAGCTTTCGAGTTGTGGGAGGGCCTCTCAGCCTGGGCACTGCCGACGTGGGGGGCCAGGTAAGTCTCTGTCGTGGGAGCTGACCTGTGCCTTGTAGGCTATGGGGCAGCACCTCTGGCTTGTGCCCACTAAATGCCAGCAGCACCCCTCCCCTGCCCCCTCCCCTGCCTCCCCTGCGCCGTGGGGACCACCAAAAATGTCTCTAGACGTTGCCAGATGTCCCCCGAGGAGACAAAACTGCACCCGAAGGAGAACCACCGAGTTCTGGTGACCATTTCAAACCCTAAACCCAGATGTACGTACGGTGTGGGGAGACAGGAAGGTAGAACATTTAAAATCAGGCCTGTCTTAGAAAACCCAAAACTGGGGCTTTTAGGTACAGCCCTCTGTGTGGGAGGACAGACTGACAGCGGCCTTTATGTGGGGACAACCTTTCACAGTGAAATTTAAATTACACCACCTGCCTTTTGGAAGCCTCACTACAGAGCCTCCTGAAAATACTTTGTCTTGGGGAAAAATCGGTCTTACGTTTATTGCAGTTTTGTGGTTAACAGCACTTTTTGTTGAAAAGAACCAGGTGAAACGGAGAAGGGCCTCCTTTGAGTCCCTTTGGACGCTCGGAGCGCTTGCAACAAGGGGCACATTCCTGTGCCTTTGGTAGAGCCCTTGGGGAACCCGCTTTTCAGGTTTCCTCGCCATTCCCCTGGGTCAGATGATTTGAGAAATGTGTGTTTTGTGGTGTGTGTACACAAGCCTGCGTGAGTTTGTTTTCACACTCATGGCCGGCAAACCTGTCATGTTTTGTCAAATCTGATTTCTGTTCCTCCGTGTATAGCTTCTGTTTGTTCACACGTTTCTCCCTCAAAAGTGCTTCAGTGTCTGCAGTGTGCCAGGCTGTATCTGAAGCCTCTGGACTTTTATTTATTTCATTTCATTTCATTCCATTTTATTTATGAGAGAGAGAGAGAGAGAGAGAGCAAGCGCGAGCAGGGAAGGGGCAGAGGGAGAGGGAGACAGAGGATCTGAAGCAGGCTCTACGCTCACAGCAGAAAGCCTGATGCCGGGCTCCAGCTCACGAACCATGAAATCATGACCTGAGCCAAAGTCAGGCGCTCCACCGACTGAGCTACCCAGGGGCCCCTATTCTTTTAAAGCATTGTTAATTGTATAATATTCAGCATCTGTTCTAACCTTTTTAAATTTTTTATATTGCTGAGCATCTAATTCTTTATTTTTTTAAAGATTTTTTTAATGTTTTTTGTTTTTGAGAGAGAGAGAGAGAGCATGCATGCACAAGCACAGGAGGGGCAGAGAGAGAGGGAGACCCAGAATCCAAAGCAGGCTCCAGATTCTGAGCTGTCAGCACAGAGCCTGATGCGGGGCTCAAACCCACGAACTGTGAGATGATGACCTGAGCTGAAGTTGGACGCTGAAGCAACTGAGCCACCCAGGCGTCCCTCTTTTTTTTTTTTTTTTTTTTAATCTTTATTTATTCCGAGAGAGAGAGCACGAGCAGGGGAGTGGCAGAGAGAGAGGAAGAGAGAATCCCAAGCAGGCTCTGCACTGTCAGCACAGAACCCCACGTAGGACTTGAGCTCACAACTGTGACATCATGACCTGAGCCGAAATCAAGTCGGATGCTTAACCGACTGAGCCACCCAGGCACCCCTAGTTATTTGTGATATTTCAGTATTATAAGTGGCTGTCACTTCAGTGCTGCTCTGCTTGTGACATTTGTGTGTGAGCATGTGTGTGTTTATGTGTGTGTGTGTGCCTGTGTGTGCAAACTCAGTCACAGCATCAAGGCTGTGTGCTGGGCCATTGGGATCCAGGCTTGAGCTGGAAGGTTCTTATATGTGACTTCTAGGCTAAGTTGTAGTTTTCTTCCTTTTCATTTCATTTCTTTCTTTCCCTTCCTTCCTCCCTCTCTCCCTCCCTCCATCCTTTGTTCCTTTGTCCCTCCCTCTCTCCCTCCCCTCCCTTCCTTTCCTTCCCTACCCCATTTCTTCCTTCCTTCCTTCCTTTCTTCCTTCCTTCCTTCCTTCCTACCTTCCTTCCTTCCTTCCTTCCTTCCTTCTTTTCTTTTTTCTAGAAATTCGCTTGATCATATTTTCCTCTCTCTCGTGGCATAAGGAAAATGGTGCTTCTGATGATAGTGCTTATCTGTGAATGTGGGAAAACCTGCTGCTGGTTTTCAGAGAGGGTTTCCAGGTCATGTGAGGTGGGTCTCAACTGGACATTGTGCTAACAGTAACCGACAGCGGTTGGGCACTGACTGAACCAGCCACTGACCTAACTGCTTTGGATAACTAGTTTCATGTACTCCTCACATGGGCCCTGGGAAGCAGATGCCGTATCATCCCCATCTCGTAAAGGAGGGGACCGAGGCACGGGCCAAGAACAGGGCTGGGATTTGAGGCCGAGCTTATACCCAGGGCCCCACCATGAGTTTGTGTCTTTTCTGCCACACAGTCCTGGGCCCTGGCCTTGGTATGCCGTGTGATTCATAGCGGGGGATGGTTTTGCCACCCACGGGGCATTTGCCAACATCAGGAGACAGTTCTGGTGTCATGACTGGGGGGGGGGGGGGTGGCGCAGAGGATTCTGAGGGTGTTATTGGCATTTAACGGGTAGAGGCTAGGATTGCTGGTAAGAGCCCCCACCGTGCAAGGACAGCTCACAACAGTGAACCCTCCAACCCCAGATCCCAGCAGTGTGGAGGCTGAGAGGTGCCGTTAGGCGAGACAGCCAAGAAAACGAAGAAGATGCGAGCTCCTAGAGAGGCAGCTGGGAAGGAGTGGAAGAAAGAGGTGCTTGTGAGTGAGACCTCTCCTTAGTTTCGTCGTCTTGCACAGACGACATGAACTTTGTGAGGCTCTGCTTCCTCATCTGAAAATCAGGAAATGATGCTTCTCTGGCATTTATTTTCAGCATGGATTCAGGAGTCAGACTCCTTGGGTTTGGATTCTAGTTCCCTCTATGAGTTTGAGCAAGTTACTTTAACTTTGCCAAGCTTCAGTTGCCTCATCAGTTAAACAGGCCAGTGACAGTCATACTAAAATGCGTAATGAGAGTCAAATGCCTGCCATATGAGCTGAGACGTGGTGAGCACTTGATGAATCTTAGTGCCTTGAGAAAAGCAGTGATGGTGGGGGTGCTTAGCCAAGTAAGAAGGTCAAGTGTCTATGCTTCCTAAGGGCAGAGTTTTGTCTTGTGTTGGGCTCTCTCTCTAGTGTCTACAGTTGCCTGTAGGTTTGCCCCTGGATCCATCAAGGTGGGACTGAGTATAGAACGATGTGAAATAGCACATCTACAGTGATGCGAAGCTTGGCGTTTATTCCTGGTCTGTGATGTAATGGAGTCACGATTCAACTGTGAGTGGGTGTTGGGAGCAGAGATGGGCAATTTTCAGGTTCTTGAAATGTGGGGATATGGTTCCCTCGGGGCAGGCACTCGCCATTCCTGGCTTCAGCCTAGAATGTCGGCACTCGTCACCCCAGCCCATGCGTCAGTGCCATAAGTGTGATGGCAAATCCCTCGGCACCTTGCCTACCCTGCCGCTCGACAAAGACTTGTGCTCTCTGGGTGGTGGAAGGGCCTCTGAGGCCGGGTGAGGCTGGCGATCTCACGTGCCTGCCTCCCTTCGCTGGCAGGAGGAGTGAGAGCCCAGCTCTGAAGGAGCGGGACGGATGGATGCGGGCAGAGTAAGTGGGGAAGAGCCTTGGGGAGTGTCCAGTGCACTTGCCGGAGGGGGCTGGCTCCACGTTGCTGGCCGTCAATGACACACCCTTCATGAGTCTCCCAGGTAACAGGGAAGTGCCACCGAAAATCTTACAACATAACAAAGACCTGGCGGCCCTGTAGAAACTAGTGATGGTTGACCCGCTGTATCATCTCACATCGCCTCACTTGATGCGGTGCTTCCTTTATACGGGGCCTGGGCCACCAGTCCACAGGGGCCTGGCAGCCACACACATGAGGGAAGTAGGCTGGGGGCACTGGGGATGAATTGGAGAGGTCAGGTCCCCCAGGAGTCAGCCATTCCTGCAGCCCTGGCCCTTGTTGTTAAGCGAGAACTTGGCCCCGTGTTGCAGATCTTCTGATTTGCTCCCCCCCCCCGCAGAAAAGCAGAAATTCTACTTTTATGGGAAACCTGCTCTTTCAGGAAGGCCGTAGCGTGGTCCCTGGCACATGACGGGCACTCAACAGGTATCCCTCCAGAATGATCAGGACTTGCTCTATGTGGATTAGGGATTCTCCGGTGGCGGTGGGCTGCATTGTTTGCCCGGCTGATTGCCGTTTGATACAACAGTGATTCTCAGAGTCCAGGAGGCCCCACATATCCCTGCCGGATCTCTGGGTTTAACATATACTCAACTTCTTGCTCTGCTTTCTCAGCCTCTGTGTCCCTCCCTCCCCCTAGTGTGACAGCTACATCCTCTCTAGAATGTTTCTGGTGAATTCTGACCTTGGGAAGCTTGAGGGCTGGTCTTGTGATCAACGTGTGAAGTACAGTTGTCCCCCACCCCCAGCCACTGAAAGGGCCCCTGGGCTCCGTACTTCAAGGCAGATTAGCTTCCAAGGCCTGCTGACACATCCTTCTGTGGTTGCTCGCACAGGCCTTGGGGGTACGAGGGTTCCATTCCACCGGTAGGTCTCGGGGTCAGGTGACAGAGGTAGGTCCCTGAAGTCAGGTCCAGAAAAAGGCCACTGGGGCCAGCCTGTCTCTGCCCTGGGACACTGATCTCACAATCCAGCAGGATGCTGCTGGCTAGCTTGGCTCAGCCCTGCAGCATTGAAGACACAATGCATTTCAGTCCAAGGCGCTCTGCTCCCTTTCCGGGCGTCGGGAGAATGTTTTTCCAGCTCGGTTACTTGCTGGCATGCATAGGTCAACATACAAGGTGTTCTTGGAGAAACTGGAGCTGGATGTTGACTTTTGCTTCCTGGGATGTGTTCTGGGAGGAAGTGGGTTTTTAGGTTGTGGTGGGTATAGGATGTGGTCTGGAGTGATTAGTATCACACACTGTGGATGAAGTTAACGAGAATCATGGAGGTTTTTTTCCCTTTTGTACTTTTGGGCTGAGGCTCCTTCAAAGGAGCTCGTGTATCAGAGATTCTGCATGTATTTTAAACATTTGTGTCGAACGTAGAAGCATTCTGATTGCCTTGTTTTATGCACCAAGTATGTTTCTGGCAAGTGACTTGCTCAGTAAGACCTGGGTTTGACACTTAGTAGTTGTGTGAGCTCTAGCCAGGACACCGAACCTTGCTCTCCAGGGCTCGGATTCCGGAGGGTCAAAGGGGGAAGGGACAAAACTCATGGATCGTTGTAAGGGTTTACTGAGTTATTGCACGTAAAACACTTTGTGTACGGTTCTTGGCACAGCGTAAGTATTTAGTAATGGTAGTTATTATCCTAATTATTAGAGAGGCAGCTTGGTAATAGTAATAATGGTGGTGATGACAGTTATTGGAGGCTTACTGTTTGTCACTTATTCTTCCAAGTACTTTCTGTCAGTTGACTCCTTTCATCCTCACAATAACCCACCAAGGTAGGTGCTGTCGTAATCTCTGTTTTATAGATGATAGAACTCAGGCACAGAGAGGTTAAGTAACTTACCCAAAGTCACCCAGCTCCCACATATGAAAAGATGATGGACTGGAGATGCGTGGACTGAGTGGCATGTTTGCACGTCGCCTCCTGACGGTGTGGCTTGTTGCAAACTACTGAAGTCTCAGCGTTGCCTTCTCAACTGTGAAATGGTGCCGGTGACCCAGTCCTCGCTCCCTGATCCCCCCCCTTCATTGCCTAGTGTGGTGCTTGACGGTGGGTGTGTAGGACTCAGGCGCTGATTGACTGATGATGCCAGGAGAGTGTTATGAGGGCCCAATGAGCTGTGAATCTCTGGACAAAAGGTAGTTGTTATTTTAAATGCCCCGAGGTTCTTACTGTTGGGGTTTAAACACAGGGCCTGTTTTTTAGATTTCTGAACCACTTAAGAGAGAGATACAAGTTAAGAAGGCACAGATCAAAATGTCACCTTTGTTACTGATAAAGGCTCGGTTGGAGGATGTGGCTTAGGTGTGGGGTGGCACGGGCTTCCTGATAGGACTGTTATTAGCCAGATGTACCCACCCAGTCTCGGGCCGCCTTGAGCACCCAGAGGCCACCTCACACGGCATGGTGAGTTGGCCTATAGCCGTGGCGCCCCCCGCACCGCCCCCAGGAAGCTTCTGGGTGCAGGAGCGGACCGCCAGAGCGAGATGAATCACCTCTGCATGGAGGAAGTGCTGGGCGGCGAGGCAGGAGTTTTGAAGGAGAAATCCTTTTTTGGAGACCAGAAGTCGGGAAGAAGCTTACCAGCTACAATTACTGTTTAAAGAAATATCCCCCCTCCCCATAAAGCCCCCAACAACCAAACAGCCACTACCAGCTCATGATGCTACCCACGTTCCCCCCTGCACCTTCCATGGATGTTGCATCTTTCCACTTGCTCACACCCAAAGCCTTTGAGTCATGTTTGTTCCCTCAAACCCCGTATCCGTCCATCTGCTAGTCTGTGGGCTCGACCCTCAAAGCAGATCCAGAATCCAACGACTTCTTCCGCCCGGCCAACTGACTAACCCGCTGGGGCAAGACGCCGTTCTCTTGTCTGGGTCCTCCTTGCTGCTCTCTTCACTTCTACCTCGGTGTTTTCTCAGTCTGTTCTCAGTGAGGCAGCCAGAAGGACCCTTTTGAAGACTGAAGTGCTTTAGGGGCCCCTGGGTGGCTCAGTCAGTTAGGCCTCCGATGTAGCTCAGATCATGATCTCGTGGTTCGGGAGTTCGAGCCCCGCGTCGGGCTCTGTGCTGACGGCTCAGAGCCTGGAGACTGCTTCGGATTCTGTGTCTCTCCCTCTCTGTCCCTCCTCTGCTCGTGCTCTCTCTCTCTTTCTCTCTCAAAGCATAAATAAACATTTAAAGCGAAGTGCTTTAAAAACTGAGAGACCACCTCCTTCCTCTGCTCCAAACGCTGCCGTGATTCCTTGTTTCATCCAGACGAAAAGGCTGGGTTCTCCCAAGGGCCTGTCCGTCTGGCCCCACAGCCCCCTGACCTCCTTACCTCCTCTCCCTCTACCCTCAGCCCTGCTGTCTCTGCACAGTCACATACTCCTGCCTCACGGCTTTTCACTGCAGTTTTGCTCAGAACAGCCTCCCCAAGTCCTCACTTCCTCCAGCCTCCGAGAAGCCTGCCCTGACTTCCCCACACATGTACAGCAGCGTGCCGGTGCTCCTGATGTTCCCTCCTCCGCTCTACTTTTTGCCCGAAGCACACATCACCTCCGATAGACTGTATTGCCCTTCCCGGACTTAAAATGTGGGCTCCCTGAGGAGTCCGACCTGTTTTGTTGACTGATCCCTCTCCAGCTTCTAAGGCAGTGCCTCTAGAGCAAAGAAGGTTCAGAAGATGGCCTTGTAACGGGAGACTGTGCCATGTGCACTTGGGCCAGAGCAGGAGCAAGACGCGTGCTGCCCTAGGCTCACGGGGCTGAGGTCTCGTGGGTGAAATGACAGCGTACAGCTTCTGTAGCCCTCGCGGTGCCAGGCACTGCACCGAGTGCTTCCTCACGACCGCCTGACCAGGCAGCTCCTGTTACCATCTTCGTTTTCCAGGTGAGGAAACTGAGGCAAAGGAAAGAGGAGTAATGGACCCTAGGTGACACATGTGACTTCAGCGGTAGGCGACCACTCCAAGAGCCTGCCCTTAACCACTGCACCTTCCTTCTGCCCCCACTAACACAAACCCGAATCACGGCGAGGAACATGAGCCCAATTTCGGTTGAGGCTGTAAAGGAGCTTTGTGGCTGGTTAATGGAGGGTTCTGGGAAGCCTTCTCTGTGGAAGGAAAGTTTTATAAAGTGAAGATGCCGGGTAAATGGATGATTGCCCCCCAAATTAGCTTGTTTTTTGGGCTGACTATGATACATCAGGCTTTCAAAAGTAGAGGGGTATGTGCATGTGTGTGTGTGTGTGTGTGTGTGTGTATGTTTCTAAGTCTAAGAAGTAGATTTTTAAAAAAAAATTTTTTTTAACGTTTATTTATTTTTGAGACAGAGAGAGAGCATGAACGGGGGAGGGTCAGAGAGAGAGGGAGACACAGAATCTGAAACAGGCTCCAGGCTCTGAGCAGTCAGCACAGAGCCCGACGCAGGGCTCGAACTCACAGACTGCGAGATCATGACCTGAGCCGAAGTCGGCCGCCTAACCAACTGAGCCACCCAGGCGCCCCTAAGAAGTAGATTTTTGACATTGGTAAAATTCAAAATGACTGGGGTTACCAAGAATTCAAGAGGTGGGTTAACGAGACAACATTTGAATGCAATTTTATCTTTGAAAAACATTTTTGAGAAGTCCTGTTTCTAACCAGGAAGCTTCCTGGTTCATGAAAACTCTCTTTCCCATTAAAGTGTGTATGGTCTACTGTAAACAAAGATCGAGTTCCTGTGAGCTGCTTTCTCATAACTTATAGGAGCTATTTTTTTTTTTTAAAGGATCCAAGTTCATGTTGCCACACAAACAACAAAATAAGCCTGTATGTTCCAAGAACAAACATTTGCTTTACCCACCCACAACTTGGAAAGAAGCAGGGTGGAAGGAGAAATCGGAAGCCAGGGAGGTAACGCCAGAATATTTTAGTGGCTCCTATTAATTTCAGTAAGCCTGGAAGAAGCTCATAAACCTTTTAATGTTTTGATTAGAACCACCAGCTCGGGGTGCCCGGGTGGCTCAGTCGGTTGAGCGTCTGACTTCGGCTCAGGTGATGATCTCACAGTTTGTGAGTTTGAGCCCTGCGTCGGGCTCTGTGCTGACAGCTCGGAGCCTGGAGCCTGCTTCAGATTCTGTGTCTCCCTCTCTCTCTGGTCCTCCCCTGCTCACGCTGTCTCTCTGTCTGTTAAAAATAAACATTTAAAAAAAAAAAAAAAGGAACAACCGGCTCAACAAACTTGTTAGGAAAAGTATGATTGTAGAGATTCACTGGGCACTTTATCTCTTGGGCAGCCGGGAGCCCCAGCCCCTTAACAAGGGAAGAGAGCTTCTGCCCCTGCCTCTCTTCCTCATCCCCACTGTTGCAGAAGGGCTCTTGTGTCCTGTGCACCTAGTGGCTTCTCAGGGAGTCTCAGGAGGGGCAGAGGCTGCTCAGTGCTCCGCCTGCCCCCCAGGTGCCTTCCTCCCTGGAGGTGTGCACGTGTGCCGGGCCCTGTCCTGGCTCCTCCCTCGCGTGGTCACTGCCAGTGTCGTTCTCAATTCCCGTCTCCTGTGTCCTTCCTGATGGAAGCCTGCTCCTCCCGGTCTCACTCCTCGTAGGGGTGGCCACGTGACCTTGTCCTGGCAAATGGTTGCACGTCGTCATCACTGGGGGAAGCTCCAGGGAAGCTCCAGGGAAAGCACGTGTGTGTGTGTGTGTGTGTGTGTGTGTGTGTGTGTGTGTGTGTGTTGGCGGGGTTGGGTGGGGGGATAGACTCTGCTCTGCTCTCAGGGCCGTGTGCCCTTCTGACCCCAGTGTGGATGCTGTGCTTGGAGGTGTGACGTCCACAGCTGCTGCTGCTGCTTATCACAGTAATAACGACCGTGACACTGCGTCTGTGTGTCCAGGGCTCCTCCGAGCCCCTTTTATTAATGCATTTAAGATAGGTAATATGATGATCTCCATCGGATGGATGAGGAAACTGAGGCAGAGGAAGGAGAGTGGACCCTCCCAGGGCCCCGCACTGAGGGAGCAACAGGACTCTGGCACCAGAATTTGTATCCGTCACCTCTCTGTCATGCCGTCATGCCGCCTCTCACGAGAGTGCAGGTCCTGTCCTGAAAAATGGGAGCAGGAAGTAGCCTTGGGCAGCTCTGAGTGTCCTGGGCTGCCTGCTTCTGGAGTACTGGTTATTCGAGAACAACGAATCCCTTACTTGTTACCAGTGGCTTTACACAAATTGATGGAAGCGTTCCGTGTTGTGTGACTTTGGACATGTTCCTGAACTTTTCTTTTCTTTAATTTTTTTTTTAACACTTACTTACTTTTGAGGGAGAGATGGAGTGCGAGTGGGGGAGGAGCAGAGAGAGAGGGAGACACAGAATCCGAAACAGGCTCCAGGCTCCGAGCTGTCAGCACAGAGCCGGATGCGGGGCTTGAACCCACGAACCGTGAGTTCATGACCTGAGCCAAAGTCAGATGCTTAACTGACTGAGCCACCCAGACGCCCCTTAACTTTTCTTTATTTTGGTCTTTTCATCTGTCAAATGGGGATAATAATGGCACCAACCGATGGGTTGTTTAGAAAAGCTCCGTTGTTACTGTCCTAGCATGTTATCGGCAACACTGGCAGGGAATTCATATACTGATCTCCTACTCGGTACCAACCTCAATGAATATGGAGACAGAAATCGCCTGGGAGCGATGGGCAGGGTCCTGGGGGCAAGGAACTTCAAAAGAGAGAAGTATTGAATAGTAAGACCTTTCGTCCTTGGACAGCTTTGTTTCTGAAGCACTTTCTCATACATGCGTCCCAATTTCGTCATCTCCTCCCAGCCAGATTTGCTAACAAGCACATCCCTAGGCAGAACTATTCCTTACCAGCCTGGGGCTGATATTTGTGCCTGGACAGGTTGTCCATGTGTGTGCCCGGACAGATGCAGGGGCAACGGGTTGGCATGAATTCCGGGCTACTAGCTGGGCAGAAATGAGCAGATTGACAGGCATGAATGAGGGGGTAGGAGAATGTCTTTGATGTCACTCCCATTGTGAAAACCAGAGAACGGATGCCTTTATTTAAAAATCTGGCTTTGGAGAAGTTAAGCCGCAAGGAGAGAGGTTTTGTCTATTTTTGTTTATTTCTAAAATTGTGACTGGAACATAGTAGGTGCTCAGGAAATACTTGCTGACCGAGTAATGAAAGGAAGTTGGCCTTCCTTGCTGTGTTGTCACTGGCAATTCTGGTTTCCACACAAGGGGCAGTGTGCTGCATAGGCTGCCGGAGGGCGGCTGTTCATGGTTCCCTTACCAGTCTCTCCTGACAGGGTGAAGTACACATTTTTAAGCTACTTTTGCTCTGACTGATACACTTGGCTGCCTAACAAAAAGCCAGAGGAGAACTAAAATTTTTAGCATCATTCAAAATGCTTGCCATTCTTCTTGCTTTGCGAAATCGTGAGCCAGTTAGAGTTCACATAAAGGTCAGAACTTGATCTGCAGGAAGGAGGTTCCCCTTGGTTTATGTGAGGGGGGACTTTTCCCCCCTTGTGTTTATTTTACCCAAACGCTTCTGTTTTTCTCCCAAGCTAAAATCTGGCATTTGTTGTAGAAAGTTTCTCAGCTTATGTGTTTTTTTTTTTTTTTTTTTTTTAAAAAGAGCTCATGTGTTTGGCTTTGGTTGTGATTCTCAGTGATTTTTCTGCTGCCTAAGAGTTGATTTTCTGCTCCTTGAAAGGCCGGCTCTTAAAGTGGGAGCCCGAAGTTCACTTTCAGTTTTAGAGGGAACTTAAAAGCCATTTCCCTAGGCCTTTTAAGTGCCTCTCCAGCTTGTGTTTCCTTCTGTTTTTAGTTGATACGGGGGGCAGGGTCTCTCAAAATACATGGGGCCCTCTCCCTACCCCTCCACCCGATTTGTGGTGTGAGATTGAGTCCCCCTTGGTCCTTCATGTGTAATTCTTTTGTGGGGAGGAGGGTGGAGAAGGCCCTGGACCCCTGGCATTGTTGCGGCCCCTCCCCTGGGGAACTGGAGGTCTCTTTCCCTAAGGGCTGGGTTCATTCAGAAAGTGGGAAGGGTTGGAACTCTGGGGGGCAGGTACGAAGGGGCTGAACACGAGGTGGAGACTGGGCTGCGGCCCAGAGACATTTTTGGCTGCAGGTCAGTCCACTGCGGCCCAGGCGGCTACCCGGGCATTGCCTGGTCGGGCAAGGTGGCTCGAGCCCTTCCTGCTCCACTGGGATCCTCAGAATGTTTTCCTTCACCTCAAGGGGTGGAGGATAAACCCTACCAGTCAGCCAGTTTAAAGGAGGAGGTGAGGGGCACCTGGGTGGCTCAGTCGGTTGAGCATCCGACTTCAGCTTAGGTCATGATGTCATGGTTTGTGGGTTCGAGCCCCACGTCGGGCTCTGTGCTGAGAGCTCAGAGCCTGGAGCCTGTTTCGGATTCTGTGTCTCCCTCTCTCTCTGCCCCCTCTGCTCTAAAAAATAAATAAACATTAAAAAATTAAAAAAAAAAAAAAAAGGAGTTGCTGGGCGCAGGGATTCTCCCCAGCCCCAGCAGGACTTAGACCTGTTCTCCCAGCAGGCTTGGTTCTTTAGGCCTTTGCAGGCCTCGTGGCCCCTCAGGGAGGAGGGGTCCCTCCCAGGACCCCTTGTCCTACTCTGCATGCTTCTCGTCTTCATTCTCTCTCCCTGTGGAACCCTCCAGTTTTTTCTCCATGACACAGATTTGCATTTCAAGTTCTCCTACAGCTGCACATGTTTTTCCTGTTGGTAAACTGTTTATCTTCTGGTAGAGTTTAAACCTTTTCAAAGCGAATGTCTTTCTGTGATGCTGTGACCTATTTGTATAGTGCATTACCGATTACAAAGTGCTTTCCTGCCTTATCTTACTGAGGAGCGGTGACAAGGGCAGACACCCAGGTAGCACTCACCGGGGGATGGACTGTGTCCGAGAACCGTAGAGTGCTGCCTTGTACTCTTGCCGCCCCCTGTGCTGCTCTCACCCCTGTTACAAAGCGGGGAGAGCTGAGGCACGATGGCTAAAGGATACTCCCGAGGCCACATATCTGCCAGATGGAAAGCTGGGATTTGCACCCAGGCAGATGAGCTCCAGAATCCTGCCTGATGTTTAGCCACGATACCATACTGACCCTCGTAGTAGCAAAACAGGATTAGGATTTGCCGCTCTTCGTTCTCAAAAACAAAAACCCAATAAAAACCAAAACAAAACAAAAACCCAAAAACCTTCTCTTGAAAAACTTCAGAAGTAATCACCACAGGAAAAGCTTAAATGATGTGGGTGCGTAAAAGCCGAGAGTGAGAATGCCCCCCTTGCCCCCCCACCCCCTCGCCCCAGCCCGTGCCTGTGCTCCCGCTGCTCTCAGACAGACCAGAGTGTTAACAGGGGAACTCCTTGCAGACCATCCATCTAGAATCATTATGCATTTTATACGTTAAGTATGAGAACATACACAATTACACTAACGTGACCTCACCATAGACCTGCAGGTGGTGGGAGGGAAGTGCAGGTGTTAAGTCTACTCAAGGGCACACGGTGACTTAGAAGGAGAATCTGGACTTGAACCCAGATCTCATCTCTTACTGTGACCAGCCTCATGGGGAACTAGCCAGAGGCTGGTTTCCTAAGAACTGTCCCGCTGTATTGTTGCCAGATGGTCTTTGACACAGTTGTGGGCACCTTCCAGGGTCATCATTAAAAAGGGAATAGGCTTCGGGCAAGAGCTGAATAATGCAAATCTTCAGTTTCGGTTTAGAAAATCCGAAACTTGTGGTGGGGATATAGAAAAAAAGGAAGTAGAATGATTGTCTTTCTCCCTCTTCTTTCTTCCAGAGAGAAAAGGGGTTTAGGAGGCCTCCTGGAAAACAGTCCAGGAGAGTCCTTTCCTGTGATAAAACCAGCCCCTCCCCCTCCCCCAGGGTAATTACAGAGCCTGGGGCCTGGAACCTTCCTCACCAGTCTGAGGAGACACCATTCTGCAAACAATGGGGGGAAGGAAAGGAAGGCAATGCGTTTGCCAATGGTGCCGATGACTTCCTCAAATGCAAGGCTCAGGCTGTACTTAGAAAATCCCTGCTCCGAGGTCCCCCTGGTAGGACATGCAGATAGGATTTGCTTTCCCTCTCTGCGTCCTATTGTCCAGGGCAGAAAATTTCAGACTATGGATGGGCCCTCTGACTGAATTCATATGGAAGTTTGAAAGCAAAGGAATCTTAAGTCTAGGGAGCCTTTCTCTTTTTCTGGATTTGACTGATCAGGAAACAGTAATTATCCAAACCACAGCTCTGTACCAAGAGGCAAACCACAGGAAAAAGAAATCTGAACAAGTCAAGAAAATAGAGGTCCCGCAAAGCATGCTTCAATGTTTTTCTCAGAGGAGAGTCTCCTTATTCGTGTTTTAAAGACTTTGGTCCAGTAAATATAGCTCTTCTGGCTTCCCATGCTGCAGCAGAGAAGCAGAAAGTTGGAGGGAATGGGGCAGTCAGGGTGGAGATCAGAGACCCTGGAAAAAGAAGAAGCAGGTGTTTAAACACCTCTGTAGCCCCCCCCAGGGAGACTTAGGTGCCCGGTTTCTAACAAGAGTGCAGAAGGCCTGGGAAATGTAATTCAGCCCGGTATGTAATATGAGTGGGCATGGCCACAAGATTCAGTGATGATAAGGGTAATATTATTGTTATTAAAATTTTTTTAATGTTTATTTTTGAGAGCGAGAGAGAGACAGAGCACAAGCAGGGAAGAGGCAGAGAGAGAGGGAGACACAGAACCCGAAGCAGGCTCCAGGCTCTGAGCTGATAGCACAGAGCCTGATGTGGGGCTCGAACTCATGTACTGTGAGATCGTGACCTGAGCTGAAGTTGGACGCTTAACCGACCGAGCCACCCAGGTGCCCCTGTGAGGGTAATATTATTAAACTTAGAGTACAGTGGACCCTTGAACAAGGCAGGGTAATAGAGGCACTGACCCTCTCCCCTCTTTTAGTTGAAAACATGCCTATAAACTGAACTACTAATAGCCTACTGTTGACTGCAAGCCTTACTGATGACAGAAACAGCCGATCAAGACATATTTTATCTGTTACATGTATTATATATTGTCTTCGTACAACAAAGTAAGCTAGAGAAAAGAAAATGTTACCAAGAAAATCACAGGGCAGGGGTGCTTGGGTGGCTCAGTCTGTTAAGCGCCCGACTCTTGATTTGGGCTCAGGTCATGATCTCATGGTTGTGAGATGGTGCCTGCTTGGGGTTCTCTCTCTTCCCTCTCCCTCTGCCCCTCTCCCATCCGCAAAAAGCACAGGGGAGAGAAGATACATTTACGGTGCCGTACTGTATTTATTGAAAAAAAATAAACCCCTGTGTAAGTGGACCTGCACAGTTCAAACCTGTGTTGTTCAAGGGTCAGCTGTACTCAGTTTAAGGAGACAAGAGGGTGTGTGATACATACGGATTTCCATCATTTATTTCTCATTTGGAGAGGCAGTGCCAGGTTGATTGATTATTGATTGGATAGCTGGCCTCTTCCAGACAGCGGGCACTGCATACGCATTTCTTAGTCAGCTGGCACAGGTCGAGAAGCGGTCAGGTTGCTGAGGATGGGTGGGACAGACAAGGTCTGTCCGCAGGGAGTTTGCGCTTTAGTGGCGGTGAGAACGATGTCATTGGTGCAGAGGTGAGAGGGAGAGCTGAGGCAGGAGAGCCCAGAGCCAGGATGAGCTGTGCCTTGAAGCTGATTCCACCACTTGCCTGAGCAAGGGGTGCTGGCTGGGTCCCTCTCCTCCCTACTCTGCACTTTGCTCATGTGTGAAATGAAGACCATGAAAGTTCCTCCCCGTGGAGCTCTCCCAGGAAGATTCAGCAAGAAAAGGCAAGGAAACTGCCTTTGCACACAGCCTGGCATATCCCGATAGCCGATAGCCGCTGGCTGTCTTCTTATTTTTATTCTCCTTCACATTCCCAATCTGCCCCATGGGGAACTCCAGGACGCTTTCTCCAGAGGAAGGGATCTTTGAACCCAATGGGGAAGTCATCCTAGGAGGTGCAAAAGAGGTGCCACCAGGTGAGAATAATTCCAAAGGGCTGTGATGAAAAGTGTGTTGACAGTTAATTTGTCTTTGTGGAATGCCATATGGCCTGAGGACGGTGGGAAAACGCAACCTGACTGTGTAATACTTTGATGTTGGACCCAGGTCGCCATTAATGGTGCCAAGTGGGAACCCAATCAGTTGGAGCATAGATTCTTGATGGGAAATCGGTGCTGTGGGAGAAATGCTGTTTAGTTGGAATCGTGAGTGGAGATTATTCCTGGAGTCATCCCGAAATACGGGGCGCAAAGCGGTACTTACCTGCCACGTTGGGGAATACCTCCATTTCTCAGTAAGCCTCCCTCAGCTAGTTACTCTTCCGTGGTTGAAAAAGGTACCGTCTGTTACTGAGCATCAGGGAAAATATTATATTTAGGGGCTCCACGGAATGGAAAGTCTACGTCCTGAAATGTTGTATCACTAGAAGGGCGGTGAGAAACGGTGCATGGGACTTGGGACTTACTGAGGGAACAGCAGATTTGGGTCTCCCAGCTCTGGCTCACTCTCTCATAATGTGGAGCAGCGGCGCTATTTAAATTATTTTTCTTTCACTTCTTCCCTCCCTTTGGCAGGTAGAGTTTAAGTCACTCAAGTAAGAAGCTTATATGATGGGACCTCCACGCCGTTTTGATTTTGCCACTGCTGGTAATCTGATTTTAAACAGGAATATGTCATTGCTCAGAGTTTTTGTTTTTATGTGTTACTCTTTGTGGAAAATTTCTTGATGTATACCTCATTATTTACCCCCTGGCAATTCACCAATAGCAGCAAATCTCATTCGTCGTTATTGTTTGGAGGAGCAGACTATTTTTACATTTTTCAATTAAAAGTGGCTTTGACGTTTTCAACCGCAGAGGGAAATTTGATGAGTTAGTGTCATAGGATAGCTGGTCTGAATGTCACGTGATTGTGCTAATTGCCATAGCAATAATGTGTATTATTACCTGTTTTCGGGGGGTAGGGGGACTTGGTTTCCCTGAGATTTCATAATTCTTAGTTCACTAGCACTGCAGACAAGTTAATAGAACAGTTAGAGAATTTGCCATTCACCTTCCTTCCAGTGTGGAGAATCTTCTACAAGGTTCTGTATGGATGTACCAGGTCATAATAACAAGGACTAGAGCTCAGTTGAGCTCTTTCTACAAAACAGTGTGAGAAATACCAGCGGAGATGGCAATGAAGCATCAAACCACTAGGTCCTTGGCACTGTGCTTAGTACTGGGGTGACTTTTAAAAATAATCCTGACAACCACCCGAATAGAGAGAACGCTATCTCATGCCCATTTGCAGGTGAGGAAACGCACAGAGAAGGTTGGCAGTTTTCACCTAGAGGGGTCTAATTCAACAGCCAAAAGTTTTATGGGACTTTTTCTGATCTGGCCTTCTAAACATGGTGTCCTGTGACTCCTGGTGCGTGAGATGATTATAGATGCAACCCTGATGAGTATTTATTTATTTATTAAAAAACTTTTTTAAAAATTAGTTTTCTTTATTTTTGAGAGGCAGAGAGAGACAGAGCACAAGTGGGGGAGGGGCAGAGAGAGAGGGAGACACAGAACCCGAAGCAGGCTCCAGGCTCCGAGCTGTCAGCACAGAGCCCGACGCGGGGCCCGAACTCACGAACCGTGAGATCATGACCTGAGCCGAAGTCGGACGCTCAACGGACTGAGCCACCCAGGCGCCCCGAGTATGCATTTTAATAGTCACTTATCTTAATATGTATTAGGGAAAAACCATAGAGCAGCGAACCTCATGGTTTTTTGGATCGTATCACATAGGGTGAAGCTAAATTCATTTCAGTAAAATGTGTAAGAAAAATATTAAACTGATAAAATGTGGGTGGTTTGTGACTGTGGCCAACACAATGGTGGTGGTACCTGAACGCCCAAGTAATTTCAGGGATGGATCTGTTCGCAGATGCCAGTGTTTGGTTAATGTGTGCTGCTGATCAGGGCCCTTATGGCCAGCGGGGGGGTGTCTCCTTTTTTTTAAAATTTTTAACCTTTATTTATTTTTGAGACAGGGAGAGACAGAGCATGAATGGGGGAGGGTCAGAGAGAGGGAGACACAGAATCTGAAACAGGCTCCAGGCTCCGAGCTGTCAGCACAGAGCCCGAAGTGGAGCTCGAACTCACGGACCGCGAGATCGTGACCTGAGCCGAAGTCGGACGCTTAACCGACTGAGCCACCCAGGCGCCCCGGGGGGTGTCTCCTTTTGCCTGCACATTCTCTTTGGTCCTCCTGGAGTCACACGCTGGGAACCTGCATGCGTCTTTCTCGTGCTCTCTGGTATTTTCTTCTGCAGGTTAAACATCCCCAGCCATCTCCACCATTCCCCGTGTGCCTCGGTCAGTCCTGCCCTAGTCCTTCCTTACTGACAGTATCTGTCCTAATGTGGGCATCCCACATGAGGTCGTATTTCCTCCTGCGATCTTGGGCCATATGACCTCCCTCCCGTTTCCCCATCTCTTGCTGTTTTTCTCATGAGCCACTCACCTCTGTTTTCTCATCTGTAAGATGGAGCGATAGCCTGTCTGGAAAGCGCTTCACACAGTGTTTACGGTACACAGACCACTGTTGCTGCTGGCAAGTCACTTTGCGGCTCGTGGGTCATATTCTCTGATTATGGCTTGTTCGACAGGAAATAGTCAACCGTGACTTGAAAATGGACAGATTTAGGACTTTGGGCCTCATAGCGAAAGGACCCCTTCCCAATTCCCTTTATCAGTTTTTCCTCCAAAAAAAAAAAAAAAAAGATGTTTTACATCTTTTCACTTTCGAGTTCAGTTTCTCTCTTCTGCTTTTTTTGGGGTGATGGTTAAAGTTACTTGAAAAAAAATTTTATGTGCATGTGCTATAACCTAAACCTACGTAGCTGAATGTGTCTAAAAGGTTTTCCTCGTATTTTTAGTTGACCCGTTCACTTTATAAGTCATTAGGACATTATAGTTAAGACGCTTGCAGCATTTTATGTATGTTTTTTTTTTTTTTTAAACGTTTATTTATTTTTGAGACAGAGAGAGACAGAGCATGAACGGGGGAGGGGCAGAGAGAGAGGGAGACGCAGAATCCGAAACAGGCTCCAGGTTCCGACCTGTCAGCACAGACCCCGATGCGGGGCTCGAACTCACGGACTGTGAGATCATGACCTGAGCCGAAGTCGGACGCACAACCAACCAAGCCACCCAGGCGCCCCTTTATGCATGTTTTAAACAGCAAAATGATACTTAACAGCATATTAAATTCTTTTTAAACTATAGAGTGAAATGTTATCCAAATTTTAAAAACTAAGGAAAAAAGTGTTTAAAGTACTTTAAATTTGAGAACTTGAAGTATCTTCATGTGTTCTGTGTTATCAGTTTATATTAGTAGAGTGGTAACGATTTCAGCTAACATGTTGGAACATGGGACTAATTTGTGCAGAAGTATATTTAGAGCCTTTTTTTTAATTAACAGTTTTTTGTTAATGTTTATTTTTGAGAGAGAGAGCACGTGTGCATGCCTGCGAGAGCAGGAGTGGGGCAGAGAGAGAGGGAAGATGTGAAGCAGGCTCCTCACTGACAGTAGAGAGAGAGAGCCCTGTGTGGGGCTCGAACTCACGAACCGCCAGACCATGACTTGAGCCAAAGCCTGATCCGTAACCGACTGAGCTACCCAGATGCCCTAGAGCCTTTTACTCAATTAGAATTACTCATATCATGTTTGGATTTGTAATTATCCAGCATGGGCCCAAATTAATATACAGTGTTTAGAGTCTAGGCAACAATGCATTGGGTAAGCTGGCATCCTTTAATTGATGTAGGGTCTCTGAATTTGAGCAAAGTGTGCTAACTTTTCTGAGCCTTAGTCTCCTCATGCATCGAATGGAGTAATTAGACCCTTTCTCCTTGTAACTTACTAGGGTGTTAGTCAAGGTAATGTGAAAAGAATCTGTCATTGTACCAATGCAGTTCGGGCAAAACCATGTTTGGTATGAACGTCCCCATCCTGGAGGCTTTGAACCTTAGGTCTTAGGTTAGTGCTTCAAAGGTTTTTTGACCCTCTTGTTTGATGTTCTCTGAAGTGCACTGTGGTGTAGTTTTTAGGCATTTTTGAGAATACTAAAGCACTTGCCAAAATAATTGACGAGTCTGTGGAATGTCACCATATGAGGCCTAGGAGTCCGTGCACTCAGCAAGGGATTGCTCAGGGATTGCTATCAGACCGGATTTTCTTTGCTGATAGGGAAGTTTGTGAGAGCATATCATATCAGATGAGGTGTTAGCTTAAGGAGGAGAACAAAGAAAGAATACTGGCGACTTCTTGAATCTCCAGGATTCGCTGGTCCTTGTTTAGAACTCGCAGCTGTCTTAGGCTCTTATGCCTTTTCCAGAATACTCGAATATTTTGATGTATGGTGATATCTCTTACCTGCTCCGAAGCCCTTGGTGGCTGCTGCTTTCTGTACGTTTTGCTTTGGCCTCCAAGTTCCTTACTGTGGCTCCTTTCCCAGCCTCACTCCTCTACACATAGGTCATGTTCCACTTACTGTTTTCTAGCCTACTGTTTCCTCTGCGAGTGCCGGGGGTTGGGGCCTTCTGCACGGAATACTCTTTCTTCCCAGCTGTATCTACTAAAGTCTTGGTCATCTGGTTTGTTCCTGAAACCTTTCGTGGTCTTTCCTGAATCCCAAGCAGGCATTTTTTTTCTCTCCTTTGGGACTACTCTGTGGGAAGAGCATGGTGGCTTGACCTGGATTCAAATTTCGACCCGTGAGTTTCCCTGAGTAATGATCTCGGGTGGGTCAGTTCACGTGCTTACAGCCTTAAAACACCCAAATTCCATGAAACAGCACAGCCGGAGCGCTTCACACAGGGCCTGGACTTAGGTTCTCGCCCAGCATTGGTGTCTTACTTTTTCTTTCCCTGATGGTTTTTACATTTGCTCTTGCATTAGAGTATTTTTTTTTAAATCATGTCTTGTTTTAATAAATTATAATCTTATGGAGGAAGACTGTATCTTTTCTTTGTTTCTCAAAGAGTGCCTAGCACAGTGCATTCACAGAAATGGGTGTTTTGCTGATCTCCGTAGATTCAAGTTGTTCTGGAGTCATTCTGGTTAGGGGACGTTATTGGAGAGCTCTTGTGTTCAAAGGGCCTACTTCCCCTTTTTCATCCTTGTATTTCTGTCTTCTCCCTATCTTTTAGCTTCCATTTTTACTTCCTTTAGTACTGAGAAAGAGCCAAGCTCACTTCAAAGAGTTGACTTCAAAGCCCCTTTGGCCGAGAATTGCTCGCCGCAGAAGCCTATAGGAGTTGGCGTCAATGGAAGACCTTGTGTTGGTTGCATTTAAAAGTTTTTTGGGACTTCTATTTTTATAATCCTTTTAAAGGGGAAAGGGGGGAGGGTTACAGAAACATCTGCTTCTTAAAAAAAAAAAAAATCAAACATAAGCCAGCGTGAGTCCAAAAAAAGTTGAGATCTCTTAAAAGAAAAAAAAAAGTGATTTTCTAATTGGTGGAAATGAGTAAGTCTTTTTTCTCAAAAAAGTTACTTTTGCCGTTTTGTCCTAGTTACAAGGGCTTGGGACGGAAATATAGTCTTAACTCCTGTGCAACGTCTTCCAAGATGGCTCCAAGATGGTTGCAGGTTACATAGCCGAAAACAGGGTTTGGGCCTAGCGAGACCTCACACTCAGCTCTCCTTTGAGCCGTGCGTGTGGGCTGAAGGAGAGGGCAGAGATTACAGAGCAGTGATGTCCCACCATGGACACTTTGATGCTCTTGTTTGTTGACTTTTTGAGGCTTAGAGTGAGGGACTCTTCCAGGAATGGGAAGTGGAACCCTCCTGCTTTCTATGGTAGTCCCCAGATATATTTACTGAAGGCCTACTGTGTTTCAGCACCTTGCCAAACCTCCCTGACAGCCTTAGTGCGCAGGCTCCTGAGCCAAGCTCTTCATGATTTCACTTCTGCCACCCGACTAGTCATACCCCCTCTGCTCCAGCCCAAGACTCTGTGCGAATCTTTCCAGCGTGCTCCCAAACCCTTATGTCTTATTGGCCTGATGAATCCTCACTCTCCTGGTTTAAGGGTTAATCCTTTATAGACCCTTCCCCCAATTTCCCCTCAGCCGGCTGCTTTGTTCTCAAATATGACCTGGGAACATCAATCAGGACGTTTATTTTATTCTTCGGTAATTATCTGTTTACACTTCTCTCTTTGCAAATTGCAACTCTTGAGGGTTCAATGAATGGAATAAACAAGTGCTGTAGGAATTGAAACTAGGTGGAGGTTAGGTTATCCGGGAGAGATCTGACTCAAATCTGTAAAGATTTGGTACGGTTTGTTCGCAAAATGTAAGGGGATGGGCCGAGGCAGTTCAGGCTGTGAAGAGACAAGGGTGGGAAAACATCTTTGAGTCCAATGGAGACAGGCCTCAAATGGCAGCCAAGATGTTCGGCCATTTTTACCAGGGGGAATGAGGTGATGAAAGCAGAATTCTTAGGAAGCTCTGCCTGGGTAGTAGTGAGCAAGACGGATTTAAGGGGTAGTAAGGGGGGACCAGGAAGGCCAGGTAGGAGAAGATTGCTGAGGTCTGGGAATGAGGCAAGGGTGCAGAATCTGGCGTCACCCGACTGTGTTCTGCCACCTGTTTCTGTACAGTCAGAGAGCTAAGGAAATATGTTGTGACGTGTGGAAATTATATGCGATTCAGATGTCAGTGTCCATGAATAAGGTTTTGTTGGAACACAGCCATGCTTATTCATTTACATATTGTCTGTGGCTGCTTTCACACACGCTCATCAGCCTTGAGGAGTTGCAACAGAGACTGTGTGGCCTGCAGAGGTGAAAGTATTTACTCTCTGGCCCTTTACAGAGTAAGGTTGCTGACCCTGGGGTTGGGCCAACCAGGGTGAGTAAGGATGTGAATGGGGAGGAAGGGACAGGCAGGGTCAAGGGACAGTTGAGAGGAAGAAGCAGTGGAGGAGAGTTTTTCCAAGTCATTGCTCTTCCCTTCTTCTGTGTAATTCCACGTCTTGGGGGTGGTGCTCTAGATGGGGCACCGTTAGGGCAGCGGGGTGTGGAAGGGCAAAAGGGTTGTGCTTTCATGATGCACGCGTCCTGGGCCCATCTGGGTGGCTCCAAGTCCAACGTGGGCTCCTCGTGCCTTGACCAGGGACAGCATGCCGGCTCCTAGGGGCGGGACAAGATGGGGGTGAGGCCAAAGGGTCCACATCTGACTGACTGAGAGCTTTTGGGGGCGACTGTGTTCTACAGAGAGGACAGGAGTGGTGGAGGGGCTTTCAAGGAGGCCGCCTTCTACCCCCTGCAGCTTCCCAAGGGTGTGTTTGTGCGTGACCTGGGCAGTTGGGAGCTCTTTGTGGCTGGTGTTGACACATCGTTTCCCTGCCTTTGGGGCCCAGAGAGGAAGCTGATGACTCCCTTTAGCCTAAGTGAAGAGAAGGCTGGTAGGCCAACTTCCCTGCTGTCCTGTGTCTGCCTGGGGGCAAGTGTCACCCACGGAGCTTTTGAGGATGAACAGATACAAAGAAGGAGCGTGGGGTGAGAGGGAGGTCCGAGGGAAAACAAAATAGCCTGAGGCATGTCCCCAGTGAGGGAAAAGGCATGACTTTCACCCAGCCTTTGGAATGCCAGATGGGCATCTCAGGCGCCATGAATCAGAGACGACATGCCCATCGGTCCAGGACAGATCCTGGGGACTGACCGACCATTACCACTTCTGGAAAAATGTTTGTTGTCAGAGGAAACTTTGGGAGGGTCTGGTCTAAGCCTCTTGTTTTATCGGTGAGAAACCTGAGGCCCCAGATGGACGGATTTACCAGAGCTGGTTGCTGATGGAGGTGGGGTTTAATTTCAGGCCTTTTAGGATTACTGCTGAGCAATTCCTAACTTTTTTGAACGTGTGTCACGTGCCAGAGGCTTTATATGCAGCTTTAGCCTTCCTGACGACGTTGGGAAGTAGCTACTGTCCCTATTTTATAGATCGGGAAGGTGAGGCTTGGAAAGGCTGATTTGCCCATGACCCGATAATGGCAAATGGCGATTAGACCTTCGTCAGCCTCACTCCAGGCCCTGTATTCTTAAGCAATAGGTGTACGTACAGCATACATCTGAGCTGCTTCCTAGCTCCTGTTCCCAGAGCGTCCGATCCATTGTCTGTTTCTGTCCATCCACTAAATGTGTACCGAGTACTTGTGAGATGTCAGGAGGATACCGGGTTAGGTGAGGACACGCAGGATACACCATCTTGGTTTTGGCCAAGCCAAGGGGAATGCCAAAGCCAGCCAGGGTAGGGAATGATTGTTGCATGGCGTCCCCCTTCCCACCCTCCTGGCCTCAGCTCCAAGATCCCCTTGTCTGCGAAGCCGCCCCTGACCCCTCAGGCAGGTTGATTTCTCCCACTTTTGGGCTCCCACAGTGCCCCATGCTCTGTCTTTTAGCACTCACAGTGTTCCGGGGACTCTCAGGCTAAGAGCGTGTGTATTTATCTTCGTCCTGCCGTCCATGAGCACAGTGCTCAGCATCTTGGGGCACTTGGCAAGTGCTGAGTGAATGAATGAATAAATGAATGAATGCGAACTCAACTGTCAGTGGTGCTCTGACTTTACTTTGCAAATGAATCACTGGAGGCACTAGTTAAAGATTCAAACTCCCGAGTTCTACCCCTTGGCGATTACCCCTAGGTTTGCGAGAGGACCCCAGATTCTGAAGTTCCCTGCGGCACCCAGGTGTTTGTGATGCAGGTGGTCTACAAGCCACACTTGGAGCAACTCTGGCACAGGTGCCAAGCTTTCTGGACTAGAGACAGGAACCAGACCTTAAAAATAGCACTCCATTCATCTGCTTGTGCTGAGACGCCAAGTGCCCCCTCCTGCTGGTGACAGGTCCGGATGTGGGCCAGTTCTCAGCCCAGGGAAAATGAACAGTGTCTTCTCCGTGGCGTCCAGAACAGTCTGAGTCAGTGGAATGTGCCGGCCAGTCAGGCAGAAGGGAACTTCTACTTCTTTTTTAAACCTTGGTGGGAACTGTGTTGGCAAGGCAAACCAGGAGGAGAGGAAGCACGATGGGGGTTTGGGGTTGGCCGACGTCGGAGGGCTGGCTGTACTTTGGGTGGCCACCGAGGGCCATTGCTATATATGCCCCTTTCCTCTTGAAATAGTCACTTCCCCGGCTGGGGTGTGTGTTGCTTGGCCGCCACAAATACATGGCCGTTGTTCAAGGAGGCCTCCTGGGATGTTAAAAAGAGAGAACGGGGCTGGGCTTCGGCCAGGGCTTTCTCTGGAAGACAAGAGAGCTGGCTTTGCCCCTGTCACACCTCTGACTCATTGTAAGATTCAGAGGGAGTGGCTCTGGGGCCTTAGGCTGGCTTTTCCATCTGTAGAATGAGGTGGGGGGGTGATGGGGCAGAGTAATAAAGCTTGTTTCTTCTCCTGAAAGGGTGTTTCGAGGCCAGGATTGAACACAGGGACTCTGTTGTGGGTCTGAAGCTACTGATGGAGGCGCAGGAAGCTCGAATTTTGGTGTTAACTCTTTTAGGGTACGTGAGTCGAATGGTGCCAGGTCTCCTGGTTTTCTGTGATGACAGGCCACTAGAGTATCAGCTCCCAGAGGCAGAAGGCAGGGACGTGGTCTTTCTTTCTTCTTCATCTCTGGGTCCCCGCCGCTGAGCCCTGGGCTTGGCACACAGTCAGCCTCCATAAATATTTATAGGGCTAATAGCCACAAACACTTGGTGCCTACTAGGCATCAGGCCCCATATCTCTCTTGTCTTCTTCACAGATGGGCTGTTTCAGAAGGGGGACATGATGAGCAGGACGTTTTTGAAGGAAGAAGCCAAGCTCATACCTCTGTTTTCACCATTTTACCTCTTTCCTCTTCCTTCCATGTAGGACTATCAGAAGTGAAGGAAATGGCACAAATCTTTATGATGGAACGAACCATACTAAGGAGTCAGGGGACTGGGGTTCAAGTTGTGAGTTATCACTTCCTCGGCACATTGCTTATTAACATCTCCCAGGCTCCGTGTCCTCATCCATCAAAGAGACGGCTGAAACCCACCCAGGCCACCTCTCAAGGACCCGCGTGAGGTTCACGCAAGACAGTGTATGGGAATGTGCCGTAGTTGCAGGGGGAGGGGGCTGCCGAAGTGATCGTGTGTGTAAACAGGGAGGGGTGGAAGCCTCTGGGTGAAAGGAATCTAGCCTCAGTGGTGAGCTCTCGACTCTTCTACGGCAGGTCACCCCTCCCCCGCCCCTGCCCGTGTCCACAAGTATTTTGGTATTAAGAAAACACCCCCTATTTTATTGTGAAACCCTTAAATTAGTGACTCCCAGGCTGGCTGAATTAGGCTTGCCAGGGAAACCACATGCCCCTGTGCACATGTCTGCACAGGGCTTCGTCTTTCCCCTAGTGCTTGGCACGCCCTGACATTCTAGTGTACGTTTACTTGTGTGTGTGTGTGTGTGTGTGTGTGTGTGTGTGTGTGTGTGTGTGGCTGTGGCCTCCCGCCCCCAAGAGAATGTGAGCCACACAAGGACAGGGCTCTGTTTCGTGCACTGTGAAATTCCCAGCACCTGGAGCAGTTTCTGGCACATAGTGGGCGCCCAGTAAATATCTGGGTGAATAAATGAGTGAATGAACCCTCTCGTTCAGCAGATGTGAACTTCTTTGACTTTAGTCTCAGCCGGTGTTTCTCAAAGAGTGTTCCTAGGACCTCTGGGGGTTCCTGAGACCCTTCCAGGGGTCTGTACAGTCAGAACTACTGTCCTAATAATATGAGACTGTTATCTGTCTTTTCCTTTTCATTCTCCCATGAGTGCAAGTCCTAGTGAACCAGTATTTTCCAAGGAAGCAATGCATGATGGATGGCACAGAGCCATGCAGGGGGAAAAAGAACCGTTCCAAGTGCGATGGATGGAAAGGCCCCTCGCTTTTCACGCGACAGAACGTGAAAAATCACGGACGCAGTTTCAGATTCTACAGTGCAGCCAGCTTTTCAAAAAACGACCTACCATTTGTCCAGTTTTGGTGTGGTGTCAAAGAAAATTAGACAGATTACTGAAAAGTCTATGAAAATATTCCCTTTTCCAACGACACGTGTGTGCGAGGCCAGGATTTCTTCAAAGACTACAGGCCCTGAGACCATCTTATCATAGAGCGAATGAGGAAGCACAGTGAGAAATTAGCTGTCTCTTACTCGGCCAGACATTAAAGAGCTTGGCAAAAATCTCAAATGATGCCACTCCTCTCACCAGTTCCTTTCCATACTGGAAGATACGTTCCATAAATGTTGTTTTGTGAACAGATAATGGGTTTATTACGAACAAAAGTTCTTTGGGGTCCTCAGTAAGTTTTAAGACCGTCAAGAGTCTGGAGCCCAAATGGTTTAGGAGGCCCGGTTTAGGCCGGAGCCCCGCAGGCCACAGAAGGGGCTGTGTGGACCCCGCAGCTCACACCAGGATTCCTTTCCAGGCGGGTGACTGGTGTTTACAGAGCATCCCTGTGTCAGGAGCTGCCTGTCAGAATGACATGCTTGCCTTCTAGATGCATGGCTCTGGGCACGTTGTGTCTCCCTGGGCCTTGCTCTTCTGATTTCTTAAAATTGGGCTTGGGAGGGATGCTCAGTCCCCACCCCACCTGAGGGTGCCTCAGTCAGTCAAAGATCCTACTCTTCGTTTCAGCTCAGGTCGTGATCTCACGGTTTGTGAGTTTGAGCCCCGCATCGGGCTCTGTGCTGACTGTGCGGAGCCTGCTTGGGATTCTCTGTCTCAACCTCTCTCTCTGCCCCTCCCCTGCTCATGTGCGCTCTCTCTCTCTCTCTCTCTCTCTCTGTTTAACTGAAAAACTGAAAAAAAAAAAAAAAAAAAGAATTGGGCCTGGGGACTGGGTCTGAAATATGTCTTCCTGACATATTTATGTTTAATTTTTGAACCCTTCTCCGCGTGTCGGCTCTGTTCCCCCTTCTGAAAGAGATGAGTGAGAAGCGACACAGTGATGGGTTCCAGGGAAGTGATGGGGCTTGAAGCTGGACGGGGTCAGCCTGTGAGGGAGCGGGGACTACTGCATCTTACAGGTGGCAAGCTGAGGCTTGGACCCAAGGCAAGTGACATTGGTGGAGGTTCAGTTATCTTGGGTCTGGGTCCCAGACTGTCTCCAGCCTCTAGCCTTACCTCATGGTCTGTGACGACGGTACTGACCTCACATGGGCCTTTCCTGGGATTTATTGAGCAACTGAGGTCAGTGGCCTGGGGCCACCTGTCCTTCCTGACCAGCCAGTGACTCTGCAGGAAGACACTGTGCGTGTGTGTTTGTTTTAATTGCTCCTGTATAACTTCCTGCTGTCTTCTCAGTGCAACAACGCTTTCAGAAAAAGACTCTGTATTTCCCCACGTTGAGCAATGAAATACATTGAAATCTGGTTTTTTCCCCCTCCAGTCTGAAAATATTTCCCTATCATGATGCCCCCAGAGAATTGTACACCTTATAGAAAATGGGCAGAAGTTGGGTATGGAGAATTACATGAACCAGTGCACCCAAAGCACTGAGTACCTTGTTGCCTGCAGAGCAAGAGCAGTAATAAAAGTAAAGTCATACATTATTATCATGGTCAGTGCTGTTTCTCTGTAACAACTAAAAAAGTTTTTTTTTAAATGTTTATTTTTTGAGAGAGACAGAGCGCGAGTGGGGGAGGGGCAGAGAGAGAGGGGCACACAGAATCTGAAGCAGGCTCCAGGCTCTGAGCTGTCAGCACAGAGCCCGACACGGGGCTTGAACCCACAAACCATGAGATCACTAGCTGAGCTGAAGTTGAATGCTCAACCGACTGAGCCAACCAGGCGCCCCCTTAGCAATTTTGAGAATTGATTTGTACATCCCATTCTGCCAGTTTATTCTGCAACTAAAATGCGTTGAATTCTAGTGTGCCAGGCAGAGTGATGAATTTTCTGTCCTGTGATGAATGTGGTTAGAAATGCATAGGACTTAAGTTCCCAAACATTGGCCTACAGACGGGTGCAGAGCTTGTGAAAAGTTCCTAGCTGTCCATGTTAAAAAGAGAAACTCTTTCCCCCTCCTCCACTCGTGCTCTCTCTCTCTGAAAAAACAAACTTAAAAATAAAAAGAGAAAAATAAGGATAACCCCCTGAGATTCTCATGACACTAATTCAGTTCAAAGGACCATCGTTTCATCAGAATATATCCTTCCTGTCTTTTTATGGGGAAAGTGTTTCCTTTTGTGTAACAGGAATGACAGTAGGTAGTAAGTACCCTTTATTTGGAAAAGTAAAAAGTTGTAACCCTTTGGTTGACCCTTAATGTTTTGGGTGTGTAATGTTTGAAACTGCATTGATCTGTGAAATCCAAAAACCTGGTAGATAAAACCAGAACTGTCAGTTAGAGGGGCCTGAGCAAAGAGCCAGGATGTGCCCCTCATTTTACAGGCAGGGGCCTAAGACTCCGAGAAAGCATGTGACTTGCCCAGTGTCCCACAGCAAATCTGAGGTGAGTCAAGGCTAAGACCCAGAAAGGATGGCTGTGAGCTCCGGTTTTGAGTCAACCGCCCCTCTATTCAAATTTTGCCTCTGCCACTTACAAGCTGATCTCTTATCTCTGAAATTGGGGTACCTTCCAAAGGAGTCAACATGAAGATTTAATGAGATGATTTGATTTGGGAGAGAGTTTGGTGCAAGGGTAGAGGAAACCTTCTCTTTGCCTCCCCTTCCTCATTAGTAAATAGGTTTTTATGATAGGTCAGTGCGTGACATCCGTCAGAAGGTCCCCACGTTTCCTACTTGTGATTCTAAGTAACCCCGACTTTTCCTTGGCTTCCCAGTCCTTTCTTGGTGATCTCTCTCTTCAACTTTGAATGATTTTAAAGATCTGATTTGAGCCTGTCTGCCGCCAGTCCCAGGCACAGGTCCTAGGCGGGAGGGTGGGATTAAAAGGGTTTGCCGGGGTCCCATGTTATGCACACAGCTCGGGCACTTCCCTTTCCTGGGGGACCTGCCTCCCTCTTGGAGTCCCAAGATGATTGGCAAGCATTTTCTTTCTCATCTGGGGCGACGAGAGGTGGCCTTTTAACGGACATACCACAGAGTAGCAAGCACGCAGAAATTCTCATGACATGTCAGATTGAAAGACCGAAGAACATCCCAGGCTTTGTCTTGAAGCCTTATAATAACTGACATAAATTATCTGTGGGAATGGAATGGCCCCGGCCTAAGCTGAGCTGTACCGGGCTCTCCTAGTGACAGTTTAGTGACTCCATATGTTCACAGATGAAGGGAACATGGCAGCTTGGCAGATGGCCCCAAATGTCTCTGGCTTGGTGCCATAGGCTTATCCTACAGACCTGGGCAGAGTGATGTGTGAAGAATGCCCACCTTTGTTCTTGGCCCCCCAGGAGGCCCTCTGTAGGTAGCGGTCTTCACTGCTGGGATTCCAGCGTTCCTGGTCCTGAAGGCTTCTCTCTCTGCATGTTAGCTGAGTGTCTTCTTCTTAAGTCTCTTGTGTCCTGCAGGTTGGATGAATTAGATGCCCGTGATAGGCCCATCTGTGCACAAGGGCGGGAGTCACATGTGGCTTCTTTACATGTGGCTTCTGTACCAATCGCATGTGCTTGGCTTTGCTTTGGGCGATCTGAGCAAAAATGCAGGTTCCATCCTGATGTGTTGTATTACGAAAATTTATGTTGTACTGGCTTCAGCCAAGTCAGCTGACATGCTTTGCTTTAGGAACTCTGTGTAGAGCTTGTCGTCTATTATTTATTCAGGTAACACGCCGTATCTCTTCGTGTTAGAGATGCACTGTTTGTCATCCATAGTCGGTGTGTCAGGCAGCCGGGGTCTGTCTGCTCTGTGTGAGAGCCACTCTGAATGGTTTTATTTTGGCTGTTATTCATGCCCAAATGTCCTAGGAGACACTTTTTAATTGTAAAAGGAAGCCATGCCCCGTGTGGAAATTATGGCAAGTACAGGAACATGTTTAGAAACAAAACAAAACAAAACAAAACAAAACAAAACAAAACAAAACAAAACCCCAAAACGTTGCCTATAATCGACTACTGGAGGAGACCATCGTTAAGGATTTGATGTGTGTTTTTTCAGTATTGTCTTAAATGCCTTAAGAAGATTTGGTGAATGTTATACTGTACGTGTGTGGATGACTAAATGGAGATGATGCGTTCAATTTAAAGGGCTGTTGTGAGGGTTTAATGAGGAAACAAATGTGAAATGAGAGGGATTTTTGTGGAGGGTATAGAGCAGGGCTTGGCCCTGTCACATCCTACTTCTAGGGCCCTGTATTGCTGTACTAGCCATTGAAGTATGGTGCCTTTGTTTCACCATCTGTAAAATGGGACTAATTGTAGTATATCCCTATATGAGGTCTTTGGAGCTGCGTTATAGCCAGCTCACAATAAACATTGGCTGTTATTATTCAAGACAAACATGGGAAAACACATTTCTTTTTTCAAAATTTTTTTCATGTTTATTTATTTTTGAGACAGTGAGAGACACAGCACGAACAGGGGAGGGTCAGAGAGAGAGGGAGACACAGAATCCAAAACAGGCTCCAGGCTCTGAGCCAGCAGCACAGAGCCCGATGCGGGCTCGAACTCATGGACCGCAAGATCACGACCTGAGCCGAAGTCGGACATGTAACCGACTGAGCCACCCAAGCGCCCTAGGGAAAACACATTTTTAAACAAAGCAGGTGTTCAGTCTCCTCTCCCAACTCCCTAGTCTTAGTGGGTCAAGGAAACTCTCGTTAATTTACAGCCTGTTGAATGGCAGGTAGGAGCAGTTCTCGAGGGTCGGTGCAGCATACGTTGTCTTTGTATCCCATGCGACATGTGACCCCTGCCACCTGGTTTGTCTTCAGCTAATGAACACATGTCCAGGTGACCTGGATCTTCCCTCCTTCCTCACACACATTTTTCTCTCCTACATCCACTTGTTACCCACCCCTGGACTTCCCATCCGGTTTTATGAAGTGCCTGCACCCTAGAGCTGTCCCCGCTGCCTGCCTTGGCTCCGCTTGGCTGTGGGCTTGTGGCTGGTGCTTTGTATTTTTGAATCATTCGGGCCAAGTCTTCATCCTGCTAGTATGTTCCCCTCATGACGCCCAGCCCACCCAACTCTAGAGGGTGAGTGTCTCCGGTAGAGGTGAAGTGGTTCCTAAACCAAAGGCTGTTTATCAGACCACAGTCCAAAGAGTGACAGTGATCCACGGGGGCATTTCCTGTTTGCCTTGGAGGGTTTCTTCAGTCTGCAATTAAGCAAAGTCCTCTTTGGTAAAAGGAGAGAGGGGACAGGCTTGTTGTGGACCAGTCAGGTGGGACTGGAGAAAATACCCTGGGGGGGGGAGCCCAGGCTAGGTGTCTGGTCTTGGGCAATTCACTTCCTATGTTTGGGCATCAACTTCCTGATTGTAAAATGGAGATAAGAGAATCCCTTATCTCCCTGGAGTGTTATTAGGATTCCTTACGTGTGGGAAAATGTTTCCCGGCATATAAGAAGACCTCAGTCAAAGGGCTGTGTTGTCATATCATTATTGTTAGTATAAATTTGCAGTTTTTTATTGCTTCCCCTTAAGGAGTTAAGTGTATGTGTGTTTAAAAGGTTAGGCTCCAAAACAGAACTTTGTACAGACCTTGGGGCTGGATAGGCCTTATTTATTTATCGGTGTGTGGTGACGGAGGGGCATGTTACAGACCAGCTGTTCTCACCACCCTTCTCTTTCTAAAGGCAGGTCTTCTCTGGTCTCCCCTAAGGGTAACATGCGGTGGTGTTCACGTGACTCTCTTTTCCCTTTCTGCTCCAGATTCCACCTTTTTGTTCCTTCAGGTGATTGAAACATATCTCAGAGATTCCTGCTTCCTTAGGATTGCTACCGAGGCACGTCTAGGTGAGACATCCAGAGGAGGCCGGCTCTGAGAGCTCCCACTCTTTGCTCAGGGTTTATTTCACTCAGAGGATGGTGCGCCCTCCCCCAACCACAAGAAAGGTCCAAGCTTGTTTGCTGGAGCCCGAGGTGGGCAGAGCCTGCTGAAGATCCGAGCAGGGCCCGAAGCATTGCTGGTCTGTGGAGCAGTGTTGAGTCTGTGAAGCTTGTAGGTTGTAAGCGTTGGCAGTCTACGTCGTTATTTCTGGACTCCCAGGGTCCCGTTCAGAAGTGCAGGTGCTTCTGGCCGTTGCTGTGGGATAGAGAGGTAGCAGCCAAACTGAGAAGGGTAGCCGCTTCCTTCTGAAAAGCTGTCTTAAATTTTTTTTTTTAAATGTATTTAATGTTTTTATTTATTTTGAGAGGGAGAGAGAGAGAGACAGGGCGTGAGCAGGGGAGGGGCAGAGAGAGAGGGAGACACAGAATCCGAAGCAGGCTCCAGGCTCTGAGCTGTCAGCACAGAGCCCGATGCGGGGCTCGAACCCATAGACCGTGAGATCATGACCTGAGCCAAAGTCAGACGTTTAACCGACTGAGCCACCCAGGCGCCCCGAAACTTCCCTTTTTTTTTTTAAAGAAGTTTTATTATTATGACTTTTAACATTTATTTATTTTTGAGAGACAGAGAGCACGAGCAGGGGAGGGGCAGAGAGCGAGGGAGACACAGAATCCGAAGCAGGCTCCAGGCTCTGAGCTGTCAGCACAGAGCCCGATGCGGGGCTCGAACCCATAGACCGTGAGATCATGACCTGAGCCAAAGTCGGACGTTTAACCGACTGAGCCACCCAGGTGCCCCAAAACTTCCCTTTTTTTTAAAAAAAAGTTTTATTATTATGACTTTTAACATTTATTTATTTTTGAGAGACAGAGAGCACGAGCAGGGGAGGGGCAGAGAGCGAGGGAGACACAGAATCCGAAGCAGGCTCCAGGCCCCGAGCTGTCAACACAGAGCCTGATGTGGGGCTTGAACTCACGAGCTGCAAGACCATGACCTGAGCCGAAGTCGGACGCTCAACTGACTGAGCCACCCAGGTGCCCCTGAAACGCTGTCTTAAATATGTATTTTTGCAGACGGGAAGATTTTATTAGCATAATATTCCAAGAGTGGAGTCTGCTAAGAGCTGGTGGGTGCCATTTCGCTGGATCTTTGCACAGTTCTGTGAGGTTAGGAGGCAGGAATGTCATATTATGGACGAAAGAACAGAGGCCCAAACAAGGTGAGGTGACCCTGGGATGGAACAGGTGCTTTGATTCAGGACCAGGATGCAGGTCTCCCTACCCACAGGAATAGTCTCACTTGTCTTTTGGATGAGTCCTGAAGTGGGAGGTGGCCTCTGCCATGATCTGCTACCTGCAGCCTCCTCCACTGCCCGGCTGGGACTTTGTTAGGCAACTGCCCGTCTAACCAACCAGCTGATCACGCCAGCGGCCTCCACCCAGCTCCCGATTTCCCAGTCCTCTCCCTTTCTCTCCCCCACCTTCCCTCCCTCTCCATGGCCCCTCTCCCTTCCCTTTTTTTCCTCCGTCTCTCTCTAGAATTAGGGCTCTCAGTGCCTTCCTGCCCGCACCCTGGACTTAGGCCTGTGTTCCTGGCCTGGCTGTAGACCAGACCTCTTTCCCTCCCTAGTTAAGAAGGCACTTGAGGGGGCAAGTGTTGGCTGTTTGGTGCGAAGTTTGGATTTGCTGTGCTTCGATAAGAAGTCAACTATCCGCAAGCTTATTAGTTATACATTAAGGGCACTGTTTCTCACCACTGATGGTAACCTACCTTGTCAACTGAGAACCATTTTTCTAGAAGCTAATGATTAGCTAATTGAATAAAGCAAGTGGTTCTAAAGTGGATATGAACGTACAAGGGCCGCTTTAAAGTGGTCTGCATTAAATGACAGAGCACATTAAGGAACTGGTGCACGTCACTCAAGCATCTAGCCTACAGGCATGTATTAAACACCAACTATGTGCAAGGCACTCAGAGGGGGAACAAAGGAGCTGATGAGGTGTGTGTGTTTGTGTAATTTACACTGTCGTGAGGGAATGAGGGCAAACCTCAGACACCCACAGGCTAGAATGCAGTGGGGCAATGCGCATAGCGGAGAGGACATTGGCCAAGAACCAGGAGGTCTGGGTCTGTCTTTGTTCCTTGCTCCCGACCTTCGAGTGCCACCTCGGGCAAGTCACCTGACTTCTCTAGTTCTTTATGTTTGTTTATTTTTGAGAGATAGTGAGAGACAGAGCGTGAGTGGGGGAGGGACAGAGAGAGAGGGAGACACAGAATCTGAAGCAGGCTCCGTCTCTGAGCTGTCAGCACAGAGACCGACACGGGGCTCGAACCCACGGACCATGAGACAATGACCTGAGCTGAAGTTGGATGCTTAACTGACTGAGCCACCCAGGCACCCCCTCTAGTTCCTTATATAAGTGAAGCAGTGCCCAGCCATCTAGCGATCACCTGATAAATGTTAGCTGTTGTCATGGTCACTGATGATGCGGATAGTGCGTTGTGTTAGTGGCTTAATCATTTTTATGATATATGTGATGATCAAAAGAATATAGTTGTGCTCCCAGTGCAAGAATAAAGTATACACCTGTGAACCCACCACCCAGTTATTTCATCTACCTGTGTTCCCTTTTAAGCCCAGCATTTGCCTACCCCCACCCCCCAACCAGATCACCACTGTCTTGAATTGTATTTATTGCTTATCAGCATTAAAAAAATCTTAAGAACATATCTGTGTAGATACTGAAGCAATCTCTTGTTTAGTTTTGCTTGTTACGGAGTGTCTCACACGGTTTTCTGTGACTTGCTGTTCTCTCTCAGTCTTGTCTTCCTAATCTTCATATCGTGTGTTGCTGCAGTGAATTCAGTTGTAAAGGCGTAAAGTGTTATTTGGTATGTTACATTGCAGCTTCCTGATCCATTCTTCTGAGTGGTTGATATTTGGCTTTTCCCACTTTTTTTGGCTGTTGCACACGATGTTGCTGTGACCATTCCTGTGCGTGTCTCCTGGTTCGCACGCAGTGAGGGTTTCTGTGTGGCTCGTTCTCATGAGTGGGATTGCTGTGATGAAGTTTTAACTTCACAGGATTGCCAGATTGCTTTCTGGAGTGATTTCCCACCCCTTCAGCACTGTGTAAGAGTTCCTGTCGATCCATGGGTTCTCCATCACCGGATGCTATCAGAGTTGTTAAGTTTTGGAAATCCATATTTTTGTGGCTTTCATCTGAGCAGTTATTTTTATCTCTGATGGTCACTTGTATTTCTTTTGTGAAATGTTGTTCAGGTCATTTGGTCGTTTTTTTCTGTTGGATTGTTTGCTTTATCTTATTGATTTTTTTCAAGCTCTTTATTTATATGTATATGTATATATATATATATATATATATATATATATATATATAATTTTTTTGGCCTGCTTTTTATATTCTGAGGTTAATTCTCTGTTGACTGTATGCATTGCATCTTCTCTCTGCTTGTGGCCTGACTTCTCTTTCTTTTTTTTTTTTTAATTTTTTTTAATGTTTTTATTTATTTTTGAGAGAAAGAGACAGAGCATGAGTGGGGGAGGGGCAGAGAGAGAGGAAGACACAGAATCTGAAACAGGCTCCAGGTTCTGAGCTGTCAGCACAGAGCCCGATGCGGGGCTCGAACTCACAGACTGTGAGACCTGAGCTGAAGTTGGACACCCAACCAACTGAGCCACCCAGGTGCCCCCTGACTTCTCTTTCTTTTAAAAAAATTTTTTTTAAATGTTTTTATTTATTTTTGAGACAGAGACAGACAGAGCATGAGCAGGGGAGGGGCAGAGAGAGAGGGAGACACAGAACCCAAAGCAGGCTCCAGGCTCTGAGCTGTCAGCACAGAGCCTGACACGGGGCTTGAACTCACAGATCATGACCTGAGCTGAAGTCGGCCGCTTAACCGACTGAGCCACCCAGGTGCCCCCCCCTCCCCCGACTTCTCTTTCTTTAAAGTATCTTTTGAGGAACTGGGGTTCTTAGTTTTGAAGGGGGTCAAATTTATCGGTCACTTGTTTTATGGTCATGCATTTGGGTTTTGCGTAAGTTATGGAGATACTCCCTTCTATTTTATTCTGAAAGGTTCAGGGTACTGCCTGTCACATTTATGCCTTTTATTTGTTTAGAAGTGATTTAGGTTTATGGTTTGATGATCGCGGTCTGGTTTCACAGTCTCCACATGGATACCGCACTTTCCTGTTAACGCAGTTTGATGAATTCTTCCCTCTGCTGCTCATGGTTCTGTGCCGCGGGAGCTTACAGCAGGGTTCCAGGGGTGAGGAGGTTTCTGTCTGGGTTCTGGGTTCATTTTCATTGGTCACTTTTTTCCCGTACTAGTACCACACTATGTTAGTTACTATTAGCATTATAATAAGTTGTTATAGGTGGCAGAAGAAATGACTCTACCAGATTCTTCAGGAGGAGGTCCTGGCACTTCCTGGCTTTCTGCCATTTAAGTCTTAGGATCACCTTTCTGAAAAAAACCCAACCTCATTTGAATTTTGGTTAGGATTGTGTTGAATATATAATCAAGTTGCCAAGAATTGACATCTTTCCATATTGAGTCTTCTAGTCCAGGGACGTGGTATATCTATTCTAAGTCTTTTATTTATTTTATTTTATTTTATTATTATAGTTTTTAAAAGTTGTTTATTTATTTATATTTGAGACAGAGAGAGTGTGTCTAAGTGGCGGAGAGAGAGAGAATCCCAAGCAGGCTCTGCTCTCAGCACAGAGCCTGATGTGGGGCTCAAACCCATGAACCGTGAGATCATGACCTGATCCGAAATCCAGTCGGATGCTTAACCACCTGAACTACCCAGGTGCCTCTCTTCTAAGTGTTTTTTTTTTTTTTAATGTTTACTTATTTTTGAGAGAGAGAGAGAGAGAGAGTGTGTGAGCAGGGGAGGGACAAAAAGAGAGGGAGACATAGAATCCGAAGCAGGCTCCAGGCTCCGAGCTGCCAGTGCATTGCTCGAACTCACGGACTGCGAGATCATGACCTGAGCTGAAGTCGGATGCTTAACCGACTGAGCCACCCAGGCGCCCCTCTCTGATTATTTCTAAGAATGTGTCTGTGGATTAACATTTTTTTCTATACAGCCAATTTTGTCACCTCATTTTCTGTAACTAGATAGTTTTCCTTCCTTCTTTCTCATTCCTAGTATTTCCTTTTCTTGTCTGCTATGTAAACAGAAGTGGTGCCTGAGCATCCTTGTCTTGGTCTTGATCCTTCCCCCATCCCCCACCTCTCCAGTTTTGTTAAGGTTTAGTTGACAAATAATATCTTGGTCTTGATTTTAGAGGGAGTCCTCCCCAGTTTCACTGGGGTTCAGAATGCTGCCTTCTATTTGGTAGATTGCCATTATCGGGTTAAGGAAGTTGCTTTCTAGTCCGAATTTGCTAAGAATTTTTCATGTGCGAGTGTTGAATATTACCAACCCCCTCATCTGACCTTGTGTTTTTTCCCCCCTTTAATCTGATACTATAATAATGACATATATTTTCTATCTCTAAGCCATTCTTGCATTTCCTGGATAAGTCAACTTGGTCATGATACTGTCGTTTTTATAAGTTGCTGGGTTCATCTTTACTAATATTCTGTTTAGAATTTTTTCATCTAAGAAATGTATCAGGTTGGCCTGTAACTTTTCTTCCTCATTGGTCCTTGTCTGTCTTAGTGTCAGTATATTGGTTTCATAGAATAAGGGAGCATCGCCCCTCCCCAACTCATTTAAAAAAATTTTTTTTAATGTTTATTCATTTTTGAAAGACAGAGAGGGACAGAGCACAGGCAGGGGTGGGGCAGAGAGAGAGGGGGACACAGATTCTGAAGCAGGCTTCAGGCTTTGATCTGTCAGCGCAGAGCCTGATGCAGGGCTTGAACTCACGAACCGTGAGATCATGACCTGAGCCAAGGTCTTACACTTAACTGACTGAACCACCCAGGGGCCCCTGAAAATGTATGTTTACTTAAATGATTGCTTTTCCTAGGTTTTACTTGTCAAATGTCAGCCCTGATCATTTGGTTTTACTGAAACAACATTATGACCACAACCAAAAAACCTCAGTAATTCCAGAGGTGCTTAAGTCCCCAGTAAACAGGGATCAGGCCTGATTTTTCTTTAAAGGGAGTAACTTTGACCACTTTTAGTCTAGATATATGCAAACTTTTCTGTAAAGAGCCAGATAACAGTTCAGCCTTTGTAATCTCAATATGGTCTCTCTCACACATTCTTTGATTTTGTTGTTTGTAGGACCCTTTAAATTTTTTTTTTAATGTTTATTAAGTTTTGAGACAGAGAGAGAGAGAGTGAACAGGGGAGGAGCAGAGAGAGAGGAAGGGAGCAAGGAGGCAGAATCAGAAGCAGGCTCCAGGCTCCTACCTGTCAGCACAGAGCCCGACTCGGGGCTTGAACTCAACAAACCGTGAGATCATGACCTGAGCCGAAGCCGGACGCTCAACCGACTGAGCTACCCAGGCGCCCCTCCCTTCCTCATTTTAATCCTTTAGTAGCTTTTGTGTAAAATTGTGTATAGTTTATAGTGTGTAGTGTATAGCGAATAGTTTATGAAATGTTCCTCTGCCCCCGGAACTGTGTGAAGGTGTGAAGTGATAGGCGTTAACTAACCTAATTGTGGTAACCACCTTGTAATTCATACGTATATCGAAATCACCACCGTACATCTTAAGCCGTCAGTTATATTTCCATAAATCTGGGGGGAAAATTTAAAAAAAGTTTTAACACTGGAGGCTGCTACCCTCTTTTTTATACTGCCAGCTTAACTTTTTTTTTTTCTTTTAAATGATCCCTCAGGAATAAAACCCCTGCTGTCTGTTTCATTGTGACGAATTGTTAGACTTTCACCATTTACAGCTGCACATCTATGTGAATCAGAATTTTATTGATTTTGTGCAACTGAACGGAACCCAGAAATGGTTGGGATATAACCCATGACTTCAGATTTTTTGTTTGCCCAGGTTGCTGTTTTGATAAAGTAGATGGATACTCCATAATAAGTAAGTGGTATGAATTTGAACTTTCAAAATTAAGGCTTACTAATAATGTTATTCATCGTATCGGGCTTTCTTTGGGATTCACATGAGATTTGATTTGTCAAGAGGATTTTGCTGTTGTAAAATAATAGAGGGGAGCCGCTGATGGCTAATGGCTCCTGCAGTTCTGACGATCCTTGATGAAGTGTTCCTTGATTATGTGTCAGGACAAATGGTGCAAACCTTTGACAGACGCACGGCCGTGCCTAGAGAGAGCCCAGCATTAACTGCTGACCTCGCCGTCCCAAGTGAGCAGGTGTTGAATGAGCTGAGCTCCCTCTCGCTCTTTCTTTCTCCCTGGTGGGTCATTGGTTCCTGAGTAAGATAGATGCATGCAATAGAAGAGCTGTTAATAGCATTTACTCTGTCTTAATCCTTTTTAATCCCATTCATATTTCAGTGTCTGCAACTTGGCAGGCTGTCAGAAGCCACAGTACAAGAAGGGAAATTTCTCTTTGGACAGCGAGGAACAAGTAAAATTGTTTTCCTGGTATTTAATTTGTTAAAACATTTAAGAGTGGAATAGTCCCTCTTAGATCCCAAATAGTGTGCCACCAAAAGGTTTTGCCAAAATGACCTTCCTGGAGCTTCTTCTTATCTTTCTTTTTTAAAAAAATGGCAGTGAAGTCGTTTTATCAAGTTTACCAACTTCCATAATAAGATATTCCTGGCATTTTAAGTTTACTGAATGGGGAAATAACTTTGACAGAGGCTGATGGCCGAAATCAAGTGTTGCCGGTCTGATGTCAAACCTGTTGGGAATTTGGACCATTCACTCTGTACTGAGATGACCTTAGTCTCTAGTGGCTCTTGTCTGTCCTACCTTCCTGATTGATAGGAACTGCCTATTTCCTTGCAGATCTGATGCAAGGAATTTGGCAAATCCCCGTAAAATGCCGGGAGGACTGAGACCCCAATCTCTCTGGAGATCTGTTAAATCTGAGATTGAGTGGACTCGTTTGTGGTGTCTAGTGTGATGCAAGTGTGATTTGAAGTCCTTATGTAGCCGTCAAGGATGTTTTCGGGGTGCAGAAGTTCTTGGTGGCCCAGTGGCTCCCCACATGACCAGACGTGGGGTCAACTTCAGGGTAACAAGAGGACAGATGCACAAGAACACGGTGTCTTGGGCTTCCTGGCCTTCCTCTTCTGAGGGCCGGCCTTAATTGGGTGGAGATGGGTCTTGTCTGGAGGGGAAGCCCTTTCTGCCGTTGGGCTCTTGCCCAGCCCTGGGGTGAGGGCTGGCCGAGGGGGGTCCGCACCATTGTGGGAGAGAAGCCTGAGAGCTCCTTGAGGAACATTTGGGGTTTGAATCAGTTGTGTCTTTGAAAAAATTTACCCATTTTGGACTTGTCTGTGGAAGCAATTAGGGAGATCACAGGACCGTTTCTGATTCCTGATTCTGTACAGTGTCTATTCAGAAAAATAGAAAACAGTCAACTGGAACAGGGGATTATTTGAGCACACACAGAGTCCTGTTGTCTCAGAGGCATGCCCTCAGACAATTTGCCTTTTAGTGAAGTTTAAGCCCATGAAAGGAAATAAAAAGTGTTTTATTAGATGGCAAAGAAAGATGGACTGGACTTATGAGACTTTGAGAATTTTAGCTTTTTCTTTGTTAAGGCAAACTTAGGAAGAGAGTCACTCTTTATATAATGCAATTTATTTGTACAATGTGGTAATTATCGTTAATAGTTAAAATCATCTTCAATGGGGTAAAATACCCGTGTGTGTGTGTGTGTGTGTGTGTGTGTGTGTGTGTGTGTGTTGTGAGCCTTTTGTCCAAAGCCAAATGTTACTACTTCTGGAGATGGGTGTACCTTCAGGATATAACCCGCTAGCAATTATTAAGCACCAACTTTGTACAAGACCGTATGGAAGTTCTTGCTTGCCACCATCATGAGAGGTCAGGCCACATTGTTTTTCCGATGAATATGTGAATTGGTGGCTCACCTAGTTGGTGGTGAGATGGAGATTCGAACCCAAGTCTGACTCCCACATCCGTTCTTCCTCTTCTGCAAAATGCTGACTCATTCACTTTAGGTCTTGCTGGAACCCAGCCTGCATCACTGCAGCTTCCAGAATGTTTACATCCATCATGTCTTTTTAAGTGCTGAATTTTGTTTCCTGAAAGCACACAAGGAAGAGCAAGGCATCCATGAATGTAGCAAATAATGTGTTGTGTGAGCAGATGGTGCCAGTCAACGGGGAGGGGAAGGACTTACTAAATGCTGAGTGACAGAGTATTGGTCCTCCTGACCCTGGTATGGAAACATTTCAAATTGTCAGTCAGTGAGGAAAATCACTCTTAGCCTGAATTCCCACATAGGCTGGTGGGATTACTTCCTAGGATCTGTTGGATTGCTGGATTCATTGAAGGGAGAACCGGAAGAAGCTGCCAGAAATTTGTGGTGTTTCTGAGGGAAACCCTCCCTATGGCCCACCTTTTCCCAGTCCGGTTTGTTTGTTTGTTTGTTTTTAATTTATTATTATTTTTTTAATGTTTATTTTTGAAGGAGAAAGAGACAGAGTGTGAGTGGGGGAAGGGCAGAGAGAGGGAGACGTAGAATCCGAAGCAGGTGCCAGGCTCTGAGCTGTCAGCACAGAGCCCGATGCGGGGCTCGAACCCACGGACCACGAGATCATGACCTGTGCGGAAGTCGGACACTTAACCGACTGAGCTACCCAGCCGTACCTCCAAGTCTGGTTTTAGATCCATTACAACCCACTGGGCAAACTCCGCCTGGATTCCAGAAGACCGGGCCCCTCCCTTGTTTAAAGACCATTAGAGGATGTCTTCAGTTTATGTTGGGTTACATTTTCCTCAGACCAAACCAAGTAACTCCCAGCTCATTCCCCTCCAGTTGTTCAGGGCTTTCCAGGAGCTTATGGGTTGTGGCTATCTAGACCAGAGGGGACTCATCTTCTCCTACTATCTCTTTAAAATGCCTTAATCCAGTGGTTCTCACACTTTGGAGGGGATTTGAGTCACCTAGAGAACTGATAAAGGAAGAGGCCCAAGCTGGTTGAAGTAGAATAGGGCTGGGCTTTTGTATTTTTTACCAAGTTCCCCAGATGGCTCTGATATCTGCCAAAGTGTGAGAACCACTTCCGTGTGCTTTCTTGCCATTTTATTTGTTTCTTGGCTTGTATGTTCTCTTCCATTCTTTCAGGCTGTCCAGATGAAATTCAGTTCTCATGCCTAGACCTTGTCCCCACCCTCATCCTTTCTGCCTATCACACTGCTTACAATCCGGCTACCCAGTGCTCAGCAAGCTCAGGCACTGTGCTAGGTGTGAGTTGTAGACTCCCCACCCCCATGGGGCTTCCAGCCAGTCAAGGAGACACGTATAATCATGAGCCCCAAGAGGTGAGGCTGGGGGTTGAGCAGACCCACAGAGGACGGCTCTTGCCATGCTGGGAAGCAGAGTTAGGCGAAGGTGTCCTGGTGGAAGAATGAGCAGGAATTGGGAATTCCCAGTCAGTTGGGAAAAGGAGGGAGCAAGATAACTCTCGCTTTCTAGGTAGTAGGACCAGCAGGAGGCAAGGTAGGAGATGGCGGCACAGCTTTTTACAAGAATTTGAGGTATGTCGATAATGTGGAGAAATGTACATGAAATGTGAGTTCTGCTTTTATGACTCACGGTTTCCTTACCGAAGGCATTGATTACATCTGTTGTTGAAAAAAAGGCGTGTATGTTGAAGAGCTCAGGAGAAAATAGAATAGAGAGGTAGAATGTACGAATTTGATATCTTCCCCGAATTAAATGGTTCCACCTAAGGAAACAAAGAAGAAAATCCACTGTTTATTTCTCTGTCTCCTTTGCTAATCCTTAAGCAATGTGAGACCAGGGAGCTTCTGTCTCTGTGTCCCTAGAATGTTAATGGGGCCTGGCATATAGAATGCAGTCAGTGAACATGGGGTGAACGAATGAGTTTCAGATCCAGCTACTTTGACAAATCACCTTACCTCTCTGGGCCCATTTCCTTAACTCAAAATGGAGGCAGATTGCTATAGATAATCTCTAAGATTTTATCCTACCTTACGAGTGACCACATATATCCCAATTGCTTGCTCTTGAGGCCCTGAAGTTCACACACATCTGTTTGGCTTTACCTGTTCACGCTCAGGCCAGCTCTGTGTCCTGTCCTGGAGAACCAGTTAAAACCCACAATCAGCCAGCACTGAGCGAGTATGTATCAGGGAAGACTATATACTAGGCATGAGAGGATGTGAAGTGTGTCCCCCCCCCCCCCCCCCCCGCCGCCCTTACCTTAGGAGAGAGTTTATCATCTAGCTAGAGAGATAAGGTAAACACATAGAAAAATAAGTTGCCTTAAGCTGAGAGAGGGTCAGAATGCAAATGTACAGGATAACCAGAAGAGCTACTCTGAGAAGCAGCTCTGTGGCCAGTGTGTGTGTGTGTGTGTGTATGTGTGTGTGTGTTTTATATTTAAGATTTTTTATTGTTAAATAATCTCTACACCCAACATGGGGCTTGAACTCACAACCTCGAGATCAAGAGTCTCATGCTCTACTGACTGAGCCAGCCAGGCGCCCCTGTGGCCAATGTGTTTTGGCCTCCAGTCACCATTCTCTGTCACCAATGGGCCCATATTGCAAGTTATTTTCTCCCTTGAATACCCTGTATTCATTCAGAGACATTTTGTTCCTTCCTATGTCATATCAGCCAAAGACTTCCAATTGGAAATTCAGACTAGCATCGAGAGATCCTGTGTTCTTCACACTGAGCTGATTGAAGTCTAGCCAAAGACAAAGAAACAAGCAAAGAAACAATGGCAATTATGATAGAGTTATCCTCTCTTGAACATTTGTCTTGTGCCAGCCATTATTTCATTGAATTCTCCTAAGTGTTCGAGGAGGGAACTGTTGTAAATCCCTATTTTCAGATGAGAAGATGAAACTTTAGCTTCATGTTCAAGGTAGTAATTGTTGGAACTGGGACACAGAACCAGACCCAGACCACAGGCTCATGTTCTGTCCTGCTGTAAGCCTGTGCCTGCGGCTCTGTCCAGGGTAAATACATGATTTAGGACAGTGGTCGGCAAACTACGGCCTCGTGGGCCAAATCCACCTACCACTTAGTTTTGGGTGGCCTGTGAGCTAAGAGTAGGTTTTACATTTTTAAATGGTTGAACAAAAATTCAAGAGAAGAATAATATTTTATGACAGGTGAAAATTATATGAAACACAAATTTAATGCTTATAAATAAAGTTTGATTGGAACACAGCCGTGGTCATTAGGTAACGCGTTGTCTGTGGCTGATTTGTTAATGCTATAGTAGTATGACCTGCAAAGCCTAAAATATATACTGTCTGGCCTTTTACAAAACGGCCTTTCACCGACATCTGATTTAGGGCATCCATTAGACTTTATGAGTTGTCGAAAATCACCTGTCACTTCCCATCTCTGTCTTTACAAGTCATGGACAGGCTCTGCTGGGCCAGCTCTCCCATAATCCAGTATTTTATGACTCAGAGTTCTCTTTTCATTGCTTGGATGTCAGATACAAGTGTCTACTTTGTGGCATCACTGACTTCATAATACCTGCCCCAGGTAATTTGCCAAGGTGGCATTTTATCAAAGATCAGTTTCTTGGAGAGGTTGAAGGTATGGCTTTGCCTTGAAACCTTTTTTGGGGGTTGGTGATGGTTGTATTTAGCTTATTGTTAAAAGCTGACTGGAGAGGGGCACCTGGGCGGCTCAGTCGCTTGAGCGTCTGACCTTGGCTCAGGTCATGATCTCGCAATTCATGAGTTGAAGCCCTACATTGGGCTCCTTGCTGTCCACACAGAGCCTGCTTCAGAAACTTTGCCCCTTCCCCCTTCCACCCCTCCCCTGCTTGCATTCTCTCTCAAAAATAAATACAAACATTTAAAATAAAAAAGCTGATTGGAGGGGCGCCTGGGTGGCTCAGTCAGTTGAGCGACTGACTTCGGCTCAGGTCGTGATCTCACATACAGCTCGTGAGTTCGAATCCCACAGTGGGCTCTGTGCTGACAGCTTGGAGCCTGGAACCTGCTTCAGATTCTGTGTCTCCCTCTCTCTCTGCCCCTACCCCACTCGCATTCTGTCTCTGTCTCTCTCAAAAATAAATAAACATTAAAAAAAATTAAAGAGAAAAAAGCTGATTGGGGAACAAAAAACCATTGAAGTTTTCTGTGTTGTCTGGCTGTTTCAGTGATGTACTTTTTAATTAGAAGGGAATACTGTAGGCAGAAAAATCTGTGTAAGAACTGATCTGTCACCACCACCTGTGAACTTTGAGGCCACCTTGAGACTGTTCTGGCACATGGGGAGAAGTAGGGCCTGAGTCCTGTGCCATCCACTAAACTGGGCCGACTCCACCCACAGTGTAGGGGAGTGGGGCTGATTGTGGGTTTGCAGAGAGCAAACCTGTGGCCTCAGTGCAGCTTTGGCTGGGGTGGGCAGGAGGGACCAAGAAGGCAGCCAGTCCGAGAATTGTAGCTCAAGTTCCTCTCATCACACGACAGAATCCAAGATGCCGGCTGGCCCGTCTCTGCTGTTCTTGCTTCGGTGTTAGCAGAAATACCTTCTGGTTCTGCTTTTTCTGTGCAAGCCAGCTTACGCCTCCCTGTGTGTCACCTCTCAGGCCCTCTGATCCCAGCTCCTGGGAGTGGTAGTAATTGGAATGATAGCTCACATCGCCTGTGCCCTCACTGTAGGTGAAGTATTTGCTGTGGATTATGTCACTTCAAATTGGCCACGGTAAACAGCAAATACTGTTTGTACCATTTACTTTTTCATTTTTCATTTTGTAATTAATTAATTCAATTAATTTTTTTGTTAGAGAGAGAGAGAATGTGAGCCAGGGAGAGGGGTAGAAGGAGAGGGTTTTTGTTTTGTTTTGTTTTGTTTTTTTTAGGGGAGGAAGGGAGAGAGAGAGAAAGAGAGAGAGAGAGAGAACCCCAACCAGGCTCCACACTTAGTGTCAAGCCTGACGTGGGGTTCTATCCCACAACCCTGGGATCATGACCTTGAAATCAGGAGTCGGACGTTCAACCGACTCAACCTGAGCCGCCCAGGTGCCCCACCATTTACTTTTTTATTTGCGAAACTTATCAGACATACACAAATGAACTCCCATATACCCATGGCTCAGGTTCACTACTTATCAGTAGTTCACCCCACCCTTGCTTCTGGTGGGTGTGGTTATTATTGTCACCAAAAGGGGGCGAGTGTCTCCCTCAGGTTCACGCAGTCAGTAGGGTTGGACTCCAGAAGCACGTTCACTGTGCTGTCCCACCTCTCAAGGACTGACGTTTGTTGCTGTGTATAGAGGACCTACTAAGTGCCCTTCATTCTCCACATGAAACCTACAGAGTAGCTGGTGACTTACAGGTGAAAGAATTCAAGGAGTGTGGCCTTAAGGCTCCTTGGCTAAGATGTGGTGGTTGCCAGGCTTCACATCCGAACCTGATGCCATGTCCTGTTGATTTTTGACCACACCCAGTTCTCTCTCCCCCTCAATGCCACCATGCGGTGGGGGGATCAGTGGGGTGGTGGTTTGGCTCGTGGAAACCTCTGTTTGCAAAGCCTTGGAAGAACACAGAGTTACTTCAGTATGGTTCTGAGAGGGCGTGAAAAGCATCTGGGTCTGTGGAAATCACCACTGGCCCTTGTGGCTTTTTGGCCAGAGGGAATAGGTCGTGAAAGACCCCTTAGCTTTTCGTGGTCAGCTGACGGCAAGGCTTGTGAAGGTGGAAGCTGGAACCTGGTGTCCTGATGTTTGGTCTTCTTCTAGGAGGAAGTGGGAGGGATGTGGGAGGCTGGGGAGTCAGGAAGGCGTAGATTATAGATACATCCAGCTGGGTGGGGTGAGGAAGGAAGGATTCCATGAGGAACTAGCCTGACCATCGCAAGCTCTTGGTGAGTGGTGGCTATTAGCTATTTTTGTCTACACCCTGAGGTGGATGGGCAGTGCAGGGAGGAATTGGTGGGAGTTTTGGAGTGGTTTTATTATTCAGATGTAAAAGTAGGAAATTAAAGTCTTTAATGAAGGATCAGAACTCTCCACCCTGGTTTTTGCGCCTTTTTGGAGGTGGTGGTAGCATTGGGAGGTAGGTTGAGCTGGGGTGAGCAGAGAATTTAGGGGCAGGCAAACTGGTGCATTTTACATTCACAACGTGTACATAATTCACATCTGGCATTGGCCAGAGATCTCTTCCTGAGAGAGAAACTTACAAAGTAAACAGTTCTTTAATAATTGCAACCCATGAATTTTGCAAGATGCTCTTCGATCAATAGTTAGAAACTCACATGTTTTCAGGGGTAGTTGGGAAGGTAAATAAATGGAATGGGCTGAATAATGAAAAATCACACTGCTTCTTGATCTTTCATATGCTCACGTTTGATAGAAAAAAGCCACAGATTGGGTACCGTGTTGCTTGGCAACTAGTATTTGCCCTCAGCATTGAGGTGATGCTGGTTGGGAGTGTGGTGAACTCGTAGGACTTAACCCACCAAAAGGGGAAGCTGACACTCCGATCCAGTTAATTGCTTCAATGTGACCGGGTAAGAAAGCCAGATCTTATTATTATTATTTTTTTTAGAAGCTAAACATTAGGATTTAAAAAATGCTAGGACTCCTAATTTTCACACTTTGTACCTTCTATATATACAATTTTTATTTGTCGGTTATCTATCAATAAAGTTGGAAAGCCCAATGGGGAAAAATAGAGCCATGTTCTAAGGGACATAAATTAAACAAAACAAAACAGAACACTGTGGATTGAGTAAAACACGTCAGCGGGCTGGATTTGGACAATGACGCTCCCATTTAGGCCCTTCAGATGTATCATACAACGTGGAGAAGGGGTTCAGACAGGGGTTTGGAGCTTGCACTCTCACCTTCCCTTGAGATGAGGGGATGAACCCTTGCAAGGAGTCTGCAGATTTGTGCCTTAGCCTCTGTGCTGGGTGATCTGAGTCCAGTTGCTGAACCATTCTGGGACTTACTTTCTCCCTTCATAAAGTCAAAGTTTGAAAACTAGTGTTTTCAAACCGTGTTCCTTGAGTTCCATCAGGGGGTTCCGTAAGTGTTTCATTAAAATAAGATACCTTGAACTTTAAAATAAATACATAACAAAACATTGCTTCCATCCAAGTGTACATATATGTACATATACATGTGTATATTTAGATATGTGTGAAATGTGAGACTTCATACATGTAGTTCTTCAGAAGATTCCTCTCGAAATAATAGTTCTGCTGCTAAAAATACCCATGGAAACTTCTGGCCTGGGATTTCCTCAGCTCTGCATCTCAAAGTTCACATAGCCTCACCAAAATAGCCCCTCTGGTTACTTTGTGTTCTGTGCAATTAGAAGAGTTCATCATGCCTCCAGCTGTCCCAGGAGGGAAGAGATGAGCCAGCTGGTCTATGCAAGCTGGTTGGTGCCCATCCCTTCCATCGGAACCGCACCTGGCTTTTCTGGGACACAGGGTTCTGGATTTTGCTGACCCTTCTCTGCAATCCCTTTCGATGACAGCATCAAGTTCAGAGAGTCACCTATTTGCAAAGGAGGCAGAGTAAGCCAGCTCCTTCTCGCCTTTGCCACGCTGCCTGTCCCTTGCCTTTTGGACTCTAGGGTGGAAACGGATGCCCAGCATGCATGCCACCTCCCAACGCCACACTTGTCTTCTGGGGAGTTTCCCATAAAGATGTTTACTGCCTGGCTTCTGGGTTCAGAGGGACAGCCCATCCCATCGACCATTTTCATGATCAATGAATGATGTACCTTTCAGGGGCCACTTTTATAGTGCGCTCTTGGGGGTGATTTTCACCAGGGAGATAAATGAGAGTTAGGAAGAATGATGGCCTTTCAGAATTGAGATCCCTGCATGCACCAAGTCCCATAAAATGCTGTTTGATTTAAAAAATTGCTTGAAGCAGTTCACATTTTAGTTAATTACGTCAGTGGGTAAAAATAACTATTGTCATATGGTGCGTGGGCTTGGTTTTAGAAGGATAAAGAGTCTATTGTTACCCATTGTGTTATTCAGCCACTTATTATCTATCCCTAAAAACCAAACGTGTATAATGGAAAACCTGAAGATTTGTCACTTGCTAAAATCCAGGCTGCTCTGTGAATTCACCCTCACACTCCGCTCTTTTTGAGAGCAGTGCAGAAGCCTTCTTAATGGAGTCCGTTTAAATGCGTTGCTAGAACCTGTCCCCAACACCCTTGGCAGGCAGGGGTTCGTGGCCGGCAGCCCTGGAGTCACTTGGGTTCCGTAGTCTCAGTGGAGACTTGCTCAGGGACAAGCCAACTGAGTGCTCCTGGGAGGGGTTAAGGTACAGAACTTCCAAGTCAGATAGACCTGGGCTAGAATCTTAGGTTTACTAGCTGTTAAGATGCTGGATCAGGACCTTCAGTTTTCCAGGGCTTAGTTTCTCCATCTGGAAAATGGGGATGAACACCGTTACTGCCTCCTGGGATTGTTGTAAGGCTAGTTGAGAGCTTAATCAGTATCGTAACAAGTAGAGTCAACCAGCATTAAGTACCTGCAGGGAGTCCCTCTTTAGGTGGTGTTTCTACCACTCTTCCCTGACACATCGCCCTCAAGCCCCTTCAGACCCAAGTTCACAGTGTCCTTGGGCACCCCCTGCCTGGTTAGTGGGGTGGCTCCACATTGCACTGTCACGTGCTTTCCTGCCTCTTTTGTTTGGAGAGTCGGAACCGCCTTAAGTGCCCTCGGTATCTTGTTGCGGTGCAGGGTCTGGGGCAGGGTGGGTTGGAGGTGGGGGGAAGGCCTGGGCGGCAAGGACTGAAAGGGGCTCAGAATCTGGAAGCAGCTGGGGGCTGGAGCTTTCCTGAAGGTCATCAAGGGAGAAGGTCATCAAGGGAGCTGACAGGTGGCAGCTTCAGGGGTTAGGTGAGGTGGAAGACAGCTCTTAGGCTGGGAATCCAGAATCCTTGTTTTGTTTGAGCCTCAGGGAGATCTCAGATGTGGGATCTGTGTTATGTATATCCTTCCGCTATTTAAAAGTGATGAACTGGATGGTTTGGTGAGACCCTTACGACCCCCCCCCCCCCCACTCCCCACTCATGACTGTTGGGGGCAGTTGAACCTAAACCTCTTGGTCACCATGCTGGGCTGTGCTTACCATAGTCACAGGCTCTCAGAGGTGAGGGGACATGAGCCCTGTGGTGTGGATCCTTTGTGCAGCCCTGCAGACCCTTGCCTGCTCATCTCCACCTTCCCTGCCACTGGGAGGAGGCTGACCTCCATGGGCTACGTCAGTGGATGCCCTTGACTTCTCCCAGATAGAGATGGGGGAGGAGCAGTCCCTCAATCCTTTTCCTTTCTTTCCCCATTGCTGCTGCCTTAGGATTCTTGCCCGTCCCTTATTGGCTCCACTTACCCCACCCCCACTCTTGTAAAGAGACTCTTAAACTATCTTCAGGACCCCCCACCCCCACCCCGGTTGAGTGTGCCCATTTGTCCCTTTCAGGATCCCGGTGAATATTAGCATGTTTTAGAAAGAATAATGTAGTGGTTGTATTTATTTTTCACCGTGCGCGTTGTAGGGAGAGGTTAGAGGAGGGGCAGCCAGGGGTGTGGATGAAGAAATAGGGCCTGGCTGTCACCTCTGGTGTTCATCACAAAGGGCCTTGATTTAGGTGTTGGCCTTTTATCCTCCAAATGAGGGATTATGGGTAGAGTCACAGTGACGCTCTGACAGGATTGAAGGGAAAATATACTGCAACAGATATTACCCGCTTCTGGTACTTTTAAATTTTTTGAAAGTGTATACTGAGCACTTCAAAAAATAAATACGGCCTGAGTTTTTCTGAGCCCTGGGAGGAGGCTGCTTATGTTATTTAGGGCTTGGGGTTAAGAGGATTTGGTTTATGGTGGCCACAGTATGGAAGGGGGGAAGTCAAGGTGCTTTGGGCGAGGAAGCATCTTTAGGACCTGGCTACTGAGTGTACCGGTGGAGGGCGAAGGGAGGGAGGGGTCAGGTTATTCTGGTTATAGCCTGGGAGACAGGTTTAATGGGGTATTTACAGGGAGACTTGGAGAGAAGAGAATCCATATGTGTGTGCTTTGCTGTGAATGTAGGAGTAAAATTTATATGTAGAGGAGCTGGGGAGAATTTCAAAGTTTTAGGTAAATGCAGCTAATGACATCCTGTGATTTAGGTGTTGAGTAGAAAGAATCCACTGTTCAGAGTGGACCACTGATGTAATGGCTGCAGCTTTGGCTGTGTTGTGTTGGCATTGAGGGCAATATTAATAGTTTGGTTTTCCGGGGGTCCTGGAAGAGGATACTTCTGCCTGGAACTATAGTTTCAGGACCGGTGGTAGTTTCCAAAGAGAACGAGAACTTTGTTTGGCTCATCACATCGGCATAACCAAAGTGAAACAGGAACACATTCGGGGAGGGGAGTGATGAATAAGGCTGGAAGGCTCAACAGCCGGGGTCTGCTTCTCGGAAAAGAGTCTGGAGGTGACTCTGCTATTCAGTGTAGGATGGTCAGTTAATACCAGCCATCTGGTTGACTAGTAGGTTTCTACTGAGCCTGGGGAGTCGAGGTCAGCAGACTTTGAAGTCTGTGGCAGAATTGAAGATAGTATCATACTCTTTTCTTTTTTTTTTTTTTTTTTTGTATGTCCGTATGTCTTCCTCTTAAATCAGTGAGCCTAATCTCTCATCTCAGTGATTGCTTCATTTGCCCAGCCATGGGGGCCTGCAGAAGTCTTGGGTCATCTGTATGGGGGATTTTGCAGAGGAGTAGTGAGAAAGGAGGGTGAGCTATGAGTACTCCATCTGTGTCTGCATCCCAGGAGAGAAGGGGTTGGGGAAGCTTAGTGAAAGTGGTTGAGGTTGAGGTAGAAATCAAGACCTGCGTTCTGGTTTTGGTGCTTCCTCACTGGCTATGTGTCCTTGAGTAAGCCGCTTTCTACCTCTGGGCCTCAGTGCCTACCTCTGTAACTGAGCTGTTGCTCATTCATTTAAATGCTTCGCAGATAGGAGTTTCAGATTGCCCGTTGGTTTTGTCAGTAGGATCTGAGCCTTGGTGTTGTCATCTGTAAAATGGGGATGAAAGTACCTTGCAGAGTTGCTCTGAAGATTTAAAGATGATGGTGATAGCAATAGCTGTTAAAGACATCACCTACTTTCATCCTTACCACAACAAGGCAGGCATGATTATCATCCCTGTTTACAGATGTAGCCCCGGAGGGACAGAGAGGTTAAGGTCCCTGCCCAAAGTCACAGAACCAGTAAATGGTGAAACTGAATGATTCCCCCCGCCCCCCCCCCCCCCCCCCCCCGGGCAATCTGATTCCAGATCCTAAGCTTTTAACTGTGATTCCATGACTCTGCTCAGACAAGGGATGTAGAAAGCACACCTCAGTGCCTGGCACACAGTAGGTGTCCAGGAAACTCGAGTTCCTTCCTTTTTATCCTCAGAATGCGAAAGTGGAGGTTGCCCAGAGTGCCTTTGGTCAGGCAGTTTTGCCCAGCTCAGCTTTCTAATTTCCAGTTCATGGTGCTTTCTCCCTTTTCTTCTTTTCTTTTCTTTTCTCTTTTCCTTTTTCTTCTCATTTTTCATTTCATTTCATTTCATTTCATTTCATTTCATTTCATTTCATTTCTTTTTTTTTTTTGAGAGAGAGAGGGAGAGAGAAAGAATCTTAAGCAGGCTCCACGCTTAGCGGGAACCCCGACTCGGGGCTCAGTCCTACAACCCTGAGATCGTGACCTGAGCAGAAATCAAGAATCAGATGCTCAACTGACTGAGCCACCCAGGTGCCCCCTTTTCTCCCTTTTCTAATTTTCCAAATCTTCTTTCCAAAACCTCCCTATTTATTACCGTCCTCTTCTCCCCCACCTCCCGCCTCTTCCTTCAGGAAGCTTTCTTTCCCTTCTTCCTTCTAGTGGCTGAACTTGATCATACAAAGTTACCTTCCTACTATCTTAAAAAAAAATTGAGATGAAATTCACGTAACATAAAATTAACCATTTAGAAGAGTATAGTTCAGGGGCACTTAGTACATTCAGCGTGTTGCGTGTTGTGCAACCACCACCTTTATGTAGTTCCAAACAGTTTTATTACCTGAAAGGTGACCCTGTACCCGTTAGCAGTCATGCTTCCTTTTCCCTCTTGCTAGCCCCTGGCGATTACTGGTCTTCTCACAGCCTGTTTCTATGGATTTCCCTTTTCTGGACATTTCCTGTAAGTGAAATCAACATATGGGCCTCTGTGTCTGGCTTCATTTCATGTAGCATAATGTTTCTGAGGTTTATCCACGTTGTAGCATGTACCAGAATTTCACTCCTTTTTATGGCTGAATGGTATTCCCTTGTATGGCTGTACAGCACGTGGCTTATCCATTCATCTGTCAATGGACATTAGGTTGTCCTCCACCTTGGCTATTGTGAATAGTGCTGCTGTGACACCCACTCCTTTTTATGGAAGCTCTACTCCCTCATTCAGCTTGGGTTCAGGGGCTGTGACTTCTGGCATCCCCTGAGTCCTAGCCACAGGGCAGGCTCACTCATAACCCTCTTATGGATGGGTCTGCTGAAGCTAGGGGGGAGACGCCTGGGAGCCTCGGATGAGAAGGGGACAAACATTGGAGTCTGATGTGCCGCTGGCACCAGGCAGCCTGTGCACGCTAAATCTAGCTCAGTTTCTGCCCCTGGGGGAGGTAGGGAGGAGAAGAGAGTTTTATCTCCAGCCTCAAGCACCTGTTGTCATCTCTCCTTCCTGTGCCTGGGGCAAGTGACACCAGCCGGGAAACTCAGTTGTGTGACCTCGGGTTGTGTACTCTGAGCCCTTGTGTCCCCATCTGTAAAGTGGGGAGTATAATTTCTATTTTATAGGGTTGTTTTGGGAGATTCAGTAAAATGGAAAGCTTCCTTCTTTTTCTATCAGGATTTGGGGTCTCTGGGTTAGGGAGCAGATGTGGAAGGGCGTTTGAATACAGGATGATTTCTGTGGATGCCTTCTTGATTAGTAATCACTAGAGTTCTTCTGGATCCTCTTAGAAAGGGAAGGAGCAGAGGTTACTCTCATCGTGTTTAGCTGGTACTGCTGGGAAGTTGTCCCCAGCTTCCTCTTTTCTGCAGTTAACTTTCATGGTTGGTGTGTGAACCTATTTCACCTCCTGGTACAAGTAGGCTTGGAGCTAATTTTAGAAAGATGAGTTTTCTGTTGATTGTATTGTTTTATTTTATTTTATTTTACTTTATTTTATTTTATTTTATTTTATTTTATTTTGAGAGAAAGCGAGTGAACATATGAGCAGGGGAGAGGGGTAGAGGGAGAGAGAGAATCTTAAGCAGGCTCCATGTTCAGTGTGGAGCCCAATCTCACAATGGTGAGATCACGACCTGAGCCAAGGTCAAGAGTCAGACGCTTAACTGACTGAGCCACCCAGGCGCCCGGATTGTATTCTTTTAAAAAGTAATTACAAAGTTTCTCCCATGCCAGGTGTCTTGTGGGGGTGTTGTTTGCAAGGGTCTTTTTCTCCTGTGATCAGTGCAAAAGTTTAGGGGTCCGGCAGACCGGGGCTTCCATCCTGGTTTTACTTCTCCCTGACCAGCTCTGTGACCCTGGACGACAGATCATTGGCCTTTCAATTTCTTCATCTGTAAAAATGAGGGTTCATGCGAAAACTAGCTACCTTTGTTGTTATTGTGCCAACCAGTGTTCTTTTGGTTTTAAATGTTAGACAACCCCAAATGAAAGGGGGGTTGCATCTCCCTAGGCAAGAAGGCTCGCGGTAGGACAAGCGTACGATGGGTTGATTTAGTAGCACGAGGATCCAGGTGTTTGCCCCTTTCTCCTCATCAGCCATCCTCAGGAGGTAGGCGATTTCTCCCCTCCTTGTCACACCGAGGCTGTAGCAGCTCCAGGCATCACGGGCAGATCCGATGAAGTGCGGCAAACTAGGACGGCATTTTCTTCCATGTAATTCCTTCTTCTTAGTGAGCAAGCTTTTCCCTCGGAAGCCCCCTAATGGACTTCTCTTGTGTCCCTTTGTCTCATGTTTTAGTCTGGGCTTTTTAGGTCCCCCGGGTCCTGAGGAAAGGATTGAAGTGTTGACGCTTTATTTAGGAAGTCAGGCCCAGTGAGGTCAAGATGAAGGAAAAGAAGGGGGAGTGAGGCCAGGGAAGATGGAAGCCGTGTGATCGTTTCACACTGAGCCGCGAAGAGACACGGCTGGTGTGTTTGTGCGGCACATTGAGGGGGGCTGCCGGGAGAAACTGTACCCCGATTTGTCAGGAACACTCTTCACTTCGCTTGCTGGAGTTTTTGGAGGGTAGAAGGAAGAAAGGTTTTGACGTTGATAGCTTTTGAAATCGATATTTAAACCTTCCCTAAGTCCTGGTATATTTCTCACCAGTTGCTTTACATCGGGAGGCAGGGTGGCCGGTGGTTAAGGACATGGACCGTGAGTCAGACTGCCTGGGTTCAAATCCAGACGCTGCAGCTCACTGGCCCACGAGGGACCTGCTCCTACATTTAGGGTTATTGAGAGGATTGAGTGAGTTAATGTCTGAAAGCACCTGAACAGTGCCTGACAAGTCAGGCTCTGTGCATATTGATGGTGACCCTTGCCCTTTCACCTCTAGAACTCAGAGCTGTTTGTCCCATGTAATGATCATCAGCCAGTCAACGTTTACTGAGTCTAGGGCTGTATAGGACACAGATCGAAAGGCACAGACACTCTTTGCCTTCTGTGTACGCCCTCCTCTGACTTTGGCCTTCCGTGTACACCGTCCTCTGACTTTCTTCTGCGAGTGGTACCTACCTTAGGGGCACCTTCCGTCTGTCCTGTCATTTGATTCAACGGTCTCTCTCAGCCGTGAGCCCCGCAGGGCACAGAGGCTGTCTGTCTGTCTGTCTGTCTGTCTGTCTGTCTGTCTTAGCTCTGGGGCTTTACACTGCACTTGGCACATGCAGGCGCTTGAGAATTGCTTAGTCAATGACCTGTCAGTACTTTCTACTCTACCTTGAAGGACTTATTTACAGACATGTCTTATTCCCCTTGCTTTCCTAAAAGCAGTTAGAGACCAGGCCCCGATCGTCAATGTTTGTGGGCGCTGTTTGGGTGGATGGTTGACTGCATGAATCCCAGTTCAGGATACAACACGTAGAGGCATATATGAAGATATGAAGAGATAATAACACTGCAGAGGGCTGGGACAGGCCATTTTAGGGTCTTGAGGTCAGGTAGTTTATGTTTTCCAACTGCTGGGTGGAAAAAAAGGAAAAAAAGAAAAGAAAAGCTTGCTGCCTGTGCTAACTTGCTTAGCAACCTGCTCCTCATCTTTCTGTCTCCTGTGGTCCATCCAGGGACTAGTGGATTGATGCCTGGCATGGATGGTCGGCAGGGGCTGGAGGCAGGAAGATGAGCTGAAAGAGTGTAGGCCTGAGACGAAGAGGGGCTTGAGGGGGTAGGGTGGGGGTGGAAATGGAAAGCATGGGGGGGCGGTGGGTGGGTGGGTGGGTAGGAAAGGAGAAGCAACAGGGTGTGGGCCCTGAATTTTGTGGGGTGTGAAGAATGAGGAGGAAGAGTCCGCTTCCTTTGGGGATTGGTGCCTGGGCCCCTGGAAGATAGGGTGGCGAGCAGATCTTTTTTTCCATCTGCCTAACCCGTGAGATGAAAGTGAATGTTGTCTTTGCCTTCTCCATTTGGTAAGCCCGAAGGATATTTCCTTTGGGTTGGGTTGAGTGCTTAGGCTCCTGGCCGTGTCCCACCTTGGCCTTGCTGTAGGACCTTGGGCAAGTGTTTTTCCACCTGTAGGCCTTAGGGGATTACTTCCTTTCCAAAACAAGAGGCTCATTCTTTCCTTTAGTGTCATTTACTGAGTGCCTACTGTATGCACCATTCTAGGCAAGGGCACAGACGAGGTTTCTGTTCTCATGGAGCATACGTTTTCGTTGGAGGAGGCTGAAGATAATTGAGGTAAATTGCCAAGGAGGAAACATACTAGTGATGTGATGGAGAGTGAGAGTTGCTAATTTCCGCTGGTTGGTTGGAGAAGGACTGCCTGATGAGGTGGCATTTTAGGCCATGACACAGGAAGGTCTGGGGCAGAGTATTTCTGGAGAAAGGAATCAATGTGTAAAGGCTGTAAGAGAGAACCAGCCTCAGGAACAATGAGAAGGGCGTGATGAGATCATGGGGGATATGTAGACTGTGGTTAAGACTTGGGGTTTTATTTAAGTGTGATGGGGAATTGGAGGACATTTTTTCCACTAGAATCCCTTTTGATTATTTTCCTCTTTACGAGGGCCATACTTTTAAAAATCCTGTTAACCAAAAAAGTGTGCTTACTAAACAATAGATGTACAACTTCAAATTATTTTAGGTTTTTAAAGTATGGGGAAATCATTTATGGATCATGATGCAGATCTTTGAGGACCCTCCGGGGATCTAAAGATGGCAGATTGGGACACTCAACTGAATAATCTTGAAGGTTCCTGTTTCAAACATTCATGCTTCCCAAAGCTGCATGCCATGTAATTAAAAAAAAAAAAAAAAAAAAAAAAAAAAAAAAAAAAAAAAAAAAAAATTACGCCACCTACCGACAGAAGGAAGAAGGTGGACTTTTGCGCAAGGAAAATCCCAAACCCAGTAGATTTCTTCGGTTGTGCACCTGGCTTTACATTCTGTACGTGCGACCTGAAAATGGCTGTGGGGAAGGGTTGTTATGGTCCTGCTTTCCTTTTTGCTTCCCTAGAGAATCTTGATTGTGCGTCTGTGTCCCTGTGCATCAATTCATGATGCAGTGGCAGGGGAGAGGGCTGACCTGGGAGCTGCCCCAGTATTGGATGTATGTGTGGGGAAGAGCACTGGATGGCTCGGCCTCCATATAACTGAGTTAATCCATTGTTTGTAACTGACCTCTGGTTTCACTGAGTTCCCTTATTCAGTGTCCCCACACCCTAGTCCCTGCCAGTAGGCCTTTTTTAATGTAGTCGTTAACACCCCATCCCTATCATTAAATTCTCAACTGCTTTATTCCTGATTTGCATTTTCCGTGGCTGAATGAATGCACTGACTTCCGTTTTTTTTTTTCTGTTACAGATGGTGTGCGCAGGTGACGGTGAGTAGCACTTCCCGGTCTTCTCTTGTGTTGTTCGTTATCGCCCCCTGCTGGACACAGCATCATTAACAGCAATGTGAAAATCACAGAAAATGCAAATTTGTTCAAACTCTTAGTTTCCAGTTTTATTTTAGAAGTGGGGTGAGTGTGGAAACAGCACGTGAAAGAACGAATTCAATCATTTGCACAACTTTGACAAAAATTTTCTATTTTCTGTGATTTTTACTTTCCCCAGCCTACATCTGTGGGTGATTTTTTAAAGACTTTGTTGTCACAATGCAGTATGATTTATATTTATTTTATGTGCTGTTTTCCTATACATATTTTTTGGGGCTGATACATTGCTCCATGATTTTTAAAAGTGATATACAGGGTGTATGTAACCTTTGGAAAACCAGACGTAGCCTCCTATATATTTTGCTTCCATGTGGAGGGCTGAGTTCCGGTTGCTAACTAGCGTTGGCCCATTGAAGTTCTCCCTAGTCTAGAGTAAAATGAGAAAACTAAGACTATGATAGTAAGATTTAAGTGATGCTAAACATATTTAGTTGAAAGCACCATATATTCTGGGATTATGTCCTTACTATTTTTTTTGGTCATTATTTGTTTCTATAAGAAATAAATATAACCGTATTTGGTAGTTAAAAAAATGTACCTTTTAGCATAAATAAAAATTGGTAGCTCTTGTCTGTCCTCAAAATTTGGGGACTTTTTTTTTCCCTGATTGGTAAGATCCCAAAGTTTGTGAACCATAGAGATAAAATAATTAGAATGTTCTTCCAGTGCCACGGCAAGGGGGCAGATCTTGCTGAAACCTTGTAATAAAGGCAATCTCAGTTAATAACAGTGATTCTGCAAAGTCTGTACAAACAATGAGAAGAGCTCTGCAGTTGCTTTTTCTTGCTTGTTAATCAGTTTGGTAAATAAACCGGTAGGTACCTTGTGTAGCCTTGAATCATCGGTGCCAAAGAAGAAAACTTACGTGCGTGGAGAAAAGGGGGCAAAGGGGAGATGAGAGAACTGTGATTCGTTTTAAAAATCATAATGAAAACCTGTTGTACAGCAAGTATATAGTGGGAGGTGCCATTTTATTAGTTTGTGTGACCGCTGTATCTGACTGCTCAAATCAGTCACAGTTTATCACTGAAAAGTTTCCTGGTGTCTTACTGAGATGGATTTCAGTGGCTGTAGATGTGACTGATACCAGATCACAGCTGAAGCCTAGAACATTGGAAAGAAAAATGAAATGCAAACTAAAAAGTCTGTGAACCATTGCTCTAAAATGATTAGAATGTTCTCCCAGGGCTTTGAGTAAAATCACATGCTAATGACCAACAGGATGGGATACTGAACTCAGATTTTTTGAAATGTCCAAATCCAGTGACTTTGGTTACCATATTATAAAAATAAGCCTTTATGTTAAAAATAGTTTATTAGAGCTGCCAATAGAGGAACTCCAGAATGGGAGGCTTTAAGGGACTGATTCTAGGTCACAGAGGTAAGGGACAGAGTGGGTCCGTATGTCTAGTTCTGAATTCAAAGACCAGCTCTTTCCTCCTTATGTTATTCTGTCTCATGCTATCTTTGTGCCCCAAAATGGCGGAGCTTCCTCCTAGTATCAGGGTTTGGCAAGAAAGTTATCTTCTGCACCATGTAAAACCTCTCCACACACAGTGTTTTCTAAGAATGGCGAGAGACTCATTTAGCTTCTTAACGTCTTTTTTTGTATCAGCTCCTGTATAGATTTAATCTGTATTCAAGTGACAGCCAACATTGCCAATCTCTGTCATTTTGGTCTCTGTTTTTCAGCCTTCTGTTTCACTAACACACACGCATGCATGTATATATATATATACATATATGTATCTACAGTTAGTTTGTGGGAAGAAAGTCCAGGAGGAGAAATAGAGGGAAATGAAATTCTGTGATTGCACAATTCACTTCTGAAAAGTAGAGATGCAGAGCAGTCCTGACTCTTATATTTCTTTTTTAAATATCATTTTTTCTTTCCTCTTTTGGGAAACCATATTAAAATAGAATCCTTGTTTGTGTCTGACATTGAAGCTGTGTCCATCAGTCCAACCAGTGTGGCCCCAGCATGGACAAACACAGACTCAGCTGCTTCTACGTACACGCACACAGAAGGTGAAGGTCAAGCTGGGGATAACACCACAGGCTTTAGCCCAACAGCTTCATACACATCCTTCACCACTTCAGAAACAGTCAGTAAGACTTGGGCAGATTCCACGGTCGCAAATGATGTGACAGGTAAGATGAGCTCCCAGGAATGATCGTGAGACGTTCCTTTTCACCCTGTATCCTAGAGCCTTGTCCATTCACGTTGCCTGTGGGGGAGAGATTGGTTTTCGTTAATGGTGGAAGGGGAGGAGAAAAGATGCCATATTGGTTCAAGCCCAGGAGTTCAGGTGATACCTGAATCATTACCTGATCAATGCGGATCATTCGGTATTCAGGTCTTGGGTGCTTTGGGAGGTTTTAAGTAGGTCCACTTTTAAAAATCTTTTGCTATTATTGGCTAGTATTTGCTTTTCTGCTAAGACTTGGGAGCAGTGACCCCGTTAGACATGTGTCTTGATGGTGTCCGTAATTAGTAGGCTTTTCTTAAGCCCGGCAGGGAAGTTAATGCTGTTTATATTTTCAGGAGTATTTCCCGGGCCTGGAAGTTTGGTGTACTTTATAGAAGAGTGTGTGTTTCAAATGAAATGATAGCCCAGTGACACTCGCTTAGGTTTAGATTTTTATTTAGCTTATGTGTCAGTACCCTGAGGCACGTGTTATAGCTGCAGATTTAGCTCTCTCCCTTTTTTTTTTAAGCAGAAAAGAATCAAAAGTACAAAAAAGAGACAAGAAGCTCTTTTAAGCTGGGAAGAACCAAACATTTAAAAATGAACTCTTCTTTTGGTTTTCTGATCTGGGAATGTGATCTCTTTGGCTGGTGAGGCCCTGGAAGCCTGATGTCTTGGAGCCCATGGCACCTTCTGTACATGGAACAGGCAAATGAAACCATCAGTTTTCAGCAGGCTTTTTTTTTTTTTTTTTTTTTTTTCAAGCCAGGAAACTATTTCTTTAAATAAAATCTTGCCCGGAAGCCCCATAAGTAAAAAGAACTGGAGAGAGAGGAGAGAGGACCTGTAGGAGTGGGGTGTCATCAGTACCCTCAAAAAACTCTTGTTGCTCCGTAGAGCACAGGTTCAGAGGCAAAAAAAAACCCCTACGATAGAGGTTTGCTCTATCGTGAAAGAGAGGGGGACAGGTGGAGAGGGCAGGGAGAAGATGGAAAAGAATGAAGGAGGAAAAAGAAGATAGAATTTAGCAATGGGGATGGGGATGAGATGACACAGGCCAGAGGAGGTGGGAAGGTGGCGGGAAATACCCAGCCTGGTTGCTGAGCCCCTCACTCCACCTGAAAGCCCCCCGGGACAAGGCCTTCCTCATCAGCTACTATTTATTGGTCGTGGACTAAGTGCTTAGTTGTTGTTTTTTTAAAATAAAAAAAAAAACCCCATTTTTAAAAAATGTTGTTATTCATTTTTGAGAGAGAGACACGGACAGAGTGTGAGCAGGGGAGGGGCAGAGAGAGAGAGAGAGGGAGATGACCCTAAAGCAGGCTCCAGGCTCTGAGCTGTCAGCACAGAGCCAGACCTGGGGCTTGAACCCGTGAACCGTGAGATCGTGACTTGAGCCAAAGTGAGACACTGAACCGACTCAGCCATCTAGGCACCCCTGCAGTTTGACAATTTTGAAGACAGTTTCGAAGACTCTCAAATCACTGTTGAAGTTAACTGTTGTGGAGCAGAGCAGAGATCCTGAAAATCTTTGGTTACAGGTTTATTCTTTTCTGTATCATTTCCTGCTGTGAAATGATGAACTTGCACAGGACCCTGATATAAAAAAAGTATTTTTAGTGAGTCACATTGGAACATCAGTGACCCCAGTCATTCCCAAGGAAAGGTGACTGCAAATACCTTGTTCCATCAATGACCATTGTGTGTTTTTTAAAATAGAGCCGAGTCAAGTTTCTGATCTTCGTGTTTCCTTCGTGGGTGTGACGCAAGTTGCTATTACCTGGAAGAATGGCAATGACACTGCCACCTGCCGGATGCTCCTTGAAGGCATTGAAAGTTGTAAGGAGTTGCCTCAAGTCTTGGTGGTCAACATATCACACCTGACACCAGGGGTTCGACACAAGGTCACCCTGTGTCTTTCAGAATCAAATGAGGAAGGGAGAGAGTCCTCGGTTACAGATAGTGGCTTAGGTGAGTTACAAAAGTGTGCTTCTCATCTGCCATACTGGTTTTGACTTTCAGTAACTTAATAGTTTTAAGAAATATTGTTCTTGTAGTTGTATAGAGTTTTAGAATTTCTAGAGGGCTTTGCTCCAGACTTTTAGTTTTACCCCACATCTGTATGAGGAAGGAGGGAAATGTTCTCATTTTACAGGTCAGATCATTGGGGTTCAGAATGGCAACAGGGGCTGAAGCTTTCTGAGTCTGGCATCCCGGAAAGGAGCTGGCCCCTTTAGCTCTTTAAACTTTCAGTGCAACAAATACTAGATGCATTAACCCAAGTAGGGCCATCGGATGAACTTGTCACATCTGTTGCGAAAAGCGAAACTTAGCAAGCGAGGCTAGCAGATGTCTTCTGCATTGGCAGTGGAGTAGCCATTTACAGGTTTGAAGCATTTTCAGAGGCAGCCCTGTGAATTGAGAAGAACAAGTGCTTAATCCCCATTTTGCACATCAAGAAATAGTACTACGACGGGGGTGTTAGGATTGTTGACCACAACTGACAGAAACCAGACTTTAAATAGCCTGGGCTAGAAAAGCAACTTGTTGGCTCATGTCTGTTTTCCTGCTGTGGGCAGTAAGGCCCTGAAGCAAGAGATGAGGGGACTCCCGTCTCCTCTGCCTGCCTCCTTCCATATCGGCCTTGACTTCAGAGTGGCTCCTGCCCCAAAGCTCAGGGAGAAATGGCCACCAGCAGGTCCCTCAGTTCACCTCCTATCAGAAGGGGTCTGGCCCAGGGGAGAAATTCCTGGAGTGAGATCAGATTAGCCAGGTTTGAGTCCAATGGCCGTCCCTAGATGACCACCTTTGGAGCTGGTTGGGAGACGATTTTCTTGAAAGAAGGGGAAGAGCTGAAAGCAGCCGAGTTGGAAAGAGAAGGAGGGTGGTACGTGGGATACAAGTAGAGAGCGAAAGAGCTGCTGAAAATCAGGGTCCTTCTAGGAGGATGTGTCTCTCTGTGGGGGAGGAAGGGAAGAATTTGTGGTGTAGTAACTGTGGGTGCTGCCTGACGTGTCCTCTTATGGGGAAGGTGCTGTGGGCGGACAGGCATGTGCTTCCGTTGCAGTTAATGTATTTGACTTTTGTGATGGAAGTAGATGCCAACGCCACGGAGAGCTTCTCCCAGCAACCCCGGAACCACACGGCCCCCGTGTCTGGATACCAACTCAAACGTGTGGACCTGTCTTCGGACCATCTTCTGACCGGAGACACAGAAGTCCTGATTACGGGGTTGGTGCCCGACACGCAGTACCGTGCCACTGTCTATTCTCAAGCAGCAGATGGCACAGAAGGAGGGCCCCAGCGCATAACGTTCAGGACGGGTATGTTGAATTTTGTAGAATGTCTTCAGCCCGCGTTTTCCAGCACCCACTTTGGTCTTCTGTGATTCTCGTCTCTCCGTTATCTCTTGCTTCACAAGTACTTGTGTCGTCAGAGGGAGTTTTCTGGAAGAGATTTCGGACAGAGCAAATCCAGTGAGTTTCTTCCTAACTCCGTGGCCAAGACGCTTCTTTCTTTCAAAAGCTCACTAACGCGTATCGGGCAGCTGCTACGTGCAGACGCGAGGTGCTACCTCGTGTCTTCCTTTCGTGTCTCTGCACCCAGGCCAGTGGGACAAGCTGGTGTAATATTTTTCTCTTATAATTAGCTATTCTTCTTGTCATTTGTTGGTTAAGTATTTTCCCCTTCAGGTAAGAAAATGAGGTGTTTTTTTTTGTTGTTGTTGTTGCTTGTTTTGGGGTTTTTTTGTTTTGTTTTGTTTTGTTTTGTTTTTTGGCCTCCCCTCCAATGCATGCTGATCTTTCTGTGGAAGCTTGTTGATATGTGCATTGCTCTTCCTACCTATAATTTAATGGTATTTCCGCTCTGTAAACTGACCAATATTTGGAGGTGTGTCGGATTGGTGCTGACGAGGGGGCAAAGAAATGCATGGTTCCTTCCTAAGGGGAGTTCAGGATAGATGGGGAGTCGAGAGAGACATCCACGCATTGACAAGTCCATGGTCAGGCCCCGTGGGCTCAGGAATAAATGCTGCACCAGTGTCACCCTCAGGGACTTGGTTGAGGCAACACGAACTCCCACTCTGGTTACCTGACCCAAAAATATATCTGTTCTCAAAGGCTGTCGGAGACCCACAGAATGGAGGGAGAAGGGGTGCGGGCTGGGGGATACAGGGCAGAAAATAAGACTAGGATCCAGGAATCTCTGGGAGGCTAGTAACACCTGGTTACTAGCTGGGACCTGGTAACACCCTCAGGAGTCCGAGTCCCAAGATGGAGACGCTGTCACGTTCGTGATTTCTGGATGGCTGCGTTGGGGGAAGGGAGCGTGGTCCTCCGGCTTCTACATGGATGACGAGCACGTCAGGGGGGATTTGGTGCTGTTGGGTGCCGCCCAGGTGACACGTGGCCACCGTCCACTGCAGCTGCCCCCTGAGTGCTCTAGACAGTGGAAGGCTGGAGCACGATCTTAGCATCAAATCCCGAGGGAAGGCCTCTTCTATAGGCAGGATTTGAACTTGCTTTGAAGAGAGACTAGGATTTGGATAAAGGGAGAGAGGGAGGAAGATATGTCCACCGAGGAAACATTATGAGTGAAAGTGCAGGTGGTGGACCCCGAGGTACGAAGGTAGAGAGGTACGAGGAGCGGGTGACAGCTCGAGGACCCTGGTAATTCTGGAGGGGTCGACTTCGTTCCTAGAGAGTTGTGATCGTATGCTCGTGAGTTGGGTGTCTCTGTCAGAGGCAGTTACTAGCCGGGCCATGTCACTTGCAGGGGCTGGACAGTCTGGGCAGGATGCCTATGACAGGTTGTGTCTGTAAAGAATTACTGCTTTTCCCTGTGCCCACCTTGAAGGAGGGTCCACTTGTGCCCTCCTTTCTTCTTTCCCGTTCTACCGGTGATGCCAGTGTGTGGGTGAGGAGGGGAGGATGTAGCTCTAGGAAAGGCCGCTTGGCTTCTGGGGATCCTCAGTGACCCAGCAGGTTGGCAGGTGGGAGGGCTCGGTGTCTAGAGGGTGGGGCAGGAGGAGGAGGAAGAAGGGGCCCTCCAGGGGTGCCTTTGACAGCGGTGGGGCCGTCCTACACACAAGATGCTTGTGCAAGAGGGTGAATGGGCCCCTCGCTGAGCAATGTACCCCAGGGCTGGCTCCATCCAGAGGATGAGCCCTTTGCCTGACTTGCTAAAAGGGGTCTTGTGGGTTAGCGTGGGCCTCGGGTTCCCTGCTTTTAAAGCTGTCTGAACAGAATTAAATAGTGATTGCAGGGGCACCTGGGTGGCTCAGTCGGTTAAGCATCTGACTTTGGCTCAGGTCATGATCTTGTGGTTCCTGAGTTCGAGTCCTGCATCGGGTTCTGTGCTTACAGCTTGGAGCCTGGAGCTTGCTTCAGTTTCTGTGTCTCCCTCTCTCTCTACCCCTCCCCTGCTCACGCTGTGTCTCTCTCTCTCTCTCTCTCTCTCTCTCAAAAATAAACATTAAAAAAAATAGTGATTGCATCTTAGGCTCTCAGATATATGGATACACATGGCCTGGTTTGTGTGAACTGTCCTAGCACTTGACAAGTAATAATTATAGTAACTTTAACCCTCTCTGTGTGGCATGTGTGTGTGTATATGTGCATATCTAGATGTACATACATGCACACAATACATGTCTCGCACAAAGCATTTTTCAAGCATCTCGTTAGGTGGGATGGGGTTAAGGAAATCATCAGAGCACGTTGAGACACCTGAGATTAGTCGTGGTAGGAAGTCACCTCTAAGGCTGATGAGCAAGGGGAAGAAGGGGTGCTTCTGGAACCTGGTGGGGGCTGGGGCAGTGGAAGAGGCAGCCTTGTCAGAACAGGCAGCCCGAGCAGAGGCCTGTGGGAGAAACACTTCACTGCTTACTCCTCTGCTTCCAGGTCGCCTGCTCACATTGCTTGCAGGTGGAACCCAGTCCCAGGGCCTCTGGCAGGGCCTCCCTCCTTCCTGCCAGCCGCAGTGACGCAGCATGTAGGGGTCAGCCTTCCAGGGCACAGAGCAGTCAGGGGACGGACAGCATGGGTTGGGAGGGTAGGATGGGCCAGTGGCAGATTATTAGAGCTCTGTGTTATCTTTTCTCGAGGTTAGGAATGTTACCCCCATTTTGCAGATGAGGAGACTGAGCTCACATGATTTTCCTCAGAACTACCTGGCCATTAATGCAGAACTAACCTTGGAACCCGGACCTGCCTTGCGCTAAAGTGTGTGATCTTTAATGGGTCCTGTATAGTTCATTCTGGAAGCATATATGCTTGAGAGTGTTTCTGGGTCACCCCAGGACCTGGGCAGGGCATGAGTAGAGTCCATGTTGTTGTTTGAAGAGCCTGTCATATCTCTAAGAGTAAACTCACAAGAAGAACCAAGCGGTAGCTATGCAGTTGCAATTGGCCAGGTCGTCTCTTCACTGAAGATGATGTCTGACACTTGCTGGGACCCCCATACATTGATGTATGTTGTGGTGAAAATGTGTAGGAGAGGAAGGCATGAGTGCTGAGAATCTTTCTTATAATGGATGACAGGCCCTGATGATGGTTTGTCTCTGTCTCTCTCTCTGGCTTGGCCATTCTGGTTACTGTTAATGCCTCTTCTGTCTTCACAGTCGCCAGTCAAGTGTTTGACGTTGAAGTTGTGGACATCAACGCAACAAACATGACCCTGACCTGGAAAATCAATGATAACGAGTCGTCCTCTGTCTATACCTACAAGATACAAGTCACTGGGGAGACGGATTCCTTCACCCTCCATGTCAATGAGACTCAGGTCGTCATTACTTCGCTCAACTCGAGTACCTTGTACAACATCACGGTGCATCCTCTCCTTGGCAACAGTTCCGAGGGCGTGCCGGGTTTTCTCCAAGTGTACACCCGTGAGTTCACTCATTGTTTTGCTGACCTCTCTCACCTGCCCGCTATGTGCCAGGCCCAGGTACGAGACAAAGCTTTGTCCCTACCCTCGAGGAAAACACAGCTCAGTGTGTGAGCTCACAGGGACTCTAACCTCCTTCCGGATGTGCGCCATCGTAACGATGATCGTTGACTGACCCACCCCACGTGCTGAACATGGTGTACATGCTTTCCTGGCACTGTCTTCTTTTTGTTTTACTTTTTTACACTTTTAAATTTTATTTTGTGTGTGTGTGACAGAGAGAGAGAGAGCGAGCATGTGAGCGCGGGAAGAACAGAAAGAGAGGGGGGGAAAGAATCCCAAACAGGCTCCACGCTGTCAGCGCAGAGCCCAATGTAGGGCTTGATCCCATGAACCATGAGATCATGACCTGAGCCTAAATCAAGAGTTGGTCCCTGAACTGACTGAGCCGCCCAGGCGCCCCTCCTTGCACTGTCTTATGTGGTGTTCACAGACCTGTGACTTGGTTGGAATTAGCCTTATTTTATGAATCAGGGAGCCGTGGCTGAGAGAGGTGCTGTAGGGAGGTGTTACACATGTGGCAGAGGTAGGATTCAACAGCTGGGCTGACTCTAGCCTGTGCTTGTAATGACCATTCATTCTGGCATGGTAGAGGCAAAATGATGCACGGAGACAAAAAGAACCTGGTTATTCATGTCCCTCTGTCCTTTGGATACTGACATTATAATGAAGCAGGGCACAGATATATCTCACCCTTTCTTTGCTTACCTGTGCTTTAAAGAGAAGATGACAGGCAGCAAATAAAAAGCTTCCTGTTCCAGGGCACCTGGGTGGCTCGGTCAGTTAAGTGTCTGACTTCGGCTCAGGTCATGATCTCACAGTTCGTGGGTTCGAGCCCTGCACTGGGGTTTGTGTCGAGCCTGGAGCCTGCTTTGGATTCTCTGCCTTCCTCTCTCTCTGCCCCTCCCCTACTTGTGCGCGCGCTCTCTCTCTCTCTCTCTCTCTCTCTCTGTCTCTCTCTCTGTCTCTCAAAAATAAACATTAAAAAAAGATGCTTTCTGTTCCAAAGAAGGTCCGAGAATTAGAGTAAAGCAATAATGGTATACCAGTAGTACATAGTATAACAGTATCGTACCATACCAGGCGCTTTATGGGTATTGCGATGGCCTCCATGGTAGGTATTAGGATCCCTGTTTTACAAATAAGGAGGCTGCAGCCCCACCCAGCCGAATGATTTGCCCAAGGGCGCAAAGTGGCAGAGCAGAGACGTGGGTCCCAGGGATGCCTGGCTCTGGACCCAGGGCTCGTTTCACAGAATGCTTCACTTGGGTGTCTGTTCCTTGCTAGGAAGTACACCTTAGGCACCTTTACAAATGTCTTCTGGACTGGCTCTTTGGGGTAAGTGGAATCTGGTTTCCCTTCCTCACCTTCTACACTTTTACTCTTCAGTCCCTTTGTTAGTTCAGACTAGGTTTGGCTGTGAGTAACAAAAAAACTTCCCGAGGATGCACGGCGTAAACAAAACAGGAGTTTGTTTCTTTGTCCTTGTAGAAGCAGCACCAGTGCTAGGCAGGACGGGATGGAAGAGTGTTAGCCAGGGCTCCGTGGCAGGAAACAGAAGCTTTTTATGAGCTTTTTTCAGCCCAAAGGAACTCGATCCTGGGAGCCGAGGGTTTGCAGAGTTATTGGGAGGGCTGGTATGTTATTTTGCCAGGGCTGCTGTTACAAGTACCACAGACTGCAGAGCTTAAACAACAGAAATTTATTTTCTCACAGTTCTGGAGGCAAGAAGTTTGAGATCAAGGTGATGAACGGTTGGGCTCCTCTGAGGCCTCTCTCCTTGGCTGGAAGATGTCTGTCTTCTCCCCGTGTCTTCACGTGGTTGTCCTTTGGTCTGTGCATGACTGTGTCCTAATCTCCTCTTCTTACCAGGACACCAGTCATATACTGGATTAGGACCTACTCTAATGACCTTGTTTTACCGTAATCACCTCTTTAAAGGCCCTGTCTCCAAATATACCACCTTCTGAGGTACTGGGTGTTAGGGCTCCAACATATGAATTTTGAGGGGACACGATTCAACTCTTAACAGCTGGGGGAGCAGGCTTTAGGCTGGGACCCAGGAATGGCTCCCACACTAAGGGGTGCAGTTTTGTCACAGTCTGCAACCCCCACTGTAGGTGTTGGCTCCAGAAATATATGTTCTGCGCTGTAATCTGGGGATCAGGAAGCCATAGGTGCCACCACAGCCACCGTACTCGTTCTGGAGCTAGGCGGCCTGAGCTCTGGGTATTGCATCTACATTCCAGCTACAAGGAGGAGGAAGGGCAGAAGGTAGTGCTCCACGCGTTCACGATACTTCCTAAAAGTCATACGGTACTTCTGCTCACATCCTATTGACCAGAACTCAGCCACATGGCTAATCTAGCAGCAAAGGAGGCTGGGAAATATAGTCTTTATTTCCGACAGCCAGGTACACAGCTAAAAATCTGGGGTTGTACGACTAAGGGAAAAGCCAGGTAAGGAATGGGTTTTAGGGGTCAACAGCAGTCTCTACTGCATGTTCCTCAACAGAGGTTCTGGGAGGCCTAATAATGTATTTGAGATAAAGCAGCCAGCAACAGCCAAGGTCCTACCCCAGAGTGTTAGCTCGTGCCCACGTGGGTTCACCCCTCCTCTCATTTCCGGTGAATGACTTTGTACAACCTAAGCATGCAGTTTCTATGCTCTTGTAGCCAACTGTTTTCTCAGTAGCCAAAAATACCAGTTGCTAAGGGCATTGTAGGCGATAATACAAAGAAGAGAGAAAGGTCGGATGTCCCAAGTGTGCATATAATCTCAGTGTAAATATTTTGTGAGGTTCAGTCACCCTGTTTTCTGTAGAACCAGGCTCTAAATCTAGTTGTTTACTCTCTTCCCACAGCCCCCCGTCCAGTTTCCGACTTTCGAGTGACGAGTGTCGGCACAAGGGAAGTTGGCTTAGCTTGGAGCAGCAATGACGCAGATTTCTTCAAGATACTTACCACAGAGGAAGGAGCTGGAAAATCTCCGCTGGAAACAGCCACCCAAAACCAAAGTATTGTCATTGGTGGCTTATACCCTGGAACCAAGTATCGTTTTGAAATATTTCCACAAGGACCAAATGGGACTGAAGGGGAGTCCCAGACGGTTTACAATAGAACTGGTAAGCAAATAGGCTGTGTTTTCTGTAAAACAGTGGTGTTTCTTAAATCAGTATAATTTATAATGCCAGGTTTTCCAAATATTGCTTTTAATTATCTAATGAAAATCTTAAAAACATTTATAATGACAGTAATGCATATTCATTATGTAAAATACATAGACAAGCAAAAGAAAATCACATAGTAAACTCTCAACCAGAAATAATCACTGGTAACTTTTGGTGTATTTTTGATGTATGAGATAATCAGTGATAACTTTTTTAATTTTAAATATGTGCCTATATTTTATTTATTTATTTATTTATTTATTTATTTATTTATTTAGAGTGGGGAAGGGACAGAGGGAGAGAGAAGTTGTGGGGTTCCATCACACAAATCATGAGATAATGACCTGAGCCGAAATCAAGAGTCAGATGCTCAACTGACTGAGCCACTCAGGCACCCCTACATATTTTTTCTTTTACAAACATTGAAGTCATCCTATTCATGTGGTTTTATAATCTGCTTCTTACCACATAGCAGCTTATTATGAGTGTTCTTCCCTGTCAGTATAAATATTTCTACAGGATAATTTTAATATCTTCCTGGCATTCCATTGTCTAAATCGGGTCAACAGATAATAATGGCCTATGGGCCACATCTGGCCATTGCCTGTTTTTATAAATAAAGTTTTATTAGAACACAACCATGCTTATGTGTTTATATACTATCTATAACTTCTTTTGTGCTAGAAATGAGCAGTTGCAATAGAAAATATATGGCCCACAATACTTAAAATATTTATTCTGTGTCCCTTAAAGGAAAACTTAGTTGACTTGTGGGCTAGATCATTGTTACCCAAAGTGTGATCCAGGGATCTCTGAGAGTCCCCTAGATTCTTTCAAGGAGTTGATGAGTTGTTATTATTATCATACTGCTTCTAAAGTGTTTATTTGGCTTTTTTAATCTTATTCTCTCATGATGGGTGTATAATGGAGCTTTCCAGATGCTATATGACAAGGGATGACATCATCACTCTGATGGCTAATGGAATGTATGCTTGTGTATTCTTATGTTTTAAAAATTCTTCATTTTTTATTTCTTTAAAATTTTTTTTTGGGTTTTATTTACTTTTGAGAGAGAGACAGAGAGAGAGCGAACGAGAGAGCATGAGCGGGGGAGGGGCAGAGAGGGATGGAGACACAGAATCCGAAGTAGGCTCTAGGCTCTGAGCTAGATGTGGGGCTCCAGCTCATGAACCGTGAGATCATGACCTAAGCCCAAGTCAGAAGCTTAACCAACTGAGCCACCCAGACGCCCCTTCATTTTTTATTTCTAATACAGTAAATATAAATATAGCCTACATAAATAAAAATTCTCTTTTAAGAAGGTAAAGGGGTCCTGAGATTCAAAAGTTTAAGAACCAATGATATGGATGTATTATAAATTATTGAAGTACTCCCCTATTGTTGGAAAAGTAGATTGTAGATTATTTACAGTCTTTCATAAACAGCATTATTCTTTGAGCCTAAGTGATCTTGATAAAAGTATTTCATCAAAACAATTTAATGTTCATTACTGTTGTTTTTAAAATTTGAAATACATTTTTTGGGATAGCTTGGAAAACATACACTATTCCTTGAGCTTTGATTGCAAGAGAATTGAAATCTTTTATATAGAAGGGAAGAATAAAAAAACGAGGCCTAATTCCTTTAGGCACACATGAAATCATTTGGGCTTTTGAGATTCTCCTTGTGTAGGTTTCTTCAACTCTGTTGGTTGGGTGAAGGCATTGATAGTTCCTTGAAAGGTCTGTTTCCAAAATAAGGGACTGCTAAAGTGCATTCCTTAGATGAAATGCAGTAATTCCATTTCAAGTCTGAATTTTATTTTTTTGTTAAAAAAATTTTTTTAATGTTTATTTATCTTTGAGAGAGACAGAGCATGAGTGGGGGAAGGCCAGAGAGAGAAGGAGACACAGAATCCAAAGCAGGCTCCAGGCTCTGAACTGTCAGCACAGATCCCGATGCGGGGCTTGAACCCATGAACTCTGAGATCATGACTTGAGCCGAAGTCAGATGCTTCGCTGACTGAGCCACCCAGGCGCCCCTCAAGTCTGAATTTTAGATTATACTGTTGAGATGGCGTCTTAACGTCAACATATATTTCTGTTTTTCTTTTGAGAATGTCGCTAACCGTGAGGATTACCGTGGTGGGGGACACTTGATATTGTGTGAATTGCCAATGCCCAGAACTTAATGTGATAATAGCTTAATATATTGGGGGTCTGCAAAGTGCTGGGCTCTCATCTTTTATTTAAAAATTTTTGTCATAACTTCACGAGGTAGGCACTGTTAGCATCTCCGTTTTCCAGAGCAGGAAATGGGAGTTCTGTGAGCTTTATAACTGGCCCAGAGTGACAAAGGAGTGAACTGACCTCTGGCTTTGAAGAATGAGGTCTCAAGCAGAGTGTGGACTGATGGTCAGCTGCAAAGCAATTTAGGACTATTCGTTGAGGAGAAGTTACATCTCTTGTACTGTAACCTCTAATTGAGTCCCATTGAATGGGAATCATGAAGAGTTGTAATAAGGCACTAATCTCTTAGGGGATTATCATTCTATGGTTGAACAACTTCCATTATTAAAGTCAGTATAACAGCATTAAAGGCAATTTTGAAGAAGGGAAACAAATGCTATATGATTCAGCAGTTCCAATTCTGCGTGTGTGTGTGTGCGTATGTTTGTGTACATGTTTATATGTGTATATGTATGTATATGTATTTATATGATATTTATATTTCCCAAAGGATTGAAAATAGAGACTCGACCAGTTATCTGTATACCAGTGTTCATGGTAGCACGATTTACATCAGCCAAGAGTAGAAGCAGTCAAGTGTCCAGAGAGCAGTGGATAGACAAAACGTGGTATATCCACACAATAGAATATTATTCAGCCATAAAAATGAATGAAATTCTGATACCCGCTGCATGGATGAACCTCAAAACATTATGCTACGTGAAAGAAGCTAGACACAGAAGGACAAATATTGTATGATTCCACTTACCTGAGGTTCTTGGAATAGGCAAGTTCATAGAGACCAAAGGAGAACAGAGGTTACCAGGGAGGGAAGTGTGGGGAGTTGCTGCTTAAATGGAACAGAGTCTGTGTTGGGGGTGATGAAATATTTTGGGTATAGATAGTGATGATAGTGTCACAAAATTGTGAATGTATTTAATGCCTCTGAGTTGTACATTTACAGATGGTTAAAATTATAGATATGGATATTTTGCCACCATAGAAAGGAAGGGAAACAAGAAGAACTCTGCCTTCTCACCCCGCTGAATTCCTTTCACATCTGTGTCCACAGTCATAGGTTTTGTTTACATCGTTGTAATTATTATACAAATAATTGTAATTTGTATTTCAACTGTTTTTTTTAACTCAGTGTATATTGTAGCCTCCCTCCCATAGTATGTATGGTCTTTATGTTTTTAGTGGCTGCAGGATGTTTCATTATATAGCCAGATCACAGTTTATAGAGCCCTTCTCTTTTTATGGAATATTTAGGTTATTTCTATTTTTTTTTTTACATTTATAGATAATGATGTACTTTTTTCTTTTTTTGAAGTTTATTTTGAGAGAGAGAGAGAGAAAGAGAGAGAGAGAATGCATGTGGGAGGGGTAGAGAATCTCAAGCAGGCTCCCATGTGGTGAGCATGGAGCCTGACGCGGGGCTTGAACCCTTGAACCCTGAGATCACGACCTGAGCTAAAATCAAGATTTGGATGTTCAACTGACTGAGCCACCCAGATAATGGCGTCCTTTTATGGTCTTTTGTCTGTGGAATCCCTGTGACATCAGGAATCTGGTGGTAGGGAAAGAAGACTCTCAAAGCTACCTACCTTTACAGAGGAGCCACTTAAAAAAAATTTTTTTTTTGGAAGAGAGTACATGTGTGTGGTACATGCATGTAAAACACACACACACACACACACACACACACACACACACACACATACACATACACACAAGGTTTTACAGTGAAAATATTTCCCTCTTTTGTCCCCTCACTCAGTTCCTCTCACGAGAGGTGACTTGGGTTCCCAGGTAAAGAGAGAAATGTTTTGAAAGCAAGGGCAGAAAAAGTAGTAGCTTACATGGTTATTTCTGGGCCTCGATCTGTGCATGCACATTACAGCTGGTTCGGTGTGTAGAGGTGAGATGGGGGGGAGCAGGGTACCCCGAGTACCCCTGTGGGAGAGTTCTCTTCTGACCCCAGCTGGGAGGGTGGTTGGGGGGTGTGCGTATGTGTGTTTTCCCTTCTCCACCCTGGCCTTGAATACTCTCAACCTAGCAAACGTCAGCTGTCCATTTCAGTTTTTCTTTTTGGTATATGCCTGTGTTACAGGAAAACGTTTTCTTTTCAGGGAGTTAGATTAAACACACACACATCCACACACACGCCCACTCACCCCCACACACATACACACCCCCACACACACCAAACTATTTATTGAGCTGTACTATACATATTGAAAACACACGCATCATAAGTGCATAGTTTGATGCATTTTCACCAACTGAACCCATCTGGTCATCAGCACTCAGATCAGGAATCTGAATAAGACCTCCACCCCAGAAGACCCCCAAAGGGGGCGTTTTTATGACAAAAGCGAAAGACCAGAGAACCCACAGGACAGATTGGTAAGCTCGCTCATCTGTGTTACGGAAGAGCCAAAATTCTCGAAAGACAGGAGTGTGCGTGTTTCTCGCTTGCTTTGGAGTTTGCCCTCTGTGAACTCGTCTGAGACTTTGCTGGCAAAAGAGCAAGCTCTCTGGACACTTTGCAATAAAGCTGGGTGTTAAGATGGTCCTTGACACTTCCTTTGTACCTCCTTTCCTCCCACCAGATCCCAGTGCCGTCTTTGACATCCGCGTGTTCAACGTCACCACAACCGGGATGGAGTTAGAGTGGCAGAGTACGGACAATGCTTCCGAATACACCTACCACCTAGTTATACAGTCCGAGCGCGGCTCTGACAAGATAAACAGTTCTCGCAAAGAGATCACTCTCAGGGATTTGGTTCCAGGCACCTTATATAACATCACGATCTTTCCAGAGGTGAACCACATCCAGGGGAAGCCCAGCTGCACGGCACAGTACACATGTAAGTCTCTTAAGGACACCCTGGTAAGTGGTGTTCTTTCTGATTCTCCTGGAGGGTGGGAAGCAAGCATTGGTTACACGGTGAGGTAAGTGGCCATTCCAGGTAGAATCTGATTCCAGGTAGAATCTGAAGCTGCTTAAGCTGAAAACATTGGCCTCCGCAAAGGTTCTGGTGTTCTCTTGGGGCATTGGTGCTGAGCTGTGTGAGCTTGGAATTGTCCTTAGAAGCAGAAAGATCCGATAAACATGGACAACATAATTATTCCATTCATTCCTTGGGAATACGGACTAGAGGAGAGTCACCTTGTCTTGGTGACATTAGAAGATACTGCTCAAATGGGGAGCTTTGCTTGCAGAGTAGTAAGGAAGGCATCTTGCTAATGTTTGATCTAACTATATGGTAGAGATAGATGGTAGTTTGTATTATCTTTTTCGCATATATTTTCTCTTTCATTAATCAGATTTCCAAAACAGATACGAAATTATACCTGGAAAATATATTTCAGATAAACTTAAAAAAGAAGCCTGGAAAATGAATTCTTTTGAGATTTAATCTGTATAATTATTTTCTGAATGTCTTTTTGGGAAGCCTTCTGTATTTTGAGTCAGCAAATGTTAGCTTTATTTATTCTTTCCTCAAAGGAGCCAGGCTATTTTTAATTGTTAAAAAAAAATTTTTTTTTATTGTTTATTTTTGAGAGACAGAGAGAGAGAGAGAGAGAGAGAGCAAGCACAAGTGGGGGAGGGGCAGAGAGAGAGGGAGACACAGAATCTGAAGCAGGGTCCAGGCTCCAAGTTGTCAGCACAGGGCCCGACATGGGGCTCGAACCCACGAACCGTGATATCCTGACCTGAGCCAAAGTCGGACACTTAACCGACTGAGCCACCCAGGCACCCAGGAGCCAGGCTATTTTTAGATGCAGTAAATAAAATAGTCCTGGAATTCAAGGCTTATCCGTGCCTTTTTTTTTTTTTTTTTTTTTTTTAAACTAAGGGCCCAGCAATGTAGCCAACATTGAAGTAAATACCAGCACCACGGAAGCAACCTTAAATTGGCAGAACTTGGATGAAGCTTCTCCCAGGTATACCTACTACCTTTATATTGGGAAGGATGGAAATTTCAGCCAAGCAACACAACTAGTCACAGACATTGGCGTCACCTATGCTACCGTCACTGAGTTAATACCTGGCTCGTCATACACAGTGGAGATCTTCACCCAAGTGGGAAATGTCACCACGCCACTGGCATCTGGCAGGCAGTCATTCTGTACAGGTGAGTAGCCTCAGGTGCCTCCTGCACTCTTTCCTGTGTGGTGCTGACCTTGCAGGTAGGTCCTCTGCAGGCTTTAGTTTATTAGGTTTCGGGTCGTGTGTGGTAACAGACCCTGGACTCTCCGAGAGAGCCCATTAGCTTAGTAGGGCTGTCTTGTCCTCCTCATTTATTCATCCAGCAGATATTTATGCAACACTTACTATACGCCAGGCGCTGTTAAGGGACACCCCCAAGTCTCTGCCTTCCTGGAACTTCGATTCTGGTGGAGAAGACAGACAGATAATAAGTCATTAGATGATGATTACTGCTAGGGAGAGGGAAAAGAACAGAGAAGGGGGAGAGGAGATGTTTATGTAGGATGCCCTGGGAAGGCCTCAGTGAAAAAGTGACTGTTGAGCAGAGACCTGAAGGAAGTGAAGGAGCCGGCCAGATGGCTGTCAGGGTGTAGAGCATCATAGGCAGAGGAAAGGCCAGTGCAAAGGCCCTGAGTCTGGAGTATGCCTGCTGTGTTGCAGGAAGAGCAGGAGGCCAGGATGGCAGGAGTGGACCAATGGGAGCAAGAGGGTGATGGGTAGGTGGTGCGGCCCCGGGAGGTGACGGGCTAGGAGAGGGATGCCATTCAGGCTTGTGGTTCATGATTTGGCTTTCCCACTGAAGAAGATTGAAAAGGATATTGTTAAAATGGATTTTTTGCCTTTCTCAGTCCTTATCTCTCAGTGTAAAAAGTGCTATAAAGAGAAAGGTAGCCCTGTGTTTAACCTAAGGAGCTTTCAGAGAGCAACCCAGGGAGTGTTCTACAGATGGCTGTGAGTACTTGGGCTCACGGGTCTGATTGGGGCACCTTTGTCACCCCGGCGCCCGTGCACCACCTTATTCTTCCCCCTCTTTGTACCTACCTCTTTCCTTGCTTAGACCAAGCCGCTCAGGTGTGTTCAGGCTGATTTGGAAGCTGAGGGCTGTCATCGGATCAGCCTCCCTGGTAGCGTAGGAGCTGGCACTTTGATGACCTCTGACCTTTCAGGTGGAGCTGCTACAGAAATCCCTGTAGCTCTGAGTCACCCCTGCTCCTCGGGCCCCGTCCACCTGGTCTAGAAGCTGATCTTTGGGATTTGGGTGGCTTCTGCTGCCGAGACTTACCCTCGCTGTAATTATTGCAGTCTAGAGCAAGAGAAAAATACATACGAGCATTTATGCCTGGGGGTGGCTGGAACAGGGGCTGTGGGGGTAGTGGTACGTTGGGGGGGTTACTTTCCCAGGCCTCTGGCGGAGCATGTGGGAGCTGTTAATTGGTGGTTCGTTAATGCTTTTCCTGCCTTAAAATACTGCAGCACTGAAGCAGTGATAATATTCTGCCCCCAGCACCTTAGTACAGAGCTCTCTATTTACAGCAGTTTAGGGTCGGCCGTCAACAAAACTCTATTGGTCCTCAGACAGGTAGAGACAGACAACACACCATTTGAAAGATGAAGAAACCGATCCCATTTACTGTTGATTATTCCACATGTTGTGTGTATACAAAATGCCCTGCACTTGGATTCAGGAAACCCGGGGTCCAGTTTTGGCTTTGTTGCCTAGCAACCAGGTCATCTTCAGCAACTTACGAAACCTCTCAAAGCCTCAGTTGCTTCATCGGCAGAGTGGGGCAGTATTAACCCTACCTCTTCCAGAAGGATTGTCAGGAGGGCCCCAGAATGAAGGAGTTGCTGCCTCCATACTGTTATGACAGCGCTAGCTCTCGCAGAGCCCCGTTCTCTTCCAGGGTGGTGATTGACAGCCACTTTCACAGAATCCTCATACGGTCCTGCTGCTGAGGCTCGGTTGGGTAACCGGCCCAGGGTCACACAGTTCAGTAATGCCTGGTTCAACGTCAGCCTCTGCGTCTTCTACCATTCTGCACGGCTGTCTCCTCATCACAGATGAGCCGGGATTCGACTGCCCTCCAAGTGCCGGAGTTTGCAAAGGCACCCGTCCCGGACTCTGATGATGTGCTGTGCTTCCCTTGCAGATCCTGCACCAGTAGCCTCCTTCCGCTGCGAGGTGGTCCCCAAAGAGCCAACCTTGATTCTCAAGTGGGCCTGCCCTCCCGGCACCAACACAGGCTTCGGGCTGGAGATCAGCAGAGGGGCTTGGAAAAATGTGACAGACCTGGAGAGCTGCTCCTCGGAGAACGGCACAGAGTACTGGACGAATGTCACATATTTGAATTTTTCTACCTCCTACAACATCAGCATCACTGCCTTGTCCTGTAACAAGACGGCACCTCCCACCCAAAACACCTGCCTCACTGGCATCACAGGTGGGCTTTGTGGTCCACCCCTGGAGAACGCTGACCCAGCGGGTCTGCACGTGTGGCCTAGAAATCCATATTTCTTTTGAAATTTCTGCTAAAATATATACTTTTTAAGTTTATTTATTTATTTTGAGAGACAGAGACAGAATGAGAGGGGGAGGGGCAAGCAGAGAGGGGGAGAGAGAGAATCCTAAGTAGGCTCCGCCCCACCAGTACAGAGCCAGACATAGGGCTCGAACCCACAAAACCGTGAGATCGTGACCTGAGTTGAAACCAAGAGTCGGGCACTTCACCGACTGAGCCACCCAGGCGCCCCTAAAATATTTGTTTCTGCTGGCATAGACCGTTAACCCAAATCTGTAGAAATCAAGTCTTGAAGAGCAGGGTAAGAGAGACTCATTTTTAACATCCCGAAAGTTTCCTTTGCTTTACAGAATAATTCGCTGCCACATTTTCTTTTAGGTAGTGAGTTCCTTTATTATATCACATGAGAAAAGCATTTTCATAGAAATATCCAAATGTACACAGAAGTAGAGGCAAGCATAAAGAAACCCACATATCCATCATCGCCCAGTTAAATATTTGTCGGAGTTTGACCAATCTTCTTTCATTTATACCCCCCTCCTCCCTGATTGGATTACTTTGAAACCAGTCCTCATCATTTTATAATTTTATTTATAAATACTTTAAGAAGTATTTCTCCAAGATAGGGGCTCCTTTCCCCTTTCTTTCAGACATAACCATATTGCCATTACCATCACTGAAAAATTGAACATTACTTTTATTCACTATTATCATATATTCGGTCAAGATTCTTATTTCCCTGGAATCCATATTGATAAGCTCTCCGGCTGTTTTGGAGAGTGGGGGGGTCACACACTGCACAGGGGATCCCCCTAGTCAGACTTTTCAGGCTCATCGTTCTTATTTCTTTGGAAGAAAGTTGCTTCTTATATCTTTGCTTCGTTATCTGTCTTTTGCTCGTCATGTCTTTGCCAAGGTTATGTCTTAGATCAGCCTGGCGGGTTGGTTTTGCTTTGTGCTTTTCAACCCCTGGATGTGTTTCCTTTAGGGTATCTGAATGTTTCTGGACAATTTCCAAAGAACTCGTGGTTGACATAGTAAGAGAAAAAGGCCTCTTATTACAGGGACACTGACTTGAAAAGTGGTGGAGGGGTTCTGTGGACAGAGTGTTGGATTTTGACAGGCCAACCTGGGTTTGATTCTAAGTTCTGCCTTTTACTAGCTGTGCGATCTCAGAGAAGCTGCGTAACCTCTATGAGCCTTGTTTTTCTTCGTTATAAAAAGGGGAAGTAAGACTAGCTTTCAGGACTGTTAAACAAATTAGATGAGGTAATTTGTATGGAAGGCCACTTGACAGCGGCCATGTATGGCTGCTCAGGTTGTGCAGCACACAATTCCAGGGGATACCATTCATATGGACTACAGTGTGCATGGGGCTCCTTGGAGTTGTGTAGTCTACACTGTAGAGGATGGCCCTGGGTCACACTCCTTTGGGTTTCTGCAGCACTCTAGAACATAATGGAAATAATGAACCTTTTTGTAGTTCTCTTTAATCACGTCATCTCTTGAGCTCCTGAGGAACATCAGCCACATCTGATTTGGTATCTCTAGGGCTATGCTCAGTGCCTGGTGAAGAGAAGGAACTTGTCAGAAGTAGTTTCTGAGCCTGGTAGGGTTGGATAATGACCACTTACTTAGTCCAGGGATTCTCTTACTTTCTATTCTGTAGCTCTCCCTTTCCTCAGATGAATTTTCATATACAAATTTAACACGTCTTTTATTTACTGGAAAAGCGGAGCTGCAATTTCCCCAGGAGAGGTAGGAAGCGTTGGTGGGATGGGTAAATCTGGGGGAATTGAAGTGATGGTCTTTTAACCAATATTTGTTAGTCGCACCGTGTGTTCCTGGGGTAAGGGACACCGGTGAGTAAGGCAGACGGGGCCCCTGGAGCATAGGATTCAGCTAAGCAGAGAGAGGGAAAGTGTTTCCAGTCTTGCAGGTAGATGAGTTAGCCTGCCACCCACAGTCTAGTCCTCTCTGGGCAGCTCAAAGGCAGAGCGCTGGGGGGAATCCTGGGAGCCTGTGTTAGGAAGTCTGGCCAGGCGGTTGACGATTAGACCTGGGAACGGCGCCTCCAAGCGGTCACTGCTGTCAGTTACTTGAGTGGTTGCCGAAGCCTGGTTCAGAGCTGCAACGGCCCAGTAGAAAATGTGAGTCTCCTGCAGAATTTAACCTTTTTTAGGAGCTGCGTTAAAAAAGGTAAGAAGGAACAGCTGGCATTGATTTCAATCACATTTTATTGAACTATGTTGAAAACATTATCGTTTCACTGGGTGAAGTAATTTGTGTGATCTCTGTGAAGTTGATTACTGATGAGATACTTTGCCTTCTTTTTTCGTGCTAAGTCTTTGACGTCCAGTCCGTGTTTCATGTGTGTGGCTCATCCGAGTTTGGGCTGGTCATATTTTCAGAGCTAACTGTTCCGGGTGGCTGGCGGCTGCCGTGCTGGCCAGCGCACGTGTGGGAGCCTCGCGGTGGTGTTTTTGTTCAGCTTTCTCAGCCTCCTGGAATCTTGACACACTAATGAAAACACTCAAACTGTACGTGGGAGACAAATTTAGGTAGAGTGCATGTGTGTATGGTGTGTGTGTGTGTGTGTGTGTGTGTGTGTGTGTGTGTAGAAGGATCATCTTTAATTCAGCATTTTCTTCTTTTGTGTTCATCCAGAGGGTGACCGCACAAGCTCAGCTCAGAAAGGGGAGGCACGTCATCATGAGGGTCACTCGTGGGACATTCCTGTGTGTGCTTTTCTGGTTTCTAGGAAGAGGGTCAGTCGGGTTTCTCTGGTTGGCATTTTAAACCAACTCAGGCAAAAATGAGGACTTTAGTGTGAAGGATGTGGAACAGGAACACAGCCAGGTCTCAGGAGAAAGTGCCTTCTCTCCATTGCAGCTTTGCTTCCCTCTGGGTATCTGTTCTGTTCCATCATGGTCCTCAGCGACCAAGCCATCTGGTGCCGCGTCCACGCAGTGGGCAGGTGCTGCGGACAGCTCCCTCCTTGAGTTCCAGCCACACAGGCCTTTTTATCTGTCGCTCTCCTCCTGCCCTGCTTTTCAGGATACGGCATCTGCCTCCTCTGGGTCAGAAGGGGCTGGGGAAACATAGGAGAGGGAGGTTGTTTTCAACTAGCAAGTTTGCCGGGAGCCTTCTCCAGGCATGTGGCGGGGCACGCTGGAGGTGCCATTGTGAGCTGGGGGAATCTGCAGCTCTGCCTTCCACTGCCCTTCCCTGCCTCTTGCTCTGGATGAGCCCAGCACACCACTCCCACAGCAAGGGCAGGACTTGAGGGCATGGTAGCAAATGCCTCCTTAATCATTTTGTTCTTTTTTTTTTTTTATATATTTCTTATTTTGAGAGAGAGAGAGAGAGAGATCGAGAATGAGCACGAACAGGGGGAGGGGCAGAGAGAGAGGGAGACACAGAATCCGAAGCAGGCTCCAGGCTGTCAGCACAGAGCCCGACGCGGGGCTCGAACCCATGAACCACGAGTTCATGACCTGAGCCGAAGTCAGATGCTTAACCAACTGACCCACCCAGGCACCCCTCTTCTTTGATTTTAAATGGTGGGTGATCATGTTTTGTTTTGTTCTGTTTTAGATCCCCCTCCTCCAGACGGATCCCCGAATATTACATCCATCAGTCACAATTCGGTAAAGGTTGAGTTCAGTGGGTTTGAAGCCAGCCACGGACCCATCAAAGCTTATGCGCTCATTCTCACCACTGGGGACGGTAAGGAGGGGTCAGTTACGGGTTAAACAGCCAGTGAGCTGTGTCGTGACCGGGTGCCATTCCTGTGCTCACTGAGGCACATTAGAGCTACAAATACGTGTCTGTTTTTACACTGTAGCCCACGCTTTGGCACTGAGAAGCGGGTGGGTGAGCTATTTGCCCGACGGTCTAGGTCAGGATTGACAGGCCTTCTGTAAAAAGCTGGATTGCAAAGAGTTTAAGCTTTGCAGGCCATGCAGTCTCTGTTGCGGCCACCTGACTCTGCTGTTGTGGCACAAGACCGCTGCGGAAGATGTGTGAAGAATGAGTGTGGCTGTTCCCATAAAATGTTGTCTACCGGAAGGGGTGGCTGGCTGGATTTGGCCTGTGGATCCTACCTTGCTGACCTCTGATCTAGGTTTTTCTTCTCTTTTACAACACAGGGCCCTCGAGGTGGCAGAATATTAGTCTTAAGCAACTCTCTCTCTTTCCCTCTCTCACCCACACGCTCACATACCCACACCCCCCCCCCCCCGCCACCATACTCAAAGGGTGGCTGTCTCTTGAAGGAAAACAGAAAGTGGTTTGCATTTGTGGTGGGAACTTGCAAAGAGCCATCCTCACAGCTGAGAGTGGAGGAGGCCCCCCAAGCCCCCTTTCCTGACAGGACTCCTTTACATTCTTTGGTGGGAAGGAGGGCACGACTAGAGGGTGTCTTTGTTAGCTGTGTGTGGGTGCTTTGCACAAGGCTGGGCTTTCAGGACCCAGTTCTGTTGTTTTTGTTGATTCTTTAAATATGAATCACGCAGGGGCACCTCTGTCCATTCTCTCAGCCCATGATAACTGCCCTCACCTCCTCGAGGACGTAGAGATCAAGCACCTTGTAAGGGGAGTGGGGATCCTGAAAGACAAGGACTTTGCTGGTGTCATAAACGCACGGCAGAGTTTCAACAACTAATGCTGAGATCTCTCAGTCTCTCTGGCTTTTTGTTTGGGGTCTGTTTCAAGTCGTTGTGTTGGAAAGGTTTTCGGCAACATCCAAGCTTATACCTTCGCCGAATGAAGGAGGCAGTATTTCCTAGTGACCACAATGACCAGTACCAGCCTGTGGTGGATGAGACCACACACTCCGAGCTGATGGTCTGGGTTAGAAATCAACCCCACTGTGTGGGCGGTGTGGCCTTGGGCCCAGGTCCTGCTAGCTTTCCCGGCCTTCATTTTCCCATCTGTAAGATGGGACTAGTCAACGTATGTGATGAGACTCTTGTTAGTTGCTATCGTTTAGTGCAGAGAGATTATGTAAGTCAAACAGTTAGAACTCAACAGAGGTAAAGCCTGGACTGAGAGCACCCTTGTGCTCTGTCATCATTGTCATCGTTATCACCCAGTGTCAATGTCATTATGTAGACGTGGGCGAGACGTAAATCTTTGTCTGGAAACCCTTTCTCAGGACTTTCCTTCTGTGTGTCTTTCTTAGCTGTTCGCCCATCTGCAGATGTTTTGAGATATACATATGAAGATTTCAAAAAGGGGGCCTCAAATACTTACGTGACATACCTCATAACAACAGAAGAAAAGAGACGTTCTCAGGACTTGTCTGAAGTCTTGAAATACGAAATTGACGTTGGGAACGAGTCGACCACGCACGGCTATTACAACGGCAAGCTGGAACCCCTGGGCTCCTATCGGTAATGCCTGGTGGTTCTTGCCCTTTGGGGCTGAGCCTCCCGAGCGCAAAGCCCTACGTGCCTGGGGTGGTGGCCGTGTCTCAGCAGCCTCTTTCCTTCTTGTCATCCTACAGGGCTTGTGTGGCCGGCTTCACCAACATCACCTTTAACCCTCACAACGACGGACTCATAGATGGGCCCGAGAGCTACGTGTCCTTCAGTCACTATTCGGATGCTGTTTTCTTGCCCCAGGATCCAGGTAGAGAAAGAACAGCGGTGCTGTTAACATTTCAGTGGGTTTTCGCTTCTGGTGTCCACAGGAAGCCTGGATTTGTGTCTGCCATCAATTCTCATATTCACGTGGCTCCAGGAAGCAGGTCTTGGCCGCCTGGGAGGGCTGGGCTCTCCTCCTAGAAGTTGAGATGTCACCAGGACCCATGTCTGTTCCCTCGACTGAGGTCCCCACGAGCCCCCACCCCACACTCTCCCTTCTCCGAGTGCCAGCTGCACTTCCACTCTGCAAACACTGCATAGGCCTTTGTTGTCAGTGTGGTTATTTGTGTGACCGTGTGCCAGGCACACAATTTCACTTTCGGTACATAGAGCCTTCGAATGTGAGGGTTGGAAGGAGCCACAGAAATCGTCTTGTCCCGTTCCTCTTTTAGAAATGAGGCTGTTAAGGCCCAGAGAGGGGCAGTGACTTGCCCAAAGTTACACAGTGGCTCAGAGGCAGGCCTGACAGTCTTGCCTCAGACTCCTTGTCAAGCACAGCCGTGTTTTGTCACACAGAATCATTTAGGAGCTTCAAGGACCCAAGCGGGGTACATACTCTGCCTTCAGGCCAGAGACAACGTGACTAACTGGTTTGTTAGTTGGTCTCGTTTTTGTACTCGATAGTTGTTGGCTTTGGGAAAGAAGCCCCAGAAGCAAAGTGCAGGGAGTCCCTGCAGCCTTCCCCAATAAACAAAAGGGTGTTATGTCCCAAGAGTACAGAGCTGTCGGTATTTCCACTCACACGTGGGTGTTAGTCTCACAACGTCAGAGGTGGCGGGAACCATGTGGAACATTTTGGCTTGTAGTCTTTATTTTATTTTATTTATTTATTTTTAAATTTTTTTTAACGTTTATTTATTTTTGAGACAGAGAGAGACAGAGCATGAATGGGGGAGGGGCAGAAAGAGAGGGAGACATAGAATCGGAAGCAGGCTCCAGGCTCCGAGCCATCAGCCCAGAGCCCAATGCAGGGCTCGAACTCACGGACCGCGAGATCGTGACCTGTGTCAAAGTCGGACGCTTAACTGACTGAGCCACCCAGGTGCCCCTTGGCTCGTAGTCTTTAAACACTGGTCACTCCACCAAACAAGAGCCAGTCAGGAGATCCTGTCTGCTGCCACCCAACCTCCACGAGAGCGTTTCTGCCTGGCTTTCTATTTTATTTATTTATTTTTTAAATGGTTTATTTATTTATTGTTAAAAAAATTTTTTTATTCTTTATTTATTTTTGAGAGAGAGAGACAGTGAGGCAGAGTGTGAGTAGGGGAGGAACAGAGAGAGAGGGAGGCACAGAATTCAAAGCGAAATCCAGGCTCTGAGCGGTTAGCACAGAACCCGACATGGGGCTTGAACCGCAAGATCATGACCTGAGCCGAAGTCGGACGCTTAACTGACCGAGCCACCCAGGCGCCCCAAATGTTTATTTTTGAGAGAGAGAGCGCACAAACGGGGGAAGGGTCAGGAGCGGGGACAGAGGATCTCAAGCAGGCTCTGTGCTGACAGTAAAGGGTCCGATGCGGGGTTCAAACTCATGAACCGCGAGATCCTGAGCTGAGCCGAAGTCAGATGCTCAACCGACTGAGCCACCCAGGCACCCCCTGGTTTTCTATTTTATATATTGGGCTGCTGCATGCAATTTCATGTGAAGAAAGGCATCTGCGATAAGAACAACTTGAAAATCGCAGATGGCCCAGTTCTTTAAGTTTGCAGTTGAGGATACTCAGGAGAGAGGAGCACTGACTTTCTCAAGACCAGCCTGTTATGGTGGACTGGGGATAGGGAACCCGGATCCCAAATGCCCAGGCTAACTTTATGTCCAAAGGCATTTAACACACACACACACACACACACACACACACACACACACACACACTCTGGTTTGAGGACCCTGGGTCGGTTGTTTGTTCGTGAACATCTTCTGAAGTGCTTTCCATTTGGACTTTTCTCAGGTGTCATCTGTGGAGCAGTTTTTGGGTGTATCTTTGGTGCGCTGGTAATTGTGGCTGTGGGAGGCTTCATCTTCTGGAGGAAGAAGAGGTGACTGTTGCTCATGTTAATGATAATACCCTACTTTTTTTTTTTTTTAATGTTTTTTTATTTTTGAGAGAGGAGAGAGAGACCGAGCACGAACGGGGGAGGGGCAGAGAGAGGGAGACACAGAATCTAAAGCAGGCTCCAGGCTCTGAGCTGTCAGCACAGAGCCCGAAGTGGGGCTGGAACTCATGACCGTGAGATCATGAACTGAGCTGAAGTTGGATGCTTAACTGACTTTGAGCCACCTAGGCACCCCGATAATACCCTACTTTTTATTTTTTAAATTAAAAACTTTTTTTTCTATGTTTTATTTTTATTTTTGAGAGGAAGAGAGAGAGAGAGACAGAACATGAGCAGGAGAGGAGCAGAGAGAGAGGGAGACCCAGAATCTGAAGCAGGCTCCAGGCTCTAAGCTGTCAGCACAGAGCCTGATGTGGGGCTCGAACCCACAGACTGTGAGATCATGACCTGAGCAAAAGTCGGATGCTTAACTGACTGAGCTACCCAGGTGCCCCGATAATACCCTAGTTTTTTTTTTTTTTTTTTAATTTTTTTTAACATTTATTTATTTTTGAGACAGAGAGAGACAGAGCATGAACGGGGGAGGGGCAGAGAGAGAGGGAGACACAGAATCAGAAGCAGGCTCCAGGCTCTGAGCCATCAGCCCAGAGCTTGACGTGGGGCTCGAACTCATGGACCGTGAGATCGTGACCTGAGCCGAAGTCGGACACTTAACCGACTGAGCCACCCAGGCGCCCCGATAATACCCTAGTTTTTAAAGGAGGTTTTTACTCTGGAAAATTTCAGACATTCTCACAGTTGGAAGGACTCATGTCACGAGTTCCCATGTCCCTGTCACCCAGGCTCTTCACTATCTGGCCAGTTGTACTTCGTCTCAGCCCCTATGGCATCAGGTCGGGGCAAATGCTGCAGTGTGCAGTGCTCCTTTCGAACAGTGCCCTCTGGTCCACAAGTCAGTGTTGAGGTGTTAAGAGATTTCATTAAAATTAAAAAAAAAATTTTTTAAGTTTATTTATTTTGAGAGACAGAGAGAGTGGAGGAAGGGCAGAGAAAGAATCCCAGGCAGGCTCCATGCTGTCAGTGCGGAGCCCGATGCGGGGCTTGAACTCACGAACCGTGAGATCATAACCTGAGCCGAACCCAAGAGTCGGATGCCTAACCGACCGAGTTGCCCGGGAGCCCCAAGAGATTTCATTCGAGAGTTAGCTAAGTTTGAACACATGCTCTGACTTACTAGTGGTTAGGGAGCTTCGTTGTAATGTCCACATAGTCTGTGATGTAGGGATAATAACGGGACCTAACTTGTGACAGGGGGAGCGTAAAATAAATACAAGGCTTCAACAGTGCCTTGGACCCTGTATGCTACTATTGTTATCTGTACAACTACCCTTCGAGGTAGTTAAATAGTAAAAAAAAAATCGCAGCTCTGTTTTGCTAGCTCACTCTGCACCTGGATTTGTGTCTTCTGTCAAATCTCATACTCATCGGGGCTCTAGGAGGAAAATCTTTAAAGCCGCCTTGCAAGGAGGCACAAGCTGAGTGTGGGAAGCGTGGAAATGAACTTGAACTTGGTGTTTGCACTTCATTGCTCAGTCTCCTGTTTGACCGTGTGGCCGTTGAAGCCTGCGTATCAGCTGGGGTTCATTCCTGGTTGTCAACTTCTGCCAGTTGGAGAATTTCATTCTGGCTCAGAGTTCCTTGATGTAACTCTGCCCTGTCCCTCTGCCGCCATCTTGCCCTGTAGGGCTGACAGGCAGAGTAAAAAAAATGTCTTCTGAGGGAGGGGTCAAAGCAGCTTTATTGTTTCTTGTTAAAATAAAAGTTATACATGCTTGTGGCCCCCCCCCCCCCCAAAAATACAGAAGAGCAAAGACACAGGATGATTCATAATCACAGCCCAAAACGACTCTGAACATTGATAGGATCGTGAAACTCACACACAAGTGGAATCCTATTATGTGTATTATTTTCTAGTCTGCGTTATTATTTAAGACATTGTGGACAGCTTTAAATCTTCATTTTAAGTGGCTGTGGAGTATTCAATTGTACAGAAATTACTCAACCAATTTTCCAGATGTTTTCAGGTTTGTTCTTTGGTTTTTTGTTTTTGCCACAGTAATCTTTGAGCACATTCCTGATTATTTCCTTAGGCTAAATTCCAAGGTGGGCAGTTGCTGGGACAGTGGGTATGATGCATGTTTTCAGTTTGATACGCACTGCCAGGGTGCCCTCCAGAGGGTTATTTTTATTTTTTTATTTTATTATTATTATTTTTTGACACCAGTATGGGGTTTGGCCAGCAATGCAGGAGAATGCCAGATGCCCCGCCTCCATATCTACAGTGGCTATATTTTCTGATTTATTTCATTAACTCATCAGAAAGGCCTTTCTCAAGAAACAGCATGAAAAAATGAGTCTGGCTTTACCAAAGGGTCAGCTGCTGATGTATTTTTACCCAAAGATATTCCTAAAAGTTGCCCGAGCAAGATTCTTCCATACTTTTGGATGGTATGAAAGAGAGTTACTTCACAGATTTGTAATCAGTGTTTGCTGCTTAGACCATGAAGCTTAGTATTAGCGAATGGGATTTAGTGCCATATGTGAACTAATGCCCGGGGAAAAGGCCTTTTGTAGATACGTTGAAGGGGAAAAAACACAGAATTACCCTTTCTTGGTCTAATGGGTCTTTGTTTCTTTCAAAACAGGAAAGAAGCAAAGAATAATGAAGTATCCTTTTCTCAAATTAAGTAAGTCTCTGGAGTTATGGCTTTAAAACATTTAATCCCCCAGTCTGCTCAATGACTATCTAGAGAATTTTTATTTTACTTTATTTTTTATTGTTTAAAAATTTTTTTGAAGTTTATTTATTTTGAGAGAGCAGGCGAGTGGGGGAGGGGCAGAGAAAGAGTGATAGAGAATCTCAGGCAGGTTCAGTGCTGTCACAGAGGAGCCCGATGTTGGGGGGCTTGAGCTCACGAACTGTGAGATCATGACCTGATTTGAAACCACGAGTTGGATGCTTAACCGACTGAGCCACCCCGGTGCCCCTCTAGTGAATTTTTGATGGAACTTGCTGTCATTTTTCCTGATTGACACATTTGGCCTTGATCATGCAGGAGTTCTTGCTAACTTTGTTTTTCTGCAAGGACTCTCTGTTTATTAGTCTCCTGAAGCTGCCTGCTTCCTTGCCATGTTCTACTATGGCAAGTAGAACCTTACTTCCATATTCTACCAATAAATATGTGTTTTCTGATTTTTTGTTTTTTTTGAGAGCATGAGTGAGGGTGGGGGGAGGGGCAGAGAGAGAGGAAGGGAGGGAGGGAGAGAGAGAGAGAGAGAGGGAGAGAGAGGGAGGGAGGGAATGTCTTAAGCAGGCTCATGCCTAGAGCGAAGCCTGATGCCAGGACTCTATCTCACAACCTTGAGATCATGACCTGAGCCGAAATCAAGTCAGACCCTTAACCGACTGAGCCACCCAGGTGCCCCTCATATTTTGTGATTTTTGAGAACAAATAAACGGGTTATCAATAGGTAGGAGACCTTGTGTAAAGTCACAAAGCCCATCAGTTACATGACAGGCTCTAGAAGGGAGATTTCCTGATTCACACGTTTCATTGTTTTGTAAATAACATTCTATTGACACGCCCTCCCCCCATTATACTCTGGTATTGTTCCTTTGGGAAGATGTTTACTATCATTTCTAGAGTCATGATCCAGTCGGTGTTTCTAATTCTTATTCTTTTCTTTCCCTTTCTATGATGAAGACCTAAAAAGTGAGTAGCCTCTTTAATTTTTAAATAACTTGTCTTTTTCTGTTTTGAGCATGAACTTCACTGGATGTAAAAAAAGTCCTCATAAGCTGTTTTTATTTTCTTAGATCCAAGTTAATCAAAGTGGAGAATTTTGAAGCCTACTTTAAGAAACAACAAGCGGACTCCAACTGTGGGTTTGCAGAAGAATATGAAGTACGTGGTTGTAAATAACGTATTCTTAATTGCTTTATGTTTCTCCTGCAAGTTGGAAAACCGTCTGTTTTTATTGCGTGGGGGAGCGCTGGATAAGAGGCGGCCCTCTTAGAGGGGAGAGGAACTCTGTCAGGTAGACCTCAGGGGTCCTAGTGGCCCTGTGGGCTGCGAGCACTTAGGTGTACCCTCGCTTCTAGTGGTTTGTGTGTTCAATCTTGTTGATAAATGAAGATTATGCGGAGAGGGAGAGAGAGCGAAAGGTAGAGAAACTAGGCGTTCAAGTTCAAGTCTGAGGGCTGTTAACTGGGGTAATTAGGAAGCTGTTCTGGCTGGCATTTCCGGGCTGGGGCTTGACGGCTGTGTGGCCGACATTGATTCCGGAGCATTCTGTGAAGTCCTGCGGAAAGAGTTTCTGCCTGTCAGTCCCCATGTGCTCTACCCCCCACAGCAGCTTGGCCGAGCACACTCGCCCTCCCTGGGCTGCCCTGCTGTGGTCTCTGCCTTTATTGAATCTACTCCCTCTTTGCATTGGTTTCCTGCGGCTGCAATAACAAATCACCACAAACTGGTGGCTTGAAACAACAGAAATTTATTCTCTTGCAGTTCTGGAGGCTATAGTAAGTCCAAAGTCAAGGTGTCAGCAAGGCAGTGGTCCCTCCAAATCTCTGGGGGAGAACCTCTTGCTTGCCTTTTCTGATTTGGGTGGCTCCACGCGTTCCGTGGCTTAGGGCCCAGTCACTCCACTCTCTGTGGTCTCCTCCTCCTGCTCCCCGTGGTTCCCCTCTGGATGTCTTGTGTATCAGGGACACTTATTGGATTTAAGACCCACCCACATAATCCAAGATGATCTCACCTCAACGTTGTCAACCTAAATACATCTGCAAAGACTCTTTTCCAAAATAAGGTCACATCCACAGGTTGTAGGAGTTAGGAAGGGGGCCTGGCTTTTTTGGGCCTGCCATTGAACCTAGCGTGCAACTCAAAGCACAGCCCAGGAGGACTTAAATTCTCTTTCTACCTGTTTCATCTGTGACATGTGGTGTTTATTTAATTCTGCCTCGTTGTAACATCAGTTATTTCTAAATTAAAAAAAAAAATTTTAATGTTTATTTACTTTTGAGAGGGAGAGAGAGAGAGAGAGAGAGACAGAGAGACAGCGTGAGCGGGGGAGGGGCAGAGAGAGAGGGAGACCCAGAATCAGAAGCAGGCTCCAGGCCCTGAGCTGTCAGCACTGAGCCTGATGGGGAGCTGGAACTCACGAACCACGAGATCATGGCCTGGCCGAAGTCAGATGCTTAACTGACTGAGACCCCCAGGCACCCTGACGTTAGTTATTTCTGCCTGTGCCTCTCTCCCGGGGTGTAAGCACCTGGAAGGCAAGGATTATCCTTTTTCTTTTATTTTAACCTCTGCATTAGTTTCCAAGGGCTGTGGTCACAAAGCACTAGAACAACAGCAAATCCTTCTCTCACAGTTCTGGAGGCCAGTGGACCTAAATCAAGCTGTTGCTAGGGCTGAGGTGCCTCCGAAGCCTCTAGAAGAAGCTCCCGCCTGGCTTCCCCAGCTTGTAACAACCTAAGTCCTGTGCCTGCCTTCACCTCAGCATGGCTGCCTCCTCTTGAGTGTCTATCTCAGCGCCTCTTCTTCTGTAAAGACGTCAGTCCTGTTGGATTAAGGCTCCCCGTCCCTAATCCACTATGACCTCATCTTATTTTGAGGACAAATACGGCTACATTCCCCGGTCCTGAGGGTTAGAACTCCAACATACCTTTAACTCAAAACACCTCTGCCTTCACACTTTGTTTTGTCCTACGCGATGCTCAGTATAAATAATATCTGGACACTAACTAAATGGACGACTCGTTTGTTTTGTTTTCAGGATCTGAAGCTTGTTGGAATTAGTCTACCTAAATATACAGCGGAACTGGCTGAGAACAGAGGAAAGAATCGCTATAATAACGTTCTGCCGTGTGAGTTGTTTTTTCCACAAGATCTTCCCTTTTGTCTGTCCCTGGCCGTCGCCCCTCTCACAGTGGAGGGAAGTGGGGTCAAGATAGTTACTAACCACCTCCACAATTATTCAGGAGTCACCTGCGGTGTGCTAATTTAGCCTTGTATTTAGGCATATTCCTTTGAATCCAGGCCTCATGAGAACCTTATGCAGTAGGTGGTAGCATATTCATTTTGCAGATGAGGAAACGAGGCACAGAGTAGCTAGGTGATTTGTCCCAGGTCACACAGAGGCCCGTGGCAGGCAGGCCGGGCTCTGGATTAGGTCTGTCATTTCTTTCAGGGTAAGGATTAGAGTCTGTGCTCTTATCCCCTCTATCTCAAAGCCCCTTTATTTCAGCTAACATAGTTCTAGAAAGGAGGTGGGTAAGAGGAGGACAGGCAGGGAGTGATGCTTTCTGCTTGTCCGGATACATCTCTGGTTGGCTGAATGCATCCCACTGCTAATTATGAATTGTATCTGGATCCACATTTTGAGAATTAACAATATCTGCTGAATGCATGGGGCTAACGACAAATTGGGTTTAAAATAAGAATTATTTGTTACATCATCCATTCAGATGAAATGTGAACCTTCCTCCACAGAAAAGTTCTTTGCGGTCTTTCTTTCGGATGAGAATTAGGGTACAAAGACGTATCAGTCGATTGCAGCTGTGTTCTGATTTAGGCGTAATTTCTAGGTTCTGCTGATACTTTTTACACCAGGACATTTAGAGACATTGTCGTTTTATATGTGAGGCTGTGTTTTTCTTTCCTGGCCTAAAACATTAACTTCTGTTTAGATTCAGGATTTTTTAGCTTGTGTGCTTTCTCTTCATCTCCTCCCTGTGCCCCCTCCCCGCCATCCCCTTTGTATTGACAGCAGGCATTGAACCTTGTTCCAGGAAAAATGCTTTGAAAATCAGGCTAGTGGGATATGCCTCCATCCTGCCCTTCTAGGGTTAACCCAGGATCACTGGCCTGATCTTACAGTTGCTGCAGAGGTTTTCAGATCCAGAGTTCGGGTACTGTTTTTTTTTTTTTTTAATTTTTTTTTAACGTTTATTATTTATTTTTTGAGAAAGAGAGACAGAGTGAGAGTGGGGGAGCGGCAGAGAGAGAGGGGGAGACACAGAATCTGAAGCAGCTCTAGGCTCCGAGCTGTCAGCACAGAGTCCGACGCGGGGCTGGAACTCACGAACCGCGAGGTCATGACTTGAGCTGAAGTCAGACGTGTAATCGACTGAGCTACCCAGGTGCCCCTCGGGTACTGTTTTTATTGGGAAAGTTCTAGACTACGAGTCATGTTGGTAACCGAGCTTGGAACTGTCATATTGTTTTGTCCAAGAGGAGGACGAGATGGTGTATAGTCAAAGACAGGGAAGCACGTGGTGCTGCTGCTGATTATTCCGCCTGACATTTGAAATTCTCAAGTTATTATTTCATTTCTTGAGTTGGACACGTTTGTGTGGTTTTCAGATGATAGTATTTAGAAAACATGAGAATTTTTGTGTTTTAGATCTTTCCGCCTATAATAGTCTTACACATTCAGTTTATTCTGGAATTTGGTACTGTCTTGTCGTAATAACATTTCTATGGAAATAAAGTATGCAGATTTGGGTGTTTACCCTGCCATGGTGGAAAGGGCACTAGAGTTGAATTCTGACTGCCCTTGACCAGACATTAGTGCTGGGAGAAGTCACTTAATCTTCCTGACCCTCAGTTTCCTCATTTGTAAAATGGGTACACAGGCCGGTAGGGTGGTTTTGAGGAATAAATAAGATTGCTCAGTGCACTCCCTGGCTCACGGCACACACCCAAGGATGTTAATAGTAGTAGGTTTGTGTTGTTTCAGAAGGTGGTCTGGTGTGGTTAGGAGCTTGCACCCCAGTGTCAGGCTGCCTGAGTTTGAACCCTGGTTCTGCCAGTTACTAGCTTTGCCGGGTAATTACCTAACTTCTCTGTGCCGGTCACATAGGCTGACTGTGAAGGTCAAATTAAGGTCATCTCATTTTCTGTAAAATGCCACGTAGCACACCCTCACAATGTGTTGCCATTTTGTACTTTTCTCTCTTATATGTAATTCTCCTCAAACATTTGCTTCTAATGGGGACCTTTTTTCTCTTAATGTCATAGATGATATTTCCCGTGTCAAGCTTTCTGTCCAGGCCCATTCAACTGACGACTACATCAATGCCAACTACATGCCTGTAAGTGGGGGGACGTTCCCATGGCACGGCTTGTAAGGATGAAATCTTCAGGGCTCCTCTTTGTTTCTCTGATGCTGAATTTCTGTCACTTTCCGTGTTTTAGGGCTACCATTCCAAGAAAGAATTTATTGCCACCCAAGGGCCTTTACCCAACACTCTGAAAGATTTTTGGCGTATGGTTTGGGAGAAAAATGTATATGCCATTGTTATGTTGACCAAATGTGTCGAACAGGGAAGGGTAAGTATCTTGGATTTAAATTATTAAATTAAATTAATTAATTCATTTTGGCTGTGGTTAAAGGATATCTTTAAAAAATTTTTTTTAATGTTTATTTATTTTTTGAGACAGAGAGAGAGCACGAGCGGGGCAGGGGCAGAGAGAGAGGGAGACACAGAATCTGAAGCAGGGTCCGGGCTCTGAGTTGTCAGCACAGAGCCTAACACGGGGCTCGAACTCACGAACCATGAGATCATGAACCTGAGCTGAAGTTGGATGCTCAACCGACTGAGCCTCCCAGGCGCCCCAGTGAAAGTATATCTTAAGAAGCATTTTTGTTTTTTAAAGAAAACACTCCCCCAAACATCACCTCTAGTCTTAGAAACTCGTTTTCTGTATTTTTCTTTTCTAAGAGAAACGCTTAAAAATCAGTTTAAACAAAGAAGAGTTTTAGTGTTACCTTCTTTTGTGGATGAATATCAGTGTTCTCTGTTCATGAGGCTGCTGCAGCTAGAGTTACAAGGAACAGGAGTTGGGGTCGCTCAGTGCAAAGCTCCCAGTCCCGAGCAGAAACGGCTCCGGCTGTCTCAGCTCTGTGTCTCTAAGCATCCAGCTTGTTCATCTGTGAGATGATATATTCGACCAACTCAGTGATCAAACCCAATTTTTAGCCTTGGAACCCTTACTTTACCCCAAATCTCAGACTTCTCCCCAGATAAACCTCAGCAGTCCCCTCTCCCCTGTGATGGCCTGAAACCCCCCGGCTGCTTCCACCAAAGATAAGATTTCTTCTTGTAATAAAATCCCATGTCTCCATAAATGCATCTAAGGAGACCTGAAAGACACAGGCTGACTTCAGAAATTCTGTACCCAAGGAATAGGACCTAACGTTGCTCTGGGAATGTTTTCCTGTGGGTTTGTTACTTGAGGAATAGGAATTCACTCCCTAGGCCAGTGCTTCTCAGACCTGAAAGTCCATCAGAATCCCCTGGAGGGTGGTTCTGCCTCCAGAGCTTCTGGTTTGGGCAGTCTGGGCTGGGATCCCCAGAACTGCATTTTGGAGAGTTCTCGGTGCGGCTGCTTCTGCTGCTCTGGAGTACACACTTGGAGTGGCTCTGCCCTGGGTGGTTGTGGGAACCCATTGAAGCCCCTTTAAAAAAATTTTTTTTCAAGTTTATTTACTTTGAGAGAGAGTGTGTGTGAGCAGGGGAAGGGCAGAGAGAGAGAATCCCAAGCAGGCTCCACGCTGTCAGCGCAGAGCCCAACATGGGGCTCAGTCTCATGAAGTGTGAGATTGTGACCTGAGCCAAAATCAAGAGTTGGATGCTTCACCGACTGAGCCACCCAGGTGCCCCGAAACCTCTTTTAGTGTTCTTTATTTAACTTGAATGTTTATCCTGCCCCAAGTATGTGTAAGGTGCTCTGCTAGGGGCTGGGGCTGGGGGAGGGAAAGATCACAAAACACGGTAAGAACTGGTTCCCATCTTCACGGGGCTTGCGATATAGAAGCTTGGGTTCCACCACCTCCTTGCATCCGGAGAATAGGCTGTTGTGCAAACAAAAGAACTTTGTGAATGCAGATAAACTTTATGGTGTTGTGGAGCTCAGGTCTGGTACATGGAGCATTCTGTTAAATATCTGTTAGACGAATGAACATGACATAGTTAAATTAATGGAGAACATGAAGCGAATGAACTTAGGTGAGCCCTTGTGTATCGAAAGTCAGGAGGGAAGTAGATTTACTGACTCTGGATGAAAAGGGAAGGGAGGCAGTGAGCTTTCTGCACTAGATACTCCATTTATGTTATTTCTTTCCTATAACAACCCTCCTGTATAATTACTGTATCGATGGGGAAACTGAGGCTCAGAGAGTTTAAGAACTTGCCTACAGGGTGGCAACAGAAACCCAGCTGGGAAGAGGCTGAGCTGAGCATCAGGTCTATGTCATTGAGTGTCCAAGACGTGTGTTCTTTCTGGGAGCAGTGATCTAGAAACTGGGATCTTCTTGAAAATACAGGTCCCCAACCAGAGTCTGAAGCTCTGGAGGTGGGGCCTGGGCATCTGTTTTTAAAGCAAAACAGACCTCCCAGGTGAGTTAGATAATAGAAGCCACCTGCAGAAGTTAGATAATTGGAAGCCACCTGCAGTAGAGTATGCCTCTCAGAGGGGGTGGGGAGGGAGAGAGAGAGAGGGAGACGTGTGTGTGTGTGTGTGTGTGTGTGTGTGTGTGTGTGTGTGTGTGTGTGTGTGAAATCATTTACCAAATCTGGGGATTTGGATATTCGTGGAGAACCAATGTTTCCTGATTTTTATTTATTTATTTTTTAAACTTTTTTTTTAACGTTTATTTATTTTTGAGACAGAGAGAGACAGAGCATGAACGGGGGAGGGTCAGAGAGAGCGAGACATAGAATCTGAAACAGGCTCCAGGCTCTGAGCTGTCAGCACAGAGCCCGACGCGGGGCTCGAACTCACGGACCGCGAGATCATGATCTGAGCCGAAGTCGGCCGCTTAACTGACTGAGCCACCCAGGCACCCCTCCTGGTTTTTATTTCTGTTCACATCTGCCCACCAACTTATGAAAATCAAAGGCCCTGAGTGATTTGATTTGATTCTCTTTATTGGTGTCTGTATTTGTGTTATAATTAGTGTGGATCTAAAAGTATTGGGCGAAGTCCTCGTTTCTTCTAGCTGCAAGGGGTTATGGGTCAGTCTGAATTTAGTTCAGTGAATAGTTATGGACTGGCTGCTCTGGGGGCCAAGTGGAACTGGCTGACACTATGTCTCCAGAGAAGGGACAATGTCTGTTCTGCTCTAAGTCCATTTTCATGCAGAAATTGGGGCTCAGTGTTGGCTGGATCTTCTGATTTCTCAAGAGAAACCAAAAGTCTGCATTTTTATGAGAAACCTCCCAATTTTAAAAGAGTTGGCAATAATTGTAAATGAAAAAACAGTTTTGGGAGTCAAACAGAACTCCCAGCCTCTGATGCCAGTTTTCAATATCTGGTCTCCCTTTTGAGGCTTTAGTGATGACAGACAATGTGACCCAATTTTTTTTTTTTTTAATGCAATTTTATTCTAGACCAAATGTGAGGAATACTGGCCCTCCAAGCAAGCTCAGGACTATGGGGACATAACTGTGGCAATGACCTCAGAAATTGTTCTTCCACAGTGGACCATCAGAGACTTCACAGTGAAAAATGTAAGTAAGAGGCCAAGATGGATAGGTCTCAGAAAAGATGACTATATATTAGCTTTGGGGTGATACTTTTTAGGTTGATGTTAACCAATATGTTTTTTTTATGCATCAGAAAAATACTTTTGCTCTCTTTTTACGGAATAAAACTATCTACATACACTGTAAGGCAACTCTTTAGCTTTACTGTATTAAGAGAAATTTCATAAGTTATTTTTTTCTTCTCACTGAAGTATAGATGACATATAATATTATATTAGTTTCAGGGGTACAGCACAGTGACCCAACACTTATACATGTTACACAGCACTCACTGTAATAAGTGTAGTCACCATCTGTCACCATATAGCATTTATATTCCCTACACTGTACTTTTCATCCCTGTGGCTTATTTATTTTATAACCGGAAGTTTGTACCTTTTAGTCCCCTTCACCTATTGCACCCATCCCCTGACCTACTTTCCGTATGGCAACCACCAGTTTGTTCTATTTGTCAGTCTGTTTCTTTTTCTCCTCCCTTCCTTCCTTCCTTCCTTCCTTCCTTCCTTCCTTCCTTCCTTCCTCCCTTTATTCCTCCCTCCCTTCCTTCCTTCCTTCCTTCCTTCCTTCCTTCCTCCCTCCCTCCCTCCCTCCCTTCCTTCCTTCCTTCCCTCCCTTCCCTTCCCCCTTCTTCCTTCCTTCCTTCCTTCCTTCCTTCCTTCCTTCCTTCCTTCCTCCCTTTATTCCTCCCTCCCTTCCTTCCTTCCTTCCTTCCTTCCTCCCTCCCTCCCTCCCTCCCTTCCTTCCTTCCTTCCTTCCCTCCCTTCCCTTCCCCCTTCTTCCTTCCTTCCTTCCTTCCTTCCTTCCTTCCTTCCTTCCTTCCTCCCTTTATTCCTCCCTTCCCCCTTCCTCCTTCCTTCCTTTCTTCCTTCCTTCCTTCCTTCCTCTCCTTCCTTTCTTCCTTCCTTTCTTCCTTCCTTCCTTCCTTCCTCCCTCCCTCCCTCCCTCCCTTCCTTCCCCCTTCCCTTTTCCCTTCCCCTTCCTCCTTCCTTCCTTCCTCCCTCCCTCCCTCCCTCCCTCCCTCCCTCCCTCCTTCCCTTCCCCCTTCCCTTTTCCCTTCCCCCTTCCCTTTTCCCTTCCCCCTTCCTCCTTCCTTCCTTCCTTCCTTCCTTCCTTCCTTCCTTCCTCCCTCCCTCCCTCCCTCCCTCCCTTCCTTCCCCCTTCCCTTTTCCCTTCCCCCTTCCTCCTTCCTTCCTTCCTTCCTTCCTTCCTTCCTTCCTTCCTTCCTTTCCTCCCTTCCCTTCCCCCTTCCTCCTTCCTTCCTTCCTCCCTTCCTTTCCTCCCTTCCCTTCCCCCTTCCTCCTTCCTTCCTTCCTTCCTTCCTTCCTTCCTTCCTTCCTCCCTCTCCTTCCTTCCTTCCTTCCTTCCTTCCTTCCTTCCTTCCTTCCTCCCTTCCTTCCTTCCCCCTTCCCTTTTCCCTTCCCCCTTCCTCCTTCCTTCCTTCCTTCCTTCCTTCCTTCCTTCCTTCCTTCCTTCCTCCCCCCTCCCTCCCTTCCTCCCTCCCTCCTTTCCTTCCTTCCTTCCTTCCTTCCTTCCTTCCTTCCTTCCTCCCTCCCTCCCTCCTTTCCTCCTTTCCTTCCTTCCCCCTTCCCTTTTCCCTTCCCCTTCCTTCCTTCCCCCCCCAACCCCCCCCCCCCCCCGCCTCATAAATAATTCCTAAACGAAATGGATCATAAGAGAATGGATCAGCAGCAGTAACTGTTCCTTCTATCTTCAGGTGACTTGCTCATAGAGTTTTTGCTACAAATCAAGGCCCTTTTGGATTATTTACTTGCAGATGTGTTACCAGCAATGGCGGTGTGCCTTGGGAGCAGTTTATGAGAGCAGTTACATTAATTGGATTTCAGGGCATATGCACATGGCCTTAACCCCCAAAGGTTATTTGAAAAATCCAATTACATTGTGTAGGCAGATTATGTGTCCTTTTTTTCTTTCTTTTAAAGTTTATATATTTATATTGAGAGAGAGAGTGAGCATCAGTGGGGGAGGGGCAGAGAGAGAGAGGGAGAGAGAGAATCCCCAGCAGGCTCCATCTACACTGTCAGCACAGAGCCCGATGCGTGGCTCGAATTCATGAACCGTGAGATCATGACCTGAGGGGAAATCAAGAATCAGACGCTTAACCCACTGAGTCACCCAGGTGCCCCTGTCTTTTTTCTTAAGGGTGGTTAGGGACAATGAAGCAACATTGATATCTTTTGGTGGGCGTGTAAATTGGTATAACCCTTCTGCAGTTTATATCGGAAGCATAAAAATGACCACTCTCCTTTGATCTGGTGGTTCCAAGTTTGAGACTCTGTCTTAAAGAAATAATCTGAAATATAGGACAAGGCTTATTATTCACAAAGAGGAGTCTCAGCACTATTTATAATGGAGGAAAATTTAGAACCCGTGCAAATTTCTAGCTTTTGGAGGATGGATAACTAAACTATAGGTTATCTCGCCGTGTATCATTATTTAGCTATTAGAAATGATGGCTGTGTAGACTGTATAATTACCATGAGGAGATGTGAGAAACAATTAAGTGAAACATACCAGCAGACAAAATTTTATGCATATTGTGAATAGTGCACAAAAGAAAAGCCTGGGAGTAGATTCTGTTGTTGACTTTTATGGGGGTGCTGGTAGGTTAGGTTGTAGTTTACAAGAATTATCCTTGAAGATTCCATAAGTCACGGATACAGAAGTATTAATTCTTTACTGATTGCCTGTGCCTCAGATGTCCTGGTTTCAGTTAACATTTCAATTACTCCTCTGGAAGTGCTGTCCAAGCTTTTATCCACGCTGATAATAGTGGTTGAGAAGCCCTTAAAATATACTTATTTCTATAGATTTCGTCCATTTAAAACAGATTGGATTATCCTCTGTTGCTTTCAGTGCTAGGGGTTCGCCCTTGTGGAGGGGAATCACGGTGGAATTGTCCACATTATTTAAAGAAAATTACCGTGACTGTTACCATTTTTATTAACTAAACTCCAGACTTCATTTGGGTTTCACATTTTTCTGCTAAAGCCCTTTCCTGTTCCTGTTTCCGCTAAAGCCCGATCCTGTGGATTGAATCCAAGATACCACATAGCATTTAGTAAAATAGTAATTTTTGATTACACAAAATGCATGAATCCATTCCTTTTTTTTTTTTTTAAATGTTTATTTTTGAGAGAGAGAGAGAGAGAGAGAGAGGCAGAGTGCAAGCAAGGGAGGAGCAGAGAGAGGGAGACACAGAATCCAAAGCAGACTCCAGGCTCCGAGCTGTCAGCATAAGAGCCTGACGTGGGGCCCAAACCCACGAACTGTGGGATCATTACCTGAGCCGAAGTTGGACGCTTAGCCAACTGAGCCACCCAGGCGCCCCAGATCTATTTTCTTTTTTAAAAGCGGGAAGGGGCGCCTGGGTGGCGCAGTCGGTTAAGCGTCCGACTTCAGCCAGGTCACGATCTCGCGGTCTGTGAGTTCGAGCCCCGAGTCAGGCTCTGGGCTGATGGCTCGGAGCCTGGAGCCTGTTTCCGATTCTGTGTCTCCCTCTCTCTCTGCCCCTCCCCCCGTTCATGCTCTGTCTCTCTCTGTCCCAAAAATAAATAAAAAACGTTGAAAAAAAAAAAATTTAAAAAAAAAAAAAGCGGGAAGGCAACAGATAGAACTAAAAGTTTCCTTTGACTGCCACCCCTAACCTGAGCCCCCCTTGCCCCTCTACAGAGATAAATACTGAAAGGTCCGAACTCCCCCTACCCCTTCCTCTCCTTATCTCACATAACTGCTTTCCTTCTTTGGATCAATACTTTCGGTTAAATTTGTGAATGTCACCTTTGTGTGTATGAGACTTCCCAGTACCCTGTCCCTCACTTTGCCCCTTTCTCTACTCTTTTCCATGTTTTGAACAATGTGAATGCACTGCTTTTATAACATATATACAAAAAAAAAGCTTCAAAAGGTAGCTGTCATAAAGGAGATGGAAATGCCTGCAGTCCAGATGTAGGTACGTGGGTGAGGTCAGTGCCGGGGATGGACGTAGTGAGAACACTTGAATCCAGGGCAGAAATGGCCCAGCCTGGGTGGAGTTCTGATGACAAAAGGTACATGCTTCAATCTGCGGTAGGAAACTAGTCTGTGTCATAACTGTTATAACGAGATCCACTTTCTGTTGTCTGATGTTGAAATAGATGCTTTTTTCTTTTTCTTTCTTTTTTTTTTTTCTTTGAGCGGGGGTGGTCTTTTCTCAAACTCTTGCAATTCTAAATCCTTCCTTGGTGCTCGCCAGTTGCCTGTCGCTTCGTGAGACTCTCCGGAAGGCTCATGGATTGTGAGGCAGCTCTCGCCCCAAAGGTTCTGATTATCAGAGTTGCATCAGTATAGTTCATTTTTGGTGTTTTGGTTGATGACCTTCCCATGTGGGCTCAGGGACGGGCTTCATGAAGCTCTAAGAAGGTGTAGATATAGGACTGTGAGACTGTGAGTGCATTACTGGCAGGCACCTGTAGTGGGAAAGGAAGATCTGAACTCAGGATCAGAGGATGACGCACTTGTACCGCATCTAGGCTGAGTGGGGGGAGCTGATTCACTTTTCAGAATCTTTAAAGGGGATGATAAACCCTCCCTCTTGGGCACATTGTGGGGATTTGGTGAGCAAGCACTTTCTCAGTTGCTGTACCAAGGTGACATTGCAGTTGTTAGTTGTAACCACTCCTCTGTAGCTACCTGTCAGCTGTCCCATGCGGCTCAGCCTTCGGGTGCTGCTCCATTTCACGTGCCCTTTTCTCTTTCCTGGGTTCTTAGCTCCAGACAAGTGAGAGTCACCCTCTGCGACAGTTTCATTTCACCTCCTGGCCGGACCACGGCGTTCCCGACACCACCGACCTGCTCATCAATTTTCGGTACCTTGTCCGTGACTACATGAAGCAGAGTCCTCCTGAGTCTCCCATTCTGGTGCATTGCAGGTATGCAGATGGCGCTCCATGTAGGACCGATTTCAAACGCCATTATAGATGCGGACACTTTAGAAAAGCAAGGCGTGAGAGGGACTGCGACAGGCATTTGGAAATTTAAGAAAGGTTTGGATAAGGGACCGTGGACTTATTCCCTAAGCCCTGAGGCTTTGAGAACAGGGGTTGGCAAACTATAACCATGGGCCAGATCTGGTAGGTTGCCTGTGTTTTTTTAAGACTATAATATATTCTAATTTATATCTTACTTATAACATTTTATTAAGTTTATTTATTTTGAGAGAGAGAGAGAGAGAGAGAGAGAGAGAGGGAACAAGTTGGGGAGGGGCAGAGAGAGGGAGAGACAGAATTCCAGGCAGGTTCTGCGCTGTCAGCTTAAAGCCTGACACGGGGCTCGAACTCACATACCGTGAGATCATGACCTGAGTCGAGATCAAGAGTCAGATGCTGAACCAACGGAGCCACCCAAGTGCCCCTATGACATTTTCTTATAAAATATTTCAACCTAGGGGCGTCTGGGTGGCTCAGTCGGTTGAGCATCTGACTTCGGCTCAGCTCATGATCTCACTGTTCGTGGGTTCAAGCCCCTCATCGGGCTCTGTGCTGACAGCTCAGAGCCTGGAGCCTGTTTCCGATTCTGTGTCTCCCTCTCTCTCTCTGCCCCTCCCCCTCTTGCGCTCTGTCTCCCTCTGTCTCAAAAATAAATAAACATTAAAAAAAATAAAAAGATATTTCAACCTTACAAAAATATAGAGTAATAATCTAATAAACTATGGCATGAGGCCATGTTTCTTTTTGTTAATAATATGTTCCAGATATAAAGTTGCTACTTATCAGTGTCCTTACACAGTTAAACGTGGTTCTAAAGTTGATCTGAATCATTCCCTTGTATGCTTTTATATTTTATTACATATGTATGTATATCTGTGGTTTTATATAGCTTTAAGCTTTTGCCAGATTTTATGATGTAGACATCATTCTGCAACCTGCTTTCTTCATTCAGCATTTTGGTTTGTTATTTAGTGAAGTTGAAATGCATAGTTTTAGTTCATTTTATTGATTTATTTAAAACATTTTTTTTTTGGCATACAAAACTGTACATAAATTTATGTATACAACTTCATGAGTTTGGAGGCAAGTATACACCTGTGAAACTATTACCACAATCCCTTTATGAATAAAGTTTTATTGGGACAGAGCCATGCCTGTTTGTTTACATATTGCCTCTAGTTACTTTCATGCTAAAATGGCAGAAAGAGATCAGTGTGCAAAGCCAAAGATATTTACTATCTGGTCCTTTACAGAAAAAGTTTGTCCCCACTTCCTGCTCTAGCCCAATAAGACAACTAGCTAGCTTTTAGGCTAAAGCAATTAATTTAGGAAAGATGAAGAGGGGCTTTGTTGCCCTATGGGGAACAGATTGATGAAACTTGCCATCCTGGGTTATGGTTAATAACTTGAATGGGACTGAGATTCAAGCTGCTCTAGCAAGAGGTTTTATTTGTGATATTTGACTCAAAATGAACTTTAGGGTTTGGGTCCCAGTCCCAAGCTAGTATAATCCAATTTGCTGAGGTTTTAGTTGAGCAAATGTTTCATGATCCTGGGCATTGATAGTGGAGGGGAGCAAGATACATGCACAAATGCACATTTGAGCATTTTACGTTAGAGGTAACCCATGGTGATGTGTTCATGTCTTTTTTTCTTCAGTGCTGGGGTTGGAAGGACAGGCACGTTCATTGCCATCGATCGTCTTATCTACCAGATAGAGAATGAGAACACTGTGGATGTGTATGGGATTGTGTATGACCTTCGAATGCACAGGCCTTTAATGGTGCAAACAGAGGTGAGGCCGAGCTCTGTGTCTGGCAGTCCGCTTTTTCAATCCTGTTTTCAAAAGGTTGCATCTTGTCACATACTTGTGTTGAAACACTTCACCCTTCTAGGTCTTTCTGGTTCTGGGCTGTGAGGTAACACTGGATTTCTTTTAGATCCGTAACTGCGATTGAATTATCCGATAGGGTGATACGGTGGTAGTGATACCAGCAATGGAACAGTTGGAACACCAAGATAATACCTGGATTCCTTACCTTGCGGCCACTAACTCATCAAATAATCTTAGCAGTTCTCTGAACTTTGGCTTCCGGGTTGTAAACTCTTAAAACTGGTATCTTCATGCTTTGTTTCTGAGAAGGTCTGACCATCCTTAAAACAAGCTGATGAAACGGACTTCTCAAATGTTAGCAATGTGAATGAAATAGGCGTAATGTTCATATAGCAGTGTATCCTCATCTAGCCCTGTGAATGTAAAAGAACATCAATTATCATAGTCCCCAGGGGGATGGCTGGCCAGCTGAGAAACTTCATGCTTAGTATCTACAATGTCAGCTGGGTAAGACCCATTGGATTCGGCTTTCCCTGAAATGTTCCTGACAAACATTGTTTTCAAGTCATGTTCTCAGCAAATATATTGGGAAATCGCCTTCTTCAACGCTGTAGGAAGGAATGTGTCTTGACTGGGATGAGAGCAGAATATTAATTTTGTATCAGGCTGTCGCCCTGTACCAATTTAGAACTCCATGAATATGTGCTGTGTTTTTGAGTCTAGCAGGGAATGTTCTGGAGGCCTGGGTACATCATGTGCTTTTGGGCGAGCAGCATGGTTGTAGAAGAAAGAGTAGAATTCACCTCCTGTGTTGGTCAGAAGAGATTTTTTTTTTCCTGCTATAATTATGTAGAGTAGAACTCAGTCTTTTATCTCCTTTGAAGAAACACAGAAATCTTATACCTGCCCACAAATTCTTTTCTTGGTCCTTTTTTTTTTTTTGTAGTTTGAAGATAATGTAAACTTGTTCATATTAAGACATCTAACAAAATAGGATTATATAGAATGTATTTTTCTCTTTTACTTTTTCTTCCCTAGAGGTAGCCAATGCTTACAGTTTGTGTATATCACTATAGGTTTCTTTATGTACATCTGTAGAAAAACACATGTACACACGCACACACACAGTACTTTTTTTTTTTTTGTTATGGCTGGTGCTCTTTCAAAAAACTGAGTACAGATGACACACACACAATGTTACATTCGTTTCAGGTGTACAACAGAGTGATTCAACAAGTCTATATGTTATGTTCTGCTCATCATAAGTGTAACTACCATCTGTCACCACACAAGGTTATTACAGTACCATTGACTGTATTCCATATGCTGTGCCTTTCATCCCCGTGACTTAATTCATTCCATAACCGGAAGCCTGTTCCTCCTACTCACCTTTTCCCATTTTGCCCATCTCCCCCCTCCCCTCCCTTCTGGTAACCACCAATTCTCTGTATTTATGGGTCTGTTTCTGCTTTTTTGTGTGTTTGTTTTGAGTTTTAGAGTCTATGCATAAGTGAAAGCGTATGGTATTTGTCTTTCTCCGTCTGACTTATTTCACTTAGCATAATACCTTTTAGATCCATCCATGTTGTCACAAATGGCAAGATCTCATTCTTTATTATGGCTGAGTAATACTCCATTGCATATTTATACCACGTCTTTATTTATCATCTATTGATGGATGCTTGGGTTGCTTTCCTATCTTGGCTACTGTAAAAAATACTGCAACAAACATAGGGGTTCACATATCTTTTTCAATTAGTGTTTTGTTTTCTTTGGGTAAATACCCAGTAGTGGACTTACTGGATCACAATTGTATTTCTGTTTTTAACTTTTTGAGGAACTTTCATATTGTTTTCCATAGTGGCTGTACCAATTTACATTCCCACCAGTAGTGCACAAGGGTCCCCTTTTCTCCACATCCTCTCCAATCCTTGCTGTTTTTTGTCTTTTTGATACTAGCCCTTCTGACAGGTGTGAGGTAATATCTCACGGTGGTTTTGATTTGCATTTCCCTGATGATGAGTGATGTTGAGCATCTTTTCGTGTGTCTGTGGACCATCCATATGTCTTCTTTGGAGAAGTGTCTATTAAGTTCCTCTGCCCGTTTTCTAATCAGATTGTTTTTTGGCTGTCGAGTTGTGTAGGTTTTTATATATCTTGGATATTGACACATGGAATATTTTTTTCATTGGATTTTACGTTATATCTAATTCTGCCCTGTGATTTTTTTTTTCTCTTATAGCACCCTGGATATCTTTCAGCATATACCTTTTTCCTCTTCCTTTTTTAATGGCTACCTGCATATTCTGACGAGCTTGCCTGAGGGTGGTCCCCACCCAACTCTACCCAGATTATCCCCCTTAACCTGTCCCCTCTGTTGAGAATCACAGTTTACTCCTTACACCGCACATGCTCACTAACCAAGAAAATCTTGTTGGCTTTGTTCATTGTGGGGCCGATGGGTTTGGGGGAGTGGTGGTAATCTGAAAGTAACCTTGGGTGCTAATCTCTGGGACCTCTGCTCATTTGCTTTCTCTTTTTACTTTTCTAACAGGACCAGTATGTTTTCCTCAACCAGTGTGTTTTGGATATCATCAGATCCCAGAAGGACTCAAAAGTAGATCTTATCTACCAGAACACAACTGCAATGACAATCTATGAAAACCTTGCACCAGTGACTGCGTTCGGAAAGACAAATGGTTACATCGCCTAGTTCCAAAGTAAAACCTTTCTGGAGTGAACCGGACCGTCACACCCACAGCGAAGGAAAATGCCCCGATGTCGACATGTTTTTATATGTCTAATATCTTATTCTTTGTTCTGTTTTGTTAGAACTAATTTGAGGGTGTGAAGCTGCACATGTAGAACATGACAAATGAGAAGTTGGGGCTGTCAGGGGCTGTGGATGGGTGTTGAGTTAATCAACTACATTCCTGAATACCAATGGGATGAGTTCACCTTTTTTTTTTTCTTGAGAATTATGGAACACCAGGAAAAGTGAGCTATGATTTTTTTTTTCTTTTTCAAAACAGATTCTTTTTAAAAAAGACTATTTTATATGATTCACATGCTAAAGCCAGGATTGTGTTGGGTTGAATATATTTTAAGTATCAGAGATCTATTTTTACCTACTGTATCTTGGAATCTAGCTGATGGAAAATACGTGATTGTGGATGATTATCATGTCGGGAGGGGTACGTGGTACCTCTTCTGCCTGGGTTTTCTATTTGAACATGTGCCTTTTCTGAATTATGCTTCCACAGGCAAAACTCAGTAGATATCTCTATTTTTGTATTGAATCTCATAATTGGAATATAAGGAATATTTAAACAGTAGTTTAGTATCTGAGGTTCAGCCTTCTCGGTAACATTCCTGTTCTCATTTGACTAGAGGAGGCCTCCCCGTCCCCCATGTTTCGTGCTCTATTCTTTTTTTCCCCTTTCTCTCCCGGTTTTCCCCAAAGACATTTCTGTTGGCCACATTTTCAGCCCATTGGTTGAGTGAGAGTGGAAACCAAGTATCACCTTGAGAATTTCTGGGGGTGGGGGAAAGCAGAGGAACCCTACAGTGATATAATCTCCTTCTCTTGTCCCTGTTTCATCCTTTTTTCTCATTTCTGTATTTGGTAAGAAGGATTATTTAAAGGTGCAATATGTGACTTAGTGATTCATGATGCTCTAGGTTTTTAGTAACGTTTTACTCAGGTTGGCATTTTATGTGCGTCTGTGTGTCCGTGTCTGTGTGTATGTATGTGTGTGTTTAAAAGCGTGGCAATCTGTGAACACTTCAGTGTGAAAACAGTGTCTGATTAATCCCTCCTCCCTCAAAGTCCACTGGCTTTAGTCTATCTGCAGTGACACATATCGGTATCTACTGTATATATATATACTAAACTCTTAAAACAGTCATTCCTTTGAATTGAGGTGTACAGAGTTTGAATTTGTATCAAAGATGTAATTATTTTTAAAACCTCTTTTCACTATACTGCTGCTGTAATTACTTTTGATTTTTTTAATGTAGATTAATTTTTTTTTTTTTTTTTTTTTTTTTTTGCTTCAGGTGTGTATCCACCAAGAATTTCAGAATTTATGAGGATTTATTTTATTGGTACATAATCTGTAAACTTCTCAAGGCATTAACATGAAAGGGTTTGTTTCTTTTTATTTTATATTGTGGCTCAGGTTATATTTTGAAGAGGTTTTGAATTTATCCTCCTATAGGCGATGAAGTCGAGAAGGTCTTATGAAGGAATTACCAAGTCCCTGGATTCCTGTGGCCATTTTCCACAGTAATAAATCCTGCTGTAAATTCAGGACAACTGTGTCCTAGTGAAAATGGGAGCGGGGTCTTCTCCGGGTGCCCTGGTCACTCTTGACCTGGGGGAGCCCGTCTCCCGACGCTGCCGTGTTCCTCAACTTGCTAGCACCTTGAGAACTGACTGGACGTGCTAGTGGGTTATGGAGGGTGAACCACAACGTACTGAAAGCCCTTGATTCGGTTCAGAGGCTTAGCGCTTGTACGTCTTTTGTCCCCCTTTTCCCTTTGAGGTACTAAAAGGATTAAAAGGAGAGGAGGTGGTCGTGTCAGTGTCTGGGGAGGACTTACTTCCCACACAGAAATTGCACTTTTCGCCGAAGCCTTTGCTCTCTCTTGTGGCAAGCAGTTCATTCAGCATCAGGCCCTGCAAGGAATGGGTTGTACAGGCCTGGTTGGGCCATCTTGACTCCCCTTCAGAGGGGCCTTCGGCTCTTTAGGCCTGCATCAGGGAAGCCACGCCGTCCCGGGCTGTTGAGTGAAGCTGGCTTTGGGCAGATTGCTTCCAAACCTTCACGCTGGTCTGCCCCTCCACGCGTGCAGCTCTCAGAGTTCCATGATGGCATTCGGAGGTCCCTCCCCGGGGCCGCGGTTCTGTGGGTCATGCCCCTCTCCACTTTACTTGTCAGGAAGCCACTGGAATGGGGGTGTAGAAGTCACTTCTGACAAAGATGCTCTGCCCGGCCCTGCCTACATTCCCTGCCACAGAGAAATCGGAGGGAAGGACTTGGCTCCAAAAATTCCTTTAGAAGGCTAAAGCAACAAGAATTATAAACATATTGTGTAAAATCACACAGAACCCCAGAAACTCTCCTTCCTTCCGCCTGGTATGGGTTTGGGAAATGGGCAGGAGCCCCAGCTAAGCCACTCTCAGATGTCATTCCCAGTCCTGGGAGGAAGGCTCGTGGCAGAGAGGTCTGGATTCCACATGGCAGGTCATGTGAAGGTCACGATGCTTCTCCGCATCCTGAAGAGGGCTGGGTTTGGGGACCGGTGGGGGTGGTGAGGGTATTTATAGCACAGTGATTGAAAAGGGAAGATAATTGTGTAAATATAAAGGACACACGAGCTGGGGATTGGCCATAGAAAAGAGAAGGTGCTCTCGAGCTCCTGCCCCAAAGCCTCCCAGGAACGATGAACTAAAATCTGAGGAGTCCAGCGGAATCGCGGAGATGGTGTGATCACCCCTGCTTTCCTATTTGCCGGTTGCACACAGAAAAATGGCCAGGGTGGGATTAGTTATCAGTGAAAGGCCTGAAGGTTGGTGGTCAGTTGGTCTGGGGGATTTGGGGCATCGGTACCCTCTCCCAAGAGTGAGGACGTTTGCCTCCAAAGGTAAACCTAGTGATGTTTGGCACCGGTGGGAAATGACATTTGGGAGTCTGTTCCCTGTGGGTACCTAGTGACCTCCGGTGGACTTTGGCAGATTTGACTGCACTGGAGTTGGGCTTCATTGAGCCAGAGGCTCGTTGGGGGTGGGGGCCACCTTGCATCTGATTCATGTTTGCTTTTCATCAGAGATGAAAAAGGCTGGCTTCCTTTTGCAGTGCTGGGTTGCACTTACTGCGCTAAACAAGGCTTGGTGACTATGTTGGTTTGCCTCAAAAGTCCAAGTTCTGCGTTTTCAGACTGTATAGCAGCCAAGTGTTCAACATACTGTAGCATTTTTCCCTTGGGGGCACGTATGAACAGGATGTGTTGATATGGACTCTAAAACTGTAATTTTCTTGTAACTATTTTGGAATGATGCATATTTCTAATGTTTGTTATACTTGTACAGAGTATTGCTGTTGGTTGCTTTTTTTTTTTTTTTTAAGGAAAAAATGGCCTGAAAAAAAAATTTTTTTAAAAGACTCACAAATACCAAATATAAAAAGTGTCAACACACGGTGCCTTTTGTTTCTTTTTTGTCCCACTTTTTACTTTAGGTCCCCACCGTTTTGTATCCTGAGCAGTGTACGGGCCTGTGTTTAATTGGGGCATTCTTTTTTTTTTTTTTTTTTTAACGTTTATTTATTTTTGAGACAGAGAGAGACAGAGCATGAACGGGGGAGGGTCAGAGAGAGAGGGAGACACAGAATCTGAAACAGGCTCCAGGCTGTGAGCAGTCAGCACAGAGTCCAACACGGGGCTCGAACTCACATACCACGAGATCGTGACCTGAGCCGAAGTCGGACGCTTAACCGACTGAGCCACCCAGGTGCCCCTAATTGGGGCATTCTTAACAAAAACATGTGTCCCTTTTTGATTTTGTACATTGTGTTAGTTTGCTGGGGCCACAACAAAGTGCCACAGGCCAGGAAGCTTAAACAACAGGAATTTAATCTCTCTCAGTTCCGGAGGCCAGAAGTCCAAGATCAAGGCGCTGGCAAGTTGGTTTCCTCGGAAGCTTCTCTCTTTGGCTTGCAGATGGCCGCCATCTTCCCTGTGTCTTCACTTGGTCTTCCCTCTGTGTCCGTCTGTGACCTGATCTCCCCTTTTTATCAGGAAACCAGTCATAAAGGATTAAGGCCCACCCTAACGACTTAAATTTTACCATCGTCACCTCTTTAAAGACAGTACCTCCAAATACATTCCGAGGTACTGGGGTTAGGACTTTAAGCTATGAATTTGGGGAGACATAATCCAGCCCCAAACACACATCCAGGGAGACTAAGTGAAGAGGAGACTTGGAAGAAGAAGTGAGTGTGCATCTGAGATGTGGCTGCGTGTGCTTTCACAGGGTCAGACACATGGATCTACAGATGGACAGACACTCCATTTGTGCCATTTGGTCGCAACACACATACCTTAGGCAAGTCCCCAGGATTTTCAGAGGTTTTTTTTTTTTTTTTTTTTTTTTTTAGTGATGGATTTGGGGAATCCCAGAATTTCTGGGACACTGTAGCAATCTGGACAGTTTTTGAGTGCCAACTATGCACCAGCCACTATCCCTTAGTGCCTGTGATGCACCAGCCACTCTGCCTCTGTGGCTGGTAAAGCAAAATACCGGGTTCAACCACAAACAAAAAGGACAAAAACCTTTGCCCTCATGGAGCAAAAACAGAGGCGGAAACAGATCCCCCTCTTTTATGTGAATTATTTTATGTAAATAAAAGCTTTAGTATGTTGGGTCATGCAGGTGTAAGGAAAACCAGCATTTCACCCTCGGAGGCATGAACTCGTGGCTGTCACACGGCAGGCGGTGCACACCCCCATGCCAACGAGAGAAAGCTTTCCGGCGCGTGCTCGGCGCGCATGCCTGCGTGCGGGGAGACTAGAGGCCGTTCCCAGAGCCGCGGGGCACACGCCGCAGGCCGGCCAGGGAACGAAGATGAATACAGCAGAGGTCCTCGCGTAAGAAGCCGCCCCAGGTGCCTCAAACCCAAAAGGAACGCACGAGGTACCAGGGAAGGTTTAAAGGCACAGGTAACCGGATTCCGGAATTACGGGTGGTGGTTTTCGAGCGAGTCTTAAGCGGAATGTTCGCAGGAGGAGAAGGGGGGGCGGTTGGGGGCGTGAAAGCCCAGGCTTTGCGCCCGCGGGAACCCTGCGCATGTCGGGGAGGCTGGAGCGGGAGCACCGGAGGGTGAGCGCGCGGGCGGCGGATGAGCCTGGAAGGGAAGAAGCTCCGGGACTGTGTGTGGTCGCCTGAAGCAGTCTCACGCCTGACACACTTCTCCAGGTGTGCGTGTACATGATACGTAAGTAACCGCGTGTGCGCGCGCGCGCACACACACACACACACACACACACACACACACACAGTTTACCTTCACTATTTTCTCTGGATGGAAGCTGCATGGTGGTCACGTGGTGTCACACGGGCTGGAAGGAAGGGCACCTACCAGACGCTGGGCTGGTGGAGGGGAATGGAGCCCTGTTAGTGGGAGCCAGGGGTAGAATTTACCACACAGAACAGGGCACGTACAGCCCTTTCAGTGGGGAGACAGGGTTCCCCGCCGCCAGGCCCCACTAGGTCCTCAGCAGTGGTTGGGGGTTCCTCCAGGTTCCTCCAGGACCTTGCTCATAGCCGGCTCCTGCTGTCTCTCCCTCTTAACCACCCCCCTCCCCCACTCGCCCCCCCCCCCCCCCCCATCCTCCTTGCCTCTCCCAACCATCTGGAGACTGCGGCTAAATGCTGGCCTGCTTGCCAAGTGCAAAATAACTAGTAACAGTTCCAGCCCATGCCTGAGCTGTTGACTGTGAAATGCTGTGTTGAAGGAAGGTCAGTTTTCCAGGAAGGCTACTGCTGGTATGTCCAGGTCTGCCTGAGGCCACGACTGTAATTACTTTTCTCCTTAGGCAAGAAAGCACAGATCTGGAGCATATTACCGTTTAATTATTCCTGGTTGAGGAGAGAAAGTATTTTGCTTTACAAGCGATGCTTCCTGATGGATGTATGGTGGTAGACAGGTCCGAGTTTGGAGGCCTGAGCTTTTGTTCTTCCCCTGCCCGAAGGGACTGAGTGGAAATCACAAACTTTCCTGCTTTTGATAAGCGTTAGGTGGCTGAAAGCTGAAGTCTCCCCGAGTGTCAGGAGTGGAGTCTGTGGGCCTTGTTGAATACACAACCCTCGTGCCTAAGCAGAGGTGGGTGTGGGTTGATGTCTTGTTGAAGCTGGGGAAGTTTAAAGACCCCAGCCCCTACGAGGGCATCTTCCCAAGGGTGTTTTGAGCCCCGATCTCATCTGGCCATCACACCTTCAACTGGGAAGTTTCTGGGCTTACTTACCCTCATGTCTCAGACTCTGCCTCTCAGCAAAGAGGAGGCTTGAAGGTAAGTTCAGAAAGAATAGAGATGACGGTTCAGATTTTTGCAAATACGAATGTGGTTAAAATTTTGATGCTGTAACACTCAGCATATTGCCTGGGATGCATGAAACGTCCAGTAGATGGTAGCTATTCATTTATCAACTTAAATTTTATTGATCATCTGTGGGCTGGCAGTGGGCCCTGGGTATGTACAGTTGAGAACAAAGCAGGCATGATCGCTGCCCCTGTAGAATTTTAGGGCCTACTGGAGAGTCAGGAAGTTTAAAAGGGATTAAACCTACCCGCTGACACATTGCAGCTAGACTGAGAAAGGATTGGAAGGGAGTGGCAGAGTATGCCAAGGCCCTGAGGCAGGAATGAATTTGGCACTTTGAAGAGGGATCCAGGAGACTGCAGTCTCTGGAGCTTAGCTGAGAGGGGACCTAAGAGCACAATATGAAGCCAGAGAGGTAGGCGGGTGATCGGGTCCGACTTCGTGGAGGATGACGATGGGCCAGTACATTCCCCCTCCCTTGTCTCTGAATCAGCATGAGGTCAGGCGATTTGTTTTGGTCCGTCAATGTGAGCAGAAGTGACCGTACTGGTCCCGAGCCTAGATCATAAGACACTTCAGTTGATTTTGCTCACCCTCTTGTGCTTCAACCATTGCTATGAAAAATACCCCCGCTGGGCAGCTGCTGCCCTGTGAACCTGAGCCCTGGAATGAACACTTGAGTAGCAGAGTTGCCCCACCCAAGCCCAGCTGGGCTGTGCCTCGGAACAGAGCCACCTGGGTCCAGCCCTGCCTAGTTAGCTGGTCCCTGGCTGACCTACGATTCCATGAGAATGATTTACTCCAGGAGAATCTATGACTTTGGGATCTCTTATTATGTTGCATTTTTGTGGCAATAACTAAAACAGCCTCACAGCTAGTATTTGGTGGAGCTGGGATTTGAATCAACTCCGAGGCTTGGTTCTTAGTCATCTCTTTCAAGAGTAGAAGATTTCATTTAAAATAGTCTTTTTTTTTTAAAGTTTCAATTTTAATTTCAGTTAGTTAGCATGCAGTGTTATATTAGTTTCAGGTGTACAATATAGTAATTCAACAGTTACATGCATCACCCTGTGCTCATCACAAGTGCCCTTCTTAATACCCATCACCTTAAAATAGTCCAGGCATTTATAAACAGAACCCGGAGGTATCTATCAGCCTAAATTTTTTACTTTCTCTCAATGACTACCCAATTAGTTAAAACCTAATTTTTTTCTCCTTGATGAAAAAAAGTAGCTACAACAGAGTTTTAAATACATTTGTCAAGTTTTACAAAGTTCTTTAAAATGAGCGTGAACCTGAGGCCGGTTTTGAGTCCCTCTTGCTGCTAGCAGTTTGTCAAAAAACGTTAAGTTTTTGGACGTTAGGTTCTGAGCAGTAAAGCTGGAGGAAACAAGGGGGCACCTTCGTGCTTCTGGCTGAGTGTTGCCCTGCCAGGGAGCAGGGCTGGTTGACATCTGGGGAGCAGAAGGAGGAGGCAAGTTTAGTCCCTGGTCTCAAAAATTCTGACAGCTCATCCATCCCTTCCGGGGTTTCACAGCTCCTTTCTGGAGCTGGATGTCAATCTCTGGGACTTCTGAGGAAAATCATCCTAGTCACTTTCCTGAAGGCAGGTAAATCCTTGGACCCCAAAACTGAGAAGCGTTGGCTGGGGCAGCCATTTCGGATGTGGCCACTAGATGGCGCCAGAGGACTGGGCGGAGGAAGCCATTCTTGGTTCAACTGTGGGAGGGGGATGGAAGAAAATAGGATCCTTAAAGTAACTAGAAGGCAGAGAGGGGATGCCTAAAAATCAACAGGGTTGAGGAAGTGCCCTTGCCAGCACTCTGCAGCTTTCCCCCTTATAATTTAGTATACAAAAAATTTAGATAAAAAGAAGGGGGAAAATCCCGTGTGGTCTCCAAGCAATAAGATGGCCTCCAATGATACTTAACTCTCTGGTCCTCATAGCCAGGTGGTCCCCTTGGGCCTTGTACCAGGGTTGGTCTGTGTGACCAGCAGAATGTAGCAGAAGTGATGGTGTGTTGCTTCTGAGATTAGGTCGTAAACATCTCAGATGTTTAGGTTGTAAACATCTCTGCAGCTCACTCTCGCCAGCAGCCCTGGGAGCGGCCCACGTGGCGAGGAACTGAACCTCTTGCCGGCAGCCAGGTGGTCTTGGAAGTAGAGTCTCCAACTCCAGTCAGGCCTTCAGATGATTGCAGCCCCGGCTTATAGCTGACTGTAGCCTCCTGGGAGACCTTGAGCCAGACCTGCCAGCTAAGCCACTCCAAGATTCCTGATCCTCAGAAACTGCTTTGGAGTCAGACGGACCCGATTTGCCTGCGATTCTATAGACAAGTCACTTCGCTTCTTGGAACCTCTAGGTCTTTGTGAGAATAATAGCATTTACTGATAATGCGTGGAACATAATAGCGTTTACTCATAGCTTTAAATGAGATAATTTGTTCAAAATTCAAGTTTAACTGCTAGCTGCTTTTCTGTATAGGCAGAGGCAGGAAGTTTCCTCGGAGTGGATGTCTTTGTTCTGAGAAGTTAATGGAGCGCCCTGCTTAGTTATGCAGATATAGTTAAGTGTAGGAACCTTTTGTTATGATGTCTTTCCTGAGGCAGAGCACAAAGTACCTCTCCCCTTGGTATGCACAATTTTGCACACAGAGCAAGGGGCTTTCTGGGAAGGAAGGACTGAAGCCCCTAACTTTTGGTCTCTGAGATTTGCAATTAAGGAAACCTGTTTTGGTGGTTCCTGGTAACATTGACCATGATCCATCAACATGAATGAATATTAAAAGCTGCAAGAGGGAGCCCTCCATGAGGGAAAGAAGGGCCAGTGTTGGTGATGTAGGTTCAGCACCAGGGTTTGTGTGGGGGCTTGATATGTACAGCATGTGCTGGCTGTACCAGCCATACTGGACCCCATGACCTTGGGACTCAAGTGTGGAGTCCGACCCTGCATGGTGAGGTCTAGACCTGGGCGGTAGACCCACATCCATCAGATGACCCAGGACCAATTACATGGCAATGACCAAAGACAGTGCCTGGTCAGATTTTTAATTCCTCTGTTCCTACATGGCCTTTGGCAGCAGCAGTCCTTTGGATTGAGAATTCCTCAGTTCTTGGACAATTTGGGATGGAGAAGGGGTCCAGCATTATGTGGGGAGATAGTGGACTTCTGTTAATAAGGCAAGTGTGGCCTTGAGCTATTAGTTGTGTAGATAAAAAATGTGATTTCATTTGTATTTTCCAGATGGTGAGCTAGAGTGTATGACTTGGGTAAACTAACTGCTGTTATAACCAACAAGTCCCGGAATCTCAGTGGCTTAATAGCCATGTCACAATTTAAAGTAGCTGGCACCATTCAAGGACCCAGGCTGGTACAGGTTCCATTCTATCTCACCCAAACCTATGAAGGTCATTCAGAGTGTTAACTTTCTAGCTGGCAGGTGAGGAAGAGAACGTGGAAAACAGTGTGTGGGAGGTTTTTTTTTTTTAAATATTTTTTTCCTAATGTTTATTTTTGAGAGAGGAGACAGAGTGCAAGTAGGGGAGGGTCAGAGAGAGACGGAGACACAGAATCTGAAGCCGGCTCCAGGCTTCAAGCAGTCAGCAAAAGCCTGACATGGGGCTTGAACTCACAAACCGTGAGATCATGACCTGAGCTGAAGTCGGAGGTTCAGCCAACTGAGCCACCCAGGCGCCCCTGGGAGGTTTCTATGGGTCAAGTTCAGAAATGACATATATCGTTTTCAGCCACGTTCCATTGACAGGGAAACAGCGTTTAGCTGGGTACCCAGGAAGCAGAGGAGAACTGAGGGTGTTGGTGAGTGCTGGTGTTCTGTGCCATATTGGGCAAGCCATAGATACAGTGCTTAGCATAGTGCCTGGCACCTAGCAGGTATTCCATAAATGGTGGCATCTTCCCTCTTTCCAGAGACACCTGTGTGGGGAAGGAGTAGATGGGAAAGAAATGGCCTCTGTGCTTCTGCTTGGGCATGGTGACCCAACTGCTTCTAAATGTCTTGTTTTGTGGCTCTAACAGGGGGACTGGGGGGTGCTGAGTCCTGGTTTGGGTGTACAGTGTGGTTATAGGAGGAGTCTGGTTCATCTGTGTCCTCACGGCCTCCAATCACGCCTTTAATTACTTGCCTGTAGCTCCTGGGGATCTCAAGGAGGTCAAAGAATTCCCAGCTCTGAAATCCCCCCAAGGGATGACATTAATTTGCTTCTTTGCGAACTTTTCCTAAGTCTTTGCCTCAGCTCCTTGGAGTATAATTAGTTGCCAAAGACTGTCATCATGCCACAAAGCTGGGTGCGGGCCACAGAAAATAGATCATAGATCTCACGGAACAGGGAACTAATTGGCTCTTTTCCTTCCCTTGATGATGATTGTAGCAGCAGAGAACTTTTTCTGCTAAATAAGAAGAGGCCGGATATCTGAGTTGTGGAGAGTTAATGGAAACAATTGAGAATACATGGATTTGAACAAGCTAGAATTATTTTTTTTACATCTATAGTATCATGTTTGCACAATGGTTTTTAATGTGCTTTTTTTTTTCTTTAATGCTTGATATATTTTGAAGCTCTTTTAATAGCAGTATACATAGCCTGTGTCTATTAGTCACCTTGGGCTGCCATAACACATACCATACTGAGTGGCTTAAACAACATGAATTTATTTTTCATAGGTCTGCAGACCAGAAGTACAAGATCAGGGTGCTGGTGGGGTTGGTTCCCTGGTGAGGGTTCTCTTCCTGGCTTGCAGAATTGCTTTCTAGCTGTGTCTTCACAAGGCCCCGGGGGGGGCGGGGGTGGGGGGGGTGGGGGGGGATGGAGGGGGACCCAGTGCTTTCTCTCTCTTCCTCTTCTTAGAAGCTGCTAATCCTGTCAAGAGGATCCTACCCTCATGATCTCATCTAACCCTAATTACTTTCCAAGGGCCCCATCTCCAAATACCATCACGGTCCCGATGAAGATTAGGGCTTCAACAGATGAATTTCTGGGAGACAGTTCTGTCCATAGCACCATTCTTTTTTTTTTTTTTTATTTCTTTAAATTATTTTTTAATTTCAGCTTTATTGAGGTATAATTGACAAAATTGTAGGATATTTAAAGTGCACATTATGGTGATTTGATATACATATACATGTACATTTGGAAAGGATTCCCCCATGTAGTTAATTGATAAACCCATCATCTCACACAGTTATCTTTTTTGGCTGTGTGTGTGTGAGAGCATTCAAGTTTTACTCTCAGCAAATTTCACTTACACTAAACAGTGTTACCAAATTCAGTCACCATGATTTACCTGAGAACCCCAGACCTTATTCTTCTTACCTTCCTATAGGTGAAAGTTTGTTTCCTTTTATCAACCTCTCCATAACTCCTCTTCCCCCCCCCCCCCCCCCCCCACCAGTCTCTGGTAACCACCTCCTACTGTTTCCAGGTTTCTACTGTTTCCATGAATTTGACTTAATTTTTTTTTCTTTTCTTTTCTTTTTTTTTTTTGGTTCCACATATAAGTGATACTATGCAGTATTTGTCTGACCCACCTCATTTGGCATAATACCTCAAGGTCCACCCATGTTGTTGCAAATGGCAGGATTCCGTTCCTTTTTATGACTCAATATTCCATTGTATATTTGTGTACCCCGTCTTCTTTATCCATTCAACTGTTGATGGATGCTTAGGTTATTTCTTTGTTGGGAGAGGTTTTTTTTTTTTTTTTTTTTTTTTTTTTTTGAGAGAGAGGGTACAAGTGAGCAAGGGCAGAGACACAGGGAGAGAGAATCCCATGAGAGGCAGAGAGAGAGAGAGAGAGAGAGGGAGGGAGGGAGGGAGGGAGAAAACTGGGGCTCACCCAAAGTGGGGCTTGTGCTCACCTGAAGTGGGGCTTGAGCTCACCCGATGCAGGACTTGAACTCTTGGATTGTGAGATCATGACCTGAGCTGAGGTCAGATGTTTAACCAACTGAGCCACCCAGGCACCCCTTTTTTATTATTTATTATTCTTTTATTAGAAAGAGCGAGTGAGCAGGGGAGAGGGGCAGAGAGATTGTGAGAGAGAATCCCAAGCAGGCTACATGCCAGGCATGGAGTCTGACCAGGGGCTCGATCCCATGACCCTGGGATTATGACCTGAGCCAAAATCCAGAGCCAGACACTCAACTGACTGAGCTACCCAGGTGCCCCTGTTGGGAGGTTTTTGATTACTGATTCAATCTCCTTATTAGTAATTGGTTTGTTCAGATTTTCTATTTCTTTATGTATTGGAAGGTTGGAAGGTTGTATGTTTCTAGGAATTTATCCATTACTTTTAGATTGTCCAATTTGTTGGCATGTAATTGTTCATAGTAGCCTCATAATCTTTTGTATTTGTGTGATATCATTTGCAATTTCTAATTTTTTATTTGAGTCCCATCTTTTATTTTATTTCGTAAGTCTTGCTAAAGACTTACGACTTACTTGTTTTTTTTCAGAAAACTACTTCTTAATTTCATTGATCTTTCCAATTGTTTTTTAGGTATCTATTTCATTTGTTTCTGCTCTGGTCTTTGTTGCTTCCTTCCTTCTACTAATTTGGGGTGTTGTTTCTTCTTTCTTTTCTAGTTTTTTGAGGTATAAAGTTAGGTTGAGATTGTTCTGTTTTCTTAAGTAGATATTTATTGCTATAAACGTCTCTCAGAACTGTTTTTGCTGCATCCCATAAGTTTTGGTATATTGTGTTTCTGTTTTATTGACTCAAGATATTTTTAAAATTTCTTCTTTGACCCATGGGTTATTCAGTAGCATATTGTTTGATCTCTGTATATTTACGAATTTTTCAGTTCTCTTCTTGTAATTGATTTTTATTTTTTCTTTTATTTTATATAATTTTTAAGTTTATTTATTATAAACTTATAATAATAAGTTAATTATTCTCTGAAGGGCAGAGAGAGAAGGAGAGAGAATCCCAAGCAAGCTCCGTGCTGACATCATGGAGCCTGATGCAGGGCTAGATCTCATGATTGATTATGAGCCAAAATCAAGAGTCGGACACTTAACTGATTGAGCCACCCAGGTGCCCCTTGTAATTGATTTTTAGTTTCATACCATTGTGGTTGAAAAGATGCTTGATATGATTTCAGTATTCTTAAATTTATTACGACTTGTTTTGTGGTCTCACATGTGATCTCTCCTAGGGAAAGTTTCATGTGTCCATGAGAAGCATGTGTATTCTTTTGCTTTGGGATGGAATGTTCTGTAAATGTTACATCCATTTGGTCTAACATGTAGTTTAACTCCAATGTTTCCTAATTGATTTTCTGTCTGGATGATCTATCTATTGATGAAAGTGGGGTGTTGAAGTCCTCTACTATTATTTTATTGCCATCTCTTTCTCCTTTCAGGTCTTTTAATATTTGCTTTATGTATTTAGGTATTCCTATGTTGGATGCATAGATATTTACAAATGTTATATCTTTTTGTTGCAATGACTCCTTTATCATTATATAATGACCTTCTTTGTCTTTTATTATAGTATTGGGCTTAAAGTCTGTTTTACTTAATATAAGTATAGCTACTCTTGTTTTCTTTTGGTTTCCATTTGCGTGGAATATTTTTTTCCATTCCTTCACTTTCAGTGTGTGTATCATTAAGCTGAAGGGAGAATTTTGTAAGCAGCTTATATTTGGGTCTTGTTTTTTAATCCATTCTGCCACTCTGTATCTTTGATTGGATAACTTAGTCCATTTACATTTAGAGTAATTATTGATAGGTATGGACTAACTACTGCCATTAATTGTTTTTTGGCTCTTTGTAATTCTTTTCTTCCTTTCTTCTTGTCTTGCTCCCTTGTGATGATTTTCTGTAGTGATGTTCCTTTCTCTTTTGTGTATTCACTACAGGTTTTTGCTTTCTGGTTACCATGAAGTTTACATAAAATATCTTGTGTTTATAATAGTCTATTTTAAGCTCATAACAACTTAAGTTCAATTATATACTAAAGCTACATTTTTACTCCTCCCCTCATTTTATGTTTTTGATGTCACAATTACCTGTGTATCCATTAACAAATTATTGGAGTTATGGTTATTTTTAGTACTTCTGTCTTTTACCTTTATACTAGAGTTGTAAGTGATTTATTACCTACTGCCATTACGGCACTGGAATATTCTGAATTTAATTGTATTTTACCTTTAGCAGTGAGATTTATACCTTCATATGTTTTCATGTTACTAATTAGCATCCTTCCAGTTTAGCTTGAAGGAACTCCCTTTAATATTTCTTCTAAGGCTGGTCTAGTGGTGGTGATTCCTTTTGCTTGTCCAAAAAACTCCTTATCTCTCCTTCAATTCTGAAAGATAGCTTTGCCAGGTCGAGTATTCTTGGTTGGTAGTTTTTTTTCTTTCAGCACTTTGAATATACCATGCCACTCCCTTCTGGCCTGCATAGTTTCTGTGAAAAATGTGTGGATCATCTTATGGGGGTTCTTTTATATGTAGCATGTCGTTTTTCTCTAGGTGCTTTAAAGTTTGTCTTTAACTTTTGACAATTTAGTTACAAAGTGTCTCAGTGTGGGTCTCTTTCGATTCATCTTATTTGAAACTGTCTGAGTTTCCTGGGTCTGGATCATCTATTTTCCTTTTCTAGGTTAGGGTAATTTTCATGATTTCTTTGAAAAAGCTTTCTGCCCCTTTCTTTCTCTCTTCTCCTTCTGGGACCCCTGTAATGTGAATATTGGTCTGCTTGATGATATCCTATAGCCCCCTCATGTTATCTTCTCTTTTTCATCCTTTTTTCTTTTTGGATGAATTCTACTGACGTGTCTTTGAGTTTATTGATCCTTTCTTTTGCTTGATGTAGTCTGGTATTGAACCTCTATTGAATTTTTCAGTTCAGTTTTTGTATTCTTTAGCTCTGTGATTTCTCTGGTACTTTCTTATATTTTCTTTTTGTTGAAATTCTCACTTTGTTCATGCATGGTTCTCCTAACCTTGGTGAACATATTTATGACCATTATTTTGAACTCTTTATCAGATAAATCACTTTATTTCATTAAGGCCTATTTCTGGAATTTTATCTTGCTCTTTTGTTTGGCACATATTCCTCTGTTTGTCTGTTTTCCTTGACTCTCTGTTGGTTTCTGTGCATTAGATAAAAGAGCCATCTCTCCTAGTCTTGATGGAGTGGTGTCTTGTAAGAAATGAACCTAATTATTCAGCCTGGCCTGAGCTTTTGGTTTTCTCTCAAACCTATGTGCAAGATGCTTTCTTTGTGTTTAGTGGCTTTCAATAGATGAGGGTGAGCCACGACCTGTAAGTGTCCCAAAGGGGAGGATCTCATCAAGAAACAGGCTGATTGAAAGCCAGACCCTTAGGCAGCAGCTTTTAAAGTATATAAATAAGCCTCTTTCAGGAAAGACTGGGAAATGGGCATTTCTGTCTGTTTCCTTTGTGCTAGGACCTGGTTAAGGAGTGTTTCTTTGTTTGCTGCAGTCCTATGGGACCAGTGAATGCAAGCCCCACTGCCCACAAGAGTCAGGTGATTGAGGGGGACATACTCTGGGAACAGCCACAAAACCTGGGGCACCAGATAAGCTCCTGCCAGGGGGACACTGATGACCTGGAATGGACCAGGGAGAGAAGGTGGAGATAGTGTCCACTGGCCTTCTTGGTCTTTAGGGAGGATTGCAGTCAGCCCCTAGATGTGTGCTAAATTAGAAGCCTGAATCTTAGGCGTTGGCTTTTAAAGTATGTAAATAAGCCTCTTTCGGAAGAAGACTTGGAGAGAGGCATTTCTGTCTGCTTCCTCTGGCTGAGCCTTGGGGGACCACCCACAGTGTGTCCTCATGAGCCCGTTAAGAACTGTTTCTTTGCTATAATTTTGTGGGTCTCATGGATGCAAGCCATGTTGGCTTTCAGAGCTCCATACCATTGGCAGAATGCTTTCACCTTCACTTCCACGCCATTCAGTTCTCTATACAACCCTGGGAAGTAGTAGGAAATGTAGTTTACCTCCATTTTAAAATGAGATAAAAGACCAAAGGTTAGCAAGATCAATGTCAGCATTTGTTTTTGGTATCAATGCTGTATGTTTTAATATTATTCTAATATTATGGTAATATTTCTTCATATTCCTTTATTAGAATATACATGCCTGACATTCCACATCGCTTGGAGGCTATTAGAGGCAATCGTACTATATGTTATGAAATGGACTGTGTTTGGGTGTCAGATTTCTCTGCATAAACATTGAGTGCACTCAGGGCCATGAGACTATCTCTTTGCCTAAAGTCAACTACTAGTGACTGGTAGAATGTGTCCTTCGAAGTAGGTCTTTAGATTTCAAATCCGAGGCTGTGCTATATTGCACTGTTTCTCATGGGATGAAATTTAAGAGGTGATGACTGACTTGTTTCCAGCAACCCTTTCGGAAACTGGTACAATGCAGGCTATACCAGCCCCACTAAGCTTCACACCAGAGTCCCTCTTATTTCTGTCCAACAACCTCCCGACCCACAGTCTTTTCATGGCATTTTTAACCTCTGTGTTTCTCAGGGTGTAGATCAGAGGGTTTAACATGGGTGTGATGATGGTATAAAACACAGCCACCATCTTGTCCTCAGTAAAAGTGGTGGAAGGCCTTAGGTAGATGAAGAGGCAGGGGACAAAGAACAAGATCACCACTGTGATGTGGGAAGCACATGTAGACAGGGCCTTGCGCCTCCCCTCTGATGAGCGGGTCTTAAAGGAAAGCAAGATGACAATGTAAGAGCCCATAAGAGTGACAAAGCAGCTCAGTGAAATCATGCCACTGTTAGCTATCACAATGAGCCCCACCATGTGTGTCTCTGTGCAAGCCAGCTTCAGTAAAGGGTGGACATCACAGAAGTAGTGGTCAATCAGGTTGGGGCCACAGAACGGCAGTTGTACAGTGAGGATGGTCTGGATGAAGGAATGCACAAACCCTCCTAACCAACAGGTTACCAACAGTATAGAGCAGACCTTCCGGTCCATGATGGTCATATAGCGCAGAGGCTTACAGATAGCCACGTACCTGTCATAGGCCATCACTGTGAGAATAAAGATCTCTGTGCAGCCAAACAGATGGCAGAAGAAGAGCTGGACCATACAACCAACAAAGGAGATGCTCTTGACTTTGGCTTGGGAATCAATAATCAGCTTGGGGGCTGTAACAGAGGAGTAGCAGATGTCGACAAAGGATAGGAAGCTGAGGAAGAAGTACATTGGAGAGTTGAGATTGGGACTCCTTTGAATAGTCATTATAATGAGAAAATTTCCAGTCATGAGTGTCATGTAGAAGAGTAAGAACAGAAAGAAGCATAGTTGCTGCACTTTCTCATTTTGGGAAAGACCCATGAAGATAAATTCTGTAACATTATTTTCCATGGAAACTAGGAAGCTCGCAAGAGGGAACTACAGTGTGACTTTACCTATAGGAAAAAAGTATGAAAGACAATTAGATTTGGGCACATGGTACCATAACATTGTTATTTTTTTTTAAAAATTATTCTCTGGGGCACCTGGGTGGGTCAGTTGGTTGAGCGTCTGACTTCAGGTCAGGTCACGATCTCGCGGTCTGTGAGTTCGAGCCCCGCGTCAGGCTCTGTGCTGACAGCTCGGAGCCTGGAGCCTGCTTCAGATTCTGTGTCTCCCTCTCTCTCTGCCCCTCCCCCACTCATGCTCTGTCTCTTTGTCAAAAATAAATAAACATTAAAAAAATTAAAATTATTCTCAAAATTTGTCACTTAAGGTATTGGTTTGGTTAAAGTATGTTCCTTGAAATTATCAGAGATGGGGGACTGCGTGGGAGGAGAAAGAGAGAGAGAAAGAGAAAGGAAAAAAAAACTTTGACAGGCTTTAAACAGATTTAGGAATACAGTCTAGGCTCTCCTCCTGTGTCAGTAGTCCAAATTATTGTTGCTCCGGAATTTAAATTAAATCTCTCTGTTAAATTAAGCCTCTGAGTGGTAACCCTCAGTCTCTTTACTCCAGGATGCTTTTCATCCTTGTTTTAGTTGATGTATGGAATTTACAAAAATGCACACACACACACACACACACACATTTGCGATCATAAGTCTTAAAATGTACACTTTGAGTCAAATCTAGAATGTAACTAGCTTTTTTTTATGTTTATTTTTGAGAGAGAGAGAGAGAGCACGAGCAGGGGAGGGGCAGAGAGAGAAGGGGACAGAGGATCCAGAAGCAGGCCCCACGCTGACAGCAGCGAGCCTGATGTGGGGCTTGAACTTACAAATCGTGAGATCATGACCTGAGCCAAAGTCAGACGCTCAACTGGCTCAGCCACCAATGGAGCCCCCTAACTAGCCTTTTTATGAGACCCCTTGGCTTCCCAAATTCCTGATAGCCTGATTAGCTTTGTTGTATTTTAGATTATTCTAGGACTTCACTCTTTGTCATTTCTTATATGTCTGAAAGTCAGGAAAAATGCATAGAGGCTTCACAGAAAGGGACTGCCACCTGCAAGATCCTCAAGACTTCAGATCCCAGTTGACATTAGTTGTTATAAAGTATGGAGAGGAAATAACTCTTGAGTAGGTTTAGATCTTTTAGATCTTAATAATAACCAACTGTGAGTTCTGGGGCAAGTTATTTAACAATGATAGAGACCCAGTTTCTCTGGCCATTGGTGTAACCTCTACATAAACACCAGAGTCTCCTCTGCTTTAGCCTTATGTCATGGAGTTTGGGGTCATCCTTTCATTGTGTTGTGTTGTGTTGGATTTACTTACTTGTTTTTACATTAAAGAATGTTTATTTTTGAGAGAGAGAGAGAGAACACATGAGCAGGAGAGGGGCAGAGAGAGAGAAAGACACAGAATTTAAAGCAGACTCCAGGCTCTGAGGTGTCAGCACGGAGCCTGATAACAAGGCTGGAACTCATGGACTGAGAGATCAGGACCGGAGCCAAAGTCAGCGGCTTAACCAGCTGAGCCACCCAGATGCACCCGGGATGATCCTTTTAATACAATGAATCACTGTCACTGAATGTAGTTTCTTTGTTTCATTATCTGTGTTTTCCTTTGAACCAAAAGGTGTGTGAAGGTGGGGACAAGGTGTGTCTTTATTTTTGTGCGGCCTGAATGCAAATGTTCCTTTCCTTAGTTTGACCATTTAAGCCTCGCTTTCTTCATCCTTCAAATAGAAATGCTACTATCCACTTCAGAGAATTATTTTCAATACCAAAGCTAGCCCTGCATATAGTAAGCACTCACGGAATTATGCCCTTTCATTTTCCAGCCAGGTTGCCAGTACTTAAGACATTTTATAATGAAAAATTTCAAACGTACACAAAATGGAGATAGTTGTATTATAAGCTCTCATACACTGACCACTCAGATCAAAAAATGATTCATGTTTTACTACATTTGGATCATCCATCCCTCTTTTTCACTGGTTTGCCAGGTATCTTAATGCAATTCCCAGTCGTCATGCCATTTCAACCTCTACATGGTTCATTATCTGTATCTCAGGAGCTTTCTTATGTGAGCACAAACGCCATGATCACATCTAACAAAATAACCAGTGGTTGCCTGATATCAACCCATTCATGGTCTGCTGGAGCCATGTTTTGTTCTCATCTCTCCTTTATTGTGCTTAGTTGAGTGCTCACCATGCGTGCTCCATAGGCCAGGGTAGTTCACTGTGGCCGCTGTGCACCTGCGATGTGGATAGTGTGACTAAGAAACCGGTGTTCCAATTTTGTTTAAGTTTAAATTTAAAAAAACATAAAGCAATGTAAAGTATTTTCATGTAATAAAATTTTGGATAAGATGCGTTAAACAAAATATTATTAAAATTAATTCCACCTATTTGTTTTGCTTTTTTATGTGGCTACCGAAACATGTAAAATGACAATGTGGCTTGTATTGTGTTTCTATCACACAGTGCTCTACTAGGGGTTAGGCTCTGGTCTAAGTGCTTAATCGTACTATCTAATTTGTTTCTTGTAATTATATGAAGTACGTAGAACTATTCCTATTATTCACAAAAGGAATAAAACCCAGAAAAGTCAACTAACTTTATTTATAGTCGTGTAGCTAGTCATTGGTGGAACACAGATTCAACCTTGATAAATTCTCTTAGTCTGTGCTACATTATGTCATAAATGTACAATTTCCATTGGCATTTATTTTAAAAATACTGATAATTCTTTTGGGATCTTCTTTATTATTTTAATATTTCTGGGATATGAATTGTTACTTTAATTAACTCCAAACAAAACTTAACCAAGATAGACACCAGTACTCTGATAAATTAGTGGAGTCCTGATGTCTGTGTTCTTGGAAGACCCATAGGCCTTACCACCAAACAGTAGTTTCTGCTACAGCATAGGCACAGTCTCAGAAAATGGTGCAGATTGTGGAAAAGCATATTCAAACTCTGCCATTTCTCCTGCCAGAGTCTAGGACTCAGTAGGATCCTCTGTCTCACCTTCCCTCCCCTGCCACTGTCACCTGCCATGTGGTGCTGGGCCTAGACATAGGTTATTCCACAGTCTGGAATGCATTACTACCTTAAAAAATTTTTTTTTATATTTATTTTTGAGAGAGAGACAGAGTGTGAGCAGGGGAGGAACAGCGAGAGAGGGAGACACAGAACCTGAAGCAGGCTCCAGGCTCTGAGCTGTCAGCACAGAGCCCGACTCGGGGCTCGAACTCATGAACTGTGAGATCATGACCTGAGCTGAAGTTGGCTACTTAACTGACCAAGCCACCCAGGTGCCCCTAGAATGCATCACTATCTTTTAACCTGTAGTAGGATAAGGACAGAAGCAAATGGATGAGGGTTTAGGCTTCACCAAATGCTAAATTTCAGTGCCTTGACTAAATGCTGACTCACGAAAACATTTGTCCACAGACATTTCTTGAAAGAGGTAGTAGCTTTCTAAAAGTCTGCAGTAAAGGCATTTGCTGACCCCTTCAGATGTCCTCTGTTTCTTTCTATCATAATATTTAAAATCACTGTTTTGGGGGTACCTGGGTGGCTCAGTTGGTTAAGCGTCTGACTTTGGCTCAGGTCATGATCTCATGGTTCGTTGAGTTCGAGCCCCATGTCGGGCTCTGTGCTGACAGCTCAGAGCCTGGAGCTTGCTTCAAATTCCATGTTCCTTCTCTCTCTGCCCCTCCCTTGCTTGTGCTGTCTTTCAAAAATAAAAAAAGAAACATTAAAAAAATAAAAAAAATAAAATCACTGTCTTTTAGACTACTTGTGTGTCTCCACCAATGGACTGTGTGTCACTTAAATGCAGAGTTCATTCCTATTTGTATAGGTTTTCAGAACTTGACCCTAGGCCAGGGACATATGTTAGGTATTCAGTAAACTTTGTAGGAGGAAGAGAGGGAGAGGGAGAAAGAAAATGAGAGTTACTAGTTTATGAATCCTTCTAGATGGTCTAGCTGTTGTCCAGCATAGAATACTGCTTAAAAACACAAACTCTTATCAGATAGAGCTGGATTTTCAACCCCTGGGCACGCCAATACCAACTGTGTTGCTAGTAAGGTTAGCTATTTACTTATTGTCCTCATCTCTAAAGTACGGATAAATAGTTCCTGCTTCATAGAATTGGTGTGAGAATTAAAATAGCTAATGCATGTAAAGCTTAGCATAGTGTCTGGTCCATTAGAAGTACTTATGAAATTTTAATTATTGTCATTTTTATCCTGTACATTGTTAATATGGGAAATATGAAGCAAAGAAGAAAGGTGATAAAAATGATTACACTTACCTGGAGAGTATGAAACTCTTCCTTCCCATCATTTCCTACTTCTGAGTCCTATGAATCCTCTACCTAGCTGTTACCCCTCCAAACACCATTCCTATTCCAGTAGTCTCATATTTCTGTGGTCAGTGCATAACATATACGAATAACATATAGTATTTCATAACATATATGAAAAAAATAGTCTGTCTCCCATTTATTGCTTAAAATTTCTGTCTGGGTCATAAAGCAAAGTTATTTGTCTTGGAGCCTGAAGCAAACCTAAGTTTACGTTAAGTTCTTGGCAGGTGTTCAGTAAACAACAAGGACGGAGGAAGTATGATAGAAACGTGTGACTTTGGGGACCATCCTGAAGGTTAACTTACTCTCTTCCTGACATCCAGCGTTGTCTTCCAGCTTGGTGTAAATTCAGGCAAAGGCTTTTTCATATCTGAATTCTATGGCTTGGGAAGGAGAAAGAAAAGCCCCATGATACTCAGAGGATACTGTGTTCTGCATCACTGTTTTAAGCTATGAGCTCCCATGAGCCTTCAATTGGCTTCCCCTGTTGAAAGTTCTTACCAAAGATACAAATAACTTTACCCACTTCATCGTCCAGGTGTGGGGCCCACTTGGGAGAGGACTTTTTAGAATGAATTCCCCTGTTTTTATGGCCACTGGAGGTGGATCATCCTAGATTTCCTGTCTGATACTCATCCTTTAATCCAACAACAGTGGATTCCATTGATTAAGCACTTAATATGTGTCTTCCATTATGATAAGCACTTTATACACATTTCACAGTTTTTAGAAATTTTTTATTTTATATTTAGAGCCTCAGTTGAGTTGAAATGAAATAATCATGACTGTTGTTTGAGGTTCACTATCTCCATTTTTTAATATATGACTTCATACTTCACTGTCAATTAATTTAATGAATAAAATATCTGTAAGCCAATATATAATCCAAGTATTAAACATTATGGATAAATAGAATCTACCTGTGCATGCCCTTCTCTAGTGCATCCCATTGCCTATTCCTGAATGCCAAAAAGTTAAATATATTGTAAATTATGTGTATGTTAGTGTGTTTTAAATTTGAATTTTGAGAAGGTTGAACATTTTTTCATGACTTTAGTGGTAGTTGGATAGTTTTTTATATTAAGTGCCTGTTTTTTGGTCCATTTTTGGATTATCTATCTTTAATTTATTCGTAGAGGTTCATTTTATATAATCTGGATTTTTTTTGTAATCTGGGTTAAAGCCCCTTGTCATCTCTTTCTTTCTCTACCTCTATATCTCTGTCATCTCCCCTCCCAATTTTGTAACTTCCTTTTTCTCTTTAAATGATATTTTTTGATGAATAGAAGTTCTTAATTTAATGTAATCTAATTTATTGGTATTTTCTATTATGATAGTTGCTGTGGACTGAATGTTTGTGTCTTCCAAGATTCATATGTTGAAATCCTAATTCGCAAGGTGATGGCATTAGGAGGTGATGAGGTCATGTGGGCAGTACCCTCATGGAAGAGACCCCAGAAAGCCACTCATCCCTTTTGCCACGCGAAGACAACAAAAAAATGCTTTCTCTGAACCAGGAAGTGAGTTCTTACTAGATACTGAATCTGAGACTTGGTTTTGGATTTCGTAGCCTCCAGAACTGTGAGAAATAAGTTTCTGTTGTTTATAACCTACCCAGTTTGTGGTATTTTGTTATAGCAGCCCACATGAAGTAAGATAATACTTTTTGTGTCTTCTTTTAAGAAATCCTCCCTATTGCAAGTTCATGAAATTATTTCCCATTAATTTCTAGATGCCTTATTGTTTTACTTTTCATATTTAGATCTAAAATCCATCTGGAATTAATTTTGGGCTATTCTGTGAGAGAGGGGCCAAGACAGATTTTTAATGTGAAAATCTAACTGAACTGAACTAACACCATTTATTATAAAGCTTGTCTTTTATCCATGGCTCTTCTGTGCACCTTTGTAATAAACCAGATGTCCACATATGCATGTCTGCCTCTGGTTGTCTGCCACTGCCTTATTGGTCCGTTTGTCTATATTTGCATCAATATCTGTCTTTATAACTGTAATCTTGTAATAATTCTTGGCCATCAGTAGTGGAAGTCCACCAACTTTGATTATTTGAAGGTAGGTTAGATATCTTTGGCCTTTTGCATTTTCATGTACATTAAAAATATGCTTGTAAATTAGCACAAAAATATCTTCTGGGATTTTATTTGAGATTGCAATGAATCTATTTATAAAGTTGGGTGTATTTGGCACTTTAATGATCTTGAATGTTAAGTGGTATATCCTTTAATTTATCTAGGTCTTCGTTAATTTTTCTAAATGCTTTCTAAATGTTTTCTAATTTTCAGTGTTAGGGTCTTACAAACATTTTGAAGATTTATTTAGATTTTCTACTTTTGCCTCGGATGTGGAAAACTGGAAAGGGTGTTGTTTATAGCCTGTGAACGGGAAAAATCTAGATAAATTATGAATTCATAACTTTTGGGGGAATGTATTAAAGAGTTGAGGTTTTAGAACAACTAAATATCCTGAAATATAAACCCCGCCAAGCAGAGATGAAACACAGCACTGTTTCACTGGGGAGCATTGAAGGAAGAAATGTCAAGAGCCATATAAGTGGGTAAGAAATGTAGGCTAGCATGAGACTACAGAATGCCACAGACACAATGGAGTTCAATGAAGCACACTCGTATGATATTCTCTATAGGGGCCTTCACTGAATGCTCATGAGAAACACTGAGGACAAGGCAGTAGATTGAGGAAATCTATATTGGTGATACAAGCTTGTTTGAGGATAGAAGCTGCCACTGTGGGAAAAGCATAAAGCCTCACTCAGACCTTTCTCTCTTACAGAACAAGAGCCTTAGGTCTTGGGTGAAGAACCTTCTTGCCCCCGGGGTTCATGTGAAGATCCACTAGGGCAGTGTGAAGCATAAAAGAAAATAATATTCTATCCTTGAGGAGGAACAGGAGAGAGGCCTGGACCCAGATCCTATGCCGATATGATTTAAGGTCTGTTCTGCCTGCGGGTAGGGCAATAAGTCTGCCAAACTAGACCCACCAAAGATGTAAGTCGAAATTCTGCTGGCATAAAAACATGGTAACAAATGATAAATGCTTTAGGTGAGCTGATCAGTAGACTTGACACAGCAAAGAAAAGAATAGTGACCTTAAAGATAGGTTAAAATAGGGGAGCCTGGGTGGCTCAGTCAGTTGAGTGCCTGACTTTGGCTCAGGCCATGATCTCATGGTTTGTGAGTTCAAACCCTACTTTGGGCTCTGTGCTGACAAGCTCAGAGCCTGGAGCCTGCTTCAGATTCTGTGTCTCCCTCTCTCTCTGCGGCTCCCCTACTTATGCTCTCTCCCTCTCTCTCTCAAAAATAAATAAACATTAAAAAAATAGGTTACTATAAATTACCAAACTGAAACATAAGCAGAAAAAAAGAGCAGGAACCCGTCCCCACCAAGTACAGAGTATGCAGGATCTCTAGGACAATATAAAAAAATTAACATTGGCATAACTGGAATCCTAAAGAGAAAATGGGGCAAAAGAAATATTTGAAGAAACAGTGACTGAGAATTTCCAAAAATTATGAAATATGTCAAACTATAGATCTAAAAGTCTTGGAAAAGTTGAGCAGGAAAAACAACAACAACAAAAGAAATGAAAAAACCCTATGCTGACACATCATATTCCATCTGCTGAAAATAAAAGACAATGAGAAAATCTTGAAGGCATACAGTGGAAAGAAGAAATATAAAAAAGAAGATATGAATTACAGCAGACTTCTCATCAGGAACTATATATGATAGGAGACAATAGAGTAACATCTTTAATAGAGTGGTGTCTTTAACTGTTTGGAGAAAAACCTCTGTCAACTCATAATTTTATACAAATGAAAATATTTTTCAAAATGGAAGTAAAAAAAAAAAAAGATTTTTATTGCCAATCCAAAACTGAATTCATACTAGAAGACCTGCACTACAAGAATATTAGTTTTTTAGGCAGATAAGAATATTATATTTGATTGAAAGTTGGATATATACACAGAAGTGAAGCACTTCAGAATGGTTAAAGGGTAAATATAAAGGAGTATGTTTTTCTTATTTTATTTGCTCTTAAAATCAGTGATTTTTATTTTTTTATTTTTTCAAGTTTATTTATTTTGAGAGAGAGAGAGAGAATGCATGCAGGCACAGGCAGGGGAGGGGCAGAGAGAGAGGGAGAGAGAGAATCCCAAGTAGGCTCTGCACTGACAGTGTGGGGCTCAATCCCATGAACCATGAGATCGTAACCTGAACCGAAATCTAGAGTCAGATGCTTGAGCCACCCAGCACACCAAAATAAGTTATTTAAAAATTAAAAAAAATTTTATTTTGAGAGAGACAGAGAGAGTGTGAGCAGGGGAGGGGCAGAGAGAGAGAGAGAGAGAGAGAGAGAGAGAGAGAGAGAAAATGAATCCCGGGCTCCACACAGTCAGTGTACAGAGCCCGACACAGGGCTCGAACTCACAAAACCATCAGATCATGACCTGAATCAACGTTGATCACTTAACTGACTGAGTCATCCAGATGCCCTAATAAGTGATTTTTAAAGCAAAAGTAGTAGCAATACATTCTGGGTTTGTAATATATGTAGAAGTAAATTATATGAAAACATCATAAGAAGTGGGAGGCAGGAATTGGAAGTATACTGTTTTTTGGTTCTTAGACTCTATGAAGTTGCATAAAAGTATTTCAAGGTAGATGATGAATGGAAGATATAATATGTTATATAATATAATCTCTATTATTATATATACATATATGTATATATGTATATACTAAAATATGTATATATGTATATACTAAAATATTTTAAAAAGAAGTACAAATCTATAGTGAGGTAAAATGGAATAATAAAAAATAAACTAATTCAAAATTAGGCAGAGAATGAGGAAAAAGGGAACAAAAACAATGGAACATAAAGAATTGGAAAGGTGTTTGGATTGAATCAAACCAAGGGGCAGGCACCTGGGTGGTGCAGTCGGTTAAGCGTCTGACTGAATCTCAGCTTAGGTCATGATCTCACAGTTTGTGAGTTTGAGCCCCACATCGGGCTCTATGCTGATGGTGTGGAGGCTGCTTAAGGGTCTGTCTCTCCTGGGGTGCCTGGGTGGCTCAGTCGGTCGGGCGGCCGACTTCGGCTCAGGTCATGATCTTGCGGTCCGTGAGTTCTAGCCCCGCGTCGGGCTCTGTGCTGACAGCTCAGAGCCTGGAGCCTGCTTCATATTCTGTGTCTCCCTCTCTCTGACCCTCCCTTGTTCATGCTCTGTCTCTCCCTGTCTCAAAAATGAATAAACATTAAAAAAAAAAAAAAAAAAGAGTCTGTCTCTCCTTTTCTCTGCCCCTCCCCAGCTGTACTCCCTCTGTCTCTCAAAATAAATAAATAAACTTAAAAAATTTAAAAAAAGAAGTAAGTCAAACCAATCAATACTTAAATTAAATGTAAATTATCTAAACACTAATTTAAAAATATTCAAATTATATAAAATACCAACCCCAAATTTATCCTACCTGTAAGGCATTATTTAAATGTGAAGACATACATAGATTAGGAGTCAAATGGAACAAGATATATAATAAATGCACTAATCAATGAAAGCTAGAGCAACTCTATTGATATCAGACAAAGTAGACTTTAGTACAAGGAATATTACCAGAGATAAAGAGGTGACAGATGGATCAATTTGCCAAAAAGACATAATAATCCTAATAGTATTTGCATCTAACAACAAAGTCTTGAAACTGCATGAAAAAGAAACACCTAACAGAACTGACTGTCCTTTTTTTTTTTTTTTTTTTTTAAACATTTACTTATTTTTGAGAGACAGAGACACAGCACAAGTGGGGGAGGGTCAGAGAGAGAGGGAAACACAGAATCTGAAGTAGGCTCCAGGCTCTGAGCTGTCAGCACAGAGACTGATGCAAGGCTCAAACCCACGAACTTTGAGGTTATGATCTGAACTGAAGTCGATGCTTTAACCCACTGAGCCACCCAGACGCCCCCTGACTGTCCTTCTATTGAAGTTTTCTCAGTCATCTTTTGGTTGGATGAAACTCCTTATGTAGTAGATTTTTCAGAAAGGGTGCTTATGTACATACAGTATTTACTGAGTTACTATATGATCAAAACTTTAGTTTATTAAAGGACAGCTTGGCTAGGAATAATATTCTAGTTTATACTTTCTTAACATTCTTGAAAATGCTGCTACACAGTTGCCTTGCTTTATAGTGTTTTTGGGAATTTGCATGCCACAAGAATTCTTCTGTTTTTGTAAGTTATTTTATAATTTTGCCTAGAGTTCCTGAGGATTTCTTTCTTTAAAAAAAATTTTTTTAACGTTTATTTTTTGAGACAGAGAGAGGCAGAGCATGAATAGGGGAGGGTCAGAGAGAGAGGGAGACACAGAATCTGAAACAGGCTCCAGGCACAAAGCCTGACGTAGGGCTCGAACTCACGGACTGCGAGATCATGACCTGAGCCGAAGTCGGACACTCAATTGACTGAGCCACCCAGGTGCCCCCTTTCTTTACCTTTAATGTCTAATAGTTTTATTAGAATACATATCAGGGTTGGTTGTTCTGTGTTAATCTTTCCTGGTACCCAGTGGATCCTTTAAATGTGTGGATTCAGGATTTTTTTTTAAGTTTATTTGTTTATTTTGAAAGAGAGGAGAGAGAGCATGTGAGCAGGGGAGTGGCAGAGAAAGAGGGAGAGAGAGAATCCCAAGCACTGTCAGCATAGAGCCTGCTGTGGGACTCAAACCCACAAACTGTGAGATCATGAGCTGAGCTGCAGTCAAGAGTCAGATGCTTAACCGACTGAGTCACCCAGGTGCCTCAAGATTTAGGTATTTTTAAATTGATGAAATATTTTTTGGATTATAGTTTTAAATATTGGCACTATCCTATTGTTTTGATTTTTTTTAAGGACATCAATTATATTAGGTCTCCTTGGTCTAACTTCTATTTCCACCTCTTTCTTTTCGCTCTTTTAAATGTCATTTTATTTCCTTTGATTGTCTGATTTACTTTCAAGCTGTTTATTATATTTTAATTTGAATATTCTCCCTTTGGTACTTTAATTTTCATTGCTGACACAAGTTTTTTGGCTTTTCTTTTTTCTTGAGTTTAATCAACTCTCATTTCACCCCTTCCTCATTTTAAAAACTTTTTTTTTGTTCTTAGATTTTATATTTCTAATTCAGCATTTTATTTTCATATACTTAAATGTTTGTTATGTCTTTAGCTTTCCTCTCTCAGAGCATAATTGCTCGGTGTTTATAACTTCTCAAAGTTCTCCAGCTGAATTAATTGAAAAACATCTTGAACCTTTTCCTAGCTCACAAATTTTTGGTAAAGTTTTACACTAGAGACAATAAATTCCATGGGGAATGTGGCTCTTGATCACACTGTGAGGCTCAATTTATTTTAAATAGTTTAAGCATCTCCATATTGAAAAACAGTCTTTGGTCTTCTAGTGAGTGTGAGTGGGTTTTCTAAACTAAAAAATAGAACCTAAAACTCATTGGCTAGCTCTTTTCTGTACCTGTTTTTTTTTCTAGTTTATAGTTTCTAAATAGATGATCTAAAGACCGACTATGGGGATGATTCCCTGAATCCTTCCCTTTGTGATTTACCTGCATCACCACAGGCTGTTCATTTTCTAAAAGATCATAGAACCCGTGGAATTTTGTTGTGTGGAAGCAAGATTGGCACTGTTAGTTGGCAATCACAATCACAAAATCAAAGTCACTAGAAGGGAATTCATTGTCATGGAAACAGGGCCTCAGCAACTTGACCAGTCACTAGCTGAGTGACTCAGAAGCCAGTTAAACTCTCTGGCTCTTCGCTGCCTCATCTGTCAACTAAGAAGATGGGATTCATGGTCTTTAAATTGCCTTTCAGCTCTGAAGTTTCCTCAGTTTCGCCTAATGTCTTAGCTGTGATGAAGTGGCTCAGCCCACTGGGGGCCTTCGATGTGGAGGAAGGAACCTGTGGAACAGTTTTGTTGTGAAGAGAGCTTCCTGTGTTCCAGGGCGCACCGCGTCAGTCTCCTCAGCCCTTTGAGTGACATCCCTTTGAGTGATGGGCTCTTGCAACAGATGGAGAAATTGCTCCTGATTCTAAGGAGGAGAACCTTTATGTTCAAGTCTTTGCTGTAAAACTGAACATTACTCAAACAAGGTAGGTAACGCCGTACCCAGGAGGGTGTCTCAGGTTGACTGAATGTGGAGACTTTGATAGGCTGCAGATCACAGGGTGATGTAGAATGAGTCACTTTTCCTCCCCGAGCCTCAGTTTCTGCCCCTGTATAAAGGAGGGGGCTGAACAGAATGTGCCCTAACGTTCTCCTCGACGTTCACATTCTGGGATTCCGTCAAGTACCACTTGGGCTCTAGAGTGAGTTGTGGGAAGGAGGCCCTTGTGATGTGACCTTCAGTTCATTGCAGTAGGTCTTCCAGGCTCTCTATCACTTGTTATTTTGTCCTCGTCATTCAGACTGTATTTGGGAGGATAAAGTTGTACCTAGTTAGGGTCTAGAACATCACTTACCTACCTAGGTTTACATGTAATCCACGGGTTACCTTCTAATCCGTGATCCTAGGGTGAGGGTTTTATCTGGGGAAGTGCTGGAGGAGGTAATTTGTTGCCGACTAGCTGTCTTTCTTTCGGGCAAGGGGAATGAGAAAGCAGAGAGAAATGTAAATAAATACCAGGAAGGGCGAGCTGATAATAGCTACTACTTATTGAGAGCTTCCTGTTTGCCAGGCAGCCCTCTTGCAACAACCATGTCAGGTATGAATTGTTACCCTATTCCAAGAAAATAAAAAAATCTGTTCCCAGAGACACATGATGTGATCGAGCTCAGCATCGGCAGCCACCTGCAGTGCTTGTTCCCACAATCCCTACCTGAGACCAGCCCCCGAGGAGAGAGAAGGGCGGCTCAGCAGGTGTTCTCGTTTTGTTTTCTCCAGTCCCTTAGAGGTCCGTGAACCTGGAAATGTTCCCTCCACTAAAAAGGCGGGTCACTTCTGACCCGTGATTCATCACTTCCGTGCCTCACAATGATGCCATGAGCTCATCCGATACAATTGTCTTACATTTCCCTAATGAATTTTTTGTTTGTATTTTAAAATATATATCATGTGGTCCTAAATGGTAATCTTCTCAACGTATAGACTCAGATGTTATATGTACAGGAGTGTGTCAGAGATTTGGTCTCTTAAGTGAGAATTGGGCAATTCATGTCCAAGCAACACTGCATAAAACAAAGAGCAACTAATGCCTTCTATGGAACGTAATTCATGGAAAATAATCTATGAGGTAGAAGTAATAACTTAAAAAAATTTTTTTTAACGTTTATTTATTGTTGAGAGACAGAGACAGAGTGTGAGCAGGGAAGGGGCAGAGAGAGGGGGAGACACAGTATCTGAAGCAAGCTCCAGGCTCTGGGATGTCCACACAGAGCCTGATGTGGGCCTCGAACTCATGAACTGTGAGATCAGGACCTGAGCTGAAGTCAGATGCTTAACCGACTGAGCCACCCAGGTGCCCCAGTAATATTTTAATAGCAAAGTTGTGATATGTGTGTCTTTGATCTTGTGCAGTAAAATGTAAATGTCTGTTTCCAAAATAGAAATGATCTACATTATTCACAACTATATATGCTTGATGAAAAAGAGTCACACCTGTGTTGTATGAGGTCAAGATAGACTGAAAGGAAAATGTAGACAGCATTAAATAACCTACTCTCTTTCTTATCAATTCTACTGGTTAATCAACTTACCAATCAAAACTCTACATATATAGTGAGCACCATCTGTAAGGTTGACACTTAGGTGCCGTGTGGGTTTGAGGAGTAATAAACTGAAGACAAAAATAGGCAACATGAAACCACAATAAGCAATAAAAGTCTCTATAAAAATCAAATGTAATAAATTGTATGGTTCTAACTGTAGGTGGTAGAGAATTTCTTCTTCTTCTTTTCCTTCTTCCTTTTTTTTTTTTTTTTAAAAGTATGCTTCATGCCCAGTGCAGAACCCAGCGTGGGGCTTGATCTCACCACCCTGAGATCAAGACCTGAGCTGAGATTGAGTTGGATGCTTAACTGACTGAACCACCCAGGTGCCTTGAGAATCTCTTCATTTTTAAATTCAACTCCGTGAACATTTACTGAGTACTTACTGTGTATTTAGTTCTGAAGATTCAGACATGAACAAGCTCCGCTTATTAAGGGAGACAGATACTGAAACAGTAATTATGATAAAAATTGGTAAATATTCCAGCAGAAAGATGTAAAAAACAAACAAACAAACACAGAAGTGTTGGCTAGAGGGGAATGATGAGTGGTTTTGATCTGAGCATTAAAACAAGAATAACCTTGGGGCGCCTGGTTGGCTCAGTCATTGGAGCATGGTTGGGTTCAAGCCCCAACTCAATGCCAAGTAGAGATTGTAGAGATTACTTAAAAATGAAATCTTAAAAAAAAAATAAAACGAGAGTAAACAGAAAGCTGAGGTGTGCATGCCACACAAAATGTAAAGAGCATACGTGCAAAGAGCAAGTTTGGGAGAAAGATGTCTATTTCCGACTAGCTGGAAGGCGGGCTCCGGGAGCAGTGGCAGCAGGGGAACTAGAGAACGGGCTCCAGTTCGTACATGCCATGCAAAGACTACTGGACTTAGCCTTGTAGGCAGGGGGACCATTGATAGATTTCAGGTCACTGCATGATGTGTTCAGATTTGCATTTAGAAGTGTAACAACAATAATAAAGATAGCTTATGTTTATTGAGGGCTTGCTATGAACTCGGTGCCACATGCCTCATTGCACTGAACAGACAGATTGCTTAAACTCATTTCCAGAGTCGAGAGCTGAGACGAACGCACAAGTGTGGAAGCGACCGGGGTGGCTTCCTAGGCAGCGGACACTGTAGAGTGGGTGGGACTTGGATCGGGAGGTGGAGGGGCAGGCATGGCGTGTAATGTGAAAAGTAAGATACTCCTGTGGTGGTTATCGGCTTGCCTTCATGAGAAGGTGAGGGGACTTTTTAAAAAAATTAATTAATTAATTAATTAATTTTTTAAACTTGTTTTATTTTTTATTTTTTTAAATTTACATCCAAATTAGTTAGCATGTAGTGCAACAATGATTTCAGGAGTAGATTCCTTAGTGCCCCTGGCCCATTTAGCCCATCCTTCTCCCACAACCCCTCCAGAAACCCTCAGTTTGTTCTGCATATTTATGAGTCTCTTCTGTTTTGCCCCCCTCCCTGTGTTTGTATTATTTTTGTTTCCCTTCCCTTATGTTCATCTGTTTTGTGAAGGTGAGGGGACTTCTAAGAAGAGCAAGAATATGTATTTAGAGGTGAGTGAAGTTGGCTTAAAAGGGCATGGGGAAATACTTTAGAGCTTCTAAAAGTCAGTGGAGGAGTTGAGGCCTGTATCCAGGCAACAGGGTGGTGTCTGAGTGATCCGAGCACAGGGACTCAGGGAGAATGCTGACTTCAGCATGCAGGCTGGCGGGAGGTGGCGGGAGGTGGGGGCGGGGGGGAAGACCTGTGACACCTGGAGACAGTCGGTGCATGGAGGAGCTGCGGTGATCCTCACATGGGCTTCTATCCTGCCTGAAGACCGAGACTTCAGGAAGATGGAGGAGGAAATTGGTGAAATCAGTGGGTTGTGGAGAGTGTGTAAATGTGGGAAAAGCAGGAGAGGCAGGAGTCAGAGGTGACTGCAAAGATTCAAGTCTGAGGGCTGAGCAGAATGGCGGTGCTGCTGTAAGACCCCCTGAGAAGAGGGGTCTGTCAGAGCGCGCCTGCTGGGAGATACCCACTCCACAGGTCAGAGTCACCAGTTGCAGCTCTAACCCCTGACTAAAGCCGTGCCATGAGGGGCAGAGGAGGAGGGGACATTCCCAAGTCTCACACTCTGCTCAGTGTCCCACATAGCTTCTTCGTCTCTCTTATTCCGGAGATGGTGGCATTGAAATGTTCCCGATAACTTGCAATTGCCTGCCATGTTCCTGCTATTCACAGGGAAGGCATAATAAATGGATTTGGACAAGTTTTATATCAACCATGGGTTTTGATGTCATTTCTGTAAGGTGCTGGAGTGGCCAACCACTTTCTCATCTGGCTGAGGAGTGGTGGTCCTCTCTCCCTTTCTAGAAAGGCCTGGGTTTCAGCCTTGGCTCAATCATTCACAAGCTGTATTTGGGCAGGCTACTTAACCTCTCTGAGTCACAATTGACTCACCTATCAATTAGCGACCTCAAATTGGTACAGGAAGAATTAATTGAGGGGACAATGGTTATCACAGTCCAGCACGCAGTAGCTACTGATTAAAGGACAACAGTATCTGCTGCTGTGGCTGTCGGGGTGACAATGACATTGACAATGGTGAAATCAGGTCACCACATGCTTGAGGTTTCCTCCGGCCACCAGAGGCTGGATTGTTTTTGTTTAAGATTTTTAAAGTTTATTTATTTTGAGAGAGAAAGAGCACACACAGAGGGGAGGAGCAGAGAGGGAGGGAGACAGAGAATCCCAAGCAGGCCCCACCCAGGATGGAGCCCCACAAGGGGCTCGATCTCATGACAGCGAGATCATGACTTGAGCTGATATCCAGAGTCCGTCGCTTAACTGACTGAGCCACCCAGGCTCCCTGAGTCTGTGGGTTGTTTTTGGTGTTTCCTTGTTTCCCTTCCTCTGGAACAGAAAGGGACCCTCCCCTTGCTTCGCCTCTCCTGTTCAGTTGTTCTTCTTCAGTGCCCTTCTTTCATGCCACGCAATCTCCCGTTTCTTCTCCAGTGTTAGCCAGGTGACTCATCGAGGATTCTCTCAGTGTATTTTCACCTTCTGTATATCTTCTAGTTTTTACTATGAGAAAGATTAGTGATGAGGGAGGTATTTAATTTATTTCAGTGTGGGAGCCCAAGTGAAAGAAGAAAAAAATAAAAGGAATAAGAAATACTTCAGGGTAGTCTTACTTTTTTTTTTTTTTTTAAACTGAGGTATAGCTGACACACAACGTTACATCAGTTTCAGGTGTACAACATAGTGATTTGACACCTTCAACCCAATTTCAAAAGCAGAGAAAATCTTTGAGAGATTCCTCTGCCTCGTGTCATGAACGTGCTGCTGAATCGCATGTAGTTACAAGCTTCCTGAAGGTGAGAGCCATCTTTCGTTCTGCTCTTGTATGTCCCAAATCGCCTGGGCACAGGGTAGGTACTTAATAAAACATTTGGTTAAAGAACTGAATTAAAATAAATCCTCACCTCCTGCTGACAAAAAATACCAATGGTGGGAAAACTGAAAGACAGAAACAAGCAAACTGGTGAATCCCCGTATATTACATTCGAACTGTTGTTTGATACTGACCTATATTCTCAACAACTTCCAGATGTCCACTTGGACCCCAGGTATCAAAATTTTCTCGAAATGTTTGTAAAAATTCATGAAGATGTGGGATTGAGCAAAACCATAGGACCTGAGAGAATCCAGAAACTTAGATAATCCGTGTAAGGAAAATATTGAAGATATTCTTTAGAAAGGGAGAACTATGAATGAAATTGGCATTTCTGGGAAGTAAATGGAGGAAACCAGGGATTCACGAGACGTTTACTTGAGAATTTCTCATGCAAAGGCATGATGAGAAATGTTGAGAATGGGAGAATTGTTGGTAATATGGATACTTATTAATGCTGAAAATGTTGATTATTATTTCCAGTGTGGTATACTTGAAATAACATACCAGTTGGAATAAAATGATCTGGTTCTTGTTCTGGATCCACTTCTTACTGGGAGGCTTCGCTAATTCCCAACCCCTTTGAGCTTTGGTTTTCTCCCTTGTGATAAGGAGATCATGGAGTTTTTTTGCAAGATAGATTGCATAGTGTCTTGTATAGAGTGGACTGTTGGGCAGTGAATGGATAAACGTTTGTGATATTAACAAATAAATAAGTAAAATAAACCAATAAGATAATATGTGCAAAAGGGCTCTATTAACAGGCAAGTGCTAAATAAACATGAAGGATTGTTGTTATGATGTGTTTGTTTTGTCACAGGGCTCTTCTCTGAGATACATTTTCTCCAGATGGAGTCCATGGCCATTACAAATAATGTGACTGAATTAATTTTCACTGGCCTGTTTCAGGATCCAGAGGTTCAGAGAGCGTGCTTTGTGGTGTTTCTTCCTGTGTACCTGGCCACAGTGGTGGGCAATGGTCTCATTGTTCTGACAGTCAATGTCAGTAAGAGTCTGTGTTCCCCCATGTACTTCTTCCTTAGCTACTTGTCCCTGGTGGAGATCACTTACTCCTCTACTGTTGTCCCTAAATTCATCACAGACTTACTTGCCAAGATTAAAACCATCTCTCTGGAGGGCTGTGTGGCTCAGATATTCTTCTTCCACTTCTTTGGGGTCACTGAGATCCTTTTGCTTGTGGTGATGGCCTATGACCGCTATGTGGCCATCTGCAAGCCTCTTCAGTATATGAACATTATGAGCCGCCAACTGTGTCATGTACTGGTGGCTGGCTCCTGGCTTGGGGGCTTTTTCCACTCCATTATACAGATTCTCATCACCGTCCAGTTACCCTTCTGTGGTCCCAATGTGATTGACCACTACTTCTGTGATCTTCAGCCATTATTCAAGCTTGCCTGCACTGACACCTTTGTGGAGGGGGTTATTGTGTTGGCCAACAGTGGCTTAATTGCTCTGTGTTCCTTCCTCATTTTGGTGTCCTCCTATATTATCATCCTTGTCAACTTGAGGAACCATTCTGCAGAGGGGAGGCGCAAAGCCCTCTCTACCTGTGCCTCTCACATCACAGTGGTCGTCTTGTTCTTTGGACCTGCCATCTTCCTCTACATGCGACCCTCCTCCACCTTCACTGAGGACAAACTGGTGGCCGTGTTCTACACAGTTGTCACCCCCATGCTGAACCCCATCATCTACACACTCAGAAATGCAGAGGTGAAAATTGCCATGAGGAGGTTGTGGGGCAAAAAGAACTTAGGGATGGAATAAAAATGGGAAAGTGATAAAGAAAAACATCTAATTATTCTTTGTTTTTGAAATGAATTTTGATTTCAGTGGGACATTCAGGAATGGCAAAAACAAATGTAAGGACTTAATGTTACTGTTGCTGTGATTCTCCTTAATAACCAAACACTTGCTTGTATCTTGGTATAATGTTCCAAGGGAAGAGATCAGATTGCCTCTATGATATCCAAGAATATCATGAGGTTGGGTAACACTGAGACTCAAACTAAATGGCAAATGCAAAGGAGAATATTTTGACAGATGTTTTGTAAGTTAAAGTACTTCTATGACATACTTCCTCTCTCCTTCCCTCCCTTCTTCCCTCCCTCCCTTCCTCCCTCCCTTCCTTCTCCCTTCTGTGTTCAGTCTCCTAATGACAACAGCTTATATTTCATTAAGAAGGAGAACCAAACAGAGGAATTATCATGGGATATTTGAGGAGAGTGCCAATATGATCTTCTCTTCCACTGTGGAGAAATGTATCTTTGAAAATTGTGTCTGGGGGCACCTGGGTGGCTCAGTCGGTTAAGTGCCTGACTTCGGCCCAGATCATGGTCTTGAATTTTGTGGGTTGGAGCCCCATGTGGGGCTCTGTGCTGACAGCTCCGAGCCTGGAGCCTGCTTTGGATTCTGTGTCTCCCTCTCTCTCTGTCCCTCCCCTGCTCATGCTCTGTCTCTCAAAAATAAATAAACATAAAAAAAAAAGAAAATTGTGTCCATGAATTTTTCTATTTTCTGATTGGTTCTTGGTGTCTTGTACCATGGGCTGTCTGATTACAAGTACTGAAAAAGTCCCTGGGGCCATTTCGATTCTTGTGACATGTTGGTACAAAAGGTAGGTCTTCAGTCTCCACAGGCCTTTTCACAATGTCCAGTATCCATAAGTTAAAAAAAATATATCAAAAGGGCATAGGTTCTAGATAGCAATAGGGAAAGATCAAGTCAAACATTTTAAGGAAAAGATCACTTTTAGCCTTATCCAAATGTAAATACAGAATGTAGGAAATTTTTTATTTTTTATTTTTTAAAATTTATTTTTATTTAATATATATGTATTTTTTAGAGAGGAAATGTGAGCATGGTGGGGGCAGAGGGAGAGGGGGAGAGAGAATCCCAAGCAGGCTCCACGCCCTCAAGACTTTGAGATCATGACCTAAGCCAAAATCAAGAGTTGAATGGTTAACTGACTGAGCCACCCAGCACCAGAATGTAGAAAATTCTTATTAGGCATAACTTGAAGAATGAAAGGAAGGGAAATACTACCCATGCATGTTTCTACTCCAGACTTCTGTCCTTTATTCTAGGTGACCATGCCAAGTCCGTTTCTTATCATGCCTATTAGTGTTTCTTGGTGAAGTAGGATGAGACAGTCTATGTCTCTGTTATTGTGATCCTGCTGTTCCTGGCCATGACTCCTGTGGTCTCCAGCTATTATCCAGGCTTGCCTGCACTGACACTTCTGTGGAGAGGGTTATTGTGTTGGCCAACAGTAGCTTCATTGTCATGTACTCCTTCCTCATTTTGGTGACCTCGTAGATTCTTTCACCTCTCCAAACTCCACCTCACCCAACCGACTCATATCATTGTGGACAATTTAGAGGTTATAATAAAATTTGCCCCTTTGGCTTTGGAATTACAAAGACTGGCTTTGCATTTGCGCTCTGTCCTTCCACCTCTCCTTGAGGATCAGATGAAGTAATTCAGGCAGTTTCCTTGCAGAGGGATGAAGCATTGCAGGTGTGCTCTGGGCCTTAGAGGCTTCTCTCTTTCTCCTTAGGTGCTGACTGAACATGTAGGTGAATAGTGGTTTTCAAGGCAGCAGGAAATCTTCCCCGCTTCTCCAGTAATCATGGTCGTAGATGACCATCACTAAACCCTGAGAAAATACTTCTGCCCAGAATAACTTTACCAGCCTTTTCTATATGGCAAAATCGTATACATCCTTTTATGCTGTGGGTTAAAGTCATCTCACTTATGAGGCCTTCTCTGACTTCCCTCCTCCTTGAGTTGGATTTATGTCTCCCGTCCAAGGTTATATTTGTCATTGCCCTTATTCTGATTGTAATTATTTTATACATGTTTCTTTCAAGGGCAAGACTGTTCACCCTTCTTTGTGGCTGGGTGAATGCATGTAGCTGGTGCTTGTTGAATTAACCCTTGATGCCCATGTACTGTCCTTTGTATATCAATTCTCACTGATTCTTTCTGAACACTTTCATGGTGAAGAGCACATCTCTGCCTGTTAAAATTTTAAGGGCTCAGGCTCTGAAATTCAGTAGGATGTTTCAGTTGCCTCTCAGCCACAACCCAAGATCTAACTACTTCATTTCTCTAAACATGTGTTTTTGCATAATTAAAATAAGATTAATACTAGCATGCACTTCATAAGATTATTCTGAATATTAAATACAATAACATACATAAAGCTTTTAGAAAATAACAGGGTATAGAGTTGTACCATGGACCCAATAAATATTAGCCATCATCGTTGTTATTGTTGCTGTTGGTAATTACATGTCTGTCCACATGTAGGTCTTCTTTTCGTCCTTTTGAGCGACTCAGAATAGGCCTCGATTGCATACCAAAAAGTTTAAAGGCAATTCAGTTCTTTGGTTTTGAGACTTCTTTGGGCTAAGCATTCTCTGTCACTTAATTGCTTTGAAAGCCTAGCACAGTACCTGGCACATTGTAGGTGCTCAATAAATGTTTGTTAAATAGATGTTGACTGTATTGTAGGTCAACTATATTTCAATTAAAAAAAAAAAAAAGGAATAGACCATATCGTAGCCTCCCCATTGTCTTTTATGCTGAATGTGCTTGTACTTTGTTAATGTATATTTTAAAGCATACGGTCCGGAACTGAACTTGTATTGCAGAGGTTGGGGTGTTAGGATGCAGGCTGTGATAGGAGCCACTTACTCAATGTGCATGTTTGGGTTCTTCACTGAGAGCTTTGAAAAAGAACATCATCAACAAACTCTGAGTCATTGAATACTGCAGGGGCAGAAAACATCTATAGTAACTGAATTGTCAAAATTCTCAAGGATTCCCTTACCCTAGTGAGGCTTGAGACTTGGTGGGTCTATTGAGAGTTAATTACTCACTTTGTTCTGGTCTCACTGGAAAAACACAGGAATTAAAGGAATACATTTTTCCCCCATTGTTTAAGAGCCAGAGAATGTTGTGAAATGTTAAAAACAACTTCTCAGTTCACAGAAGTGTCAGTCTAATTATGCCACTTAGCACTGGAGACCATGTAGTTAGTTCTCAATGGTTGATTCTGAGCATTGAAACATGTATTTTTCAGAGAATAAATATAAAATCATCTCATTAAAGAAAAATTAGAAAAAAAAACCAGGGGGGCTTCTGGGAAGATGGCGGGGTAGGAGGATGCTGAGCTCACCACATCCTGCGGCTCACTTAGATTCCACCCACACCTGCCTAAATAACCCAGAAAATCGCCAGAAGACTAGCAGAACGGATTCTCTGGAGCCAAGTGTAGACGAGAGGTCCACGGAAGAGGGGCCCCTCCCGAAGCGGATCTCTGAAGGAAAAGCGAGCTGAGCCTGTCCCTCCCACCCCTGTGCACCTTGCTGATCCACCCCAGCTAATATGCCAGATCCCCAGCACCACAAGCCTGGCAGTGTGCAAGTAGCCCAGACAGGCCACGCCACCCCACAGTGAATCCCGCCCCTAGGAGAGGGGAAGAGAAGGCACACACCAGTCTGACTGTGGCCCCAGCGGTGGGCTGGGGGCAGACATCAGGACTGACTGCAGCCCCGCCCACCAACTCCAGTTCTACACCACAGCACAGGGGAAGTGCCCTGCAGGTCCTCACCACTCCAGGGACTATCCAAAATGACCAAACGGAAGAATTTCCCTCAAAAAAAATCCAGGAAATAATGACAGCTAACGAACTGATCAAAAACGATTTAAACAATATAACAGAAAGTGAATTTAGAATAATAGTCATGAAATTAATCGCTGGGCTTGAAAACAGTATAAAAGACAGCAGAAAATCTATTGCTACAGAGATCAAGGGACTAAGGAACAGCCAGGAGGAGTTAAAAAATGCTATTAATGAGCTGCAAAATAAAATGGAGACAACCACGGCTCGGACTGAAGAGGCAGAGGAGAGAATAGGTGAACTATTTATAGTTTATAGAAGATAAAATTACAGAAAAAGAAGAAGCTGAGAAAAAAGATAAAAAAATCCAGGAGTATGAGGGGAAAATTAGAGAACTAAGTGATGCACTAAAGAGAAATAATCTATGCATAATTGGTATTCCAGAGGAAGAAGAGAGAGGGAAAGGTGCTGAAGGTGTACTTGAAGAAATAATAGCTGAGAATTTCCCTGATCTGGGGAAGGAAAAAGGCATTGAAATCCAAGAGGCACAGAGAATTCCCTTCAGACGTAACTTGAATCGATCTTCTGCATGACATATCATAGTGAAACTGGCAAAATACAAGGATAAAGAGAAAATTCTGAAAGCAGCTAGGGATAAACGTGCTCTAACATATAAAGGGAAACCTATAAGACTCGTGACCGGTCTCTCTACTGAAACTTGGCAGGCCAGAAAGGAATGGGAGGAGATCTTCAATGTGATGAACAGAAAAAATATGTAGCCAAGAATCCTTTATCCAGCAAGTCTGTCATTTAGAATAGAAGGAGAGATAAAGGTCTTCCCAAACAAACAAAAACTGAAGGAATTCGTCACCACTAAACCAGCCCTACAAGAGATCCTAAGGGGGATCCTGTGAGACAAAGTACCAGAGACATCGCTACAAGCATGAAACCTACGGACATCACAATGACTCTAAACCCATATCTTTCAATAATAACACTGAATGTAAATGGACTAAATGCGCCAACCAAAAGACATAGGATATCAGAATGGATAAAAAAACAAGACCCATCTATTTGCTGTCTACAAGAGACTCATTTTGACCTGAGGACACTTTCAGATGTAAAGTGAGGGGATGGAGAACTATTTATCATGCCACTGGAAGTCAAAAGAAAAATTAGTGTCACGAGCTTCTCTGTATATAGAATTTTGAAGTCTTTCCTCATTTATTATTTAATCTTTTTAGGTATAGGTTTGTATGTAGCAGAAAAAAATGTCAATGAAACGGAAGTACAAAAGTACAGAGGGTGAAAGTCCAGTATGGCTGTGGAAGCCTGACATATTATCAGAATTCCAGACTGTGCTGTCTTCAGCACCCAGCTTCAACCTCAAGACCTCAGAGGGCTGCTAGAGCTCTATACCACTGCTGTCCAGGCAGACTTTATGCCACACCGGAGATGTTCTGTGTCTGTGCTGAACAAATTGGGAGTGGCTGTTGAGCAGTGAAATGGGGTAGTGAGACCAAGGGACTAAAATTTAAAAATTTTTAAGTTTTAATAGTTTAATTAATAACTATAGTTTATAACTAAACTATAGTTTAATTAATACTTAATAGTTTAATTTAAAAAACTACATGTGGCTAATGGATGCCTATTGGACAATGCCACTCTTAGCATTTCCTCTATATCCCAGGAGGCAGGAAACGGGAAAAAGGAAAGATAAGCTAATCACTTTCTAATTTAGAAGATTATCCAAAAGTGCCACATGGCGATTTTGCTCTCATCTTATTTGATTGAAATTAATCACATGGTTATCCTTAATTGCAAGGGAGACCAGAAACTGTAATCTTTTATTCTAGGTGGAATTATGTTTAGCTAAGATCAGGGTTCTGTTCTGTTTCTAAGGAGATGAGTTTGGAAACAGCCCATGGGCCCATTAACTAGTGAATAGATAAGGAAGATGTGTTCTGTATATACAATGGAATATTACTCACCCATAAGAAAGAATGAAATCTTGCCATTTGCAACAACATGGATGGAGCTAGAGAGTATTACACTAAGCAAAATAAGTCAATCAGAGGAAGACAGATACCATATCATTTCACTCATATGCAGAATTTAAGAAACAAAACAAATGAGCAAAGGGGGAAAAAAAAGAGAGAAGCAAACCAAGGAACAGACTCTACTATTAAGAACAATCTGATGGTTACCAGAATGGAGGGGGGCGGGGGATGGGTTAAATCGGTGATGGGGATTAAAGAGTGCACTCGTGATGGGAACCAGCTATTGTATGGAAGTGTTGAATCACTACATTGTACGTAATACTACACTGTATGTTAACTAACCAGAAATTAAAGACTTAAAGAGAAAGGGGAGAATGGATGTAATAGCGTATTCTCAGGCAGTATATTACATACCAATTTCCTGAGCAATTAAAAGTTTTCACAAAAGTTGTTTATAATGGCTTGATAATATCAACAGTCTGATTGTACCATAGTTTACTTAATCATTCACCTATTTCAGGCCTATTAGGTTTACTTAATAACTTATTCAGTAAGATTTAATGAGCATGTACTATGTGCTGTGCATTGTTCTAAGTGTGAGGGATATACAGCGATATATCAGATGGAGATATTTCTGCCTACGTGGAGGTGAACATTCTGTTTTCTGAGGGTGCCTGGGTGGCTCAGTTGGTTAAGTGTCTTACTCTTAATTTCTGCTCAGGTCATGATCCCACGGTTTGTGGGATCGAGCCCTGCATTGGGCTCTGTGTTGACAGTGTGGAACTTGCTCGGGATTCTCTCTCTCCCCCTTTCTCTCTGCCCCTCCCCCCTCTCAAAATAAATAAAGAAACATTAAAAAAACATTCTGTTTTCTGAAACTGCTGTGGTCTGGATCAGCATTGCCAATAGAATTTTCTGTGATGATGGAAGTATTCTATATCTCTGCTGATATATGGTAGTCCCTAGCCATGTGGGTGATTAGTATTTGAGTATGCATAACATCCTGAAGAATTGAATTTTTAATTCTATTTAATTTTAACTGGCTTAAATTTAAATAGCTCCATGTTGCTGGTGGCTACCACATTGGATATCACGGGTCCACACACTTCTGCTGCAGACTTGTGGCTATTTCTCCAGATCAGGGGCAAGATTGCTCCTGGGCCCCAGGACCCTGACAGATCTGTGGATGACTATTTTTAGGTCTTAACTCTCGGGAGCCAGCTCTTTTGACTGTATTGCAGTTACAGTTGTTTTCATACATTTATTTTATAACTTTTAAACTGGACTTGTAATTGATTTATGTACCACAATTATAATACTAGAGAATCTGACTTGGACTATATTTATCTTTACCAATGAACTTTATGCAGTTATATGTTTTTATTATGTTAATTAGCATCTTTACATTTTAGCTTGTAGAATTCTCTTTAGCATTTCTTGTGAGGCATCTCTAGTAGTGATGAACTCCCTCAATTCTTCTCATTTGGGAAAGTCTTTCTCTGCTTTGTTTGTGAAGGGCACATTTGCTGGGGTTAGTATTCTTGGTTGACAGTTTTGTTCTTTCAACATTGGGAACATATCATCTAATAGCTCCTGGTCAGATGTGTCTTCAGGCTGTGCTCTCCAGTTGGAGGGTGGCACTGACCGTGCTTGTGTTTGGGTTGGGCCTCAGGCTGCCTCCTGAAACTGGGTGGGGCTAGAGACTGTGCTCCATGGTCACGTGAGGTTGCTGGTTGGCTGGGGCTGCAGGCTATGATCTGTGATTGGGCTGGATCCCTGCCTGGCCAAGGACACAGGCTGTGTTTAGCAGTCAGGTAGGCCTTTTTGCTGGACTCTTCCGCTAGGTGGGGTTGTAGGCTGGGGCTCTATGGTTGGGCAATGCTGTAGGCTGGGCTCTGAGGCTGCTCAGGGTTACTGTTCAGGTTCCTTGGTTGTGCAGGGCCAGAAACTACACTCAACAACTGGACAGGGCTTCTGGCTTGGCTCCCCGCCTGGGCAGGCCATAGGATGTGCTCATGGCTGCCAGATGTCTACGCTCATGCTTCCCAGAGGGATGGGACTGGAGGTTATACTCAGTAGTTGGGCAGGACTATGAATTTGCTCCTTTTCTCTGTTGAGCTAAAGTATCTTATGGTTCGCCTCGCTGTCTGTTTTTATCTTATTTTATTTTTCCTTCCCTTCCCCTTTGTTCATCTGTTTTGTTTCTCAGATTCCACACGTGTGAAGTCATATGGTATTTGTCTCTGAGTGAGTTATTTTGCTTAACATAATATACTCTAGTTCCATCCATGTCATTGCAAATGGCAAGATTTCATTCTTTTTGATGGCTGAGTAATATTCTGTATATATGTGTGTGTGTGTGTGTGTGTGTGTGTCTCCCCCACATAATCTTTATTTATTCGTCAGTTGATGGACATTTGGGCTCTTTCCATAATTTGGCTATTGTTGCTAATGCTGCTATAAACACTGGGGTACATGTACCCCTTCAAATCAGTACTTTTGTATCCTTTGGATAAATATCTAGTGGTGCAATTGATGAGTCATAGGGTAGTTGTATTTTTAACTTTTTGAGGAACCTCCATACTGTTTTCCAGAGTGGCTGCACCAGTTTGCATTCCCATCAATAGTATAAGAGGTTCCCCTTTCTCTGCATCCTTGCTAGCATCTGTTGTTTCTTGAGTTGTTAATTTTAGCTATTCTAACAGGTATAAGGTGGTATTTCATCATGGTTTTGATTTATACTACCCTGATGATGAATGATGTTGAGCGTTTTTTCACCTGTCTTTTAGCCATTTGTATGTCTTCTTTGGAGAAATTTCTGTTCATGTTTTCTGCCCATTTCTTAACTGGATTATTTATTTTTTGGGTATTGAGTTTGATAAGTTCTTTATAGGTTTGGATACTAACCCCTTATCTGATATGTCATTTGCAAATATCTTCTCCCATTCCATAGGTTGCCTTTTATTAATTAATTAATTTATTGTTTCTAATGTTTATTTATTTATTTTGAGAGAGAGATAGAATGCATGTGAGTGGGGGGGGGCAGAGAGAGAGAGAGAGGGAGAGGGAGAGAGAGAGAGAGAGAGAGAGAGAGAGAATCCTAAGAAGGCTCTGTGCTGTTGGTACAGAGCTCAACCCCATGAACCATGAGATCATGAACTGAGCCTAAATCAAGAGTCAGACACATAACCAACTGAGCCACCCAGGTGGCCCCTGTAGGTTGCCTTTTAGATTTATTGATTGTTTCCTTCCCTGTGCAGAAGCTTTTTATCTGAGTGAAGTCCTAATAGTTCATTTTTGCTTTTGTTTCCCTTGCCTCTGGGGACATGTCTAGTAAGAAGTTGCTACGGCCAAGGTCAAAGAGTTGCTGCCTGTGTTCTCATCTAGGAGTTTGATGGTTTCCTCTCTCACATTTAGGTTTTTCATCCATTTTGAATTTGTTTTTGTGTGTGATGTAAGAAGAGAAAGTGGTCCAGTTTCATTCTTCTGCATGTCGCTATCCTGTTTTTCCAACAGCATTTGTTGAAAAGACTGTCGTTTTTTCCATTGAATATTCTTTCCTGCTTTGTCAAAGATGAATTGACCATATAGTTGTGGGTCCATTTCTGGGTTCTCTATTCTGTTCCACTGATCTGCGCCTCTGTTTTTGTGCCAGTACCATACTGTCTTGATGATTACAGCTTTGTAATACAGCTTGAAGTCCTGAATTATGATGTCTCCTGCTTTGCTTTTCTTTTTCAACATTACTTTGGCTATTCGAGGTCTTTTCTGGTTCCATACACATTTTAGAATTGTTTGTTCCAGTTCTGTGAAAGTGCTGGTGTTATTTTGATAGGGAGTGTATTGAACGTGTAGATTACTTTGGGTAGTATAGACATTTTAAATGTTTGTTCTTCCAACCCATGAGCATGGAATATTTTTCTACTTCTTTGTGTCCTCTTCAGTTTCTTTCACAAGTGTTCAGTAGTTTTCAGAGTCCAGATTTTTCTTATGTCTTTGGTTAGTTTTATTTCCAGGTATCTTATGGTTTTTGGTGCAATTGTAAATGGGATTGATTCCTTGATATCTCTCTCTGCTGCTTCATTATTAGTGTATATAAATTCAACAGATTTCTGTATATTGATTTTATACCCTATTGCATTGCTGAATTCATGTATAAGTTCTAGCAATGTTTTGGTGGAGTCTTTTGGATTTTCTACATAGAGTATCATGTTTGTGGAGAGTGAAAGTTTGACTTCTTCCTTGCAGATTTGGAAGCCTTTTCTTTCTTTTTGTTCTCAGATTGCTGAGGCTAGGACTTCCAGTACTATGTTGAACAATAGCGGTGAGAGTGGACCTCCTTGTTGTGTTTCTGATCTCAGGGGGAAAGCTCTCTATTTTTCCCCATTGAGGATGATCTTAGCTGTGGGTGTTTCATGTATGGCCTTTATGATGTTGAGGTGTGTTCCTTCTATCCCTACTTTCTTGAGGGTTTTTACCAAAAAAGGATTCTATATTTTGTCAAATGCTTTTTCTGAATCTATTGAGAGGATCATATGGTTCTTATCCTTTCTTATATTAATGTGGTGTATCTTGTTGATTGATTTGTGGATATTGAATCATGCTTGCAGCCCAGGAATAAATCCCACTTGATCGTGGTGAATAATTCTCTTAATGTACTATTGGATTCTATATGTTAATGTCTTATTGAGAATTTTTGCATCCATATTCCCCGGGGATATTGGTCTGTAATTTTCCTTTTTAGTGTGATCTTGGTCTGGTTTTGGAATCAAGATAATTCTGGCCTCATAGAATGGACTTGGAAATTTTCCTTCCATTTCTCTCTTTTTTTTTGAACACTTTCTGAAGAATAGGTATTAACTCTGATTTAAATGTCTGGTATAATTCCCCTGGGAAGCCACTTAGCCCTGGACACTTGTTCATTGGGAGATTTTTGAACGCAGATTCAATTTCTTTGCTGGTTATGGTTCTATTCAAATTTTCTATTTATTCCTGTTTCAGTTTTGGTAGTGTATATGATTCTAGGAATTTATCCATTTTTTTTCCAGATTGCCTAATTTGTTGGCATATAAATGCTCATACTATCCTCTTCTAATTGTAATTCTATGGTGTTGGTTGTGATCTCTCCTCTTTCCTTTGTGATTTTATCTGTTTGGGTCCTTTCTCTTTTCTTTTTGATAAGTCTATCTAGAGGTTTATCATTTTTGTTAATTCTTTCAAAAATCAGTGCCTACTTTGTTGATCTGTTCTACCGTTTTTGTTTTTTTTTTTAATTTCGATATCACTTATTTCTGCTTTAATCTATATTATTTACCTTCTTCTGCTGGTTTGGGGCTTTATTTGTTCTTTTTCCAGCTCCTTTAGGTGTAAGGTTAGGTTGTGTATTTGAGACTTTCCTTACTTCTTGAGTAAGGCCTGTATTGCTATATACATCCCTCTTATGATTGCCTTTGCTTCATTCCAGAGGTTTTGTACTGTCATGTTTTCATTTTCATTTGCTTCCATATATTTTTCATTTTTTCTTTTACTTCCTTGTTGACCAATTCATTCTTTAGTAGGATGTTCTTTAATCTCCATGTATTTGTAGTCTTTCCAATTTTTTTCTTGTGGTTGACTTCAAGTTTCATAGTGTTGTGGTCTGAAAATATGCATGGTATGTCTCAATATTTTTGTATTTGTTGAGGCTTGATTTGTGACCAGGTATGTGATCTGTTCTGGAGAATGTTCCATGTACACTTGAAAAAAAATATGTGTTCTACTGCTTTAGGATGAAATGTTCTGAATATGTCTGTTAAGTCTATCTGGTCCAGTGTGTCATTCAAAGCCATTGTTTCCTTGTTGATCTTCTGCTTAGATGATCTGTCCATTGATGACAGTGGGATGTTAATGTCCCCTACTATTATTGTATCATTATCAATTAATTTCTTTATTTCGTTATTAATTGATTTGTATATTTGGCTGTTTCTAGTTGGGGCATAAATAGTTACAATTGTTACATCATCTTGTTAGATAGACCCTTTTATTATGATATAGTGCCCTTCTTCATCTCTTGTTGCTGTCTTTGGTTTAAAGTCTAGTTTGTATGATATAAGTATAACTACTCTGGCTTATTTATTTTTATTTTTTTGGTGTCTATTAGCATGATAGATGGTCCTCCATCCCCTCACTTTCAATCTGCAGGTGTCTTTGGGTCTAAAAGGAGTCTGTGATGGGCAGCATATGGGTGGGTCTTGTTTTTTCATCCATTCTGATACCCTATATCTTTTTATTGGAGCATTTAGTCCATTTACATTCAGAGTGATTATTGATAGATATGAATTTAGTGCCATTGTATTATCTGCAATGTTGCTGTTCCTGTAGATTGTCTCTGTTCCTTTCTAGTCTTTGTTGCTTTTGGTCTGTCTTTCTTTCTCAAAGAGTCCTCTTTAATATTTCTTGCAGAGCTGGCTTAGTATTCACAAACTCCTTTAGTTTTTGCTTTTCTAGGAAACTCTTTATCTCCCCTTCTGTTCTGAATGACAGCCTTGCTGGATAAAATATTCTTGGCTGCATATTTTCCCCACTTAGCATGTTAAATATATCCTGCCACTCTTTTCTGGCCTGTCAAGATTCTGTGGACAGGTCTGCTGCTAATCTTACGTGTCTACCCTTGTAGATTAAGGACTTTTGTCCCTAGCTGCTTTCAGAATTCCCTATTTTTGTATTTTGCAAGTTTTGCTGGTATGTCTTGATGTTGACCTGTTTTTGTTGATTTTGAAGGGAGTTTTCTGTGCCTCTTGGACTTGATTGAATCTTTCCTTCCCCATATTAGGGAAGTTCTCAGTTATAATTTGTTCAAATATGCTTTCTGCCTGTTTTTCCTACTCTTCTTCTTCTGGGATTCCTATGATATGGATATTATTGAGCTTTATGGAATGACTGAGTTTCCTAAGTCTATATTTGTGATCTAATAGTTTTCTTTTCCTTTCCTTTTCACCTTCATTATTTTCTATAATTTTATCTTGTATATCACGTATTTGTTCCTCTGCTTCTTCCATCCTCATTGTGATCACATCCAGTCTGTTTTACATCCCAGTTATAACATTTTTAATTTCAGCCTGACTAGTTTTAGGTATTTTATCTCTGAAAGGTTTCTCTGGTGTCATCTGTGCTTCTTTCAAGCCCATGTAGTATTCTTATGACTGTTTTTCTAAATTATTATTCAGATAATATTGCTTATATCTGTTTTGACTAAATCCGTGACTATGGCTGTGATTTCTTCTTGTCTTTCTTCTGGGGAGAAGTCCTCCATCTCATCATTTTGTCTAGGTTTCTGTCTCTTGCATGTTGAAGTCTTGTTTCCTGCTCCCAAGAGTAATGCTATATTAAGAAGGGGTCATACGCTGTCCAGGGCCTCGAGCTTCAAGAAGTGTTTTTGGTGTATGCTGTGTGCACTCTGCTGTTGTGTTGTGGCTGCTCTTTCCCACAGGTCAGTCCCCTGCAGAGTTCCCCCTTGCCTACAGTGGGGAGTGTTTGGACCTTTAACTAGGTGTGCTTTGATTTGTTTGTTAAAATAAGCCTGATTGAAAAAAAAAAAAAGGGCTGGGGATGCCTGGGTGGTTCAGTCAGCTAAGCATCTGACTTTGGCTCAGATCATGATCTCATCGTTCATGAGTTCAGACCATGGAGGGGTTTTCTGCTGTCAGCACAGAGCCTGCTTCAGATCCTCTGTTCCCCTCTGTGCCCCTCCCCTGGTTGTGTATTCTGTCTCTCAAAAATCAGTAAACATTAAAAAAAAAGCCTGATCCAAAAAAGAGAAAAGGAAAAGGAACAAAAACCCAAGCAAACAGACAAAAAACAATAAGCCTGATTCCAAAGAAAAATGAAGAAAGAAAGAAAGAAAAAAGAAGCCTGATCCAAAAAAATGAGAAAAGGTAACAGACAAACAAAAAAACTCTAATTCTGATTTCAAAGGAAAAAAAAAAAAGCCTGGTCCTATCTTCACTAGAAGTGAAGCTTACACTTTGGAGCACTCCATGATCAGTAGATTCGGTGCATGGGTGCGGCCTATGCTGGTCCTCTGGGGGAGAGGCCTGCTGTGTTGGCTCACAGTCAGACCTGCCCCCTGTCGATTACATTATTATCACCACCATCATTATTGAAGGAGAGGGGGAGGCACTGGGGACCCTAAGTGACTTATACATGAATCCATGAATGTTAGAATTGGAAGGTACGATGGGGGTGATCCAGCTTGACTCTGTCATCTTATATAGAAGGAGAACCAGGGGGGAGCAAGAAGTGGAGAGGTGAGTGGCATACTCAGATTAGTAGTTAATCAGCTATGACCAGAGCTAGTGCCCAAGTGTCCTGACGCCTGTCCAGTCCTCACTTTCCTCTCTCTTCATTCTCCTTTCCATGCTTAGTCGTTCAGTCTGGAAAAAAGTTCCCTTTATGTCCTTCCTTCAACTTTCTTCTCTTACTGTCTCATTGTTGGGTGTCAAAACTTTATAGAAATGTCACTAATGGGAGCAGATTTTGAACCTTTCTGAAGTCACCCGAGAGAGTTTCACCCGAGAGAAAAGAAATTCCATGGGGAAGTTGTTCCCTTGATTATAGTGTGTGGCTTAGTTTATTTTAAATAGTTCAAGGATCTAAGCATTTAATCAGAACCCTCCGACTCAGTGGGTGGGTATGTTTTCTACATAAAACACAGCATCTTAAATTCTCTGAGTTTGCTGATTCCTGTGGCTTTTATTTGTTTCTTAGATATTATCCAAATATCAACGCAGATCCAGATCCTCTGAACTTTCCTCTTCTGTGATTCATCATAGATGCCATCATTTGTTTTCTGAAAGCCCCCAGGAACATGGTGTTTTGTTACTGGGGACAAGACCTGATTCTCGAATTGCAGTAGCAACAACCATCCAGAGCCATCAGAAGGTAGCTTAGTGATTTCCAAGTTATTAACCTGGCAAGTATCTAGTGTGTGGCTTTGGGAAGCAATTAACCTCTGTCAGCCTCTGTCGCCTCATTTGTAAATAGAGGAGGTTTGAGCAAAAGGTCTAAATATTTTCAGCACCACTCTCAAGGGCTTAGTTGAATGTGACCTGAACTTTGCTCACTGGACCCTTCAGTGAGAAATCAGCTAGGTGGGGAATATTAGCCAAAGCACCTTACTTTTCCAGGGACCAGGATTCCTAGAGAGGAAAATAATGCTGCACACTATCCTAGCATCTCCAACCAGATCGTCACCTTGAAAACTGTCTATTCCAACAGAGTGACTACCTTCATGCTGAGCTAGAGGCACTTGAGTACACTTGAGATCCATCTGACCCAATTCCTCGTTCCAAGGTAGAATGAAGCCACACCAGATTTTGTGACTTCAAGGTGGGTGATATGGCTGGAAATAAGGTGCAAAGTCTTTAAGCAACCATAGGATGTTGGGTAAGTCAGGCTCTTTAAGCCACAGGTGTTCATTTGTAAATGAGGTAGTTTGCTTTGAAGATTTTTTGGGGAAGGGGGATAATGAATTCCATTTACGTATTTATTTTTATTGTGGTGAAATTATCTAAAATGTAAAATTTGACAGTTTAATGTCCTTTACAGTTTTGGGATATAGTTACAGAGCTACCAATATAAAGAATCTATTAATTGCTACAAAAGAAATATGATGTTACTGTAAGAGCACAGAGGAATGGATACATTATTCTTATTGTAGTGAGATTCGTCTTGCAATTAGAAAGAAGGAATACTAAACACAGAGAAGGAAGAAAGGACCTCTTTGGTTTGGAAATAGCTGTGTAATAGTCATTTGGGAATGACAATAAGGGTGCAAAGCAGACAATGGCCAGTTCAAACAGGACCTGGACTCCATGCTAAGCATATTATAATTTAGGCTGTGGGCAATAGGGAGATACTGATAGATTTTTATGTAGAGAAGTATCATGACCAGATTTACACTGAAGGGTAATCACCAAAGTATTTTCCAGCGCTCAGGGAAGAGAAGGTACAGATGGGTTGGAGTATTGCTGAACACAGCGGAACTGGGTTGGAAGGTGGATAGTGTTGGAAGAACGAGGAGAGGGTGAAGGGGGGGTCCGTGGTGGGAATAGCAGGGTGGGCTGTGGGACGGGGAGAGGATGTGAACAGAGATGAGTCAAAGTTTAGTGGGTAAGAGGGTGATTGCTGAGGTGGCTCAGTCTGTGAAGGTCTTTAAGTCAGAGGAGTCCAGGTTTCCCCCCAGCTATTGCCATGCCTGGGGAGGATCCGAGGAAAGAAGGATCTAGGACACAATTTTCTGGCTGCAGTGTGCAGGATGGATAGGCAGGAGCATCTGAAGACGAAGAGGTGTTGGTAATTTGGGCATCTGCTGACAGTGTGTGAGAAGGGGTGGCGGGAAGAATGGAGAGAAAGGGCACACAGGGGGATGGTTTAATGAGAGATGAATGGGCCGTGATGACGACTGGAATGGGCATGAGGGAAGGCATGGGTCAAATGTGATCTCAGCTGCAGCCTGAGCAGCATGGAGGGTGAGGGTGTGATCAGAGTATCTTCCAGGTCACACTTGCCTGTAGGTCTCCTGTGTCTCCATAGTTAGTCTTATCAACTGCAACCCTAATCTCTGTCCAAATCCTTTTCTTGGGCTCGTGAGTGAGGCTGTGGTAAAAGGTGAGTCTCACACTCTTGTCTCACACTCTTGGGGCGTCTCACATTCTTGTCTTCTAACCATCCATTCACTTGATTTTCCAGGGTGCTGAGATGGTTTTAGATATTCCTAATGCTTCTAGGTGCTTGGTTTTCCCAGCACTGCACCTGTTGTCAAGGGCCCTGCGCTGATGAATTTAGCAATACTGCTTATGCTTAGCATGGGTATCAATGTAATTTCTCTGCTGTACGTATATTCCTGGAAACTTTAGCTCTTGGATGGGCAGGTTTTATTTTATCTATCTGTCTATCTATCTATCTATCTATCTATTTTGCTTTGGTGGATGGCTGATCACCTTTTCCTGGCTGTTTTCCTCCTATAGATGGACTTTAGTGTAATTATATAAATTACAAAGAAAAATTCCATTGGAAATGATTAAGATTGCTTAAATTTGTAGATAAATTTAGGGAGAGTTGAAATCTTTATGTTGAATTTTATTATTTAAACCTGAGTTTATAAAAATCACTTTGGGTGGATATATTTTGTCTTTTATACATGAATTTTTTGATGTTACTTTAGTATTTTTATGGTTTTCTCTGCATAACTTCTTTGTAAAGGGAATATTTTTCACTTGTTCTTTCTAACTCATAACTATATTTTGAACTTTCTTAATATTGCTATGGTTTTCAGTTTTTTCCTTTTTCTTTTTAAATGTTTATTTATTTATTTTGAGAGAGAGAGAGAGAGAGAGAGAGAGAGAGAGAGAGAGAGAATGTGTGCAAGTGGAGGGGAGGGGCAGGGAGAGAGGGAGAGAGAAACCAAGACAGGCTCTGTGCCTCCATGGGACTTGAACTCACGAATCATGCGATCATTACTTGAGCCAAAATCAAGAGTTGGACGGTTAACCAACTGAGCCACCCAGGTGTCCCAACTATGCTTTTCAGATTTGTTTGTTTGTTTATTTATTTATGTATGTATATATGTATGTATGTATGTATGTATGTATTTATTTATTTTCCTAGGTTCCTATCTTAGGAGGTTTTGCTTCCGAGAAACAAAAACCCATCAAACTAGTTTAAGCAAAGAGGGGAATTTATTTGAGGAATAAGGGACTCAATCAGAGCCCGATGTCAAGGATCAAGGATACTCTGCATCTCTGAAATGCCACGGTCTATTTTTCTACTATTTTCTTGCTCTTGAATACTAGTTTCTCAATGTTTTCAGGTTCGATGACTTTATTTAATCTTAAACATTTTCTTTCTTTGATGAAAATGATATCTATTTAATATTACAACTTGATGTTCTGATATACATAATGAAATGATCACTGCAGTTAAGCTGATTAACATATTCATCTCCTCATACACTTTTTTTAAAAATGAGAAGTCCTGTATCTGTTCTCTTAGGATATTTCACACATCACCATGTCCTTACCTGATGATTTTCGACACACACGGCTCTGTTCCCATCTGTCTACATCACTGACTGTTGTTTCTTTCTGTTGATTTAGGTCCTTGCTGTTTAGGTACACTTTTACTTTTTCAAAAGAGTATTTCTTGAAAATTTCAGGGATAAGGGGACATGCAAGGAGGATAAATTTTAGAGCAGAGAAGCAAGATGTTCATACTATTTATTCCTTATTTCTCATGGCTCGTATGTGGTGAAAATATTCTGAATATGGCACCTTAATCTGAAGAATATTGTTTTGCATCATATGACATTGTTAGCACGAGTGTGTTCTGTGATCCGTTCTTCTGCATAGTCTGAATCTGAATAGATAGATGTAGGTGTGGAAAAGTTCCCCTGTTCCAGGGGATGACTCTTGTTAAGATAGGTTGAAGACTGGTATAACTGAATGAAGAAAACTGTACTTGACCTTTTGGGAAGAGAAGAATTATCACTGGGAAGATGTTTCCCAGGGCAGAGACGAAGGAAACAAGGAATTTGGGAGCACAAGCGTGTCACGGGGATCCCTCGATAGTAGAGAGCTTCAGGGAAGATAGTAAAAGTGCATGCTATGAACCTGAATGGCCCCTCAAATTCACATCAACTGGTGGTGAACTCGAAAGAGCCCTGGCTGAAGTCTGAAAGCCAGAATTCACCACTTTCTGTGTGATTCTGGTTAAATAACCTTCTCCCTGAGCCTTAATTTTCTATTATGCAATTGTTGTTAGGTTGCTAATATTTAATGCTGAGTGAGTACATGTGGGCTAAATGAATGGGTTGGTGATTAGTGTATTGTAAAGTGGTTTACACTGTCTAACGTGCTATAAATGAGGAGAATTGGTTACCATCTGTGTTTGTTTTATTACAGGTCTCTCATTACCTGTGCCCAGAACACCTGATTAGATTCCATGGCGAGTACAAATAACGTGACCGAGTTAATTATCGTCGGTCTTTTCCAGGATCCAGAGGTGCAGAGAGGGTGCTTTGTGGTGTTTCTTCTGGTGTACCTGGCCACAATGGTGGGCAATGGTCTCATTGTTCTGACAGTCAATGTCAGTAAGAGTCTGCGTTCCCCCATGTACTTCTTCCTTAGCTACTTGTCCCTGGTGGAGATCACTTACTCCTCTACTGTTGTCCCTAAATTCATGACAGACTTACTTGCCAAGATTAAAACCATCTCGCTGGAGGGCTGTGTGGCTCAGATATTCTTCTTCCACTTCTTTGGAGTTACTGAGATCTTCCTGCTGACGGTAATGGCCTATGACCGCTATGTGGCCATTTGCAAACCCCTTCACTACACAACTATCATGAGCCGGTCTGTGTGTCACCTTCTGGTGGCTGGATCCTGGCTCGGGGGCTTTTTTCATTCCATGGTCCAGATTATTATCACTCTCCAGTTGTCTTTCTGTGGTCCCAATGTGATTGACCACTACTTCTGTGACCTCCATCCCTTATTCAAACTTTCCTGCACTGACACTTCTGTGGAGGGGGTTATTGTGTTGGCCAACAGTGGATTATTTTCTATCTTCTCCTTCCTCCTCCTGGTGTCCTCCTATATTGTCATCCTGTACAACCTGAGGAACCATTCTGCAGAGGGGAGGCGCAAAGCCCTCTCCACCTGTGCCTCTCACATCACAGTGGTCCTCTTGTTCTTTGGACCTGCCATCTTCCTCTACATGCGGCCTCCCTCTACTTTCACTGAGGACAAACTGGTGGCCGTGTTCTACACAGTTGTCACCCCCATGCTGAACCCCATCATCTACACACTCAGGAATGCAGAGGTGAAAAATGCCATGAGGAAGCTGTGGGGGAAGAGAATGAATTCAGGGAGGGACTAAAAATGAAAACACGAAAAAATTGTCATGTCTAGGGGGTGACCAAATATGCATTCTGGTTTCAGTCAACTCTGAGGAATTGAGGAAAAGTTAACCTGTTTGTCTATATATACATATATAGATTTATATATTTATATTTTGTATTTAGATGAGCCCCTTATATTCCATTGCACTAATCACAGCTGCACCAATTCATTGCTGTCTGTAGTTTGGAGAATGTTTTAGAGAAGAGCTGCATCTCTTCTCTTTTTCTGTTGCCCATAGTTGGAAGCACCACAGCCTTCAGGGAGGGATTACCTAGACTGTGAATTCCCACTCTGTTGTTTTCTACCTGTGCAACCTTGGGTTCATTCACTTTGCCTCTTGGTGTTAGCATGCTGTGGGGTGTGGAAAGTCTGTGGCACTTGGAGACAGAAGTTTATGTTTTGCTTTGTCCTTCTCTGATAGTGTTGTGAGATCTTGTGGGAGTGCCACGGAGGCTTTTATACTTCATTTGGTACCCCTGCTTTATTTACCTGATTCTAATGCCTGAAATTCCTCATTATGAGCCTTATTTCACAGGAATAAGGTATTGTTAGAATGGAAATGTCTCTTGGATGTGAAATACAGTGGAGGTATTGTTAACCATTAATTTGGACAATTTTAGAAGACGTTTTTCTTTCTAGACAGTTGCTGTCTGGGCACTGGGGTGTTGCTTAAGCCAGATACAGCTCATTGACTGTTTTTGTATGGCCTAAAAACCAACATGGTTTTTATACTTAAAAAAAAAATCAAAGTCGAAAAATATTTGTTGACATATGAATATTATAGGAATATAAGATTTAGTGTTCATAAATAGGTTACTGGACTATGGTCATGCCAATTACTTTATTTTTTCTCTATGGTAGCCTTTGTGATATAGTAGCATGGTTGAGTGGTTGTCATGGAGACTGTATGGTTGGCAAGGCCTAAAATATGTCACCCTTTTCAGGAAAAGTTTGGCAACCCCTGACTTCAATCATATAACATGTATTGCTTACTCGACAAAAAGTTTGGGGGCCAGCAATTCTAGGGTTGTTTTGTTAATTCTGTGATGCCAGAGCACCTGGTTTGTGTGTCTTGAATTCTCTTGGCTGCCCCCCTGCCCCATGGCAGCAGGAGGGCTACAGCACATCTAGGTATTATATGCTAATGTGAGGGGAAGGAGGGGCTCTCATTTTATTTGGGAAATATTTCCAGAGACCCCTCAGAACAATTCTTATATATTTTTTTTATTGGCCAGAACGGAAAATTGTCTTATTTCTTACCGCATGTCCATGCCTAGATGCGAGGGAGGCTGGGAGAGTGAATGGTGGTAAAGAGGAATGGGATTGTGTTACCAGTTTAGTTTAGACACTGTGTTTCTCCTGGGCTGGGCATATCGGTGCTTGAACAAGGTCAGGGTTGTCATTAGGAAGAGATGTCTGCCATGGGGAGTGCTGGTAGATGTGATATCTGGGAGGGTGGTGCCCCTGGACATAGTGGATGGATTTGAATTGGTGCCAGGGTGACTGATCAAAATCCAGCTCAATCGTTTGGTGGCTCAGCCTCAGGCACGTGACCGAAACTCTTGATCCAGGGTCCTTGGCATGCACGCGTGGGTCAAGCGCAAGAAACCTTTTCCATAATGTAACAGTTTTCCTGTGAATGCATCTGCTTTAATTTCCCTCTAGGGAATGAAGGAATGAAGCCCTGGGCTGAGTGCCTGAGGGCTGTGAATAGAAGCCAAACGATCCTACTATAGGTCAAAATAAATTCTGTCATTTAAGGTCTGTATATCCTGAGATGAGTATTCCTAGTAAATAAATCATGTTTTTATGCATGGAAGAAACATTTGATAGCATATGGAGATTTGAGTGTTTGGGATACATAGTGAGGTACTAAAAACATTTTTAAATCTAACATCTTGCATTATCCTTTTTCTTCCCATTACATATCTCTGCAAGGCTGAATTTTCTCCATATGTTTCAACAAAGACAACATACCCAGCAGACTGAATACACAAGCCAATGTGAGAATTCAGCTCTATCTCTTAAGCCAAATATTAAGGGTATTTGCAAAAACTCAAACAATGCCATTTTGCATTAATTATTACCATTTGCATTAATTATTTTGTCATAATTATTTTCCACAAAAGACATTATGTGATTGTAAACAGAAAGAAAGAAAAAGAAAGAAAGAAAAAGAAAGAAAAACCAAACCACCTGCAGGTCTTGATGGCAAGGATGAGTCTCGTTTGCGTATATAGCTTTACATCCAGAGTTCTGGGCCAATTCACTGCAAATAAACTCACCAAGCAGCAATTTGCTAAAAATTCGCTACTTCACTAATTGGCAATTTGCTAAGTCCCCAAGCAGAAATTTGCTAACACTGAACTTGTGATTAATCGGACATATATATCGATTAAGCCTTTATAAAATTCATGGCACTTATGTTTTGCTGCAGCCTGTGATGAGCAATATATTTGGGGGAAATTTTTGTGTGTGTTGAATTTCAGCTTTTTGGGAAATAATAAATACCAAGAATTTTATGTATGTTTGTTTCTCTCTTCCAACTAACTGAGTTTTCAGTCTGGTCAACTGCCTTTGCTACATGTCTTCATTTTCGGTTTACCTTCTTGAGAAAGGGACACAGGTACAGGGAGCAGATGAGGGGATGTTTTCACATGGGTTAGTCAAGCCTTCCTGTTTCAGGTTGAGTTATTCACCCTAGTGTTTTACTCCTTCTTGTGTCTATGCCCTTTTCCATGTAATCTTGAAGTTCTTTCCACTACATGTGGAATATACTTTTCTATCCCTTGACTTTGGCCTCAACCGTATGACTTGCTCTGGCTGATGGAATATGAATGGACATGACAGCTTGCTGGTTAGAGCCTAAAACTTAAGGGGCCTCATGTGTCTCTTGCCTCTTGTGTCCCTTCCGCCATCATGAGATGATGTCCCCATCACCTGGGCTGTAGAATGACACACGTGGAGCAGAACTTCACCTGCCCCCCCCCCCCCCCCCCCCCCCCCCCCCCCGCCGAATTGCAGCCTGACACAGAGCTGCCCAGCCAGCCTGCAGACACACTGCACTGATGTGGGAATGAATCCTCACTGTTGCACACCTACTGAGGGTTTGTGTTTATTCGGTTTCAGCAGAAGCTCACTAGAATTGAATGGCAAATACACATATCAAAGAAGAGCACAAAAGTCATGCTTACGGCACATTCTTTATTTTCTTGAGAATGGGCATGGACACGTCCTTCCCTGCTGCCTTGGAGGTTTTACTCTTGATTTGAACTATTTGGAAATAGTGTCTGCAAATTTTTGCCAGTTTGGCATAACTCGATTCCTCAACTTCTGTTTTACGGATTTGTTGATCTAGATTCATTGAATGTTGATTTTCTGTGTGTTTTACAATTCAGATTTTCCAAGGCTGCTGCTTTTTTTTTTTAAGTTTATTTATTTATTTTGGGAGAGAGAGAGAGAAAGAGGCATGAGCTGGGGAGGGACAGAGAGAGAGAGGGAGACAGAATCCTAGGCAGGCACTACTGACAGTACGGAGCCTGACTTGGGACCATAAAATCATGACCTGAACTGAAATCAGGAGTCAGGAGCTTAACTGACTGAGCCACCCAGGCGCCCCCAGATTTTCCAAGGCTTCATTGATAGTAAATGCAGTAGAGTAGATCAGAGGTGAAGCATGTGTTTGATAAATTAGTAGTTCAGTGAATTGGTCATTTGCCTAATACCTAAATCTTTGAATTGGTTAATTATCTGAATTAGCTGTTGGTAATTCAGTTAGTGGCAAACTTCTAGATGCTGAAAGATTTTAGAATTACTCTGCTTTAGTACCTAGTGTGATGAATGACAGAGGATAGGCACTCAATAATTACTGAGTGGATAAAAGATGTCAAAGTTGTGTCAACATTATCTATCTTTATCGTTTTGGAAAGGCTTGAGCTAGATGTGAGATGATTTGGAGCCAGAGAAGCTCTGTCTTGTGAATTACTTTTAGTTGCAGTATAGAAGGGATGTTAATCTATTACCTTGCAATGAAAATACAACAACTTTTCAAATGCATGAAAATACCCTAGAGCCATATTTAGGATTATTAGTAGAGCAATTGATATATTTTATATCTGCATGACATCTTGTGTATAATTCACAGCCCTTACATATCAATTATTTCATCAGAGACTCATAGTAATCCTGTGAGGTCAATGAAATCTGAATCATTCCCAGTGTACAATTTTGGAGTTTGAAACATCATTTGGATTAGGATTTATCTGCTAGGAACAGAATCTGAAACAAGGTAGAAGTCAAGAGGTAGACAATTCAGGATGGAAATGGTCTCTCTTGTTTCTCCATCCTTGAGTCATCTCGCGACCCAAGACGGCGCTGTAGATGCAGCCATAATGACAGCATTCCTGGCATCAGGAAAGAGAAAGGGACAACATAAGTGCATCATGTTCCCTTTGTTAAAGTTGCAAGGGCGCCTGGGTGGCTCAGTTGGTTAAGCAGCTGACTTCGGCTGAGGTCATGGTTTTCACGGTTCATAGATTCGAGCCCTGCATCCGGCTCTGTGCTGACAGCTTGGATCCTGGAGCCTGCTTCAGATTCTGTGTCTCCCTCTTCTCTCTGCCCCTCCCCAGCTCATACTCCATCTGTCTCTCTCTCTCTCAAAAATAAATAAACATTAAAAAAAAATAAAGTTGCAAGGGAGGCTGGGTAATGTAATTTTTTATTCCACCTGGGTATGTGCCCAGATAAAAATTCAGAGTTTGTAAAACTATAGAAAGAAGAAAGAGAAAACAAATGTTGTGGGACACCAGCAATCTCTGCTTCTGAATAAATCAGGCACAAAACTTGAACACAAACTCAAGTATACTGACACTGGGATCAGATGTTCCTTCCATTGTAGTTACCCATCCCAGCTAGTTTTTTTCTTTTTAATTGAGATATAACTTATATTCAGTGGAATGCTCAGACCTTAAGTGTACAACCCAATGAATTTTGATAAATTTATATAACTGTGTAACCTAAGTCCTAACCAAGAGGTAGAGTATTTCCATTACCCCAGAAGCTTCTTTCATGACCCCTTCCGAGCAATCTCCACTTCCCACAAGCAACTGCTGATCTAATTTCTATCATCATGGAAGTTTAGCCCCTTCTTAAACTCAGAAAGCAGAATCATAAAGCACGTACTCTACTGTGTCTGGTTTCTTTTCACTCAACATAATGTTTTTAAATATTCATTGTGTTGTGGGTTACAGTAGTTTGTTCTTTTTGTTTGGTGAATAGTATTCCACTGTATACATATACTACAACAGAACAAAATGTATTCCCCTGTTGGTGGACATTTGATTTGATTTCTGCTTTTGGCCATTACGAATAAAAGCTGCTATAAACATTCTTTGACATTCCCATTTTTATAAAAGCATAAACCAATAATCCATGTATTTATTTTTCTTGTAAAATACCCTTTTGGAAGAAGGACTATATATATATTTTCCTAATTCTGAATACATCTGTACATCATTTATAATGGTTGGGTTTGATTAGAACTGGAGAGGTGAGGGATTAACCCATAGACAATGGGCGAATCTTTATCAGGCTATGAAATGAAATCAACCCCTTACAACAAATGCAGTTTGGGTGAACAAACAGTTTTATACCACAAACATTTTTTTTTTTTTTTAAATTTTTCTTAACGTTTATTTATTTTTGAGAGAGAGAGAGAGACAGACAGAGCATGAACGGGGGAGGGTCAGAGAGAGGGAGACACAGAATCTGAAACAGGCTCCAGGCTCTGAGCTGTCAGCACAGAGCCCGACGCGGGGCTCGAACTCACGGACTGTGAGATCATGACCCGAGCCGAAGTCGGACGCTTAACCGACTGAGCCACCCAGGCGCCCCCCACAAACATTTTTAACAAATGTGTTTCTTATAACAAATATTCATAGATCACATTAAAAAATTATCTCCCTTAGATTTTTTAAACTGAATATTTCAATATGGAATATATTTTTTCTGATAGACTTTCACAGAAAGTCAACTTCACGATGACCCGTGAGAGAATAAATACATGTTTTACTTCAATATTTGGAGCTTCATGTAATTGTTTCCTATTAGAGCCCCATACAGAGTAAGTACCCAGTGAATATTAGGTAAATTTATTTTTTTTACATTTCCTATTGATTCCAAAGTTATGCTACCAACAAGGAAGTTTGAGGTTTTATTATCCAAGTCCTGCTTCCCATGGGGTTGTCTGCCTGATTGGGAAGGGGAAAGGTATAGCTCTTTGGGAGCAGCCTTCTCTCACTTGATCATGATGACTTCCCCTCTGGTATCTCTCACACAGGGTGAACTCAAGGCTGAGATGCCAGAATTCAAGAATACCTGGGAGGCAAGTTTACTTTACTCTTGTTTTAAATTGGGTGCAATTGAGACTCTGTGGCTTAGTCTCAGCATTTCCAAGTCTGAGACCAAAGGGTGAGCAGATCCTCTGTCTGGAGTCTCCTGTAAGATATGAGCTCTGGTTGGTAGCTGGGTCTTAATTCTTTCTGAATGGCTAACTGAGGAACCTGCAGGAACTGACTCTTCTCCGGACATTATTTAAATCTCTGTGTTCAGTACAAAAGGAGGAACCTTTGGTGAGAATAGCAGAGCCACAGAAGTGTTGGGGTGAGTTTTGTTTTGTGAGCATGTGCTTCTTTGCATGTCATGATTATAATTCCACTTTGGAAGCAAAGGGAATGTTACCATGAGGTGCATGGCATTTTACGAAGTGCTTTCATATAGGTCAGGTCTTTTCCTGAGGCAATCACAGTGCTAGGTATTGGGATTCAGAGATGGAGAGGATTCAGAGATCTTTATTCTTTAGATATTTTCTGAATACCTACAGAGTACCAAATACTGTGCTAAAAAGGAGAGAGGCTATGGAATATCTCTACCCACTGTTAATTCCAGTTTTTATTTTATTTTTTTATTTTATTTTTTTAAGGGATATTTCATTTCTTTCTTTTTCTTTTTTTTTCAATATATGAAGTTTATTGTCAAATTGGTTTCCATACAACACCCAGTACTCATTCCAAAAGGTGCCCTCCTCAATACCCATCATCCACCCTCCCCTTCCTCCCACCCCCCATCAACCCTCAGTTTGTTCTCAGTTTTTAAGAGTCTCTTATGCTTTGGCTCTCTTCCACTCTAACCTCTTTTTTTTTTTCTCCTTCCCCTCCCCCATGGGTTCCTGTTAAGTTTCTCAGGATCCACATAAGAGTGAAACCATATGGTATCTGTCTTTCTCTATATAGCTTATTTCACTTAGCATAACACTCTCCAGTTCCATCCATGTTGCTACAAAGGGCCATATTTCATTCTTTCTCATTGCCACGTAATGTCTTTATCCATTCATCAGTTGATGGACATTTAGGCTCTTTCCATAATTTGGCTATTGTTGAGAATGCTGCTATAAACATTGGGGTACAAGTGCCTCTATGCATCAATACTCCTAATTCCAGTTTTTAAAAAGAACTCCCTACCCCCAGTGTGGGACTAAAACTCGTGACCCCAAGATCAAGAGTCACACGCTCTACTGACTAAGCCAGCCAGATGCCTCCCCCTCCACTCCCCTGTATATTCACTGAATGCTATCTCATGGCAGGTGCTTCAGTTGGCACTGGAGATGGAGTGGTGAGTAAGATACAATCTGTGCCTCCAGGAAGTTCACAATTTACTGGGGGCAGATGGTCACATAAAACAATTACATTTTAGTGTGGAAACTCCCGTAATTTGAAAATGTCCTGCGAGAAGAGGACCACTGATTGTGAATTTGGAAGATGCATTTCCTATCTCAGAAGAATTCAAGGCAACACAGAGGATGGGAACTTAAGTTCTCTTGGGATGGGCTGGGGGAGGGATCTATCTCTAAGTCAGGTAGTATCTTCATGCTACAGTTTAGACATTGGGTCTCTGAGGGGTTAAAGAACTCTATCTCTCATCTATCTATCTATCTCTCATCTAACTCTTATCTATCTATCTATCTATCTATCTATCAATCATCTGTTTATCCGTCCATCCATCCACCCATCTGCCCACTTATTTTTAATAACCCTTTAGACATCACATAGATACCACCTGAAGAAACCTGATGTAAACTTACGAGTCTGGACTGATAGCAGTGCTTCCTTTCATAAATGGCTTCTTGGTAAAATACCCCAGCTAGGCTGAGAGTTTGGTGCTGGCCTCTTCTCTCTTTGTCTCTGAAGGCATAAACTCTATCAGTGATTTCCTTCTGGCTCATGGTGGTCCTTCACCAGCTGAGCCTACCCCACTTGCTAGAGGAAGGAAGCTTTGTGGCATGAGTGGATGTCATGTGACTCCTAATCTCAGAACCCCAGAACCTCACTGTATGAGGGGCTGTATTGATACACACAGATCTCAGCCACTTTGAACAAAGTCCAGCATGGATGAGGACAGTGTACAAATCAGTCAGTGCACAATCTTGCTGAAGTCCTGGGGTGTTGGAAGGCTGGAATTAGAGAAGGTTGTGTCAGAGCATGAGTAGACGCTGTGGGCAGAGGGTGTTTATACTTCTCTTGCCCCTGGGGGGGCATATGATAGGAGGTATCAGTGAAGAGAGGAATTGTGTGTGGGTTGAGCTGGACCTTTGGAAAGGGATGAGGTCACCAAGTGACCAAGTGTAGAAGGAGGGAAAGGAGGAGAAGCAGAAATAAGAATGCTGAGTGTCAAGAGGTATATTTTCTGAAGAGTCTGAAGGGTAAGTGGAGAGGTGAGAATCATGTTCTGCAAACCAAGGATGGAAAGGGGACAAGAGGAAGTGGTACAAAGAAAAACTGCAGGCAAAAGACAACTGAAATCATTCAAAGGCCATAGAGAGACCTTTAAAATAGAGACAGCAACACTGTCCTTACTGCCACCATCATCTGAGGGGACATTCATCTCCTAATAGGTGCCCCCTCCTCTGGTCTCCTCCCATTAGTCCAACCTCCATATACAAAGGGATTTTACTCTCCAGCCGATGAACATTCCTGAAGATTTCCCGTCGTCTGCAGGATAAACCCCCAAGTGCACAACAGTCCTTCAGGAACTAGTGCTAGACTCTGTCTCCAGTTTTATTTTTTATATTCTGCCCTTTACTCCAGCCACACGTGGGTGGATTTTCATGACTTTGTACACTCTTCTTTTTTGGACTGTTCTTTCCTTCTGTACATAACTAACTAAAGTCTACTCATCTTTCAATATCCAGCTCACAGATTGGCAAGGGATTAATACCTCATCCATGCACTTAATGAGTCTTTTGTATCATTTCAGATCACCCCACACAAATTACTGCCTCCTGTGGCAACTTCATGGCCCGCATACACAATGTGACTGAATTCATTTTCCTAGGACTTTCTCCCAGCCGGGAGGCGCAGAAAGTTTGTTTTGTGCTATTTCTGCTTTTGTACACAGCAGTTGTGCTGGGGAATTCCCTCATTGTGCTCACTGTCATGACCAGCAGAAGTCTTGGTTCTCCCATGTACTTCTTCCTCAGCTGCCTGTCCTTTGTGGAGATCTGCTACTCCTCTACTACGGCCCCCAAACTCATCTCAGATTTGCTGACTGAAAGAAAAGCAATAGCACTGTGGGGCTGCATGACACAGCTTTTCTTTATGCACTTCTTCGGTGGTGCTGAGATCTTCCTGCTCACTGTGATGGCCTATGACCGCTATGTGGCCATCTGTAGGCCCCTCAGCTACAGGACTATCATGAACCGGCAAGTGTGTGTTGTCCTGGTGGGAGTAGCATGGGTGGGGGGCTTTGTGCATTCCTTTGCCCAAATCCTCCTGCTCTTCCACTTGCCCTTCTGTGGCCCCAATGTGATTGACCACTATTTCTGTGACCTGCTTCCCCTGCTCAAACTTGCCTGCTCTGACACCTTCCTCGTCGGTCTGCTGATTGTTGCCAACGGGGGGACCTTGTCTGTGATCAGCTTTGGGATCATCTTAGCCTCCTATGTGGTCATTTTACTCCATCTGAGGACTCGAAGCTCTGAGGGGCGGAGTAAGGCCCTCTCCACCTGTGGGTCCCATATCACCGTGGTTACCTTATTCTTTGGGCCCTGCATCTTCATCTATATGAGGCCTTCCACCACCTTGTCTGGAGACAAGATGGTGGCCGTGTTCTACACCATCATCACGCCGCTCCTCAACCCTGTCATCTACTCCCTGAGAAATGCTCAAGTGAAGAAGGCCATGAAGAAACTGTGGATCAGGACAACGAAGCTAGATGAGAAATAGAGGCTGACTCTTGGTATTGATCCTTGGGTTTAGAATGATGCTGAGTCCAAACTGAAGGGGCAGAATGGGGTGAAGGAAAGGTCACAGCACTTGTTATTTCTGGAGTAATTGTAATGGTCTCATCTCCCAACACTGTATTCAAATGACCTGTGAGATAGTTCCTCTTATGGATATATCTATAACTTGATTGCCCATTTTCTGTTAGATGTTTAGATTGTTTCTAACTTTTTTATTGCTATAAATAACACTGTGTTAAGTATTCTTGAATGGAAATCTTTATACTTCTGAAATTCTGTTTGACTCACTTGCTATAATGAATTTACTGTGTTAAAAGGGATAATGACCTTGATGTATAGTGTTAAATTGATTCTTAGAAAGATTGTAGGGGCATCTGGGTGGCTCAGTTGGCTGAGTGCCCAACTCTTGATTTAAGCTCAGATCATGTTCTCACAGTTCGTGAGTCCCAGCCCTGCCTGGGGCTCTATGCAGTCAGTGCAGAGTCTGCTTGGGATTCTCTCTCTCTCTCTCTCTCTCTCTGCCCCCTATCCTGCTTGTGTGTGCTCTTTCTCACTCAAAATAAATAAACTTTAAAAGGGTTGTAATAACCTTTCTTGTGAAAGTACTCTTGACAAATTAAACACTGTCATTAAACATTTTCTTGATGGCAAACAAGATTTTACATAGTCTCAAAGTATCTCCCCATAAGATACTTATTAATTGCAAAAGACAAACATGACTCTACAGTCGAGAAAACTGGAAGACATTCCCTTAAACATTTACTCAAGTAAACATCATCAGTATTGAGACTGGAGAGGCACAGGATAACATTGCTGTGGTATTCTTGCCACAAATACACAATCTGAGTCTAACCATGACAAAATATCAGGCAAACCCCAACTGAAAAATATTCTGCAAAATTAACAGCCTGCATTCTTCAAAATATGAATAAGAGATTACAGAATTTTTCCAGATACAGACATAGGTAATTAGATGCAACCTGTGATCCTTGATTGGATTCTGTACTGGATGAAGGTCATTAGTGAGCACAAGCTGTGTTGAGGGGACGATAGAATTGTATCAGAGTTATTTCCTGATTCTGATAATTGTAGTGTGTTTATGTCAGAGAATGTCCTTGGATTGGGGAATTATTTAGTAAGGTATCTAAAGGTAAGTGGGCATTATGTCATCAACTTTGAAACATCTCAGAAAAATTTGTTTGCCTACCTGTGTATCTAGTGAGAGAATGAATGGTAAAGAAAATGTGGCAAAATGTTAATATTTGGGGGAATTTGGGTTAAGGGTATACAAGAGTTCTTTGTATTATTGCAACTTTTTTGTAAATCAAATTATTTTAAAATACAAAATTAAAATGCTTTGCAAATTAGATAGCTTATTATGTGTGTTTACGTGTGTGTGTGTGTGTGTGTGTGTGTGTAGGGACTTTTTAAATGATTTTTTTCAAAAGTTTATTTATTTTGAGAGAGAGAGAAAAAGAGAGAGTGCACAGGGGAAGGGCAGAGAGAGAGGGAGAGAGAGAATCTCAAGCACGCTCCACACTGTCAGCACAGAGCTCCCTTGGGGCTTGATCTCATGGAAACATGATTCTGACCTGAGCTGAAATCAAAAGTTGAACCCTTAACCACTTAACCGCTTAACCAGCTGAGCCACCCGGACACCCTTCCCTTAGCACTTTGAATATACCATTCCACTCTTCCCGGGCCTGGAAGGCTTCTGCTGAGAGAGTCAGTGATGGTCTTGGAGGTCTCTTGTGTGAGAGAATTTTTTTTCTCTTGCTGCTTTTAAAATTCTATCTTTGCTTTTAAACAGTTGCATTATAATGGTCTTGGGGAAGATCATTTTGCATTGAAAGTTTGGGGTGATCTATTAGTTTCATGAAGTTGGATGTCCAAACATCTCCCCGGATTTGGGAAGTATGCAGCCATTATTTCTTTAAATAAGATTTGTGCCCTCTTGTCTCCTTCTTGGACTGCAGTCATTCTAGACTGTTTCTTTTAATGATATCCCACTGCTCATACAGGCTTTCTACACCCTTTATTTATTTATTTTTTCTGTGTTCTCCTTTGGATAAATTCAGAAGTCCTTTTACTCATAGATTTCTTTCTTCTGATCAATCGATTCTGATGCCAGTGTTCTCTTGCATTTTTAACTCTTCACTTGGTTAGCTTGCCTGTGCTAATCATTTCACAATGTGTATTATATATCAGAACAGCATGTTGTACACCTTGAATACACACAATTTTTACTTGTCAACCCTACTTCAATAAAGCTGGAAAAATTAAACCAAATATTAGTTATCTGTATTACTATTCTAAGCAAATGATGTGTGCGTGTGTGTGTGCATGTGCATACCTGTGTGGTTGTGAGGCAAGGAGGTGTGATGTAAGGTAGGAAAGAAGTGCTCTCTCTGTACACCCTTTAGGCCAGCAGAAATGCACGCACAGGCCACTATTTATGTTTCTCCATTCTGTTCCACCAGCCTCTGGGACTCCCAGAAGTTCTTCACAGGTTCTGACTGTAAGCCAGATGTGAATGATATTGAGAGTTTTCAACATTATTTTCTTCAGAGGTTTTTTGGTTTTTCATTTTGTTTTGTTTTTGTTTTTGTTTTTTTTAGTGAGAGGTTGAGAAAAGCTGAGCCCATGACAGTAGCCAATGCCATTTAGTATGCAACTAATAAATTAGGAAGTTACTGATGTATATGCAAAAGGATTTAACATAGGTTTCTTTTTTAAAAATTAAAAAAAAATGTTTATTTATTTTGGAGACAGAGCATGAGTGGGGGAGGGGCAGAGAGAAAGAGGGAGACACAGAATCCGAAGCAGGCTCCAGGCTGTGAGCTGTCAGCACAGAGCCCGACGCGGGGCTCGAACCCACAAACCGTGAGATCATGACCTGAGCCCAAGTCGGTCGCTCAACGGACTGAGCCACCCAGATGCCCCTTTAACATAGGTTTCTTAAAACAGCGATAATTCGTGGAGCTTTAAAAAAAGGAGCTTGAGTTTTTGTGGTGTTTCAGGTGGATTATGGTTAGGAGGAAGAAACCGTATGTGTACCGCTGATTCATAATTTGTCCCAAGACAGAATTTGTTGGAGCAGCCTTACTACCCAGAGCAGAAACAGATGGGGCACATTTCCTACTTTGGTTTCCCACTACCTGTTCATTTCTTAATGGGGCACCAGTGGTTGGTGACATATTCTGTTTGGGCAGGAAACGTTATGTATAGACATTTGACCCAGATGGACAGTTTATTAGTTGTGTAATTTTGAACCATTCTCCTGATCTTTCTGAGCCTCAGTGACCTAATCTGTTGAATGACAATAGTAACTACTATAGTAGAGTGTTTCTTTGACTATCTGAGGTGTTAGAAAGAAAGAAAGGTTGAAAGACACAATACTGCCCAACACAAGTGTGATGTGTTGTTCCTAGCAGATTAGGCTTAACGGTTAGGGAGCTCTAGTCTTCCTGAAGCCCTTGAACATGAAAATCATATGCTGACAATTTGTGGTAAAACACTTAGGGCTTTAAGATTGAGCAGTTGGAAGACTCTTGTGCTAGGAGTCAGGAAGGAGCTGGGTTAGCCAGGCTACCAGTGCATGGGGCAACTGCACAATAATTTTTCCTCTTTGGCTGTCTTGCCACCTTTAAAGTGAATAATGTGGACAAGGTGATCTGCCGGGCCCTTCCATGTCTAGCATTCTCTGATCAGATGACGTGTTGGAGTATGTGTGGGAAGTGGTCCAGGTCCACTGGGTTAAAGTCTCCCTGGCATCATTGGTCCCATGAGGGGTGAGGTCAGAACAGGCCACCCAAGAGCTTCTTGAGAAAGTCTGTGGTGGGCTCAGAGGGCTATTGTTGATATTGAGTTCTTCTCTGCCACTTGCTTGAGGATGCACTTGCCACTTGCTAGAGGGGAACCTCTAGGGGGCAGGACAAGAGGGGGTTAATCATGTGGGGCAAGTAGACGTACCAACCTTATAATTGGATTAATTAGAGCTATGTTCCCTAACCTCTGAAGGAAGCAATTGGGACGTTGACTTTTGCTCTTCTCAGAAACTCCCCAGACAGGAGATGCTACAAAGTTCAGGGAATTCAATTCTCTGATGGAAGTCTACATCTCCTACACCTTAAGTGCTCCCAGCACACATTTTCCCCAAACCTCATTCTAGTGGATTTTAGGGTGGACTGGCCCTGTTCCATCCCACTGTAGCTGTTTTAGTGAGAAAGTTATCAAGTGCTGGAGGTGGTGGTGTTGATGGCACCTGGTGAGTCCATAGGGGAAGATCAGAATTTAGTGGTGCCTCTATGTGTGGAACAGATTCAGAACCAGCTCATTCACTGAACCCTTACCACAGATGGACAGACCCTCAGGCAGAGTCTTTCACACACACATCGGCACCATGCTGGTGTTACTCTGGCGTCCACACACTTTCACGTATGGGGAGGCTTTCTTAAATTTGCTCACTCAGCCGATGGGCAGACCTTGGACATCACCCTGTTAAAGTCTCTCCTGCCTGCTTAAATGACAGGGTGAAAACATAACTCTCTAGCATGGCTGAGAGCAGGTGTTATAGTGATTCTCACCAGAGCTGCTGGTAACATGGCCAACGTGGAATGGTTTGCCAAGCTAGTTTTTAATTCACTACTGACTCATGCATTTTTGAGAAATTCTTTTGAAAAATTCGAGGGGCCTGGCTAAGACATTCTCACATCTGGTCTTCTCTTGTAGAAATGAAGGCATTAGCCCATTTGAGCCTGGATGGAGATTAGGCTATACAGAAGCCCACCTTTTCCTGAGGACCATCTTGAGCCAAGATTTCCAAGTTTTAGATCAATGAGTGCTAATATACACCTTTTGTTTCTCTGATCAGTTTATCTATAGAGGTTGTTAGTGAAGCAAATCTGTTTTCCTTGGGTGTCTTATCGATATGAATGTCTTCTGACTACAAAAGATTGAGAAGATAAAATTAAGAATCAAGACAACAAACAGTATTCAAGGTGGGTTCATTCACTTAATCTCTGTGAGGCAGGCTTTGGAATTATTTTCAAAAAGAGACCTTATTTTTTATACTAGATATTGCTACATATCCTGTAGCCTCTGTGCTGTTACAGGACACCCACAGTGATCCCTTGGTTTTGAAATAGAGGTAGTAGCAGATCGAGGATTCAGGGATCAAATAAAAACTCATATTAACATCTGAGTTCCAAGCCCTGGACAAGGTGCAATATAGGCCATAAACCTATGGGTAATCTAATCCTTGGTGACAAAGTGCCGGAGCCAAGATCTCAAGTCACCGAGGCATGTCTGGCATGAGCTTCTTTCCCCGGCAGCCCAGTTTGGCCGACTCCGGAAACATCCTCTCCCCGCCTGGGCTTCTGAGCTCTGCTCAGGCTGTCTGCGCAGAAATCACATCCCAGGAAGATGGAGAGCTGAGTCGGACCACGTTATTGTTCATTTTCTCGCCGGTGTATCGTTTTAGATCTTGCTCCTCAGGTTTGCTCTGCTTGCGTTACGAACAGGAATCTCCTCTCTCTGCGTGACCCCCACTCCCATTCTGGAAGCCGGCCACGGGTGGGCAGCAGGGGAGGAGCTGGTGGGTGAGAGGAGAGTGATGCAGGTGTTGGGAGGAAGCCCTGGAGCCTGGTCTAGTCCAAGCTCCGCCCAAAGGGCCGTGTGATTCTGGGTCCAGATTCCTCTTCTGTGGAAGGAGGATTCCATGAGCTTCCTTCCGAATCAAACAGCTGATGGTGGCTCAGTGAGGGAGCTGGCAGGAGAGGCCCGACTTGACGCCTCTGGTGAGGGCTATTGTTGGAGGAAAAGTGGGAGAAAAGCATGCTGGAAAAGGCTGGTCAGAGCAATATTATTTGTCAGAATCCACAGAAGGAGGAGTTCCATGGCAGAAAGGTATAATGAGAACTCATGAAGTAAGACAGATTTATTGTGGTTTATTGTGAAGATTTGGAAAATGTTCACTGAAGTTGCTTATTGGGGCCACTGTGTTCAGGCTTCTAAGTGTGTCACTATTTAGGATTTCTGAACCACAAAACCTGGAAATGTGCAGTTACTTGCTGTTTGAGAAGAACACGTTTACCTTTTGGAGTCTCTTCCTTGGCCCTGCCAGTTAAAGAGTCAGAATTAAAGTCACCCCACAGGTGACACGTCACTGCACTGTGAATGGTTTACTGGTCTGATGACCTCTTTGTGAAATTGTCTCTCAGATGTTTTCCATTTCTGCTCAGAGTTTTGAAAATGTTAATTTCCTTCTCTCTTCCATTGTAAAGACTTAACATTTTTTTAACTTTTTAGAGAATAATTTGATGGTTATCTGGCTCTGTTACCTTCAACAACTTTGGAAAGAAAAACACAACTACTTTTTTGAAAATCTGAAATCTAACGCGGTCTCTGCCAATCCTCTGAGAGGAACTCTCTGATACCCGAACTTGGGAACAGTTGTAGAATCAGAGAACAATTACCTTCAGATCTAATTCAGAGATTATTTGCCCCGCAATAGAGCCATTTTTACCGTTGGGGTGAAGCACGCCCATCTATGGTTCTTGCTCTCTGCGTAAACATCTGAGTGTGAGTATTGGCACATGGCGGGTGGATCAGGAGGATACAGAGGAGCCTGTGGGGAAGAGAGGGAAGGGCACAACAGTGAGAGGATAGCTTATGCCTATTTTATTGATAAGGAAGCAGGCTCAGAGAGGTTGAGTCGCTTGTCCAAGGCCACACAGCTCTTATTTGAACTGAGGTCCGTACTTTGCAAAATGTAGCTGCTTCCACTCTCTTACTCCTGAAGAGTGACTTATGTTGATTGCCTACCAAGGCTGTCATATCTATCTTGCCTTACCCTATAACACGGAATGGATTTTCTACAGTAAGTGTCAGAGTTTCTCGGTTATTGCATATCTTGTGAAACGAACCGGGCTCCCTAGTGGGCATAACTTAGAAGCTAAGTTACAGGGGCGGGGAACAGAGTTGCCGAGCTTCAACCATTGCCCTTGGAGGTGGGTATGGAGTAGGGGAAATGTGAGAGTCCCCTGAGTTTGTTTAATTAATTAATTAATTAATTAATAGTGGTAAAACATAAAAATTTACCGCCTAAGCCACTTTTTAAGAATACAGTTCCATGGTATGAAAGCACATTCACATTGTTGTGCCTCCATTGGTCCAACCTGAAGCTCTGTACCCATTAACTCCACATCCCCTCGCCCTCCCCCTGGCGATCACCCTTCTACCTTCTGTGTCTCTGAACTTACTACCCTAGGGACCTCGTATAAGTGGACTCACACAGCATTTCTCTTTTTTTGTGGGAAAAGAAAAAGAAGCGTTACGCCTTTTTTGTGTCGGGTTTCGTATGCCACTTAGCACATTCGGTCCTGTTTCATTACGTGGGCCACTGTTTTGTAGGCTCGTTGTAAGATGCGTAAATCAGAACCCGGCCTGCTGCAAGTCTGCACAAGCAAAGGTGGGTGTCAGGGCCTGCCTTGTGAGGCGGGGGCCCTTCCCGTGTCCCCATCGCCCGCTGCACTGACGAGGTGACAAGCATACTCAGTTATATTCTGACACTCTTACGCTATCCTCGTTTGCTTTTGAACTTGAGAGCTCGTTCAACCCTCAAAACAGCACCGTGGAAAGAGAGTATTATTTCTGGTTTTCAGACGAACATTACAGGCTCAGAGGGCTTTTTGTATGTGTTTCATGTCAGCTAGTTAGCAGCTGTGTTAGGATAGTACTCCTCTGACTCCAAGCTCTGTGTTCCTGTCACCTGGTCACAATGCCACAGCTGCTGTCCCACACGTGGAGGGCTGGCCTGGAGGGCTTGTTTCTCCCTGCGGGAACGACCGCTTCAGAGGCCCTGACCATGGATCGTCTGTGTCCGATCCCCCTCTGTCAGTCTTCAGAGCTCTCTGCAGTGTGTCGGGCTCTTTCTAACATGCCTTCGCTTGGAGAGACAGTCCTGCTACCCACCTCAGCATCTTTCCCTGTGTGGACTCGCTGTGCTCTGAGACCCTGAGTTAGCAAGCTGGGATGATAGGCTGTTAGGAAGCGGGATTTAAGAGGCTTTTGAATCGTTTCTTGGCCAGCGGCCCCAGGACGATTGAGGCAGTCTGCACGTGACACCTTGCAGACACCTCCCTTCTTCATCTCTCCCTTCATGGTGGTTGAAGTTGGTGACTGTCCTTCCCCCTTTCGACTTCTTAAAAATGCCTCTTGGGGAGCCTGGTTAGTTCCCCAGGTTGTGGTATCATGGAGGTTGAGAAGGTCTACTGCTCCCTGCAAAAAATTGGTTCCACATGAGGGTGTTAAGACTCGAGACAAATCTGAAATGTAAATCCTACAACCAGTATAAAGCCCACTTCAGGAGCATGAGATGTAGTGGAAGCTTAGTCTTGAAGGAATCAGATCTCAGGTCAGATACGAGCTGTGAGGCCTTCAAGTAGTGACTGAATCTCTGAGGCTCAATGTTCTTAGATATGAAATATCTTCTCATTTTTGTTGTGAGGATTCACTAACTAACGTATGTGCCTGCTTTAGAGAAAAACACTTCCAGGCAGTGTTATTACAAAGTCCTATTTGGGGGTCGGTAGCAAACATTTGATGATGTTTTGTCCACTTAAGGAGAACATGTTTCGGAGAAGCCCAAAGAGGAGAATGACAATTGTCCTCAAGGCCTGAGGAGGATGTTTCTAATCGTTGAAGGAGAGTTCTTTGATTTCTTGACTCCAGTCTGCTAGGCTTTAAAACATGGCAACTACGAACAATGTGACTGAACTCATTCTCTTGGGGTTTTCCCCCAATCAGGATGTGCAGAAGACCATTTCTGTGATGTTTCTCCTCATGTACACGGCCATTGTGCTGGGTAACGGCCTCATTGTGGTGACAATCATGGGCAACAAAGGGCTCACCTCCCCCATGTATTTCTTCCTCGGCTACTTGTCCTTTGTGGAGATCTGTTACTGCTCTGTCACAGCCCCCAAGCTCATCCTTGACTCTTTTATTGAAAGGAAAATCATTTCCCTCAAAGGCTGCATCACACAGATCTTCTTCCTCCATTTCTTTGGTGGCACTGAGATCTTTCTCCTGACAGTGATGGCCTATGACCGCTATGTGGCCATCTGCAAGCCCCTGCACTATACTGTCATCATGAACCGGCGTGCTTGTGGCCTCCTGGTGGGGGCAGCATGGGGTGGGGGCTTGCTGCATTCTGTCGGGCAAACATTCCTTATTTCCCAGCTGCCCTTCTGTGGCCCCAAGGTCCTTGACCACTACTTCTGTGATGTCCAGCTGCCCTTCTGTGGCCCCAAGGTCCTTGACCACTACTTCTGTGATGTCCACCCTGTGCTGAAGCTGGCCTGCTCAGACACCTTCCTCATCGGTGTGCTAATCATCGCCAACGGTGGCTCCATTTCAGTGATCAGCTTCACGGTACTGCTTGCTTCCTACGTGGTCATCCTGCACGCCCTGAGCACCCAGACCTCAGAAGGTCGGCGCAAAGCTCTGTCCACCTGTGCTTCTCATGTTGCAGTTGTGGGCCTGTTCTTCATACCCTGTTCCTTTGTCTACATGAGGCCCTGTGTCACCCTCCCTGCAGACAAGATAGTCGCTGTGTTTTACACAGTGGTCACACCTCTCTTAAACCCCATCATTTACTCCTTCAGGAATGCTGAAGTGAAAAACGCCATGAGGAGACTGATAGGGAGGAAAGTGATCTGGAAAGAGAAATAGATGACTTAGTTAGGGAAAATAAAGAGGAGCAAGGGATGGGAAGTTGGGGCAGATCTCACTTTGCCTCTACCTTTAATTGATGGGCTAACCTTGGGCCTATCACCTTTTTCTTTAAATTTCAATTTCCTCATCCTTATGGGATTGGACAGGATTGAAGGAGGCTCTAGAATGAGGTCTAGCAGGGGTCTTCTAATGCTGCACTTCCACATTTCACAGTGACCTTGAGGCAGCTTGGCTGGTTTTGAGAGAATGAACCCTTCCAGAAAACCGGGGTGTTTCTGGGAATAATGAGGGGGTTGATGGAAGAGGAGGAAGGCTTCCTTGGGGATTAGTGGCCATGTGGCTTTTGTGTTGGCGGAGTCTGAACCTTTGGATTTGGGAAGGAGGAAGGTAGGCAGAGAAACAGAAGTCACTCAAGTGCTTAGAAATTCTGTTAACTCAATAAACTAAAATTTGCCCAGTGGGCTCTGGTCAGGCCAGCTGACCTAGAAGGGTCTAGTCCACAGAGCAGAAGGGATTTTGCCTCTTGCCAGCAGACTCATATGAACTCACATTAGCATTAGACTCATGTTGTCAAAGAATCAAGTGGAACCACAGGAGATTTTAAGTGACTTGAAAGCCCTAGACAGTGATACCTAATTGTAGGCACAAGCTTTATTTTTCACATATCAGTAACATTTTAGTGTCTAACATTCTTTTCTGTTTACACCTGTCCTTTTTTTTTCTTGTTTTCCCCCTTATACCTTGGCTGTTTGGGCTATTCATTTTCTCTGTCTTCAGCCTCTTGACTTCTTGCACTTCTCAGCCATTCCCACCAAGCACCCTGTTAACCTGCTCTCCTGTGCCGCCATATTGCCTTGTCATTCTCCATCCATGAGCCCCCACTCCTTCCCAGGCTCCATTCTGGGGCTGCCTGTGGATTAATGGTTTAAATGTCCTTGAGTCTTCACTGTTTGTCCTATATTTTAATCCTCTTGTTGTTGTTTTTTTTTTAATTTTTTTTTTTTAACGTTTATTTATTTTTGAGACAGAGAGAGACAGAGCATGAACAGGGGATGAGCAGACAGAGAGGGAGACACAGAATCTGAAACAGGCTCCAGGCTCTGAGCTGTCAACACAGAGCCCGACGCAGGGCTCGAACTCACGGACCGTGAGATCATGACCTGAGCCGAAGTCAGACGCTTAACCGACCAAGCCACCCAGGGGCCCCGATCCTCTTGTTTTTGAGTCAGACCATATGCCTGCAAACTGTAACCCCAACAGAGACCCTCATTCACAGTAGATGATTCTCCCCCACCTGAGTGCTTTCAGATTATCCACTTGGAAGTAATTCTCTTATTTTATCTTATTTTCCCTCAAAAATTTTCAGTGACTCCTCATTGTCTTCTGAGTCAACCATGAACTCCTTCTTGACACGCAGCACCTTCAAGGCATGGCCTTCTCTTAATGTTCTTTACTTATTTTCAGTGACACTTTGGTAGAGTTCATTGATTCCTGAACACTCATTGCCTTGTGCCTTCCACCTAAAATAGTTTTCATTTCTCTACCTGTTAACATCCCACCTACCTTCCAATACCCATCTAAAATGCTGCTTCCTTTAGGAAGCTTCCATGATGATCCTATTCAGATATGACCTTTGCCTTTTTTTTTTTTTTTTTTTGAGTCCCCACAGCACTCAGGTAGACAGAGTCCTTTAAAGCCTTTACTACTTGTATTTCAGTGCTTAATCCCCCTCACCCGACTGTCACTCTCTTGAGACTATGGCCTGAATTGTACTTACCTTTGAATCTTTTGTAAGTGACATGTAGCAAAACTCAACAAACATTTGGTCAATTACATTTCCGTAAGTCATTAGTGCTTCAGATGTAAAAATGGTTGTTATATTTCTCTTTCCAATTATTGAAGTGAGATAGCAATGTTCTATCACCGAAGACAAATAATGACTCTTGATATCATTTCTGAGAATAATATTTATAAATAAACAAGGAACATGTACGTATGTGTATATTTTACTATTAACCAAGAGATGTCATATATTTTATCTCATTTAATCTTAAAACACTCTGGTTAGGTGTGTATGACTCTCCTGTTTTACAGATGGAGAGACTGAATCTTGGGGAGATCAATATTTTGATCAAGGCCACACAGCCTGAGTTCAAACCCTGGTCTGCCTAATTTCGGAGCCTTTGCTCTCTGTGTACATTCCTCTGCCTCTCTTTAAAGACCACCAGAACAAAACTACATTCCAAGTCTCTGAATTCCAAATCTGAGGGCTGAAAACCTCCTTATTGTCAAGTATTTCCCCCTGGAATCCCTTCAGAGTAAATAAAAAGTGTTTTTAAAAACTATGCAGCATGAATTGCCTTGTGAGTGTTCACAGGTATTTCTGGGTCCACAGAAAACCAGTGCCTGAGATGCCAGATCTGGAAGCAGGAAGATATGATGCTTCAGTCAGTTAACGCTCCTCTTCTCTCTCATCAGGCCAAACTTAGGCATTGAGCTGCAAGAGTTACCTAATGCGTAGGGTCCAAACTCAATATGTTGGCCAAAGAGAGATTTTTTTTTCTAGTGATGTAATGCTAAAAATGGCATCGTTCTTGAGAACACCATACAGATTGGAGAATGAGAAATAGGAATCAAAAAAACTATAGGAATTGAGAACTCACAAATAAGTTTCCTAAAATTAAATCTCAGGAGAATGCTGCCCCATAGGTGACACAATGTTCACCTTGCAGTAGAAGAAACTGGAGGTCAAAGAGGGCTTTGGAAGACGAAAGCCCTTGATGTTTTGTCTACGTGAGTTGTCAACTATATTTCAGAGTCCAGAATTCTTCAGAGGTGAGTTCGGGATCTTCCTGTGCTGCTGTCTTGAACCGCCTCTCTGATTTTTAAATATTAAAACAACCTTGTTTTCCTAAGATAAACAAACCCCACTTGGTCATGATCTGTTATCCCTTGCATACATTCCTGCATTTCATTTAAATATGCTTTACTGAGGATTTTTTGCCTCTATGTTCATGAGTGATGTTTGTGATTTTCTTTTTTTAATTTTTTTTTTTGGCCTGGTTTTGGTGGTAGAGTTATGCTGGTCTCATAAATAACTTGGGAAGTTTTCTAATTTTGAAAACATTTCTGTAGATTTGTGTAAATTTCACAAATTTGTGAAAAAATTTGTGTAAATTTGTAAACATTTGTGTAAAACATTGTGTAAATTTGTGAAAACATTGTGTAAATTTTAAGTCATTTTAAGTGACTTAAAACACTTTTTTTAAAAGTGTTTGATGAAACTAATGAATTCATCTTGGCTTGGAACTTTTTTGGTGTGTGTAACGTATGTAAAGTGTGAATTCAATTTATTTAGCAGATATAGGGCTATTCAGATTTTCTGTTGATTTTGGGTCAGTTATATAAATTATATATATATATTAGGAATTTATACATTTAACTAAGTCATAGAATTTGATGACTTTAGATCAACAAATGACATTGCTTTAAAACTTAAGGTTATTCATAATATTCTATTACCGTTTGTTTTCAGCAAAATCTGTGTGCTAACCATTTTCTTCCCCAAATTAAAATTTTTTACTTTCTCTGTTTTTTGTTTGTTTTTTGTCTTTTTTTTTTTTTAAATTCTGCAGCCTATTTAGGGATTCATTAATTTTCTTGATATGTTCAAAGAATCATTGTCTGGCTCTTATCAAAAATTCTTCTGTTTTTTGTTTTCTATGTGGTTAATATCTGTTATATTTCTTCTTTCCTTCCACTTTGTATCTAAATTTGCTCATTTCTTTTCTCTCTCAAGGTATAGACTTATTCACAGATTTTATACTTTTCTTCATTAGAAAAGTCTTTTTAATGTTTATTTATTATTGAGAGAGCGACAGAGAGACAGAGTGTGAGTGGGGAGGGACAGAGAGGGAGACACAGAATCTGAAGGAGGCTCCAGGCTCTGAGCTGTTAGCACAGAGTCCGATGTGGAGCTTGAACTCACGAGCTGTGAGATCATGACCTGAGCCGAAGTTGGACGCTTAACTGAGCCACCCAGGTGGCTTTTTTCATTTTTAATATTAAGAATTTAAAACTGTTAAGTTTCTTTAAGCAATGTGTCCCATAAAATTTCTCATGTATTTTCATTAATATTCAGTTAAAATGTATTCTAATTTTTAAAAGTGATTTCGTCTTTGACTAGTGGATTATTTAAAGTACATAGTTTATTTTCCAAATAGTTATTTTTTCCTTGATATCTTGTTGTTACTTATTTCTAATTTAATTCCATTGTGAATGATATCGTTCTTTTTACATTTATTGAAGCTTGTTTCATGGCCCGACATAAGGTCTATCTTGGTAAATGTGCCATGTATGCTTCAAAGAGTATGTATTTCGTTTTAGGGTGTCATGCTCTACAAATATCAGTAAGATTAAGGTGGTTCATATGTTGTTCAGATCTATGTTTTTACTGATTTTTATTTATTTAATTTTTAATTATTATTTATTTTATTCTCAAGTTAATTAACTTCTAGTATAGTCTTGGCTTCAGGAGTAGAACCCCGTGATTGATCTGTTACATATGACACCCAGTGCTTACTTTTGTGTGTGTGTGTGTGTGTGTGTGTGTGTGTGTGTGTTTTAGAGACAGACAGAATGATAGAGAGATCACAAGTGGGGAAGAGAGAGAAAGAGGGAGAGAGAGAGAGAGAGGGAGAGAGAGACAGAGAGAGAGAAAATCTCATGCTCAACACGGGGCTTGATCCCACAACACTGGGATCATGACTTGAGCCCAAATCAAGAGTTGGACACTCAACTGACTGAGCCACCCAGGCGCCCCTGTTTTTACTGATTTTTAAAATTGAATCCTACTCCCGCTTGCTGGAGGGTGGTGGCAGTGGTATTACATCTCCAGTTATTGTGGAATTGTATACTTATTTCTTTAAGTCTGAGAAAGAAAACATTGCAGATGAGAAAATGGCATACCAGCGATGTTAAGCCACTTGTTAATGGTTATATATCCTCCAGGTGGCAAAGGCAGTCTTTAAACAAGGCAACTTGACTCCTTGGTTCATGCTTTTGAGCGCCCCTATTACACTGCCCCTTGTCTGTCTTACCCTCCTCACAGGGTAGAAATACTTTTCAAAATGCTATGTTAATATAAGGCAAGAGTCAAGGGCTAATTTAGGTCAAACTTGTCCCTGTTATTTAAAAAACAACGATAGAAAACATAGATCAGTTCATACTTAATACCGGTTATTTATATTTATATATTTATATGTAATATATATTATATTCAATACTTCTCTAAATAGATGGCATAAACCATGTCCTCTATATGGTAACTACTTAATAACTACTGTTGAATGAATGAATTCAGGATGATTCACCATAAAAATCCAAAGTCAGGATGAAAACAGTGGCTCCCTTCGCTTCTAAAGTTTGTCTGAACCACTGAGTTAATGTGACAAAGGGGTGGCTGTCTCTATGGCCCACTCCTCTAATTGGGATGCAGTGCCCCTGGGGTCTCATTAGCAAGCCTCAGGGTTCTCTTGCTAACCATGAATGTGCTATGGCTTCCAAAGGAGAGGTGCTAAAGCAAAGCCAATGGCTTTGGCTGGGGTGATTCCCTATGAGCTTCCCTTAACCTTCTGTGCTTAAAAGTTTACTGCAGCCTTTCACTTCTCTAGCCAGACTTCTTGACATCTACTGTTCCACCGAGGGGAGTGGAGCTCACTAAGGTCAGTTATCATGGAGTCTTGGTCATTAGGTGACTCAATGGCTGCAATAAACCTGAACTGATCACGGATACTTACAGCAAACAGCCTCACTGGCTTTGCTCTCACTGTTTTGTCCTCAATGTCCAGACGACAGTCCTGCTGCACAGTATCTGAGTATTTCTCAGACTCTGCCTTCAAATGCACCAAGTATGAGTTGATATATCTATCATCTATCTATCTATCTATCTATCTATCTATCTATTTCAGATTCTTGTGGCATCCTTAGATTCCTTCTCCTTTAGCCATTTTCTTGTTTACCCTTTAGCTGAGCTGCTGAGGACGGTCTCCTTTGGGTGATCATATGCCCCCATTTTCTTAGTCAGGAGTGTTGTATAGTGACTAAGAAGGTACCTTTGAAGCCAGGCACCTTGGGTTGCATTGCTGGCTCTCCCTTACTAGTGTGGGAACATGGCCAAGTCACTCATTCACTCTAATCCCCATTTTCCTCATTTGAAAAAATAGGGACAGTCATGGTAGTTTCTCAGAGCGATGGTTGAGATGTGAGTGATGCCTTCAAAGTGCTCTGGGGGCTCCTGGGTGGCTCAGTCAGTTAAGCATCCAACTTTGGCTCAGGTCATGATCTCACGGCTCGTGAGTGCTGCAGCTCAGAGCCTGGAGCCTACTTGGGATTCTGTGTCTCTCTGCCTCTCCCCCCCTCTCAAAAATAAACATTAAAATTATAAAGTGCTCTGTTCGATATATACAACCCTGTTCGATAAATGCAAGCACATGTTATACCACTATGGTTACTATTCCCTCTGCTTGTGGGCAGTTCAAGCTCAGAGAATGTCTCCACACAAATCTTATTCTGTAGAGACTTGCTCTCTACCAGACCATGGTGGGGGGTACTTCTCGCAGCATAGGAGGTGGAGGGGTCAGAATTCACAGAGCTGGCTGGCTTCCCCAGTCTTTCAAACGGGGTCTCCCCGGTATGTGGTCCCCAAAGCCACTTCACTTTTTGGAAATTAGAGCAATTCCAGAGTGTATTTCACTGAGGTGCAGTCTTGGCACCCTTTTCCCAAAGCCCAGGCCCACCTGACAAGGTGTTCTTCCCTGTAAATGAATCCTCTGATACCTGAAGCTTGAAGGACTCTTAAAAGACTTATTGACATTTTAATCTTTTAAAATAGAAATGTTTCTTGATTGCTTTGCAAATTTCCTTTCTCTTTCAAGACATGTGTCGAAATGCATGTGGGATCATATTCAGGGCAAGGCATGGCAGACGTGTGATGCGGACCTCTATCCCCCACCAGTCCCCAGGCGAGACAGGAGAGGAATTATTAATGATGGAAAGCTACTTACTCGCTTTCTAGTTTGTTTTTTTTTTTTAACTCCTCAAATACTGACTATTATTATCTTGAAATGAAATTTTTTTGGTGTATTTCCACTTTTCCAGTATAGAATCACAGCACTTAATTCAGCTGTGAATTTTAGGTCCAGATGGGGAACTTGAGCACCAAGCAGAGGGAGGGTGTTGTTTGGTGAGACAGAGCTGGGACTGAAGCTGAGATCTGTCTTTTGGCTTCTAGACCAGTGCTTTTTTTATGGTGTCATGCTACCTCCTTTGGGCAAAGTTAAGTCCAATGTGAATCTCTGAAGTTTTTCAGTAGTAGGAGGCTAGGGAAGGAAGGAGGGTGTAGCACACAAGCATTGCAGGGGGAGGGGGCTGGAGGAGAGCACTGCAGGAGGGAGAGCTCTCTGGCAAGAAGATCTGAGATGTCTCCCAGACTGTGTTGTGATTCCTGTGGGTGCTTGTTGCTGGTCTTGCAACTTAAACACTAATTTTTTGAGCTTCCTTTTTCTCAGCTCTAAAGTGAACATATTAATAGTTATCTTAAAGGGTTGTGCTGAGCATGAACTAGGAGAATGTATGAAGCTCATGGACTGAGCCTGGCCCACAGCAACTCCTCAGTGGTGATGGCGACATGATGCAGGAGAGGGGAGCCCCTTTCACTCTCTGTCAGCCTCATTCACGTCCTCACCTACTATGAGGTCCAAGTGTGTGTTGATGGTGTAAGGATGGCATAAAGGATTCAGTAGGAGAGAGGAGGAAACAAGGGCAGAAAGGAGTCCTTGGAGGAGGGGCTGAGGTGTTTGAAGATGTTCAGGTTGGAGAAGAGTAGTTGGGGTCGGGAGTTAATGACAGTTTTATGAGTATGTTTTCTAATTTCTAAAGGAGCAAGTGACATTGTCTTCATGTTGCATGAGATTCTATCTGGACCCTAAATTTTAAGGAAAATTGTCTAGAGATTTACAGAAAAAGGTCATTTAATATAGTACAAATAGGGAATTAACACAAAAGCTTATAAATAGAGAAGTGGTTAAATAAATTATGGTGGTTTTTTATAACGCACCATTAAAAAACATCTTTTTGTTTGTTTGTTTATTTTTGAGAGAGAGAGTGTGTGTGAGCTAGGGAAGGGCATAGAGAAAGGGAGACACAGAATCCAAAGCAGGGTCCAGGCTCTGAGCTGTCAGCACAGAGCCTGATTTGGGGCTTGAACTCGCAAACCATGAGATCATGACCATAGCCGAAGTTGGACGCTTAACCGACTGAGCCACCCAGGTGACCCTAAAAAACATCTTCTGAAGAATATCATCCTGGGGAGATGCTTTTTTTTAATATGAAATTTATTGTTAAATTGGTTTCGTACAACACCCAGTGCTCATCCCAACAGGTGCCCTCCTTAATGCCCATCACCCACACTCCCCTCCCTCCCACCCCCCATCAACCTTTAGTTTATTCTCAGTTTTTAAAAGTCTCTTATGTCATTTGCAAATGTTTTTTTCCCATTCAGTTGGTTGCCTTTTAGTTTTGTTGATTGTTTCCTTTGCAGTGCAGAAGCTTTTTATCTTCATGAGGTCCCAATAGTTCATTTTTGCTTTTAATTCCCTTGCCTTTGGGGATGTGTCAAGTAAGAAATGCTGCAGCTGAGGTCAGAGAGGTTTTTTCCTGCTTTCTCCTCTAGGGTTTTGATGGTTTCCTGTCTCACATTCAAGTCCTTTATCCATTTTGAGTTTATTTTTGTGAATGGTGTGAGAAAGTGGTCTAGTTTCAACCTTCTGCATGTTGCTGTCCAGTTCTCCCAGCACCATTTGTTCCATTGGATATTCTTTCCTGCTTTGTCAAAGACCCATACTTTTGTGGGTCTAATTCTGGGGTTTCTATTCTATTCCATTGGTCTATGTGTCTGTTTTTGTGCCAGTACCATGCTGTCTTGATGATTACAGCTTTGTAGTAGAGGCTAAAGTTCTGGGATTGTGGTGCTTCCTGCTTTGGTCTTCTTCTTCAAAATTACTTTGGCTATTCGGGGTCTTTTGTGGTTCCATACAAATTTTAGGATTCCTTGTTCTAGCTTCGAAAAGAATGCTGGTGCAATTTTGATTGGGATTGCATTGATTGTGTAGATAGCTTTGGGTAGTATTGACATTTTGTCAATATTTATTCTTCCAATCCATGAGCAGGGAATGTTTTTCCATTTCTTTATATCTTCTTCAATTACCTTCATAAGCTTTCTATAGTTTTCAGCATACAGATCTTTTCCATCCTTGGTTAGGTTTATTCCTAGGTATTTTATGCTTCTTGGTGCAATTGTGAATGGGATCAGTTTCTTTATTTGTCTTTCTGTTGCTTCATTATTAGTGTATAAGAATGCAACTGATTTCTGTATGTTGATTTTGTATCCTGCAACTTTGCTGAATTCATGTATCAGTTCTAGCAGACTTTTGGTGGAGTCTTTAGGGTTTTCCATGTATATTATCATGTCATCTGCAAAAAGTGAAAGCTTGACTTCATCTTTGCCAATTTTGATGCCTTTGATTTCCTTATTTCCTTTTGTTGTCTGATTGCTGATGCTAGCACTTCCAACACTATGTTAAACAACAGCGGTGAGAGTGGACATCCTTGTCGTGTTCCTGATCTCAGGGGGAAAGCTCTCAGTTTTTCCCCATTGAGGATGATATTAGCTGTGGGCTTTTCATAAATGGCTAGTATCCAAAATCTATAAAGAGCTTACCAAAGTCCACAACTGAAAAACAAATAATCCAGTGAAGAAATGGGCAGAAAACATGAATAGACACTTCTCTAAAGAAGACATCCAGATGGCCAACAGGCACATGAAAAGATGCTCAATGTTGCTCCTCATCAGGGAAATACAAATCAAAACCACACTGAGATACCACCTCACGCCAGTCAGAGTGGCTAAAATGAACAAATCAGGAGACTATAGATGCTGGCGAGGATGTGGAGAAACGGGAACCCTCTTGCACTGTTGGTGGGAATGCAAACTGGTGCAGCTGCTCTGGAAAACAGTGTGGAGGTTCCTCAAAAAATTAAAAATAGACCTACCCTATGACCCAGCAGTAGCACTGCTAGGAATTTACCCAAGGGATACAGGAGTGCTGATGCATAGGGGCACTTGTACCCCAATGCTTATAGCAGCACTTTCAACAATAGTCACATTATGGAAAGAGCCTAAATGTCCATCAACTGATGAATGGATAAAGAAATTGTGGTTTATATACACAATGGAATACTACCTGGCAATGAGAAAGAATGAAATCTGGCCTTTTGTAGCAACGTGGATGGAACTGGAGAGTGTGATGCTAAGTGAAATAAGCCATACAGAGAAAGACAGATACCCTATGTTTCCAGTCTTATGTGGATCCTGAGAAACTTACCAGAAGACCATGGGGGAGGGGATGGAAAAAAAAAAGAAAGGTTAGAGAGGGAGGGAGCCAAAGCATAAGAGACTCTTAAAAACTGAGAACAAACTGAGGGTTGATGGTGGGTGGGAGGGAGGAGAGGGTGGGTGATGGGTATTGAGGAGGGCATCTTTTGGGATGAGCACTAGGTGTTGTACGGAAACCAGTCTGACAATAAATTTCATATTAAAAAAAAAGAGTCTTTTATGGTTTTGCTCTCTCCCTCTCTAACTTTTTAAATGAAGTGTTAAGGGAAAAAAAGCTGAAAGCTGAATATAAAATTATGTATACATTTCATTCAAATTTATAAAGAATCTTTACATAATTGAGAGACATCTGGGTGACTCAGTCGGTTAAGTGACTGACATCGGCTCAGGTCATGATCTCATAGTTTGTGAGTTCAAGCCCCATGTTGGGTTCTGTGCAGACAGCTCACAGCCTGGAGCCTGCTTCAGATTCTGTGTCTCCCTCTCTCTCTTTCTCTCCCCCACTTACATTCTGTCTCTCTCTCTTTCAAAAATAAATATTAAAAAAAAATTTAAAAAAGTTTACATAATTGAAACAACCAGAAGAAATTCACAGTAATATTAATAAGTTCATTGTATTTTCTCTACTTTCCAAAGTATCTGTAATGAGTATAAACTTGGGCACATTATTTAACCTCTTTGAGCCTCACTTTCCTTATTTGTAAAATGGGGCAAAGAATAGTAAATACATAAGAATGTTTTGAGGATTAAATAACATAAGCTGTGTATTATTTTATTTTTTTATAATACAAATCATGAAAGTTAAATACAGATAATGATGATGATTTTCTCTGGGAGAGTCTGGGTCAGAATAGAATCTCTTGAATAGAAGGGAAGGGAGAATAAATCTTGCCTCGGACCACCCCAGCATGTTGCTTGCTCTTTATCCTTGGAGGGACTGTCTTTAAGAGTCAGTGGCTGACCACCTTGCCCATTTGGTGTCCCTAGTTTTATGATTCTTATACTTTAATAAAAACTGTTTTGAAGTAAATGGAAATGAATATGAACCTTGGAAATAAATCCTGTGGCATTGCCCTTGTAAACCAGTCTCCCACCTGAGTCTGACCAGCAACCATTGAGATCTAGTAATGCTTGATATGTAGGGAGCACCTACTAAATGCCAGGCACTATGCTAAATACTTCTACATTGTCTTACAACAGTCATCCTAGATGATATGTGTTACTGTCTTCATCTGACATATGAGGAAATTATGTTTCTTTTTGTAAACGTTTTTTTAAATATTTCATTTATTTTTAAGAGAGAGACAGAGACAGAGAGACAGAGTATGAGTGGGGGAGGACCAGAGAGAGAGGAAGACACAGAATCCAAAGCAGGCTCCAGGCTCTGAGCTGTCAGCACAGAGCCTGTCACCGGGCTTGAATTCATGAACTGCGACATCATGACCTGACCCGAGGTTGGACGCTCAACTGACTGAGCCACCCAGGCTCCCTGGAAATTATATTTCTGAGAGGTCAGATAACTTGCCCAATGTCATTTGTTTATGCATCAACTTACTTATTCACTTATTTATTTGTTCAGCATGTTTTATGATTTTCCAGGTCTGCCTTTGGTCTGTGTTACAATACTATGCACGTTCCAGGGTAGACATGCGCGTGGGACCTCACAGTTTCTAGATAACAAAGTGCTTTCCACAGATGGGATTTTAGCTATGGCATAAAGAAGGGGTTATGGGTGTTAGTTATGACAATGAGTGACCTTGAGAAAAAAACTGTGCGTTTTAGACCCTGCCCATGTAAAATGAAGGAATAAATAAAATGCATTTTCAAAGGTAGTTGTATTGATTTGAGATATACAAGGAGCTAAATATGTGTCTGGCACATATTAGTGTCAGTTTATATCAGGTCAGTGAAATAAGATTACGTGCAGTTGTAAAGTCCTACACATGTATAGTTTGTTACCATAATTTTTGACCTCCATAGCTATCATTTTTTATTCACTTAATGAAAAAATATCAATTTAGCCTCTACCAAGTGCCAGGCATCTTCTAGGCGCTTGGGACAGATCAGAGAACCAAACAGACAATAAACCCTGCATCATGAAACTCATGTTCCAATAGAGGAGGCAGACAATAAAATATAAATATAATAAATAACTTGTATAGTATGTTTGATAGTAATATGTGCTATAGAAAGAAGAAAAACGTGAACAGGATAAGGAAGATGGGGAGAGTCGAGACATTGCAATTAAAAAATTTTTTTTTAATGTTTGTTTTTTGAGAGAGAGAGAGAAAGTGCAAGCAGGGGAGGGGCAGAAAGAGAGGGAGACACAGAATCTGAAACAGGCTCCAGGCTCTGAGCCATCAGCACAGACCCTAGCACAGGCTCAAGCCTAAGAACTGTGAGATCATGACCTGAGCTGAAGTCAGACGTTCAACTGACATTATAGTTTTTTTGTTTTTTGTTTTCAGTTCACACCATTTAATGTTTATTTATTTTTGAAAGAGAGAGCACAATTGGGGGAGGGGCAGAGAGAGAGGGAGACACAGAATCCAAAGCAGGCTCCAGGCTCTGAGCCTTCAGCACAGAGCCTGATGCGGGACTCTAACCCACGAACTGCGAGAACATGACCTGAGCTGAAGTTGGACGCCCGACCGACCGAGCCACACAGGCACCCCTGACATTACAGTTTTAAATAGAATGATCAAATAGCTGCCTTGAGAAAGTGATATGCACACTTTCTCAAGGGTGCATAAAGAGATATGAGGAGTTCACCAATAAATATCTAGGGAAAGAATGTTCCAGGCAGAAGGAAGCCTATAGCAAAGATCCCAAGGTGACAGCATGCCTGATGAGTTTGATGAATATTACAGAGACCAGTGTGCTTGAAGTAGGGAACAAGAGGGGAAACTGGAGGGAGATGAGGTCAGAGAGGCAGTGGGGATGGGACCATGCAGGGCCCTGTGCATGAGAGGTTCTGGATTTTACTCTGAATGGAAGGGCTTGGAGAGAGTGCTCCAGCTGTCATGAAGAGAGCAGACTAGGGGTGGAGGAGAATTAAAGAAACCAGCTAGGAAGCAAGGGAGAGGTGGTTGTGGCTCAGAACAGGGAGCGAGCTGTGGACATGGTAGAGGTAGATTCTCATTACATTGTGAAGGTTATAACAAAATGAGTCTTAACTGATTAGGTGTGAGATGTGAGAAAAGAGGAATCAAGGATGACTCCAAGATTTTTAGGCTGACCATTCAGAAAGGCATAGTTGCATCAACTGAGATAGGATGCTACCAGAAGAATATGTTTTGTGGGAAGGGGCTGAAGTTCATTGTTGGACATATTGTGGTAGACCCAGCAGATATTTATTCATTCCTTTATTTTACAAGCACACACTGAAAGCGTACTATGTAAATATATTGTATACTATGTGAGGCATACTATGTGCAGCTCTTGAACACTATCTAGACATGGAATTATTGGATCAGATGGTATTTCTATTTTTAATTTTTTGAGGAATCCCCATACTTTTTCCACAGTGGCTGTACCAATTTACATTTTTACCAAGAGTCCATGAGGGTTCCTTTTTCTCCACATCCTCACCAACATTTGTTGTTTCTTATCTTTTTGATTTTAGCTATTCTAACATGTGTGAGGCGATATCTCATGGTGCTTGTGATTACATTTCCCTGATGATTAGTGGTGTTGAGCATCTTTTCATGTATCTGATGGGCATCTGTATGTCTTCTTGGGAAAAATGTCTATTCAGGTCCTCTGCCCATTTTTTAAATTGGATTGTTTGTTTTTTTTGGTGTTGAGTTGTAGAAGTTCTTTACATATTTTGGCTATTAACCCCTTTTTGGATATATCATTTGCAAATGTCTTCTTACATTCAGTAGGTTTTTTTTCTTTTTTTTGTTGATGGTTTCTTTCACAGTACAAATATTTTTGTTTCTGTTTGTTTTAAGTAAGCTTCACAGCCAGTGCAGATCCCAGAGTGGGATTGAACTCATGACCTCGAGATAAAGACCTGAACTGAGATCTAGAGTTAGACACTCTACCGGCTGAGCCACCCAGGTGCCCCAGCAAATGCTTTTTATTTTGATGTAGTCCCACTAGTTTATTTTTGCTTTTCTTTCCATTGCCTTAGGAGACACATCTAGAGAAGTGTCAATGTCGGAGAAATTCCTGCCTGTGTACTCTTCTAGGATTTTTATGCTTTCAGGTCTCATGTCTAGGTCTTTAATCCATTTACAGTTTATTTTTGTGTATGGTGTTAGTAAGTAGTCCAGTTTCATTCTTTTACACATAGTTGTCCAGTTTTCCCAGTACCATTTATTGAAAAGTCTGTCTTTTCTCCATTGTACATTCTAGCCTTCTTTGTCATAGATAAATTGACCATATAAATGTGGGTTTATTTCTGGGCTCTCTGTCCTGTTCTATTGATCTCTGTGTCTGTTTCTGTGTCTGATCTCTGTGTCTGTTTCATAGTGTTTTGATTACTACAGGTTTGTAGGATGTATTATAATCTGGAATTGTGATACCACCAGCTTTGTTGTTCTTTCTCAGGATTGCTTTGGCTATTCAGGGTCTTTTGTGGTTCCATACACATTTTAGCATTATTTGTTCTAGTTTTGTGAAAAATGCACTGGTATTTTGAGAGGGATTGCATTGAATCTGTAGATTGCTTTGGGTAATACGGACACTTTACCAATATTAATTCTTCCAATCCATGAGCATGGAATACTTCTCCGTTTGTTTTTGTCATCTTAAGTTTCTTTCACCAGTGTTTTATAGTTTTCAGAGTACAGGTCTTTCACTTCTTTGTTTAAGTTTATTCCTAGGTATTTTAGTTTTTCAGGTGCAATTGTAAATGGCATTTTTAAAATTTCTCTTTCTGCAACTTCGTTGTTAGTGTATAGAAATGACACTGATTTCTGGGTATTAATTTTGTATCCTGCCACCTTGCTGAATTTGTTTATTAGTTATAGTAGTTTTTTGGTGAAGTCTTTAGGATTTTCTATGCATAGTATCATGTTGCTTGCAAATAGTGATAGTTTAACTTCTTCTTTACCAATATGGATGCCTCTTATTTCTTTTTCTTTTCTGATTGCTGTGGCTAGGACTTCCCATACTATATTGAATAAAAATGGTGAGAGTGGACATCTTTGTCTTGTTTCTGACCTTGGAGAGTAAGCTCTCAGTTTTTGACCATTGAATATGATGTTAGTTGTGGGTTTTTCATAAATGGCTTTTATTATGTTGAGGTATAATCCCTCTATCCCTATTTTGCTGAGAGTTTGTTTGTTTTTATCATGAATGATGTTGAATTTTGCCAGATGCTTTTCTGATGTCTATTGAGATGATAATATGATTTTTATCCTTTGTTTTGTTGATGTGGTGTATGATGTTGATTGTTTTGCAAATATTGAACCATCTTTGCATCCCAGGGATAAATCTCACCTGATCATGATGAATGATATTTTTAATATATTGCAGATTTGGTTTGCTAATATTTTGCCTCTGTGTTCATTAGGGATATTGGCCTGTAGTTTTCTTTTTCTGTGGTGTCTTTGTCTGGTTTTGGTATCAGGGTAATGTTGGCCTCATAGTATTTGGAAGCTTTCCTTCCTCTTCTATTTTTTGAAATCGTAGGAGAATAGATATTAACTCTCTTTTAAATATTTCGTAGAATTTACCTGTGAATCCATCTGACTCTGGACTTTTACTTTTTGGTAGTTTTTGATTTCCGATTCAGTTTTGTTACTTACATTTGGTCTGTTCTGATTTTTCTATTTCTTCCTGATACAGTTTTGGAAGAGTGTATGTTTCTAGGAATTTATCAATTTTTTTCTAGGTTGTCCAGTTTGTTGGCATGTAGTTTTTCATAGTATTCTCTTATAATTGTATTTCTTTGGTGTCGGTTGTTACTTCTTCTCTCTTCCTTCTGAGTTTATTTATTTGGGTACTTTCTCTTTTTTCTTGATGAGTCTGTCTAAGGGGTTGTCAGTTTTTTTGTTATTTCATTTTTTTTAATCTTTCAAAGAACCAGATCTTGGTATCATTGATCTCTTTTCTTTTTTCTTTTTGGTCTCTATGTCATTTATTTCTGCTCTGATTTTCCTTTCTTCTACTCACCTTGAGTTTTGTTTGTTCTTATTTTTCTAGTTCCCTCAGGTGTAAGGTTATTTATCTGAGTTTTTTCTTGTTTCTTGAGGTAGAGCTGTATTGCTATATACTTCCCTCTTAGAACTGCTTTCACTGTGTCCCAGAGATTTTGGATTGTTGTGTTTTCATTTTCATTTGTCTCCATGTATTTTTTAAATTTGTTCTTTGATTGCTTCAATGACCCACTGATTTTTTAGTATAATGTTGTTTAGTCTTCAGGCTTTTGTGTTTTTTCTTTTCTTGTGATATTTTAGTTTAATAAGTGTTTTGGTTGGAAAAGATGCATGGTATGATTTCAATCTGATTAAATTTATTGGCTTGTTTTATGGCCTAATATATGATTTATTCTGGAGAATGTTCCCCGTGTACTTCAAAAGATGTGTATTCTGTTGTTTTTGGATAGAACGTTCTGTATGTATCTGTTATGTACATCTGATCCAATGTGTCAAAGACACAATTGTTTCCTTATTATCTCTCTAGATGATCTGTCCATTGATGTAAGTGAAGTATTAAAGTCCCCTATTATTATTGTATTACTGTCAATTTCTCTCCTTATATCTGTTAATATTTTCTTTATGCACTTAGGTGCTATAGTAATGGGTGTGTAGATAGTTACAATTGTTGTATCCTCTTGTTGGATTGATCCCTTTATCATTATGTAATATTCTTCTTTTCCTCTTGTTACAGTCACTGTTTTAAAGTCTATTTTGTCTGAAAGAAGTATTGCCTCCCTGGCATTTTTTTTTTTCATTTTCATTTGCATGGTGAATATTTTTCCATCCCTTCACTTTCAGTCTGTATGCATCTTTAGGTCTGAGGTGAGTTTCTTGTAGTCAGCATATAGATGTGTCTTTTTTTTTTTCTTAATCCATTCTGCCACTCTATGTCTTTTGATTGGAGCATTTAGGCCATTTACATTTAAAGTAATTATTGATAGGTATGTAATTAGTGCCATTTAAAAATTTTGTTTTCATAGCTCTTTGTTTCTTTTTTCTCTTGCTCTCTTTCTTTATGATTGATGAATACCTATGGTGTTTTGTTTGGTTTTCTTTTTCTTTATTTTTTGTGTATCTATCATAAATTTTAGGTCTTCGGTTCACATATAACATCCTAAGAAAATAGCAGTGTATATGAATTTGACAGTCATTTAAATTCAAACACATTCTAAATTTAAAAAAATACAAAAAAAGATACAAAAAAGATAAATCTTTCTTTTTATCTTTTTTCTTTTCCCTTTTTACTTCCTTCTTCACATTTTATGTATATGTTGTCATATTTGATATCTTTTTACTCGTAGTTTTTTTTATATCTAATTATGGCCATTTCTTTTCCACTTAAAGAAGCCCCTTTAACATTCCTTGTAAGGCTGGTTTAGTGGTGATAAACTCTTTTATCTTTTGTTTGTCTGAGAAACTCTTTCTCTTGGGTCAGCCTGGTTTGATTTGGCTTCTTGTGGCTTTGTTTTGGAATGCTGCCAATGGGCCTCTAACTTTCCCAATGGCTGCACAGGACTGCTTTGCTGGCCTCCAGGCATCCTGTTAGAACCTAATGAACTTCCTCTAACACTAGTTACTCTTTTAAACCAAGGCTATTTTTCTGTGTCCAAGACAGAGGGATGTGTTCCCTGGTCCTCAGTACTGTCTCTCCCCATTCCCATTCAGAGCGTCAGGGGTGGGGTTCTCTTTGTTACCGTGTCTCTGCCTCTATTGCTGTTCTCTTGCCATTCTCTCTATCTTTGGTTCAGTGGCTGTTTAGTCAGCCCTCAGTTCTTCAGGAGGAATTGTTCTATTAATAGGTATAATTTAGTGTGTTCCATGCAGGAGGTGGGTTCAGTCTTCCTACATCATCATCTTGAACTGGAACTCTGCCTATCTTTTAAAACATTGACAGTGAGGTCCTGAAAAGTTAATTGATTAGCAAAAGTTCACAGTTAGTATATAGCATAGCTGGGACCTTGTGATATTCTGGTTTGCAATTAGAAATATGTATTTGGTCTTCGTCCCCATTTGTAGCACAGAGCTTCTCAAACCCTTGAATTTCCTGAGTAATGAGAGAGACAGAAATGTTTTTCATTATGTAAATGAGGTGACCTTTGATATGCTCCAGGTCAACTAAGGATGGGGGCTGGTTGCCAAGAAAACCAAACTTGTGATTGCAGGGTGGGTACTTTCATTTCCACCCCTGGAGCCTGGGGGAGCAAAGAGGTACTGATGGTTGAATGATGCCCAGTGGCCACTGATTTAATTAATCATGCCTAAGTAATAAAGCCCCCATAAAAACCCAAGTTTGGAGAACTTCCAGGTTAGTGAACAGGTGGAGATTTGGGGAGATTGATGCATTCAGAGAGCATGGAAGCTCCATGCTCTTACCACAAACCTTACCTTATGCATCTCTTCCATCTGGCTGTTCCTGGATTATATCCTTTTGTAATAAATCTTTCATTGAATTTTGTGAGCTGTTCTAGCAAATTAATCAAACCCAAGGAGGGCGGTGGTCATTGGAGTCTCAGATCTATAGCCATTAGGTTAGGAGCACAGGTGATAACTTGGGTTGCAAGTGGCATCAGAAATGGGGGGTGGTGCCAGTCTTCCAGGACTGAACCCTTAACCTGTGGGATCTGAAACGGTTCTCAGGTAGACAGTGTCAGAATTGAGTTGAATTGTAGGACACCCAGTTGGTTTCTGAGAATTGCTTGTAGGTGTGGGGAACTCTTCTCCCTCAGTTGCAATTTTGTGTTAGATTTATTTATTTATTTATTTATCTATTTATTTATTTATTTCTAAATTTTATTTATTTATTCATTGCTAAATCTTATTTATTTATTTCTTTATTTAAAAATTTACTACTAAGTTAGTGTATAGTATAACAATGATTTCAGAAGTAGATTCCAGTGCTTCCTCCTCTATGTATAACACCCAGTGCTCATCCCAACAAGTGTCTTCCTTAGTGCCCCTTACCCATTTAGCCCTCCCCCCACCCATAACCCCTCCAGCAATCAGTTCGTTCTCTGTATTTGAGTCTCTTATGTTTTGTCCCCCTCCTTGTTTTTATATTTTTCTTGCTTCCCTTCCCTAATGATCATGTTTTGTACTTAAATTCCACATACAAATGAAGTCACATGATATTTGTCTTTCTCTGACTAATTTCACTTAGCATAATACCCTCTAGTTCCATCCACGTTGTTGCAAATGGCAACATTTCATTCTTTTTTATTACCAAGTAATACTCCATTGCATACACGTATACCACATCTTCTTTATTAATTCAGCTGTTGATGGGCATTTGGGCTCTTTCCATACTGTGGCTACCGTTGATAGCACTGCTATAAACATTGGGGTACATGTGCCCCTTTGAAACAGCACACCTGTATCCCTTGCATAAATACCTAGTAGTGCAATTGCTGGGTTGTAGGGGAGTTCTATTTTTAACTTTTTGAGGAAACTCCATACTGTTTTAGAGAGTGGCTGCACCAATTTGCATTCCCACCAGCAGTGCAAAAGAGATCCTCTTTCTCCACATCCTCGCCAACATCTATGTTGCCTGAGTTGTTAATTTTAGCCATTTTGTTAGGTATGAGGTGGTATCTCATTGTGGTTTTAATTTGTATTTCCCTGATGATGAGTGATGCTGAGCATTTTTTTCATGTGTCTTTTAGCCATTTGGATGTCTTCTTTGGAGAAGTGTTTCATGTCTTTTGCCCTTTCTTCATTGGATTATTCGTTTTTTGGGTGTTGGGTTTGATAAGTTCTTAATATATTTTGGATAATAACACTTCCTCTGATATGTCATTTGCAAAATCTCCTCCCATTTGGTTGGTTGCCTTTTAGTTTTGTTGATTGTTTCCTTTGCTATGCAGAAGCTTTTTATCTTGATGAGGTCTGAGTTGTTCATTTTGCTTTTGTTTCCCTTGCCTCTGGAGATGTGTTGAGTAAGAAGTTGCTGCTGCTGAGGTCAAAGGGATTGTTTCTTGCTTTCTCCTCTAGGATTTTGATGGCTGTCTTACATTTAGGTCTTTCATCCATTTTGAGTTTATTTTTGTGTATGGTGTAAGAAAGTGGTCCAGGTTAATTTTCTGCATGCACTGTCCAGTTTTCCCAACACCATTTGCTGAAGATACTATCTTTATTCCATTGGATATTCTTTCCTGCTTTGTCAAAGATTAGTTGGCCATAGGTTTCTGGTTCCATTTCTGGGTTCTGTATTCTGTTCCATTGATCTAAGTGTCTGTTTTTGTGCCATTAGTATACTGTCTGGATGATTATAGCTTTGTAATACATCTTGAAGTCTGGGAATGTGATGCCTCTAGCTTTGGTATTCTTTTTCAGGATTGCTTTGACTATTCGGGGTCTTTTATGGTTCCATACAAATTTTAGGATTGTTTGTTCTAGCTCTATGGAGAATGCTGGTGTTATTTTGATAGGTATTGCATTGAATATATAGATTGCTTTGGGTAGTATCAACATTTTTTTTTTTTTAATTTATTTTTGGGACAGAGAGAGACAGAGCATGAACGGGGAGGGTCAGAGAGAGAGGGAGACACAGAATCGGAAACAGGCTCCCGGCTCCGAGCCATCAGCCCAGAGCCTGACGCGGGGCTTGAACTCATGGACCGCGAGATCGTGACCTGGCTGAAGTCGGACGCTTAACTGACTGCGCCACCCAGGCGCCCCATGGGTAGTATCAACATTTTAACGATATTTGTTCTTCCTATCCAGAAGCATGAAATATTTTTCCATTTTTTTGTTTCCTTTAATTTCTTTCATAAGATTTCTATAGTTTTCAGTGTATAGATTTTTCACCTCTTTGGTTTTGTTTATTCCTAGGTATTTTGTGGGTTTTGGTACAATTGTAAATGGGATCGATTCCTTGATTTCTCTTTCTGTTGCTTCATTATTGGTGTATAGAAATGCAACCAATCTCTGTGTATTGATTTTATATCCTTCAACTTTGCTGAATGCATGGATCAGTTCTAGCAATTTTTTTTTGTGGAATCTTCTGGGTTTTCCATATAAAGTATCATGTCATCTGTGAAGGGAGAAAATTTGACTTCCTCCTTGCTGATTTGGATGCCTTTTATTCCTTTGTTTGTCTGATTGCTGAGGCTAAGACGTCCAGTACTATGTTAAATAACAGTGGCAAGAGTGGACATCCCTGTTGTGTTCCTGACCTTAGGGGAAAAGCTGTCAGTTTTTCCCCCGTGAGGATGATAATAGTGGTGGGTCTTTCATATGTAGCTTTTATGATCTTAAGGTATGATCCTTCTATCCCTACTTTCTTGAGGGTTTTTATCAAGAAAAGATGCTGTATTTTGTCAAATGCTTTCTCTGCATCTATTGAGAGGATCATGTGGTCCTTATCCTTTCTTTTATTGATATGATGTATCACATTGTTTTGCAGATATTGAACCAGCTCTGCATCCCAGGAATAAATCCCACTTGTCCATGGTGAATAATTATTTTAATGTATTGTTGAATCCAGTTAGCTAGTATCTTGTTGAGGATTTTTGCATCCATGTTCATCAGGGAAATTGGTCTGTAGTTCTCCTTTTTAGTGGGATCTTTGTCTGGTTTTGGAATCAAGGTAATGCTGGCTTCACAGAATGACTTTGGAAGTTTTCCTTCCATTTCTATTTTTTGGAACAGCTTCAAAAGAATAGGTGTTAACTCTTCTTTAAATGTCCATCTGGCCCTGGACTCTTGTTTTTTGGGAGATTTTTGATTACTAACTTGATTTTATTTTTACTGTTTATGGGTCTGTTCAAATGTTCTATTTCTTCTTGTTTCAGTTTTGGTAGTTTATATGTTTCTAGGAATTTGTCCAATTCTTCCAGACTGACTAATTTATTTGCATATAATTGCTCATAATATTCTCTTACTATTGTTTGTATTTCTGCAGTGTTGGTTGTGATCTCCCCTCTTTAATTCTTGATTATATTTATTTGGGTCCTTTCCATTTTCTTTTTGACCAAACTGGCTAGGGGTTTATCAATTTTGTTAATTCTTTCAAAGAAACAGATCCTGGTTTCATTGATCTGTTCTATTCTTTTGATTTTGATTGCCTTGATTTCTGTTCTAATCTTTATTATTTCCTGTCTTCTGCTGGTTTGGGGTTTTATTTGCTGTTCTTTTCCCAGGTCTTTAAGGTGTAAAGTTAAGTTGTGTATCTGAGACCTTTTTTCCTTGTTTAGGAAGGCCTGGATTGCTATGTTCTTCCTTCTTATGACTGCCTCCCAGAGGTTTGGGGTGTCGTGTTTTCATTTTCATTAACTTCCATGTACTTTTTAATTTACTCTTTAACTTCTTGGTTAGCCTATTTTTTCTTTAGTAGGATGGTCTTTAGTCTCCAGGTATTTGTTGTCTTTCCAAATTTTTTCTTGTGGTTGATTTCTAGTTTCATAGCATTGTGGTCTCAAAATATGCATAGTATGATCTCAATCGTTTTGTATTTGTTGAGGGCTGATTTGTGTCCCAGTATGGGATCTATTCTGGAGAACGTTCCATGTACATTTGAAAAGAATGTGTATTGTGCTGCTTTAGGATGAAATGTTCTGAATATATCTGTTAAGTCCATCCAGTCCAGTGTGTCATTCAAAGCCATCGTTTCCTTGTTGATTTTCTGTCTGTTGCTGTAAGTGGGATGTTGAAATCCCCTACTATTATGGTATTATTACCAATGAGTTTCTGTATGTTGGTGATTAATTGATATATTTGGGTGTTCAAGTTTGGGACATAAATGTTTACAATTATTAGATCTTCTTGGTGGATAGACCCCTTAATTATGATATAATTCCCTTCATCTCTTGTTACAGTCTTGATTTTAAAATCTAGATCGTCTGATATAAGTATGACAAATCTGGCTTTCTTTTAGCTACCATTAGCATAATCCCCATACTTTCTCCATCCCCATACTTTCATGCTGAAGGTGTCTGTAGGTCTAAAATGTGTCTGTTGTAAACAGCATATAGATGGATCTTGTTTTCTTTCTTTCTTTTTTTGGGGGTATTTTTCTTTGATTTATTTTTTTAGTTTACATCCAAGTTAATTAGCATATAGTGCAGCAATGATTTCAGGAGTAGATTCCTTAATGCCCCTTACCCATTTATCCCATCCCCCCTCCCACAGCCCCTCCAGTAATCCTCTATTTGTTTTCCATATTTAAGAGTCTCTTATGTTTGTTCTCATCCTGTTTTTATATTATTTTTGCTTCCCTCCCCTTATGTTTATCTGTTTTGTATCTTAAAGTCCTCATATGAGTGAAGTCATATGATATTTGTCTTTCTCTGATTAATTTCGCTTAGCATAATACCCTCTAGATGGATCTTGTTTTCCTATCCATTATATTACCCTGTTTCTTTTGATTGTAGCGTTTAGTTCATTGATGTTTAGAGTGAGCCCTGAAAGATGTGAATTTAGCACCAGGGTGGCTTATAGAGTTGAAGTTTCTGGTGGTGTTCTCTGGTCCTTTCTAGTCTTTGTTGATTTTGGTCTTTTGGTTTTGTTTCGTCTTTTCTTCCCTCAGAGAGTCCCCCTTAAAATTTCTTGCAGGGCTGGTTTAGTGGTCACAAACTCCTTTAGTTTTTGTTTGTCTGGAAAACTCTTATCTCTCCTTCTGTTTTGAATGACAGCTTTGCTGGATAAAGAATTCTTGGCTGCATATTTTTCCTCTTCAGCACATTGAATATATCCTGTCACTTCTTTCTGGCTTGCCAAGTTTCTGTGGATAGGTCTGCTGTGAATCTGATCTGTTTTCCCTTATAGGTTAAGGACTTTTTTCCCCCTTGCTGCTATCATGATTCTTTCCTTGCCTGAGTTTTTGTGAAGTTGACTTTGATATGCCTTGGTGGTGGTCAGTTTTTGTTGAATCTAATGCGAGTTCTCTGTGCTTCCTGGATTTTGATGTCTGTGTCTTTCCCTAGGTTAGGAAAGTTTTCTGCTATCATTTGCTCACATAGCCCTTCTACCCCTTTTTCTCTCTTTTCATCTTCTGGGGCCCCTATGATTCGGATGTTGTTCCTTTTTAATGAGTCATTGAGTTCTCTAATTCTTATATTGTGCTCTTTTGCCTTAGTTTCCATCTTTTTTTCTGCTTCATTATTCTCCTAATTTGTCCTCTATAGTGCTGATTTGCTGCTCTGCTTCATCCAGCCTTGTCACCATGACATCTATTCACAATTGCATCTTGGTTATAGCAATTTTACTTTCGTCTTGACTAGATTTTATTTCTTATATCGCTGCAGAAGGGGATTCTATGCTTTTTTTCACCCGAGCTAGTATTCTTATTATCAGGCTTCTAAATTCTGGTTCAGACATCTTGCTTGTATCTTTGTTGATTAAGTCCCTAGCTGTCATTTCTTCCTGTTCTTTCTTTTGGGGTGAATTCCTTCATTTTGTCATTTTGGAAGAAGAAAAAGAATTAATAAATTAAAAAAAAATTAAAATTAAAAACAACACAAAAAATCAAATACAACTTTGATTCTAGGTCCTAGGCGTGCTTTGATTGAAGCTTGGTAGAATACAGAAAAAAGAGAAAGAAAAGAAAAGGAAAAAAAAAAAAGGAAAACATTTGATAATTTAAAAAGATGAATACAATAAAATAGAATAAAATTAAATGACGAAAGTAAAATAGAATAAAAAAGATTTACAAAAGTAAAAAATATAGTGGAAACAAAAATCTTTTTTATAAAAACAGAAAATAAAAATAAATTTTTTCTCTTTCTATATTCAGGATTAATAAAAAGTAAAAAAGTTGAATAGATGGACCAGCAAACAGAATGAAATATGGTTGAAATTATGTCATTTCCCCTAGAAATAAAAGAATGAAGCACTTTATAGTCCATAAACTAAGTGGGTGGAGAGACTTGTGCTGTTCTTCTAGAGTGTGGTTGGTGAAGTTGAATGGGGCTTGGTGTAATGGCTCCATTCTCTATTTGATGGCACTGCTTAGCTTACTGGGGTTGATCACTGTGGCCCTGTTGTGTACCTGTGTATGTGCATGCATGGGAGAGGTGAAAATGGCATCTCAGCTATCCAGTCTCTAGTATCAGAACTCTCTGCTCTTACCCACTGGCAATTGTGCACCCCTTCTTTATCTCTGGCTTCCATCCACTCCTTGCTTCCACACTGCCTGCAACTAAGCCATCAGCCTGCCAGGCAGCACCTCCTTCCCGAGTTTTATCTTAGATGGGGCTGTGTTTCCAAACCCCTCACTTCTCAGGATCCTGCAGCTTTGACCTGCTCACATCCTCTGGGGGAGGGTCTTGCCAAGCAATGGCTAGGTGCCAGCTTGCCCCAGGAACGTTTGAGTGACTGCACTGGTACAGATGCCCAGAGACTGCCACCCCACCCAGGAAAAAGTTCATGGGATCATGTAGCAGCAGTGTTTCAGGGATTATGTTAAATCACAACACACATCTGGCACCAGGCTTCATTGGCTTTTAATGTCCGTGTTCGCACACCAGCAAACATGGCTGTTATCTGAGGTCTGCTGAGACCTTTGCCTGTTGGGAGCAGCCACAGCCTCTACCAAATGTCCTCTCAGCAGGTGAACTGCCTTTCCCCTTGTGGCCTGAGGACCCCTTGGCCCATGCTGTCTGCTCCTGGGGATTTGCCCTTCCCACCAGAGCTCTTCCAGGTATCGAGCTGCAGAGTTTCAGACTCTGTGCTCCTCTGTTTGTAGAGTCTTAATGGTATTTAAACTTTCTCCTTTCTCCTTTCTCTTTTCTCCCTTTCTTGTTAAGTCCCTTATGGGTGCTTCCACTCCTTCTCTTACTCTCCATCTGCTTTCAGGGTGAGTGCTTTTCCTGTACTGCTCCCCCCTCCCCCCCGCCCTGTCTCCCTATTCTCTCCGCAAGCAAAAATAGCTCCCTATTCTCCATGGCTTCTCTCTCCCCCAGTTTACTTCTCCTTGTTGTGTACCTGCCAAGTTCAAGTTGTGCAGAATGTTGTGTTACTCCTCAGATCAATTTTCTAGGTGTGCAAGATGGTTTGGTGTTGATCTAGCTGCATTTCAGGGACAAGAGAAGCAAAAAACTTCCATGCTCCTCTGCCATCTTGGCCCCTCTCCTCAAACAGGTCCAGTGTTAGAATCATTTAGACCTGAAAACAGTTTTCTGATTCCCTGGATTGTCAAAACTTTCTTATATCACATAATTTGTGTTCTTGAAGAGCTAACTACTTTTTTTGTGCTCAGGGAAGCCATGGGAACCAAGAACAACGTGACTGAATTTGTGTTGTTCGGCCTTTTCCAGAGCAGGGAGATGCAGCATGTGTGCTTCGTGGTCTTCTCCCTCTTCCATGTACTCACTATCCTGGGGAATCTTCTGGTCATCATCACCATCAATGCAAGCAAGACCCTGAAGGCTCCCATGTATTTCTTCCTCAGCCACCTCTCTTTTGCCGACATGTGCTATCCATCTGCTACCACACCCAAGATGATCGCAGACACTTTTGTGGAGCGTAAGACCATCTCCTTCAATGGCTGCATGACCCAGCTCTTTTCTGCCCACTTCTTTGGTGGCACTGAGATATTCCTCCTCACAGCCATGGCCTATGACCGCTATGTGGCCATCTGTAGGCCCCTGCACTACACAACCATCATGGGTCAGTGGAAGTGTGGCTTGCTGGCCGGGGCCTCCTGGGTGGCTGGCTTCCTGCATTCCATCCTACAGACACTCCTGACAGTCCAGCTGCCCTTTTGTGGGCCCAATGAGATTGACAACTTCTTCTGTGATGTTCATCCCTTGCTGAAGCTGGCCTGTGCAGACACCTATGTGGTGGGGCTCATTGTGGTGGCCAACAGTGGCATGATCTCTTTGGTGTCCTTTATCATTCTTATCATCTCCTATGTGGTCATCTTATTGAACCTGAGACGCCAGTCATCTGAGGGCCGGCGCAAGGCTCTGTCCACATGTGGCTCACACATCATCACGGTCATTTTGGTCCTTGTGCCCCCCATGTTCATGTACATTCGTCCCTCCACCACCCTGGCTGCTGACAAACTTGTCATCCTCTTTAACATCGTCATGCCACCTTTGCTGAACCCTCTGATCTACACGTTGAGGAATAATGAGGTGAAAAATGCCATGAGGAAACTGTTTAGGGTACAAGGGAGTACAGGGGAGAAGTGACAGTCCGGGGAATCTCATTCAGCCTGGAACTTGGGAGACTTCCCATCTTGTAGCATCTCCAATTTAATGCTTGTAATGACAACTGTGTAATAATAATAATCCCACATATTCCTTCAACCTTTCATTCATTAAGTATTTATTGTCTGCAGTCAGTGAGGCATTGGGGATACGGATAAAAGTAAGATGTAACCTCTACCCCACAAGAGGATCACAGTCCAGGAGGCTCTTAGTGATACCGAAGGGCTCATTCAGGAAACCTGTGAGGTCTATAATTGAGGGAACCTCCAGGAAGGCTGAGTGGCTCATCTACAACCATGGAGAATACTACTACATAATTCCTTTATTGTGGCTAACATAGTGCTCAGTGACATTTATTCTCTCATGACCTCCAAGGCACTTTATTTGTGGTCCTTCATTTCATGCTCTCAGCCGGCAGATGAATAAATAAGTGTAGAGAGGTTACAGGATTGACCCCAAGTCACCAAATAGACCCTGAGCCAGGTGGTGACCAGAATGTAGGTCCCCTAAGTCCACTTTCAGGGCACTCCTCACCTCAGAACATCTTGACAAAGACCGTGTGAAAATTAATACAGGGGGTCCTCACTGAAATGGAGTCAGGAGGCCAGCAGGGGGAGCACTCATGCCCTATCACCACGGTCCTCAAAAGCAGAGTCCACAGGAAAAGAGGACGTTAGAAGCCCATACAGCTTTACTATCCCTGCAGGAGGAAGAAAGTCCGCTCTGCTCCAGGCAGCAGCCCAGCCAATGAGAGACGGCCACAGCTCAGCCAATGAAGACACTATGCTGAGAACTCCCGGTTTACTCCAATGAATTTTGTGTTTAGAACAGCCACTGCCCCCCACCCCCCCTTCCTCTATAAAAGAGTGTTCCTTTCCTTAATTTCAGGGATTTGTCTGTGGTTTCCCATGGTTATCTAATTCTGGGTTGCAATTCTGTGCTATTCCCCTTTAAACCGGTTTTTGCTGGTAAGATAACGGGCAATTTTATTTTTAAGGTTAACAACTGAGTGAATGGACACTGGGTAGGATGGACCAGGAAGTTTAGAAGGACCAAGGATTGGTGGTGACCAGTGAGGATGGAGAACAGAGCCAGGGAAGGCAAGTTGTCAGCACTTTTCTCTCTCCAGCAGAGCAGGGACTGTGACTCCTGATGAGGAAAACAAAGACAAGAAAAATGTAGTAAATTAAATCTCCTTACAGCTTGCATTGCACTGATAGATACCAGAGACCTACAGTGAATAACTGCCTCAAGGAGTTTCTTGCTGCTTTAATGTCTACATTTCATTAAAAATTAAAGGCAACTTTACCTTGACAATAGCTAAATCTTCAGGGTCTTGTAAGACCCTGCTTTCACCGTACAGAAATTCCTTTGAAACTATCTCTATCCTCCCTCCCTCCCTCCACAAACTTAAAAGTCTATGAGTCACTCCTCATAACCCCAGTGCAGCTCTTTCTGCCCAGGGGTCCTGTCCCTGTGCTATAATAAAATCACCTTTTTGCACCAAAATGTCTCAAGAATTCTTTCTTAGCCGTTTGCTCATGAACCCCACTTCGTAATTTCATCAGCTCCCATTTATCCCCTTCTGTCTTCCTTCGTTTCGCTGCTAGAGGGAAAGTTTATGCAGAATGGATTAGGAGGGCTGCACTGGACATCTTCCTTAATTAATGTTGGTTTGCAAACCGCCCTTCCGGCAGGGAGAGGCCAAAGAAAGAGGCAGGCCGCTCCAGATCAGTAGGGGCAGGTTTAATGAGCAGGTTTAATAAGTTACATAGGAGGCTGTGTTAAGTGGGACCCAGACCAGTAGATTTCCACACCTGCTGCCATTATCTTAAAAGGTTATACAGAGACCATTAGTCCAGATGGTTTCAATAACTCCTTACACTCTCAAGGTGAGTGCCCGGAAGCGGCTGAGGGAAGGTGGGCAGAGAGAACGTTCACTGGAGAGGGGCTGGTGGGGATCCGCCAATTCTTTGGATACAGCTTGAGGGCCAACCAGCAGTCGTGACCTCTCAATGACCTCCTGCAACAATTAACCATTCACGGGTCATTCACCCCTGTTGGGTGTCAATTTCCTCATTTTCAAATGGAGACAGTAACAATACGAGCGCTTCAGCGTCTTCGAAAGTTGCTTTGTAAAGTCCTATATGAAAGTCTGTTGTGCAGAGGTCGCTCCCACACTGTTTATGCTGTGGTCCTGTTTCCTGCCCTTTGTCCTAAAACCCTGACTACTGTCCCAAATGCCAGGTGGATTAATTCGCTTCTCAAATGTTTATCGATGACTTAACATGTGGTAAGTACATTCTTTTATTTTTTTCCATCTGGCTTTGAGTTTATTCAATGCAGGCCGCCCAGCCCTTCCTCAGAGCGGTGGCTGAATTTGGGGAACAAAACAAAGTCCTCTGAGGTGAGAGTGTGGATTAGGGTGGAGCCTGGGGTGAGGTGAAGGTGTAGGGGAGACTGTGGCCCTCAGCGTTGGCTGTCCCCCCCCCCCCCCCCCCCCCTATTTTCGGCAGGCTGCGGTGGGGTTGGGGGGCAGGTCCACAAGGAGCAGGTCCTGGGCTTTTTGCTACTTCCCAGTCCCCCTTCCTTTCTGCCCTGTGTCCTTACTTTGGAGGTTCAGAGACTAAACTTTCCACCTGGCTGGGAAGGTGGGGGAAGGACGGAGGGAAGGAGGGGCCCAGGCCCCAGACCATGGCCCTGGTGCCTTTCCTGGGTAGGAGCTAGAGGGACAGCAGAAAAGCAGCGGACAAAATCTTTGCATTCATGAAACTGACATTTACGTGGCTGATAAAAGTTACTGTTACTGAATTCTTCCAGTATGCCAGACTCTATTCTAAGTGTTTTTAGTGAGTCTCTGTCTCTGGACTGTGAACTTCACAAGAGTTTCCCAGTTTTGTTTTCTCTCCCCTCAGAGAGGGTGTCTGCAGCTGACAGGAGCTGGGTGTTCCCCCTTCCCCCAGGTTAGTGCTGGTTGACTAGTTTCCCCTGAGTGCGGGCCTTGTGAAGAATAGGAGTTCTGGTGCATTTAAACACGGTTCCTTTTTCTTTTCCGCTCCCTGCTGGAAGTACGAGGGGATTTTTCTCTGATATTTACTGTGGGCACCTGGTCGAGCTCCTGTAGGTAAATCTCGCAATATTGTGGGCGGCCTCCTTACTGGGTTTTCTGGGGTTTTTAACTCCCAGACTTGTTCATGCTGAGCCACCCGCGCTTCATTGATGATAGTTCAGGTTTTCCTACCCCGGCCCTGATCCCTGCTGTGGTTTCCTCGTGTGCATCTCTGCTCTGGGAGGCTGCAACCCCTGTGTTCCCCCGTCTTCTCCCTAGTCTTGGGGGGGCAGCAGTTTGCCCTGTGTACTCCCTCTTACGGACCCAAGAGGAGTTGTTGGCTTTTCAGTCTGTTCAGCTTTTTTTGCTTAGGATGGAGTGGAGACTTCCAAGCTCCTTCAGTGGGAACCGGACTGGAATCCCTGTTCTCCCTGTTTTGACTGTATTAACCACTTTAGCTGTGAGGACAATCTCATGAAGTTGACATACTCCTCAGAAGTGTGATCAGGTTTGGGTGAGGATGGCAGTGTTGAAAAACTCCGTTCCGTCTGATGCCTAATCTAAGTACAAATGTTCATCTTGACTATGAGAATAATAGCAATAAAACAGCAGTGGACCCCTCAAAAGCACACTATCCTGAGACGTTTTCATAGATCAGCTTTATCTGTGTTGAATAAATGATTCCTTTAAAAGTCCTTGGAAGAATAGGAACATGTATGTCTGTTCAGGTTTGAAGATAAATGCAAGTGTAGAGAGACACAGGCCAAATTACTTATATGGAGTCACATACAAGGACTTCTAATTGCTAGTTAGTGCCCTGATCACCATAGAAAACACCATCAAATTAAGAAGATCTCATTGTTTCCCAGTTACTCCTCTTCCCTCAGTGAAACCCCATTTTAATGTTCCTAGTACAGATATTCTGGTAGTTGTAAATAGATGAAGCTTCTTGGCTGGACTCTGAAGCCACTCGCTCTTATGCTTTCTTTAAACGCCATTGAATAACCTTTTTTTCCTCAACTTTCATTCACCCTCCAGTACGGAGTCTCCCTGGAGGACTGCTTAATTCCAAATGTAAACAACATGTAATGTTTACTGCACATTTATTTCTTCTGCCTCATTGGAGAGAGAGTAGACAACGGATGTTGTGGGAGCTGTGGTTTTGGGGAAAGGACCATGAACTCCTTGGAGGTTGGAAGCACCTGCAGTGAAGGCAGAAAAGGAAAGTGGACTAGAAGTCAAGTGCACCCCGCCCCCGCCCTCAGGCAGATATCCTTCATGAAAGTAATTTTTGGGCACCTGGGTGGCTCCGTTGGTTGAGCGTCTGACTTCAGCTTGGGTCATGATCTTGTGTTTCGTGAGCCCCACATTAGGCTCTCTGCTGTCAGCCTGTCAGTACAGAGCCCGCTTCGGATCCTTGGTTCCCTTCTCTCTCTGCCCCCCCCCCCCCCCTTATGCTCTCTTTCTCAAAAAATAAATAAAACATTAAAAAAAGTATTTTTTTCTTACCTGCCTTTAAAAATATTTGAGACAAAGGAACGCATGACACACGCATTGTAAACATAATTATTTAGTGGACATCCATGAATTTGATATCCAATCAAGCACCAAAACGATCCCAGTAATTTGTATCTGTGTGCTTCTCCTCTATTCTGTTTCTCACAAATGATAACCAATATACTGAAGATAGGCTTTCAGTTTCCTTACTTTATGAAAATATTCCAACATGTGGCTATATGCCTTAACAATACTTATTCAGTTTTGCTTGTTTCTCATTTTATAAAAACGCTGTTATACATGTATTGTCTCCTGGACTTGCTTTTTTCCCCTCAACGTGAATGAATTTCAGAGATTCATCCGTGTTTTTGCCTGTCACCGTATTTCACCGTTTGTCCCAGTATACAGTATTCCATTGGGTGAATATGTAATATTTTCCTGTTCTGTCAATCTACCTTGGTTGTTTTCATGCTAAGAGTGCTTTTATGAGCGTTTTTGAATATGTGGAGAAGTTCACCTGTGATAGATACCTGGGGATGGAATTGCTGTGTTAAAGAGTATGCAAATGTTCAACTTTACAACGAAAATGCCAACTTGCTTTTGAAAACAAACGGTGGTGGTAGTATTCATTCCCACTAGTAATGCATAAGAGATTTTGTTGATGTACATTCTTGCCAACGCGTAGTATTGCCAAGACTTCTGAATGGTTTTGCCAATCTAGAGGGTATATGTGGCATGTAATTCCTGATTACTAATGAGGTTGAGAATATTTTCATGGTTCTTGTCCTACCTGCTGCTTTTTTCCCCTGTGAATTGTCAATTATTATCTTTTGCTTGTTGTTCTCTTGAGTTTCTTGAATGAAAAAAAATGGGTTTCTAAGTGTTTTGTGTATATTTTGGCTAATGTTCTGTCAGATATATTGATGATAAGTTTAGCTCATAACTTGTCTTTTCGCTTTATGCTGTGTTTATCATTTTTGTTTTCAGTGTATAATAGTTTTAAATTTCCATTATTGTTAGTTAGTGCTTTCTGTGCCTTAAGAAATAGTTTCTTAGGTCAAGGTCAGGGTGATATTAATTGATATTCCAGAATTTTAAAGTTGTGCCTTTTTACTTAATTTCTTATTTTACTTAAAATTGATTATTGGGCATTGTGGAGGAAAGGATTCAATTTTATTTTTTCCCTTATGGAAAACCAAATATTCCATCATCATTTATTGAATAGTCCTTTTCTCCATTCATCTACAGTGCCACTTCTGACATATATCAAGTTTCTGTATTTTCTTTCTTTTTTTTTTAAATTTAAAAAAATTTTTTAAATTTTTTTATTTTTTCTAAATTTTTTTTTAACGTTTATTTATATTTGAGACAGAGAGAGACAGAGCATGAACAGGGGAGGGGCAGAGAGAGAGGGAGACACAGAATCTGAAACAGGCTCTGAGCCTGTCAGCACAGAGCCCCACATGGGGCTCGAACCCATGCACCGCCAGATCATGACCTGAGCCGAAGTAGGACGCTTAACTGACCAAGCCACCCAGGCGCCCCTTAAAATTTTTTTAATGTTTTTTATTTTTGAGACAGAGAGAGATAGAGCATGAATGGGGGAGGGTCAGAGAGAGAGACACACAGAATCCGAAGCAGGATCCAGGCTCTGAGCTGTCAGCACAGAGCCCCACGCAGGGCTCGAACTCACGGGCCGCGAGATCATGACCTGAGCCGAAGTCGGACGCTCAACCGACTGAGCCACCCAGGCGCCCCAAGTTTCTGTATTTTCATGAGTTTGTTTCTGGACCAAACCTACACTCTTTTAATTACTATAATTTATGTCTTGATATCCGGTAGGACAAGTTTCTCTAATTCTATTTTTTAAACAATATCTTGTTCTGTGTTCACACTCTGTCTCTCTCTCAAAAATAAATACACATTGGGGCACCTGGGTGGCTCAGTAGGTTGAGTGTCCAACTCTTGATTTCAGCTCAGGTCATGATCCCAGGATCGTGGGATTGAGCCTCGTGTCAGGCTCCATGCGGAACATAGAGCCCGCATTCTCTCTCTCTCCCTCTGCTCTCCTCTCCTCCTTGTGCTCTCTCTAAAAAATAAAATAAAATAAATATTTGAATAGATAAACATTAAAAAAAGAATATCTTGTCTGTTTTGAGTCTTTATTTTCTAGACAGTTGTAAATCTAAATTGTCACATTCTACAAAATAACTTACTGGGATTTTGTTTTGAATTGTATTGTTCTATAGATCTTTGGGAAGAACTTACATTGGGGTAACTCTGATTTGCTTATGTGTTCATGTAAACAAAGTCTTCTGAAAAATCTAAAGGCATAGAGTTCTGTGACTAAAGGGAGTAGAGGAAGCAGGACAGAGAGAAATATGAACAAGGATGCAGTTTCAGCTGAATTCCAGCGGAGGGTCCTTTCAGACTGATGTTGCAGGAGAACTCTGGAGTGTAAATTATGCCTGGAGTGTGATTAGAAGCAAGTGAGTGGAGTTTTGATACTCCCAGACTGTTTAGACATTAGCTAAGGGCTTCTCTGAGTTTGGGTTGAGGCATAAATTCCCAGATACTTATGTCTGTGTATTAATATAGGGAAAATTGACTCCAGCCCCAAGACGATATGTGTTAATTGTTGGCAAAGTATATAAAGGGTTGCGGGTTAAAAAAAAAAAAAGGATAGAGATCTGGACAAGGTTCTGAACACACCTTGACATTCTTTGTCATGTTCTTTATTTTGGTGGTGTTTAATGTTTTAAATCAGGTTGATAAATTGCTGCCCCCAGCTCCTTTGATTAGATGTATTCTTAGGAACATTATGGCTTTGCTGCTATTATAAATAGCATCTTTATTTTTTCCAGATTTATTTACACGTAGTTTATGACATTGTGTAAATTTAAGGCATACCAGGTGTTGTTTTGATACATTTATATATTGTAAATAGATTACCACCATAGCGTTAGCAAACACCTCCATCCCGTGACACATTTATCATTTCTTTTTTGTGTAAGAACATTTAAGAGTTACTCTTAGCACCTTTCAACTATATAAAACAGTATTATTAACTATATCACCATGCTCTGGATTAGATCTCCAGAGCTTGTTAATCTTATAACTGAAAGTTTGTACCCTTTGACATTATAACTGAAAGTTTGTACCCTTTGACAATATCTCTGTTTCTTTTATCACCTCGCCCCTCATACCCACTATTTTGCTGTTTCTCCGAGTTTTCTTAGATTTACTATTTTTTTTTTTTAGATTTTGTGTAAGTGATACAGTATTTGTCTTTTACTATATGACTTATTTCACTTAGTATAATGTCCTTAAGGACAACCCATGTTGATGAAATGGTAGGATTTCATTCTTTCTCATGGCTGAATAATATTCCAGTGTGTGTATGGGTGTGTGTATGTGTGTATGTATGTATCTATATATCTGTCGCATCTTCTTTATCCAATCATCTGTTAACAACCATTAGGTTGTTTCCCTATCTTGGCTATTATGAATAATGCTACAATAAACATGGGAGTGCAGATGTCTCCCTGATATACTGTTTTCCTTCCTTTGAATAAATACCCAGAAGGAGGATTGCTGGTGCATATAGGAATTCTATTTTTAATTCTTTTTAAGGAATGTTCATACTGTTTTCCATAGTGGCTGTACCAATTCACAGTCCCACCAGCAGTGCACAAATGTTCTCTTTTCCTTACATCCTTACCAACACTTGTTATTTCTTGTCTTTTTTGATAATAGCCAGGTGTGAAGCAGTAGCTCATTGTGGTTTTCATTTGCATTTCTCTGATGATTAGTGTCATTGAGTACCTTTTCATGTACCTGTTGACTATTTGTATGTCTTCTTTGGAAAACTTTCTATTCATTATTCATTTCTCTGCCCAACATTTTATTGTGTGTGTGTGTGTGTGTGTGTGTGTGTGTGTGTGTGTGTGTGTGTTGACTATTGAGTTGAATAAGTTATTTATATATTTTGGATACTAACCCTTTATCGGGTATAGGATTTATAGCTATTTCCTCTCATTCTGTAGGTTGCTTTATCATGTTGTTGGTTTCCTTCATAGTGCATAAGATTTCAGTTTGATATAGCCCCACTTGTTTATTTCTGCTTTTTTAAAATCGGTGTCAAATCCAAAAAAACCATAGGTCAGGACCTATGTCAAGGAGCATTCTCCCGATTTTTCTTTTAGGATTTTTATTGTTTCCAGTCTTTTGCTTTTTAAAGTTTATTTATGATTTATTTTGACAGACTGAGAGGGTGAGCAGGAGAGGGGCAGAGAGAGAGAGGGAGAGAGAATCCCAGGCAAGCTCTGCACCATCAATGCAGAGCCTGACGTGGGGCTCAAACTCACGATATGGTTTCAAGTCTTATGTTCAAGTCTTTAATCCATTTGAGTTGATATATGTGTGTGGTAAGAAGGGACCCAGTTTCATTCTTTTGTGTGTGGCTATCCTGATTTCCAAACACTTTTTATTGAGGAGACTATCCTATCCCCATTGTATACTCCTGGCGACTTGTCATAAATACTATGTATGCATGAGCTTGTTCCTGGGTTCTCTATTCTATTCTATTGATTTATGTGTTTGTAATAAAGTTTGAAATAAAAATGATGCTTCCAGCTTTGTTCTTTCTGAAGATTTTTCTGGCTCTGGAGGGTTTTCTTTGTTTCTGTGCCAAATTTAGGTCAGATATTTATATTTCTGTGCAAAATGCCATTTGAATTATGATGGGGATTTCATTGAATTTGTAGATTACTTTGGGTAGTATGGACATTTTAATAATATTTATTGTTTCTATGAGAATGGAATATTTTCTAATTTATGTGTGTCTCCAGTGTTTTCATCAGTGTCTTATAGTTTTCAGTGCATAGATCTTTCCACCAACTTGGTTAAAATTATTCCCAAGTGTTTTATACCTTTAAATGCAATCATAAATGAGATTTTTTTCTTAATTTCTCTTTCAGATAGTTCCATTATTAGTATATAGATGCACAACTGAATTTTGTATATTGATCTTTTATCTTGAAACTTTACTGAATTCATTTATTAGTTCTAACAATTGGCTATAGTGGGTTCTATTTGTTTCCATACAAATTTTAGGACTGTTTTTTATATTTCTGTGCAAAATGCCATTGGAATTATGATTGGGATTGCATTGAATCTGTGGATTGCTTTGGGTCGTATGGACTAAGTCAATATGACTTAATGAACATGCACTATATGCCAGAGACTGATAGACGGTGAGGAACTAGGATCTCAGTGACCTATATATGAATCCATAAATGTTCACATTGGCAGATACCATGTGGATAATCCAGCCTCACTCAGTCATTTTATATAGAATCAGAACAAGGTTGGGGGTGGGGGGGGGGGAGAGAAGTGGAGAGGTAAATGATGCGTTCAAGTTAGTTACTAGATTATTTATGATCAGAACTAGAGCCCAGCTGTCCTGGCCCCTGTGCAGTCCTCACTTTCCTCTCTCTTCATTCTCCTTTCTGTTCTCAGTAGTTCAGTCTGGAAAAAAAAATTCCCTTTATGTCCTTCCTTCAACTTTCTTCTGTTTATTATTCTTCTGTATTCTCTTTTGCACCTCATTATTTGGTGCAAAAACTTCACAGAAATCTCACTAAACTAATTGAAGCAGATTTTGAACCTTTCCGAATCATAGTTTATTTGGCAGTGTTTCACCCGAGAGAAAAGAAATTCCATGGGGAAGTTGTTCCCTTGATTATAGTGTGTGGCTTAGTTTATTTTAAATAGTTCAGGGATCTAAGCATTTAGTCAGAATCCTTGGACTCGGTGGGTACGTTTTCTACATAAAACACCGCATCTTAAATTCTCTGAGTTTGCTGATTTCTGTGGCTTTTATTTGTTTCTTAGATATTATCCAAATATCAACGCAGATCCAGATCCTCTGAACTTTCCTCTTCTGTGATTCATCTTAGATGCCATCATTTGTTTTCTAAAAGCCCCCAGGAACATGGTGTTTTGTTCTAGGGGACAAGACCTGATTCCTGAATTGCTGTAGCAGCAACCACCCAGGGCCATCAGAAGGTAACTTAGTGATTTCCAAGTTATTAACCTGTCAAGTATCTAGTGTGTGGCTTTGGGAAGCAATTGATCTCTCTCAGCCTCTGTCGCCTCATTTGTAAATAGAGGAGGTTTGATTAAAAGCTCTAAATATTTTCACCACTCTTAGGGGCTTAGTTGAGTGTGACGAACTGTGTTCACTGGACCCTTCAGTGAGAAATCAGCTAGGTGGGGAATATTAGCCAAAGCACCTTACTCGTCCAGCGATCATGACTTCCAGAGAGGAACCTAATGCTCCATCCCACTGAACCAGATCACTGCCTTGAAAATGAGTTATTCTAACAGAGTGACTACCTTCATGCTGAGCTAGAGGCACTTGAGTACACTTGAGATCCATCTGACCCAATTCCTTGTTCCAAGGCAGAACAAAACCACGCCAGGTAAGTGATATGGCTGGAAGGAAGGCACAAGGCATATGATGTTGAGCAAGTCAGTTCCTTTCTTTAAGCCACAAGTTTTAATTTTAAAGGAGGTGGTTTGGTATGGAGTACTTTTTGGGGTGTGCACCAGGGATGAGGCTATGGGTTAAATTTATTCATTTGTTTTTATTGTTAAATATATACGATATAAAATTTGATGATTTCAAAGATCTTTCCAATTTTGGGATTCTTTGAGGTCCCATTTGGGAATTATGAAGTGGGAGTGTGTGCTTGGAATGGAGGTTTTACTAGGTCATCTGAGATCAGTCACATTGGCACATCAAGCTCTTTCTTACATTGAATTCTGGGCATTGTCTGCATTCTGTTCTTCTGTGGTCCAGAATCCAGGAGGTCACGTGATGTAGAGTCTGCATGCTCTTATGCTGATTTAGGCTTTTACATGTTCATCACATTTTCTTTCCATGTGTCTTGGTAAGGCAGTATTGTGGGAGAGAGGAAGTATTTCTTATCAGCTCTGTGGGAGAGATGGTGGGAATGGCTGGTGGCAGGGAGCAGAGAGAGGAATTAATGCAGAAAAGACAGAAATGACTGAAATGAAAAGGTGGTTTTCAGAGAGAAAGACTATCAAGTATTTTATCTCCTTGGGATAACGCCTGGAAAAACTTGACCTAACATGTTTTTTTTTCTTGCCTCTAGTGATCTCTCAGATTGGTCCCATTATATTTTCCTTAGTTTCAGGAATGGATAAGAAAACAAACAGTTAAGTTCATGCCTAGATAAAAGGTATATGTTTGTGTAGGCCAACAAAAATATACCTTAGACCTCTCATGAAAGAACATATTTAATTTTATTTTTTTTTCTTTTTTTAATTATTTTTTAATTTTTTTAAATTTTTAAATTTTAAAAATTTTTTTCAATATATGAAGTTTATTGTCAAATTGGTTTCCATACAACACCCAGTGCTCATCCCAAAAGGTGCCCTCCTCAATACCCATCACCCAAACTCCCCTCCCTCCCACCGCCCATCAACCCTCAGTTTAGAACATATTTAATTTTAACTCTTCACTTCTGTGTTATGTACTTAGAAATTGTATAGGGCAGTGATTGTAGAGCTCTGGATCTATGGTGAGGCTACTTGGATTGGAATCCTGACTCCACCACTGTGGAGCTTCTGGCCAGGTAATTCATTTCTCTTTGATTCTGTTTTCTCCTATGTATAAAAGGGGGTGATATTAACCCCCAAATCATGGGTTTATTGTGAGAGTCAAATCCATAATGTACCTAGAACATTTGTAAAGTATATGGCACAAGTACTATTGTAGTGCTCGACATCATTATTAATGAAAAATGCAGTTAATAAAAAAGATTTAAGAATATTAAACAGATATATTTGATTATTATGATGGTATATTTCTTAGTAGAAGATACAGTCCCCAAAGCTATAATTATAAAGCAACCTGTTAATTTCTATAAAAGAAGTATGATAACAAACCATAGGAGCACAAAGGAGAGAGTATATTATTCCTGGTGGAGTGTTTGTGCAATTAGAAAGAAGGAACACTAAACACAGAGAAGGGAGAAAGGCACCTTGGAATAGGAAATAGGTGTGTAACAGTCATTTGAGAATGACATGGGTGCAAAAATAGGCAATGGCCAGTTCAAGCAGGACCTGGACTTTATGCTAAGACTGTTATAATTTAGGCTGTGGGCAACAGGGAGATATTGGTAGATTTTGGGTAGAGAAGTAACATGACCAGATTTACACTGAAGGATAATCACCAAAGTATTTTCCAACGCTCAGGGACAAGAAGGTGCAGAGGGGTTGGAGTATTAAATGCAAGCTTTGTTCAACACACCAGACCGGGACTGAGTTGGAAGGTGGGTAGTGTTGGAAGGACAAGGAGAGGGTATATCTGGAAAAGGAGGCTCTGTTGCGAGAATAAGCAGGGTGGGCTATGGGACAGGGAGAGAACCTGAAGGAGGCGAGTTGAAGTTTAGGGGGTAAGAGGATGATTGCTGAGGTGGCTCAGTGTGTGAAAATCTTTAAAAGTGAATCGTAGGAGTTCAGGTTTTCCTCCAGCTATTCCCATGCAGGGGAGGATCCGAGGAAAGAAAGATCTAGGAGACAATTTTCTGGCTGCAGTGTGTGGGATGGATGGCAAGAGCATCTGGAGATGAAGAGGTATTGGTAATCTGGGCATCTGCTGAGAGAGTGTGAGAAGGGGTGGCGGGAAGAATGGAGAGAAAGGGCACACAGGGGGATGGTTTAATGAGAAATTAAAGGGGTGTGATGATGACTGGCGTGGGCATGAGGGAAGGCATGGGTCAAATATGATCTCAGAGCTATAGCCTGGGCATCTTGGATGGTTTTATGAGCATTTGATTATTAGTGAGTCTTAAAATCTTTCCATATGTATACTGATATTTTTACTTATTCTTTTGTGAATCTCTATCTTTTGCCCATTTTCTACTGCGATACAGGTATATTTCTTAGAGAAGTTCATTTTCATGTTGGGTTATTAAGCCTACAATTTTTATTGCTCTAGAACATGAATTGCTTTATTATTTTAAGGTTCAATGATTTTTATTTAGTTTTAAACTTCAACTTGTGTGCTTATATGAGGAATTCTGACACACAGTACTGTGTTCTGATCTGTCCATATCACTGACTTTTGTTTTCTCTGTGGATTCTGGTACTTGATGTCCAGGTGTGTTTTTAGTTCTTAAGTATATTTCTTAAAAATTTCAGTATGAAATCAGGGTTATGGGGGAAAAGAGTGGAGACTAAATTTAGAACAGAGAATCAAGGTATCGTGATTTTTCACCCAAGTTTTTCATGGGTCGTATGTGGTGGAAAAAATTCCTAACATGGCACCTTAACCTAGAGACTATTTTAAATCACATGACATTGTTAGCTTGAGGCGAATATCAGATCTCTATTTATTCTGTATAGTCTAGTGTGTTTATACATATATTAGAGGTGCTCGGTAATTATCTGTGCCAGGGGAGTAGCTCATAGAGATATCTTAACTCTTGTACACTTTGCTGCTAACTATCAACATGGAGCCAGAGCAGGCAGGCTGGCTAGCCATAACAATGCTCTCAGAGGGCAATCTCTTTGAATTCAGGATATCTCAGTAGTTTGAGCAGTGGGGAAATAGATGCGAAAGTCATATGAAATGATGGAGACAAACTAGTAAGTTGAATTCTGTCCAGGATTTGAGCATTTGTCATACAAACAGTCATCGAAGCTGAAGACTGGCAGAAGATTCTGACCTCTGAATGAAGGACAGTATACTCAGGACCTTCTGGAAAGGGAAGAATTATCTTTGGGAAGATGTTTCTCAAGGCAGAAATTAAGGAAACAAGGAATTCAGGAGTAGAAGTGTCTCATGAGGATTCCCCAACAGAAGAGAGCTATTCAAATGCAATGAAGATAATAAAGACTATGAAGTTGAATGGCTCCCTAAATTCAGAATCTCTTGTAGCAAACTAGAAAGAATACTGGCTGAAGTCTGAAAGCCTGGCTCTGAGGCCCAGAATTCACCGCTTTCTGTGTGATCCTGGGTAAATAACCATCTCCCTGAGCCATAATTTTCTAATATACGAGCTGTCATTAGATTGCCTATATTTAATGCTGAATGAGTACATATGGGCTAAATGAATGGGCAAAGTGGTTTATACTGTCTAATGTGCTATAAATGAGGTGAACTGATTGCAATCAGTGTCTGTTTTATTACAGGTCTCTCATTACCTGTGCCCAGAACACCTGATTAGATTCCATGGCGAGTACAAATAACGTGACCGAGTTAATTATCGTCGGTCTTTTCCAGGATCCAGAAGTGCAGAGGGCATGCTTTGTGATGTTTCTTCCTGTGTACCTGGCGACAGTGGTGGGCAATGGTCTCATTGTTCTGACAGTCAATGTCAGTAAGAGTCTGCGTTCCCCCATGTACTTCTTCCTTAGCTACTTGTCCCTGGTGGAGATCACTTACTCCTCCACTGTTGTCCCTAAATTCATCACAGACTTACTTGCCAAGATTAAAACCATCTCCCTGGAGGGCTGTGTGGCTCAGATATTCTTCTTCCACTTCTTTGGAGTTACTGAGATCTTCCTGCTGACGGTAATGGCCTATGACCGCTTTGTGGCCATTTGCAAACCTCTTCGCTACACCACCATCATGAGCCAGTTTGTGTGTCGCCTTCTGGTGGCTGTTTCCTGGCTCGGGGGCATAATTCACTCCATGGTCCAGATCCTTGTTACTGTTCAACTGCCGTTCTGTGGTCCCAATGTGATTGACCACTACTTCTGTGACCTCCATCCGTTATTCAAGCTTGCCTGCACTGACACTTCTGTGGAGGGGGTTATTGTGTTGGCCAACAGTGGATTAATCTCTGTGTTCTCCTTCCTCATCTTGGTGTCCTCCTATATTGTCATCCTGTACAACCTGAGGAACCATTCTGCAGAGGGGAGGCGCAAAGCCCTCTCCACCTGTGCCTCTCACATCACAGTGGTCCTCTTGTTCTTTGGACCTGCCATCTTCCTCTACATGCGACCCTCCTCCACCTTCACTGAGGACAAACTGGTGGCCGTGTTCTACACAGTTGTCACCCCCATGCTGAACCCCATCATCTACACACTCAGAAATGCAGAGGTGAAAAATGCCATGAGGAAGCTGTGGGAGAAGAAAGTGAACTCAGAAGTGGGATAAAAATGAAAAAATGAAAAAAAATTCTTCAGAACAGGACTATATATGCATTCTGTTTTTGGTCAAATGTAAAGAACAGAACAAAAGTTAACTTATTCATATATATTTTTTTGTGGTAGATAAATGAGCCCCTTATACTCCTTGTTATCAGTTGTAGCTCTTTCATTGCTGTCTGTATTTCGGAGAATTTTCAAATTGAGTTGCATCTCTTCTCCTGTTGTCCATAGTGCAAAGTGCACAGATTTCAGGAGGGATCATCTAGACTGGAATTTCCATTTGGAATTCCCACCCCATCATCTTCTGCCTGTACAACCTTGGGTTCATGCATTTTGCCTTTTGGTGTTAGCATATGGTGTGTGGAAAGTCTGTGGACTTGAAGAATGAAGTTTATGTTTTGCTTTCCTACTGATGTGGTCTTGTGGGAGTCACAGGAAAGCATTTTTACTTCATTTGGTGTCCCTACCCCATTAATTTAATTCCAATGCCTAAAATTCCATAATAGGAGCTTTATTTCATGACAGTAGGGCATTGCTAGAATGGCAGTATCTCTTGGAGGTGAACTACAAATGCTTATATTTGTCATATCTTCTTGATGGATTGATTCCTTTATCCCTCTACAATCTTTTGTCCTTTGTTATCAATTTTTGGATTAAAATCTATTCTGTCTGATATAAGTATAGCTACCCCTGCTTTCTTTTGTTTTGGAATTTCTTTTCTGTTGATTTACTTTGAGTCCATATTTGCCCCTAAATCCGAAATGTGTCTCCTGTAGGCATAGTTGGGTCTTCTTTTTTCTTATTCCAATCAGTCACTATGTCCTTTTTGATTGAATTTAATCCATTAACATTTAGAATGAATTATTGATATAATTTATAGTTTATCTTGTTAATTGCTTTTGGTCTGTTTTGAATTTCCATTGTTTCTTCTGTTTCTGCCTACCTTTTTTTAAATATGTTTATTTATTTTGAGAGAGAGAGAGAGAGAATGAGAGGGGAAAGGGCAGAGAGAGGGGAGAGAGAAGGGGCTTGATGTCACAAACTGAGATCAGGACTGGAGCCAAAATCAAGAGTCAGATTCTTAAATGACTGAACCAACTAGGTGCCCCCGCTTCTGCCTACCTTTGTAAAAGGTAATTTTCTGTGGTGGTATGCCTTTGAGAATCGACTCTGCGTTTCTGCTTTGTTGTTACTATGAGGCTTACATAAAATATCTTAGAGATAAAACAATCTATTTCAAGTTGATAGCAACTTCAATTGCATATAAGATATCCACCCTTTACTCCTCTATTTTGTGTTTTTGATATCACAATTTACTTTTTTTTTTTAATTTTTTTTTTTAACGTTTATTTATTTTTGAGACAGAGAGAGACAGAGCATGAATGGGGGTGGGTCAGAGAGAGGGAGACACAGAATCTGAAACAGGCTCCGGGCTCTGAGCTGTCAGCACAGGGGCCCGATGCGGGGCTCGAACTCACAGACCGCGAGATTGTGACCTGAGCCGAAGTCGGCGCTCAACCGACTGAGCCACCCAGGCGCCCCTACTTCTTTTTATATTGTGTATTCATTAACAAATTACTGTATATATTGTTATTTTAATACTTTTTCCTTCAGCTGTTACAGTTAAGTGATTTTCACACCATTGTATTCTAGAATTAGTTTTTGAAATCTGACTTTATATTTCACCTTACTATTGTGTTGTATAATTTGGTATGTTTTTGTGTCACTAATTTATATCTGTTCATTTCAGCTTGATAGTTCCTTTGAACATTTCTTGCAAGGCAAGTATTTGGGAAATATTTTGGAAAAGTCTGCCTTTATTTGTGAAGGACAACTTTGCCAGATGGAATATCCTTTGCTTTTTTTTTTTAAATTTGAATATTTGAATGTGTCCTGTTGCATTCTCCTGGTCTGTAGGGTTTCTTTGGAGAAATCTGCTGGTAGCTTAATGGACATTACTTTGTAGGTTATAATGTTTTTCTTCCTCTGGCTGCTTTTAGGATTCTCTTTATCTTTGGTTTGATGTTTTTGTATAATGTGTCTTAGAGAAAATCTTTTTACATTGAATTAATAGGGTGATCTGTTAGCTTCTTGTACTTGGATATTCAGGTGTCCCCAGGTTGGAGAAGTCACTTTTCTGTCTACAAAATATTCAGAAAATAAAGTTAAGAATCAAGGCAACAGGCTAGGTTCATTCACTTAATCTTTATGAGGCATGCTGTGGAATTATTTTCAAAAAGAAGAGCTTACTTATTTTGTACTAGATGGCTACTCCCCTTATACTTTAGCCTCTGTGCTGTTACAGGACACCCACAGTGATCCCTTGGTTTTGAAATAGATGTAGTAGCAGATCGAGGATTCAGGGATCAAATAAAAACTCATATTAACATCTGAGTTCCAAGCCCTGGACAAGGTGCAATATAGGCCATAAACCTATGGGTAATCTAATCCTTGGTGACAAAGTGCCGGAGCCAAGATCTCAAGTCACCGAGGCATGTCTGGCATGAGCTTCTTTCCCCGGCAGCCCAGTTTGGCCGACTCCGGAAACATCCTCTCCCCGCCTGGGCTTCTGAGCTCTGCTCAGGCTGTCTGCGCAGAAATCACATCCCAGGAAGATGGAGAGCTGAGTCGGACCACGTTATTGTTCATTTTCTCGCCGGTGTATCGTTTTAGATCTTGCTCCTCAGGTTTGCTCTGCTTGCGTTACGAACAGGAATCTCCTCTCTCTGCGTGACCCCCACTCCCATTCTGGAAGCCGGCCACGGGTGGGCAGCAGGGGAGGAGCTGGTGGGTGAGAGGAGAGTGATGCAGGTGTTGGGAGGAAGCCCTGGAGCCTGGTCTAGTCCAAGCTCCGCCCAAAGGGCCGTGTGATTCTGGGTCCAGATTCCTCTTCTGTGGAAGGAGGATTCCATGAGCTTCTTTCCGAATCAAACAGCTGATGGTGGCTCAGTGAGGGAGCTAGCAGGAGAGGCCCGACTTGACGCCTCTGGTGAGGGCTATTGTTGGAGGAAAAGTGGGAGAAAAGCATGCTGGAAAAGGCTGGTCAGAGCAATATTATTTGTCAGAATCCACAGAAGGAGGGGTTCCATGGCAGAAAGGTATAATGAGAACTCATGAGGTGGGGCAGATTTATTGTGGAGATTTGAAAAATGTTCACCGAAGTTGTTTATCGGGGCCACTGTGTTTAGTATTTCTTTTTCTTGTTTTAAAGTTTCTTTCTTTATTTTTGAAAGAGAGAGAACAAGTGGGGGAGGAGCAGAGAGAGGCGGAGAGAATCCCAAGCAGGCTTCATGTTGTCAGCACAGAGCCCAACGTGGGGCTCAAACTCACAAACCGTGAGATTGTGACCTGAGCCAAAGCCAAGAGTTGGACACTTAACTGACTGAGCCACCCAGGCACCCCCCTGTTTAGAATTTCTTAACCATAAAGCCTGGAAAGGTGTGGTTACTTGATGTTTGAGAACACATACTTATCTTTCAGAGTCCCTTCCTTGGCCCTGCCAGTTAAAGAGCCAGAATTAAAGTCACCCTGCAGGTGACATGTTACTGCACTGTGAATGGTTTACTGGTCTGATGACCTCTTTTTGCAATTCTCTCTAGAATGTTTTCCATTTTGATTTAGAGTTCCATTTTTTAAGTTTTTTAATTTAAATCCCAGGCAGTTAACATACAGTGTTAAATTGGTTTCAGGTGTACAATGTCGTGATGCAACACTTTGATACATCAACCAGTGCTCTTCGCAAACGCCCTCCTTAATCCCCTTCGCCTATTTTGCCCATCCCCCCACCCACCTCCCCTCTGGTAAACATCAGTGTATTCTCTACAGTTAAGAGTCTGTTCCTTGGTTTGTCTCTCTCTCTTTTTTTCCCTTTGCTCGTTTGTTTTATTTCTTAAACTACACATATGAGTGAAATAATATGGCATTTGTCTCTGAGTGACTTATTTTGCTTAGCATTATACTCTCCAGCCCCACTTAACATCATTGCAAGATTTTGTTCTTTTTTGTGGTTGAGTAATATTCCATTGTGTAATATCCCACATCTTCTTATCCATTCATCAATTGATGGATAACTTGGACCATTTATATAATTTGGCTGTGGTAGATAATGCTGCTATAAATATTGGGGTTTCATGTATCCCTTTGAATTAGTATTCGTATGTCCTTTGGGTAAATACTTAGTAGTGTAGTTGCTGGATCGTTGGGTAGTTCTATTTTTTTTTTTTTTTTTGTCTCAGACTTCTCACCTTTTATTTTTAATTTTTTAATTTAATTTTTTATTTTTTAAAATTTGCATCCAAATTAGTTAGCATATAGTGCAACAATGATTTCAGGAGTAGATTCCTTAATGCCCCTTACCCATTTAGCCCATCTCCCCTCCCACAACCCCTCCAGTAACCCTCTGTTTGTTCTCCATATTTATGAGTCTCTTATGTTTTGTCCCCCTCCCTGTTTTTATATTATTTTTGTTTCCCTTCCCTTATGTTCATCTGTTTTGTCTCTTAAGGTCCTTATATGAGTGAAGTCATTTATTATGACTTTTGTTTTTCTCTGACTGACTAATTTCACTTAGCATAATACCTTCCAGTTCCACCCACGTAATTGCAAATAGCAAGATTTCATTTTTGATTGCCAAGTAATACTCCATTGTATATATATACCACACTTTCTTTATCCATTCATTCATCGATGGACATTTGGGCTCTTTCCATACTTTGGCTATTGTTGATAGTGCTGCTATAAACATGGGGGTGGGTAGTTCTATTTTTAACCTTTTTGAGGAACCTCTGTACTATTTTCCAGAGTGGCTATGCCATGAAGTTAATAATTATAAATGGCCCATTATTGTTAGTATTTTTTGCACCTGTTTATGAAATACTGTCTTAGGTCAAGGTCAGGAAGATATTAATGGATATTTTATTTCAAATGTGTAATGTGCCTTTTTCATTTAAATCCTTATTCCACTTAAAATTGATTGTTAGGGATTATGTGATGAAAGGCTTCAATTTTATTTGTTTTTTCTTATATGGAACACCAAGTGTTCTATCATCATATCGATATCAAATTTCTATATTCGTATGAATCTGTTTGTGGCCAATCCTATACTCTCTTAATTACTGTAGTTTATGTCTAGATATATGGTAGGGCACGTTTCTCTATTTTTTTTTTTTTAAAGAATATCTTGTCTGTTTTGAGTCCTTTTATCTTCTAGACAGTTTTAAATCTAAATTGTTAAATTCCACAAAATAACTTACTGGGATTTTTTTCTATTGTTCTATAGATCACTTTGGGAAGAACTTATGCCGTATGAGATCATGTCATTATTTTCACTGGTATGAGATAAGCCTGATTTGCTTATGTGTTACTGTAAACCAAGTCCTCTGAAAAATATAAAGATACAGAGTTCTGTGACTGACAAGTGACTTATGAAACTTTTATTCCCAGGGAAACTGTTAAGGGAGTAGAGGAAGCAGAACAGAGGAGTAAAATATAAATAGAATTCAGGTGAATTCTAGCAGAGGGTCACTTCAGACTGATTTTGTAGAACTCTGGAGTGTAAATTATGCCTAGAGTTTGATTAGAAGCAAGTGAGTGGAGTTTTGATATCCAGACTATTAATATATATTTTTAAGTTTATTTATTTATTTTGAGAAGGGGAGAGAGAGAGAGAGAAAGAGGAAGAGAGAGAGAGAGCACACATGCAGGTAGGGAAGGGGCAGGGGGGGGGAGAGAGAGAGAGAGAGAGAGAGAGAGAGAGAGAGAGAGAGAAAGAAAGAAAGAAAGAAAGAGAAAGAAAGAAAGAAAGAAAGAGAAAGAAAGAAAGAAAGAAAGAAAGAAAGAAAGAAAGAAAGAAAGAAAGAGAAAGAATCCCAAGCAGGCTTTCCATTGTCGGCACAGAGCCCGACACAGGGCTCGAACTGTGAGACTATGACCTGAACCAAAATCAAGAATCATATGCTCAACCAACTGAACCACCCAGGTACCCCAATACTCCCAGATTCTTTAGACATTAGTTAAGGGCTTCTCTGGGTTTGGGTTGGGTATAAATTCCCAGACACTTTAATACAGGGAAAATGGACTCTAGTAGCCCAAGGGCAGCATGTGCTAGCTGTTGACAGTAAAGACACATGAAGTTCATGGGTTAAAAAAAAAAAAAGCGATATGGACAGGGATATGGACAGACCTTGACATTCTTTGTCATGCTCTCCTTTATTTTGGTGCTCTTTATTTTTATTATTGTTTTTAACTTTGGTGGTTTTTAAAGTGTTAAAGACCACCAGCTCCTTTGATTAAATTTATTCTTGGAAACCTATGGTTTTGTTGCTATTGTAAATAGGGTCCTTAAGAATTGCATCTTCTAGGCACCTGGGGGGGTTAGTCGCTAAGCGTCTGACTCTTGATTTCAGCTCAGGTTATGATCTCATGGTTTGTGAGATAGAGGACCGAGTTGGGTTCTGAGCTGACAGCGTGAAGCCTGCTTGGCATTCTCTCACTCCTTCTCTCTGCCCCTTTCCCACTCACTCTTTCTCTCTCAAAATAAATAAAAAACATTAAAAAAATCTTTAAAAAAAGAATTGCATCTTCCAAATTATGTCCTATAGAAATGTAATGATTTTTTGTTTTTAATTTATATTACTAAAACTTTATTATTGCTAATAATTTTTCTGTAAACACTTTAGGGTTTTCTAGTAGACAATAATATCATATGGGAACGCTACTGGTGTTCTATCTTCCTCTCTATTTTTTTGAAAACATCTCTGGGTAAGAATTATAGCACAATGTCAGATATAAACAGTGATGATAAGATTCTTGTTTTTAATTTTAAGGGGACTATTTCTAAATTTCCCCATTACGAATGATGCTTGATATAGATATGGACCATATGTGGCTTCCACGTAGTGTAATGTTTTCAAGATTCATTTACATTGTAGCTTGTATCATTACTTCATTTCTTTCTATGGACCAATAATACAGGGTTACTGGAGGAGTTGTGGGTGGAGTTGCTGTTCCCCTGGCTACCCCGGTTCTAGGGTATGAGGTATATGGTAGGTAGGCAGTTAAAACTTCACAGCCCTATCTTACAGCAAAACAGCTGCCTCATTCCTCACCAAGCTTTTCCCTGGTGATCATTGGGTTTTTACTAAATTCCAGGGTTCTACAAAACCAGTATTTACCATCTCATTAGTTGTTCCTGGTGGTAGGGGGGATTGAGCCCTAGAGTTCCCTGCTCTGCTATTTTCAGTGATACTACTCTTGTAATCATCATAATTCTCTAATTCAATATTATCTCCATTTTACCAGTGTGTACGCTGAGGCACAGAGAGGTTAAGTTACTGGCTCAAGATCATAGAACTATAGGGGCACTTGGGTTGCTCAGCTGGGTAAGTGTCTGACTCTTGTTTTCAGCTCAGGTCATGATATCACAGCCATGAGATCAAGCCCCATGTCAGCTCCCACATTGTGCATGGAGCCTACTTAAGAGTCTCTCTATCCCTCTCCCTTTGCCCCTCTCCTGCTCTTGTGTGTTGGTTCTCTCTCTCTCTCTCTCAAAAAAAAAAAAAAGATCATAAAGCCATAAATAGTGGAGTCTGGGTCTAGAGGATGAAATTTCTACTATACTAATGCTAGTAGTTTCTTGATAAATATTTATGACTACAATATAGCAGGATATGGACATTAAACTTTCTTTTTGTGTGATAATGATTTTGACTCTGGTTTTTATTTGATCATGAAGGTCTACTGAGATTCAGAGGCTTCTTGAGTAGAGTAATATATAAATTTTGAAGGGAAAAGGGAAGGAAAAAGGCCAAAAAATGAGGAGGTATGATTCAGACAATGCAATGTGTTTATCAGATCATTTAATTTTTTTCTCTTGGGCACACAGACTATGTTTCCTAGCCCCCTTACATCCATGTGGGGTCTTATAAATAATGGGTAGAAGATGTATCCCAGTTTAGGCTTGATTCATAAAATGTCCTCAGTGACCCTTAATCTCTCTGTGTGGTCATTGGCTAGGTGGGTGTAGATGACCTAGAAGATGGTCCTGAAGTTTCAGGAGACTGGAGGCATCACAAAATGGGAATGGGCCTGTATGCGGGGTTCATGGCTTGGTGGAGAGTTGCATGTGAGACATTCCTGATTAGGCCAATCTGTATTGGATTCGGTGTGAATGACTTTTACTGGGATTATGCCACTGAGATTTGGGGCTGTTCTGTATTATTAAAGCATTACTAACCCGTGCTAATTAATACAGAGAACTAATAGATAGGGTTCCTAATGAATTTATTCAAGAAGATGAGGGATGGAAGAGGTAGGGATGGGGCCCCTATAGGGGGGCTGGATGAATGGACCATTCTCAGGAGCACTATGCAGGGGGCCAGCTGTCCTGGGTAGAGCCCTTGCCATGCTGTACCTCAACCTCAGGATTGCACTGATCGCCATCCTTCTAACATTGTGGATACCTCCCCACAATGCCCCCAGCCACCTGGAGCCCAGAGGATGTACTCTGCACACAAATACTGCGTTAGGAGTGGAAGAACATCACGACTTGACTTGGGGGGGGTTTCTGAACTTAGGAAACTTGAGATCCCTAAGCTGGGTGAGTGGTTAGTGGAGCAGCTGCACATTATAGAATAAATGAATGTAAAATGCTGCTAATCACATCTGCTCTGTCTTCTACACGGCATTCTGGTGAACAGAGATGGTAATGGATGAGAAAATCCTCTGTAAAATGGAATGCACGAATAAGAGCAAACACAATTCTTCCTATTAACGGTCTTCAACTCTAGGCTGCCCCTGAGTTATGTTGTTGGATTACTGAGAAAGCTTCCTGATCCCCCATCATATTCTCAAAATGAATTGTTATATCTCCTAGCTTGACTATGCCATGAGGTAAGGAGATGTGTGTGTGTGTGTGTGTGTGTGTGTGTGTGTGTGTGTGTGTGTGTGTGTTTTCTATTTAATTTTCCTGAATCCTAAATCCAGCCACGCATAGTGTTCAGCTCAGTGGTGTTGGTTCCTCTTAGATGGGAGAACGGACAGATGGACTGAAGGCCAGAGAGGTGAAGTGGTTTGACAAGCCTGTAGATTTTTTGAGCTGGATCCTACCTCTTGATTTCCATCATTCCCCACCACCCATCCCTTTCATCGACTTCTCTGAGCTGCTATTTTCTTTCTGTGAAAATGATGCATTAGATCTATATAAACTTTTCATCCTCCCTACCAGATTTTATATTTCATGATTTCAAGAAAAATGTAATAGGTTTCCTAGAGTTTCCTTCTCACAGTTCTCTTATGCACCCTCTGGGTGATGAATGACCAGTGGGAGGAGGAAATAGACAAACGCATGAAGCAGGTGATACCGTGCGCTAGCACACTGGAGTTTAGATCCAAACCTCACAGAGCTTCATTTAAGAGTTGGGATGCCGAAAACACTGTGGAGGGATGGGGGCCACTGGGTGCTGTGGAGGAAGGTTAGGGTAGGTGAAGGGAAAACTTTAGATTTTTGGAATCGCACTAAAAAAAAAAAATGACACCTGAGTCTTTCAGTGTACTAAGAACAATGGCAGAATTCATCTTAGGCTTTTTAAGAAAAACATTTTCCTAATCATTTGATTTTTATAAGGCAAGGTTCTGAGTCTCTGGAGAGGAGAAGATTTAGGCAGAGGAGAGAACGAAGTGGCTTTACTTAGTAATGTAAATGAATATAAAACAATAAAAGGGTGACTCTCATGAGTGAAGAGTTGTAGCGATGCTGAGTTTTGCTCTCTCTGGTGGGCTTGGGACAGACATCTGGGGCTCTGAGTAGGGGGGAGGAGAAGACCTGGCAAATGGATGGACCTGAGTGGAAGCAGGACCCCAGGAGATGGAGGCAAGATGGTCCAGAGACTCCCCGGCAGGCATTTGTAAGTTGGTGGCCGCTGGGAGCATGGGTACCTGCTATTACAATTTAGGATTTTCCTTATAGCTGTACTTCCTTTAGGACATCCTCAGTTTCTGTAATTCAGCCAAGTGTCCGGATGCAGAAGAGAAGGAAGGGAGACACTGCAGTGGCACAGGAGTGGTGATGAGGTGGCTAGATGCACGTGGTCAGGGGATAGTGACCTTGGCAATGATAATGATGGTGGCAATAACAGTAGTAGTGATACCAACACCTACACAGCACATGCTTGCATACTACGTGCCAGGCATTGTCCTAAGCATTTATAAGTGAACTCATTTTATCCTCGTCTTGGCCTTATGAGGTGGGCACTCTTTTTTTCCAGCTTTCCTGAGAGATTATTGACATATGACGCATGTAAGTTTAAGGTGTACCACGTACAGTATGTGATGATTTGATATATGTATATGTTGAGAAGTGATGACCCCAATAAGATTAGTTAACACCTCCATGCCCTCACATAATTACCATTTTTTTTTTGTGTGTGTGTATGGTGATAACACTTAAGATTTACTCTCTTGGCAACTTTGAAGTATATAATACAGTACTGTTAATCCTAGTCACCATGCTGTATATTGCATGCCCAGCTGGACACTATTATCAGCTCCATTTTACAGAAGAGAAAACTGAGGTAGAGAAGACTTAGGGTTAAGTAATTTTCCCAAAGGGGAAAACCTGAGGCAGAGAACTTGAGAGGAGTGACTTCCTGCTGGCACCCAAGATAGTGTGGTGACCTATTTGTCCTTGGTTACCTGTGGTAGCCAAGTATGTCCTTGGAAGGCTTGAAAATCTGGATCCAGAGTTTCAACATTTGTGACAAACTTTGTCCACTTCTCTCTGTTTCCCCACCTTGGCTCTGGGCCATGTCAGTAGACCTGGTTAGCCTCTGAGACAGGGTCTCACAGGACTATGGTGTTTAAATTCCTGGTCCAGTGCCAGCTACTTCCAGCTGGCTGGGAGGAGAGAGTTGGTCTCTTTCAGGAGCCAACTCTCCAGCTCAGACACTCAGGGAAGTCACTTGCAACTTGTTCCAGTTTTCAGGGCAAGAAGGACGATAGGATTTAAGTGTTCCCAATATGGTTGGGACATAGAGTTTTTGATTTCATCCAAAAGACCTGACATCAGGGCATTAGAGGATCATCTAGGGGATGGAGCAGCCATTTCACCCTGTCACCCTCCTCCCCACTCTGACCCCAGAGAGCCATCAGGGACTTAGGACCCACTTTAGGTGAGTTCAGTGCTATGGTAGTTGCAAAATGTGGCATGTCGGGATCTGCTCTTACCGGTGGAATCCAAAATTTCAACAGGCATTTCAGAAATTTTAAATCCTCCTGATTTTTTCTAGAGGAAAGGTCCAAGCAAAATAATAAATTGTACATTATTCAAGTACTTCACCTTGGCTGTACAAGTAAGTTTTCTCAGTGTTGATTTATTTTCTGATAAATTCAAGTTTTCTATTGTTTTCTATGTAAAGAGACAATGAAATAACCCACTTGATTTTTGGTAATGCTCCTAATTTCATCCTTCTCTTTTCTGAATTTTGATGAAACTTTCCAAAATCCTACTTATTCTTGGTATTTGGGTCTGAATTGAGAACAAAAGCCTTACAAATAATAACAACTTGTTATTATTTGTTGTATTTTTTGTTGTATTTTTGTTGTATTATTTGTTGTATTAACAACTTGTTAAATAATAACAACTTACATTTTTTCCCTGGAGCTTTATAGTGTCCACAGTCTGTTCATTTACTTTCTTATCTGACTTCTCAACACCCTTCAGATGAAGTATTGACATCACTATTTTAGAAATGAAGAAACTGAGGCTCACTGTGGCTGAGTGGAGGAGCTGAGACCTCCACGGTTTGTTTGATGGCAATTTCAGACTCTCAGGATCCAGTAGCGTTAAGAACATGCCATCAGACCCAGACCCAGAATGTCTCAATCATGTGTCATGAGTCCCCCACCCATTTAGAATTGCAATAAATTTCTTTTTTTAAATATAATTTATTGTCAAATTGGCTTCCATATAACACCCACTGCTCATCCCAACAAGTGCCCTCCTCAATGCCCATCACCCATTTTCCCCTCTCGCGATAAATGTATTTTACGTGATTTCTTCACCTGTCTTCTGGCAACCCTTTTTATTCATAAGACTATAAGACTCATAACATGGAGTGTTCTCAAGCTCTTTCCTAGAAAGACTCAGCTTCTTTTTAATAAAAATATATTTTCAGTCACCCTTATCCGTGAGGATCCGTGGGTTTACCTGGCAATTGTACGGCATTTTCTTCTGAGGTTCTGCAGCCTTCTGCAAAAGTAACTCTTTTGATTTCATGTGACTTTCTCTGCTCACAAATCTCGCAATTATGGTTGGGGAATGGAAGCATCAGCACTGGCCAGTGTGTTGAAATTTACAAGCCCTAATCAATAATTTAGATGTCAGGACTGGAGCTTAGATATCTAGAAGGACATTGCTGAACTTGAAATACAGGGATCCAAGGTCAGGAAGGCTGGGCTGGGGTGCGGAAAGTCATGGAGCAGAGGCATATATCAGTGGCGGGGCAGGATGGGGCAGATGGTGGGGAGGCCTGAGCGCTACCAGCAAGGGGCCATGAGGTCGTGGGTGGCAAGGGGCCCAGGTGAACGTTAAGCTTATCTGTGCAGTGTGAGACTGACAGTGTGTGGTGTGAGGGAACTGTAGGTAGCATTGTGACAACTGAGGGCGGTTTCCACCCTAAATTACATTCAAGTTAGGGTGGGGCTCTTCTTCATGTTCATAGAATTCCTTGGGCAAATTTATCTGGATACCATACACTCTGTGAGAATGGGGACCAAGCTTGCTTCATTTGCTTCCTCAGCCACCAGCCTAATATACCTGACATAACACTTGTTGATTGAATGAATGAGTGCGTGGACCCTTAAGCCTGCTGTGAATCCAGGGACCTGAGGATGTACTCCAAATTTATATGGCTCACAAATAATTTGAATGTAAGAGTTCCTTCATGGGATAGTAGCTCGTCTTTGAAGGTGCATGCAGAATGTTTAGACTCCTTTCAGACTTGTCACTGCTGAGATAACTAATCTTGGAGATGCACAGGCCAGAATCAGTGGGTTGGTGGGCAGGGCCTTAAAGGAGTGATCCGGACCACAGAGGTCCCTGAGGAGCATTTCTGTGGGGATAGCTGGGGAAAATGTGAACATGGATTTTATTCTTCTAGATAACACACAGAAGAGGAAATGAAGTGTAAAGAGGTTAAAAACCAGCTCGAGTTCACATCATTAGGAAGTGTGAGATTATGGGGAGGTTGTAAAGGGAGAGCAGCGGCTCACAGATGGCAAGGGAAAAGTTACGTTTGCTAACAGGCTCAGCCAGTTACAGCTGACAGCACTGTTCCTCACCTCCAGCTCTCCTCACTTGACAGGGGAGAATACTACGGCTCAGGAAGATGATGTGAATTTCCAGAAGTCTCACAGTTACCTTATGGAAGAGTCAGCACTAGAACCCAGACTTCCCAACTCCTGTTGTGCTACTTAGGAAAGAAAGCAGCTAGAAACTCTCAGGAGGTTTGACTAATGTTCATAGAATGGTGCAATGAACAGTGTGTAGGTTTGAGGTCAGGCCTGGCTGTGGTCAAATTCTATTTTCTACCACCCACAGCCCTAGGATAGTATGTACGAAAAGAAAATTCACTGACATTTAATTTTATGTGCTCCCATTCTGTTCTACCACTTAGAGCCCTGGGATAGTATGTAGAAGAAAATTCATTGATACTTAATTTTATCATCTATGAAGGTATTTTTCTGCCTCATGTAATGATGAAACAGTATGGTACATAATAAAGCACTGAGTTTTACATTCAAAGGGACCAATTATAGGAATATAAAATTTTCTCTACCAGTTCCAACAACTTCTTTGACAAGAACCCTCAAGAGCTGGCATCTAAGAGACTGAGATTGAGAAACACTGATCATCCACAAGTGACTTCTCAGTTCCCTCTAAATTACTCTTTATAGCTTTAACAATTTCTGAAAGGGAGAAGTATATTGGATAGTAAAACATGGGAAGTTGTTCAACATTAGCCGTGGTCAAACAAATATAAATTTTAAAAAGTCAGATGAAATTTAGCCAAAAATAAATCCTGATATCCATCACTAGCTAGGGTGAAAGAGGTAACCTCCATTTTGGTGTTAGTTATGTAAATTGGGGACTGTCTTTTTGGTGAGAGATATCAAAAGTCTTTATAATATCTATACCTCACTGTTTAGTATATACATCTGAGAAATTATCTTAGGGACCTCGAGATGACTTAGTGCATGATTAAGTTTTCTGTGGTATTAGAAAAAAAAGTGGACTTGTTATTAGATACATCTACTTGACAGAATAATAGGCAATCATTAAAAACAGTGCATTATAATGATATGGGAAATATTTAAGTTATATTGATCAGGATAATATATAAACATATGGTGTGATATGTGTTATGGTGTGATAATATATAAACATCTATAGATGGAAGAAAGGATAAAAGAAAAATACATTAGAAAGTTAGTAAGTTTTTCTTTTTGGATGGTACTACTCAATAATTTTTTCTCCTCCTTTAAATATTTTCTAAACTCTGTCTCATCACCATAGGTTATGTTTGTAATTACTTTCCCCTCCTTTTCCTAAGAAGATCCACTGATACCCAGCTTAGGCAAAAACCTGGAGCTAGCAACTTTGTCTTTCCTTCTGTTCCTTTTGTCTGCTTCGTGTCTGAGTAATCTGGGTTTTGAAGGACACAATGGTATAGGAGAGAAGGACAGACTGGGGAGTTAAAGACTCCCACAGACTGGGATCTGTGTTCAGTCTCCCACAACCTAACTTCTGTGAGTTGGTTTGCTCTTTAATACCTCTAGGTCAAAATGTTAACATCTGAAAGTCAAAGATCTTTGCACCAGCTTATATAAAAAACCCCACCCTTCATAGCTTATTAGCAAGAAAAAAGGTACTCTATAGTTCATAAATGGATAAAATTCCTTATTTGGCTTTTGAACTCAGGTCACATAGGATTGTGGGAATTTTCCAAATCAGAGAAGAGATTATGAAACATTTTTTTTCCCCTGCAGGAACTTTCTTTAATCCTATCTAGGCATTCAACATACGCATCATTCAGAGCAGCGGAAGGAGGACCAGATGATGCAGAAGGACGGACCAGATGACATGTTATAAGAATACTATTGGTTCTGTTAATTTACCATGTTAGAATGTAAGTAATTCTGATAAGAAGCTATCGACCTCCTTAGATCCAGGTATTGTAAGTTTCCTATATTATTTGGTTTTATTTTTTTATTCATTCAACACATAGTCATTGACTACCATTCTAGGTCTGGCAATAATGACAATAAACACAAAGAATCTTCTTTCAAGATACTCTAAGTGTAGGGTGGGAAGGTGGAGGGAGACCAATACAACATAGTGTGTGCAAAGAGCTAGGGTAGAGATGCAATCTGGGTGCTGTAGGAATACAGTGAAAGTCCTTATAATCTAGCCTGGGTTGGGGGAAGAGGCCATCTTCCTTGTGGAGATAATAGCTGAGCCTATTTTCGGAGGATGTATGGGAGTAAGCCAGGAAAATTGGGAAAGATTGGAGGAATAGCATGTGGATGACAATGAGGTGTTAGTGAGCATGACTCGATCAGGGGATTTAGAGTAGTTTCATATGGTTAAAGCACATGGTAGTGGACAGGGATGGATGACATGGAAGGGCGGTAAGATCCAGGGACTTGTAATGAGACTAAAATGCTTAGATTTTTATCTTGAAGGTAAAAAGGAGCCATTGGAGGGTATGACTGAATGATTGAATTTTATGTGCAATACTAGATGCAGTGTGGATGATTGAGCAGGTGTCTGCATGAGATATGAGGCAGGAGAGAGGGATGACCTTGTTGGAGCAACCATCAGATTATTTTGCTAATTGATCTCAGTCTAGTGCTGAGAACTATGGTTGGGGCATGATAGGTGCTCAAAATGTTTCTGAAATAAATAAGTAAATGAATGAATGAATGAATGAATGGATAGATGAATGTTAAGGTGTTGCAGACTCTGAGTCTAGAGTTCTCTCTTGTCCAGCAAGAGAGCAGATGTAGAATTGAGAGAGAGGCTAATGTCGCGGAGTGGACAAGAACCCCGAGTAAGGGTCCTTGCTCTGTTTTTATTAGTGTCAGAAGGCTTACACACGTGATGGATGTACAGAAAAAGACAATGAATCCATGAACATTAACTCGTGTGTTAGAGAAAGGAGGTTTCGAAGATACCTGGTGTTAGGGATGTGGGTCAATACAAAACAAAATCCTGGCTCTGGGCAGATGGCTGTTTAAAGCAGGCACTAGGCACTGCCTACGGTTATCTTATCTTGCCTCAGGGATAAGACAGATAGAGCATGCTACCTCAGGGTCAACAAGGCACCTTTCTTTTGCTAATTAGCTCTCTTCTGGGCAGCTTCCCTCTGCTGTGGTCTATAGCCCTGTTTACGTGTTTACCTATACTGGTCCTTCCCTCCTGTGACAGCAGCTTTCTGCTTCTGTACTATGTTGGGGGTGCTTCCGCCCAGTTTTCCTAATCTTGGATGCTTTCATCTCGTGGCTTCCTAATCCTATGCCTTTGTTCTAAACTGGGGGTGCTTTCGCCCTGTTTACCTAATCTTGGATGCTTTCATCCTAAACCTTGTTAACCCATGGGTGCAAGCTCAGGAAATTCCTAAACTTATTCCCCCCAGTAAAGAACAAGACTTGATAAGGTGTGGTGACTAATTTTGCAATTATGAGGTGGACTAGTGAAGGGAGAAGTCAAGGATGACTCACTCCCGTGTTTGTAGCGGGTGGCGGAGAAAATGCGGAAGGGGGAGCAAGAGCTGAGCTGGGCTTGAGATGAGGAAGTCGGTGCCCATGTGCATTGAGGAGTACAAATGGGAGTTGGAAGTGTAGCTCCAAAAAAGCAACTGTAAAAAAAAAAAAAAAATTAGAGGGATTATTTTCCCAGAAGTGGTTATTTTCAGTGAACTAAAATTTATGTTATCCTTTTATCACAAAAAAACTTCCATGAAGATATTTTCAGTCAGAAAACAGAATTCATACTTATCGGTTAAAATGCAAGAGAGGTAATATTTCGGGAGTTGTTTATTTTATCTGCTATTTAACTTTGTACTCTGTCAAAATTATTAATTAGAAATGCAGAAAATGATTTTCATTATTAACAGGTTCTTTCTTTGGGATTCAGGATTTGGGATAATGCTATTCCACAAACACTGATTTCCCCCAACTTGAAAAAATTTCTTGAAAGAGGTAGTAATACATTTTTCTTGGGAAATCTCTTTTCACCCAAGTCCTTGCTCATGGATTCATGGATAGTCCACGAAACATCACGGAATTTTTCATGCTGGGACTCTCGCAAAACTCTGAAGTGCAGAGAGTTTTGTTTGTGTTCTTTCTGATTGTCTACCTTGTCTCTGTTGGGGGCAACCTACTTATCATGATCACCATTATCTTCAGTCCCACCTTGGGCTCCCCTATGTACTTTTTCCTCTCATGTTTGTCCTTTATTGATACTTGCTATTCCTCATGTATGACCCCCAAACTCATTGCAGACTCCTTGTATGAGGGGAGAACCATCTCTTTTGAGGGCTGTCTGATTCAATTCTTTGTTGCCCATTTATTGGGAGGAACTGAAATCATTCTGCTCACGGTCATGGCCTATGACCGCTACGTGGCCATCTGCAAGCCTCTGCACTACACGACCACCATGACCAAGCATCTCTGTGCCCTGCTGGCGGGGGTGGCTTGGCTGGGGGGCTTCCTGCATTCACTGGTTCAGCTCCTCCTGGTCCTTCAGCTGCCCTTCTGTGGGCCTAACGTGATCAATCACTTTGTCTGCGACCTGTACCCCTTGCTGGAGCTCGCCTGCACCGACACATATGTCATTGGCGTCCTGGTGGTGGCCAACAGTGGTGTGATCTGCCTGTTGAACTTCCTCATGCTGGCTGCCTCCTACATTGTCATCCTGCGTTCCTTGAGGTGCCACGGTGCCGAGGGGAGGCGCAAAGCCCTCTCCACCTGTGGGGCCCACTTCACTGTTGTTGCCCTGTTCTTTGTGCCTTGTATATTTATTTACATGCGGCCATCGTCTACTTTGTCCATGGACAAAATAGTGGCTGTGTTTTATTGTATTTTGACACCCATGTTCAACCCCCTGATTTATACACTGAGAAACGCAGAGGTGAAAAATGCCATGAAAAACCTATGGAAAAAATGAGCAATTGTGGATAGAAGATACAGGTACCGTAAGGAAAGAAATAACGAGTCATTCTCAGTAAAAGTTCATATTTTCATGATGAGAGCTGAGAGACTATTAAAAATTTCCAGAATAAAACTGATTTGAATGTTTGAAATTACGTCTAGTCTATCCATGTCCTGTGATACTGGCCAGACAAATTATTATACACAACTTCAATTTCTTTTAAACAGTTTACACTGCATTGCAGAACATGGAAACACCAACTCTCCCTCACCTTTGTCTGAGATGGAGCCTTCATCAGCCTGGGCTAGTAAGAGTCTGTGATGAGTAGGACCCCTTGTTGGAGTGAAAAGTATGACCCCTGGCCCTCCAACTCTGCACATCAGAACATTGATGAGAGTAGTTACTGATGGTTCACCTATGCCTGATTCTATCTACAATTTTTTTTTTGAAATTTTACTGAAATGGAGTTTAATGTGATTTTATTCCATTTAAAAACATTCTGCCGTTTTTAAAAATGTTTATTTATTTTGAGAGAGAGAGAGTTAGAACTTGAGTGGGGGAAGGGCAGAGAGAGAGGGAGACAGAGAATCCCAAGCAGGCTCTGTGCTCAAACCCATGAACCATGAGATCATGACCTGACCTGAAATCAAGAGTTGGATGCTTAACCAACTGAGCCACCCATGTTCCCCCTCCCATTTTGATACACTTACAAAATTGCCAGGAGTCCACAGCAGAAAAAAGGTCAAGACCAGCTTTATCTGGCATGTTCCAGACAGAGGCTGCTCCACTGGGTGGGTCCTGGACAGAAGACCACAAGGCACAGACTGACTCTGGGGGACACTGGGAGGGGCTGAGCAGTCTTCAGTTGCCCCTGAGATGGACATTGTCCTCACAGCCTAATCTATATTCTCTATCTGCCGTGTGGATTCTTAGACAGTGGTCCAAATCTTTTATGCCATAAGTAGTTTTGAAGCAGCATCTTGGATAGCAACAGTTGAATGACCTTTCTCTGAGAGCCTGTTTGCTTCTTTGGCTCTGAGGGAAGAGCCAAAGCAGGGGCCTTCTGGGCATCATTGGGGTCCATGAAGGGATGAGTTGGTTTTGGAACAATACCAGAAATAATCTATAGCTTGGGACTATGAGAATGCAGCAAATACAATTAGGAATTACTGAATTCAAATCCTGGAAGTGCACAGAATAGGTTTATAGTAAAATGAACGTAACTATAGTATGTTGTGAAATTATGCAATAAATATCTAAACGTTGTGTACATGTGACCACACACGCACACACATGCGCACGCACAAATAATTGAGCATTGGTTTGGTGCATCAGCATAGAAGTAGGATCTCATATTCTCATAAGAAGTTGACATGGTTTTATTTTTAAAAATGAAGAAAATGTATTCACAGGGGCTGATTTACTTAGCCAAGAGTGAGCTGGAATTTAAATCTGTATCATTCTGCTTTCAAGTATGATCTTGCCAAAATGCACAGTGCTTTACTATCTACTGATCTTCCTCTGCATGTTTTATTTTGTGTTTCCTGCTTGTGAGCTTCTTGTTATCAACATCCTTATTGTCAATCTCTGATATGAACTTGCCCAGATTTATTTAAAATCTGAAGTCACTATCCAGTATATCATCCGGGAGGCTTTGATTCTCTCTAATCCAAATGGCAAAGTGCTTTCTCCTGGTCACTCGTTACTGTGGGATGGCTTTGCTTTCCATTCGTATGTCTTAGAACTTGAACCTTTTGGGTCCTCTGGTCAGGTGACCCCCATATTCTGTTTGAGGGCTGCATTTTATTGATAACTCATTGCTGCCTACATTGGGTACATGTGGGAAGAGCTCCAAGAGAACCTCTTCTCTTGTTGGTCAGACAAGTGGGCTAGAGAGTGAAGGGGTGGATACTTTCCTTTTCTTTTTCTGTCTTCTTCTTTTTTGTTTTTTTTTGTCTTCTGTTTTTTACTCTTCTAGACCCCAGACAATCCGATGGCAGAGAAGCAGTAACAAGGGTAATAATGGTGGTGTGACAGGTGCCTTAAACTCTCAGGGAGTGAAACTTTTTATTTGGCCATTGGAGCTGTGATCTCAGGTGCCTGGAACAAATCCTTTTTATTCTCTCTGTCCTCCTGAATCTTGGCCATTGACACCGACTCCGTTGTGGGAAGTGTGTAGCACGGTGAAAAAAAAAAACTAAAGCCAAATTTCCAGGGTCAAAGGCACCAGGGAGATCAAGGAGAGGAAGGGCCCAAGACAGTCCTCTCATTAAGTTGTGTATGAATTCCAGGGCTCTCCGCCTTGAAGCTGCAAACGCGTGGATCTGAACTCAAGCAGCATACCAAGGTCTTTGAGACCAGCATTACAGGACAGACCACTACTCGAGTCCCAGACTGGCCACTGGGTGGCGTATATGTGGGACAGAGCTGAAGAACACTGCAACGGATTTGGTAACTGAACTGACATTGGAACCACAGCCCACAGAAGATGGGTTAGAAATTGGGACCTGAAACTAGCAAGGTTAACTGCCTGCTAAAATTAAAAAATCCAACATTCTCAATTTAAAAAAGATAGAGTATCATTACATGATATTCAAAATATCCAGGATACAAGCTGAATTTGCCCAGTATATGGAGAAGCAGAAATCTCAACCTGCCAAGGGAAAAATATGACCAGCAGAGGCAATGATACAGATGTTGGAATTTTCAAAGACTTTAACCATTATAATCATAACCTATAAGTAAGGGCAGGCATACTGGAAACAGATGGAAAGATAGAAAGTGTCAGCAAAGAAATGGATATTATAAAAAAGAACGAAATTGAAAATGGAGAACCAAAAGATTCAGTGGCCAGAATAAAAAAAAATCTCTGGCTGGGCTCAGTGGCACAGTAGAAATATAAAAGAAAGGTGAGCTTGAAGGTAGATTGACAGAAATTATCTAGTCTGAACCACAGAGAGAAAAAAAAAGATAAAAAATATTGGATAGAGTCTCAGGGCTTGTGAGACAATACCAAAATGTCTAACATCCATATTATTAGAGTCTCAGAAAAAGAGGAGAGACAATATGGTTTAGCAATACATTTAAAAAAATTTGGTGACATATATAAACTGATAGGTTCAGAAAGCTCAGCAAGTCTCAAACTGGACGACCTTAAAGAAAACCACCTGAGGGACGCCTGGGTGGCTTAGTCGGCTAAGCCGACTAACACAGCTTAGAAGTAGGATCTCATATTCTCTCATATTCTCATAAGAAGTTGAGTTTGTGTTCATGAGTTTGAGTCCCGCGTCGGGCTCTATGCTGACAGCTCAGAGCCTGGAGCCTGCTTCGGATTCTGTGTCTCCTTCTCTCTCTCTGCCCCTCCCCTGCGTATCCTCTCTCTCTCTCTCTCTCTCTCTCTCTCTGAAAAATAAATATTAAAAAAAAAAAAGAAATCCACATGAGACACATCATAATCAAACAAAAAGCCAAGACAAAGAAAATCTTTACATTATAAAGTGGAATACCTATGTAACCGTGAAGCAGTTCAGAAGTAGATTTTTAACTCTCCAGGATCCCTTATGTCTCTTTCCAATCCTACCTCTTTCTCTTCCCTTGAAGGTCAACACTAATGTGACTTTTATGATAAAACTTTTCTTTTTTTTTTAATTTTTTAAAAATGTTTATTTATTTTTGAGACAGAGAGAGACAGAGCATGAATGGGGGACGGTCAGAGAGAGAGGGAGACACAGAATCCGAAACAGGCTCCAGGCTCTGAGCTGTCAGCACAGAGTCTGACGTGGGCCCCGAACTCACAGACCGTGAGATCATGATCTGAGCCAAAGTCAGAAGCTTAACCGACTGAGCCACCCAGGCGCCCCTTGTTTGCTTTTCTTTATACTTTTTACATTTACCACCTATGTACCTGTCTCTAGATTGGCCTATTTGACATTTTAAATAAATGCAATCATACTGAATATAATCTTTTGTGTCTAAATTCTTTGGCTCACCATTGTGTTTGTGAGATTCCTGTTCTTATGTCTGCCATTCACCTACTTTCATTCTGTTAGTCCATTATATAAATATACCAACCTTTTTTTATACATTCTGTTAATCATGGACATTTGAGTTGTTAACACTTTTATGCTGTTACCAATAGGTCTCTTGACATTCTTGGTGATGTATCTTCCGGCGTATGGCTACATAACTTTCTCTTGGGTTTATACCTAGGAATAGGGCTTCTGGGTCATAGGTTATGTGTATATTTATGTTTATCCAATGTATACTTTGGAAAACTATTCTACATGTTCACCAGCAGCATATGAGAGATACTGGTTCCTCCATATTGACAACAAACACTCAGTATTGACTGTCCTTTTAATTTTAGGCACGTAGGGGAAGCATTGCAGTGGTATTTTATTGTGCTTCTGTGTCCTATTTGTCAGGTGATAAAAGAGGGGAACCCTACTCCCTAAGATGTTTACTGACCACTGGATAGCTCCTTTGCAAAAGCGCTGTTCCAGTCTCATGTGGTTGCTTTTATCTTATTGATTTGTAAGAGGTCTTTATATGTTCCACATCAGTCCTAGTTCTCTGAGAAGCAGAAGCTAAGACAGAGTCGATGTGCAAGAGACTTACCGGGTGAAACACTGGTGAGGGAAAGTGGGAGGGGCCGTCCAGAATGATGCAGCTCCCGCTGCTGTGAAGGAGAGCAGAGGAAAGGAAGGAAAGAAGTTCATGGACTGCAATGTAGCTCTAAGAGACAAGACCCAGGGAGTTCTTGACTTAAAACAAGAGTAGAGATTGGAAGCTGGGGAAGGGAGTTTTGAAGAAAGTGAAGGTTTTATTAAAAATTTTTTTAATGTTTATTTTTGAGAGAGAGAGACAGAGGTTGAGCAGGGGAGGGGAAGAGGGAGAGGGAGACACAGAATCTGAAGCAGGCCCCAGGCTCTTAGCTGTCAGCACAGAGCCCAACGCGGGGCTTGAACCCACGAACACTGAGATCATGACCTGAGCTGAAGTTGGACACTTAACTGACTGAGCCACCCAGGTGCCCCTTGTTTTATTTATTTAAAGTTTATTTATTTATTTTGAGAGAGGGAGAGAGTGTGTGTGCATGTGTGCCCCCCCCCCCCCCCGCCATGAACAGGGGGAGAGAGGGAGAGATAATCCCATGCAGCCTCCACACTGTCAGCAATGAGCTTGTTGCAGGGCTCAAACTCATGAATCACGAGATCATGAACTGAGCTGAGATCAAGGTTCAGATACTTAACCCACTGAGCCACCCGGGTGCCCCAAAGGTGAAGGTTTTAAATGGTCCTTGTGGAGAATTGGAAAAATGTGTTGATTACAGAAATAGAGTAGGATCCCTGGGTGATGTTGATAAGCCTTTCGAAGGTGGTGACATGGATTTATAGTGGACTAAATTCTCTCTGTTTTGTGACTCTTGATATAAACTTTCAGGAAACTGGTTGGGGGAAGGCTTAGAATAGGATTCATTCAGCCCTGGGCAATTGCTGAGCACATGCTGAGCAGGCAAGGGTGCTGGGAAGGTAAACGTTTACAAAATGTTATGGAGGAAAACTTGCCCCACACGTCAGTTAAGTATTCTACATGTGCATCTCTGTCAGTATTTATCAGCATTAAAAATATATAAAATGAACCCAACAGTTCCATTTATTTGATTTTGATTTGGTGATTCTATTTGTTTATGCCCCTGCTTTGTTTTGGAGGAGGCTACTGCTCCATGTAAATATAAGTTCCATGCTGCCAAGGACTGTGTCTGTCTCACTCACCAGGGTACTCCTGACATTTAGCAAAGTACTATCTTTTATTAAGTGGGCCTGGAAAAAAATCCTTATTGAATGATTGAAATGGCAGAGGTACAATTCTGATTCATGTCATTTTGGTCTTTTGGCACACCACGCAGGAGAGGAATGGATGAAGGACAGTGATACTCTTCTCTCAGCTTTAAGGGAGGAGATGAAAGGCCCCCCCTTCTGAGCACAGAAGATGCTCCATAAATGTTGTTGATTCTTGTTGGTGTTGTTCAGCCAGCAATTTCTCTAAAGACGCTGACCCTCCAGTGTCAGTTCCTGAAATATCCTAACTCCCCTTTCCTCCTGACAATTTATAGTTTCTCTGTTGAGACACTAGAAAGATACTGGGCACTTGTAAGAGGCACAATAGAAGCCACTTCCTTGTGAGACCGAAATTGTAGTCAGGGGACTAATTAAATGATGGTGTCAACGTTGTTCTGACCTGTGAACGAGGCACAAACTCCAGTGAGTGATCCCCATGAGGGAGAATTAGTCTCCCCTAGAGAGGCAGAAAGCACATGGCACTGACTGTCCCTGTGCTGTCACTCCCAATTTCCCTTATAAAAACCCTGTCCAGTGGAAGGAAAAAGCTTTTCTCAGAGACTGTGCTGGTGAATATCCTTAGCAGAAAGCAGAGCTAATGAACCGGTTACTCTGTCTAAAGAAGGCAGACAATGGAAAGTGGTGGTTGCATTGGAAAGGGCATAGGCTGGGGTGATATGTGACCTGGGTTCCAGCCACACCTCTGTCACGGGTCACCCATGTGACCTTGGCTCAGTGCATCTATATCTAAGATCTCTCTGAGTCTGAAATCCACCGTCTTTAAAATAGAGAATTGGAAACGATGATTTTAAATCCCATCAGGTTCTTAAGCAGACAAAAGGGAAATGGATGACAAAACAATTCCGGCTTCTTGTAAATGAATGACCGACATTTGTGTTTTCACTTCGTACTATTCTAAGAAACCTTCAGGGGCGCCTGGGTGGCTCAGTTGGTTGAGTGTCTGACTTTGGCTCAGGTCATGATGTCACAGCTTGTGAGTTCAAGCCCCGCATCTGGCTCTATGCTGTCAGCTCAGAGCCCGCTTCAGATCCTCTGCCTTTCCCCCTGCCCCACCCCCGCGTCTCAAAAATAAATAAACATTAAAAAAAAGAAACCTTCAGCTCAGATGAGTTTCGGTAATTGATAGCACCTGCTTCGTCTGTGCTTTGCCTCAATGTTTAAAACATTCTAATCTCATCCAGCAGTTTAATCACATGAAACAGTGAAATTTGGGATGATACATTGGAGCTGATCTGGATGATCCTTTAAGAACTCTTCCAGATCCACCTTTCTGTGATGTTAGGAGGTAAAAACAAAGCACAACACAACACCTGGAGACCTGTTGTTGTCCTCAGATCCAGTCAATGTAAGTTTTCTGTAATCTGTTTTTGAAAACTAAAGAAAAATGCAACTCAAAACTGTGGTGGGATAATTTTACTAAAATTCTCATTACTTTCCACACAATAATTTTGTTTCTCATGGATAACTCAAACAGGAGACTTTTTTTTTTTTTTTTCTGGCTAGCTTTTTAACAAATAATTTATTTTGTATTCCCACAAATTGCAGAGATGAATCAGCTTAACATTTTTATTTTTGGGCTGAATTCTGTGCTATTCATACCAATTTGCATTTTCTCTATTGTGCTCTGTATGGGGATCAGTATTAGCTCATTTTTTAAATATTTATAATATTATAGTTTTGAATATAATTAGCTATATTCAATACAACTAATTTAGTTTTGAACGTATCCACTTAGGTCCTTGGGTATTTAAGCCACATAATGAGTTTGTTGTCCATGGTGTTAATGATGGTGATTTTAGAGATGCCATTTATTGAATGTATATTGCATCCAGGCTCTGTACAGACACCCGGGATGCCCTGTTATCATTTACTGCTCTCGGCAACCTCAAGGTATAGCAGTTCTTTTGTTTTCATTTTATTTTTATCTATTTATTAAATTTTTAAAATGTTTATTTTTAAGAGAGAGAGAGAGAGAGAGAGCGCCTGAGTGGAGGAGGGGCAGAGAGAGAGGAAGACAGAGAATCCAAGGCAGGCTCCAGGCTCTGAGCTGTCAGCACAGAGCCTGATGCGGGCTTCGAACCCGCAAACTGTGAGATCATCACCTGAGCCAAAGTCGGACATTTAACTGACTGAGCCACCCAGGCGCCCCCATTTTCATTGTATAAATAAGAAGATTGAGGCTTTGAGAAGTTGTTCACAGAGGAAGGCAGAGGAAGGATTCACACCCAGATAAGCTTACACGACAGTATAGTGCAGTGAAGCCCACAGCATCTGTAGCAAGACTGCCTGGGTGCAAGCCCCACCTCGGCCACTTCCTAGCTGAACATGCTTCTGTGGGTTGCTCATATGTGTTTCACTTTCTTCCTCTGGAAAAGGGGGATGAAAACAGCAGTCTACTTCAAGGGGATAATGTGAGGATTAAACGAGCTGATATACGTAAAGCACTTAGGAACGTGCTTGGCAAAAACTGCATGCAACCCAGGGATTTGCTCTTATCACCCCTGTCTGTGTTCTTGGCCATCACGTTTTACTCTGAAAAGGTCCCCATTGGACTCATCACTTACAGAAGCAACTTTGCCTTCTTGAACTAAGACTGGGAGAGAGAAAAGGAGGGGGCAGCTTCCTGATCAACCCAGGAATCTTCTCCCCAGTATTTCTTATATCTCTTATATCTGGGTGTCTCTTCCTCTGACACTTAAACGTTCTCCCTTAATTCTTATCATACTGAACATCAGGTTGCCAGCAAGTTGGAAGATTTAGCTACTTTAAGGAGGCCTATGTTTCCAGGAAAGTAATAGATTGCTGGTGGGTAGGCTTAGTGTCAATTTTTTGTTTAAAAATTTTTATAAATGTTTACTTTTGAGAGAGAGAGAGAAAGAGAGAGAGAGAGAATGAGTGGGGGGTGAGGGTCAGAGAGAGAGGGAGACACAGAATCGGAAGCAGGCTCCAGGATCTGAGCTGTCAGCACAGAGCCCTATGCGGGGCTCAAACCCACGAACCACAAGATCATGACCTAAGGCAAAGTTGGACGCTTAACTGACTGAGCCACCCAGGTGCCCCAGGTTTTTGTTTAAAACCAGGGTAGGCAAAGGGATTTTCTTGCTATCACTAAGAGAAGAAAGGGTGAGTAGGAATATCCTACCTTGTAGCTGGTTAAGAGGGAGCATCTGTTCTTCCTGCCCCTGGAGCTTCCTTTAATGAATAGGCAGATACTCATTACTTAATAGAATCTTCCACAGATGCTCAACAAACTTTTACTTTAAAGGAAGTCCTTCCTACAGATGCGGAAGGACTAGTAGCTTTTAACTAGAAGGATTTCACTGAGCCCAGGGAAAGCAAAACCAGAAGCATATAAAACGTGTAAAGCAAGGGGCAAGAGTAATTTAAGTTTGGCTTCCTGGATGTGATGCTGCCCACAGCATGGGTTCTGAGTGGGAGGGGGTGAGCAGGGAAAGAACCAGGAAGTCGGGGAGGTCTTCAGCTGCAGCCGATCAGCTTGTCTCAGATTTGCTTCTGTTTTACATCAGTTTGTGTTGCCATCAGAAACACTGACAGAAAGTGTAGCAACCTTCATTGAAAAGTTCAAGAAGAAAGACTGAATTCAAAGGATGTGGACTAAACATGCAGAGTTTTCAGGAGATCCTAAATGTTCATGGTTTTCTCAGGTGCCATTGCATCTATGTGGAACCATCCTGAAAATTGTCAGAGGCATACTCTAGTGGAAAATCAAGGTCTGCCAAATGTTCGGTTTTAGCAGTAATGAAACTAATATTTAGTTGTTTTCACGTAAGAACTTAGAAATCTACTGCCCAGTGATGCAAAAGTCAACAATAGACATATGCTCATATTTTGTGGTTAACAAAGTGAATTGATCCAAAAATATTGGAATGGAAAGAGTTAAGAGGGACAAAGGGAAGCGAGTGTGTCTGAAGAAAATCTGGTAGCACCTTCCCCCACCCTGTAATTAGTTCTCTTATGTTTGTGTTTTCCTCTTGACTTTCTAGGCAATACCGTACCTGCATTCTCACTGTCCTTGGGCTATATGGAAATGCCACACAATATCACAGAGTTTTTCATGCTGGGACTCTCACAGAAGCCAGAGATACAGAGAGTCCTCTTTGTGGTTTTTTTGATCATCTATGTGGTCACCGTGTGTGGCAACATGCTCATTGTGGTCACCATTACCTCCAGTCCCACCCTGGCTTCCCCCATGTATTTTTTCTTGGCCAATCTGTCCTTTATTGATACCTGTTATTCTTCCTCTATGGCCCCTAAACTCATTGCGGACTCCTTGTGTGAGGGGAGAGCCATCTCTTTTGAGGGTTGCATGGCTCAGCTCTTTGGGGCCCATTTCTTGGGAGGTGTTGAGATTATTCTGCTCACGGTCATGGCCTATGACCGCTACGTGGCCATCTGCGAGCCTCTGCACTACACGACCACCATGACCAAGCATCTCTGTGCCCTGCTGGCGGGGGTGGCTTGGCTGGGGGGCTTCCTGCATTCACTGGTTCAGCTCCTCCTGGTCCTTCAGCTGCCCTTCTGTGGGCCTAACGTGATCAATCACTTTGTCTGCGACCTGTACCCCTTGCTGGAGCTCGCCTGCACCGACACATATGTCATTGGTGTCCTGGTGGTGGCCAACAGTGGTGTGATCTGCCTGTTGAACTTCCTCATGCTGGCTGCCTCCTACATTGTCATCCTGCATTCCTCGAGGTGCCACAGTGCCGAGGGGAGGCGCAAAGCCCTCTCCACCTGTGGGGCCCACTTCACTGTTGTCGCCCTGTTCTTTGTGCCTTGTGTATTTACTTATATGCGGCCATAGTCTACTTTGTCCATGGACAAAAACATGGCAGTATTTTATGGTATTCTGACACCTATGCTGAATCCACTCATTTACACCCTGAGAAATGAAGACGTAAAAAATGCCATGAGAAAGCTCTTCATTAAGAAACTACATGTACGTAATGAGTGGTAAAGCAGGAAGTAGAAATGACTTTATGTCTGTAAGTGTAACAAACCAAAACTCGTTTTGACTACTGAATATCACCTTATTCCGTTATGTCTATCTGTTCATCTTCATAGGCTTTTATGGTTTAGTCTTTTTACTTGAATTGCATAGTTTGGTTATAAAACAACCGTATAAGACGTATGTGGCATGAATCATTATTATCCCTGTTTTAGAAATGAAGAAACTTTGTCTCTTGATGTGATTGGTTAATCAAGGTTATCCGGCTGTGAAGTACCTAAGCCAATACCCCAAATCGGTTGTTTTTGGTCCATCATTCAGCTCTTTCACTAGCGATCCATGGTATGTCATTCCAGTCTGTGTGATAATGGAGCTATAGAAATGTGAGGCAAAATACAACGTAAGGCAAATAACTTCTTGCTTAGCTGTGGCTAGCAGTCTGTATGCATCCAGGCAGGCTTCTCTTCCTTCTTATCACCCTGTATGACATCCCTGGCATAGCTGCTGTTCTAGAAGACCTTCGCTCTGGAGACAGATCAACCTGAGTTTCTGTCCTATTTCCCGTGCTTACTTGTGGCATGACCTTGAGAAAGTGACCAAACATCTAGCAGCCTCTGATGCCTGTCTTTAAAATAAAGACATAGATGATACATATCTAAAGTGTTACTGTGAGAATTAAATTAGAAAATCGATGTCAAATTCAGAATCCAGTTTCTGGCACATATTCCCACAATGTTTTATTTTATATGTTCCTCAACCTTTCCCTAATCTTCCATACAGAGGCTGCCTTCCTTCACTTTTCTATCTCTACTAGGTGTGAAAATAATGCTGTGCTTAGAGTAGATGACTTTGTTTTTGGCCAGTGATTATTTTTCCTAACTCCCTGTTTCAGATTCCAAGGGATGCTGGGGTTCTGGAATCTGAAATGTACATCCGTGTTTGCTCTGTTCTTTTCCTGGTTTTATGAACTCTGACGAGACCCTTTCTCAGGCTTCATTCTTTAAGAGTGTAGGCTCTCATAATTTCCAAAAAGCTTTTGTTTCACAGTATGTAATTCACCATGTTGCAACATACCCACTTTTTATGCTTGTACCAAAAAAGAAACTAGAAGTTAATATGAAAGTTTGTCTACTACAAGTATTCACAATTAGTGTCCAAGAACTGATTCAGGAGCTCATTAGAAAATAGTTATTGCTTTACCCTCAAACCTCTATGTCTCACAAAAATAACAGTTGCCGAGTTCTTAGGGAAAATAAATGTTGCCTTCTTTCATTTTGTCGCATTCTGATAGTCTAGTTAAAAAATTAGGTATAAGGAGGGGTGCCTGGGTGGCTCAGGTCTGACTTCGGCTCAGGTCATGATTTCGTGGTTTGTGGGTTTGAGCCCCGCATTGGGTTCTATGCTGACAGCACAAAGCTCAGAGCCTGTTTCAGATTCTGTGTCTCCCTCTCTCTCTGCCCCTCTCCAGCTCATGCTCTGTCTCTCTCTCTCAACAATAAATAAATGTTAAAAAAAATTTAAAAAACTAGGTGTAACGAGACCTTGAATTTTATACCTATTCATTTCTGCTGTTAAGATAATAAAAGTATGATTGAGCCTGTATTCCAATTAGCTAATAAATATGAAACCATGGTGAGGGTCACTAAAAACAGCCTATTGTTTTCTCGAATTTGCCACAATTTTATCTCAAGGAGACTTTCTAGAAAAGCATACTTACTTCAGTTGAAATTTGATAAGCACCTTTTTGTACAATTACCAACTAGCATAATGAACTGATCTAAGTGCTCCCCCCACTTTTTTTAAATCCCTTGTTTTTATTGCCTGAGTCATGATTAATAATGGCCCAACCAACTTACAAGTGCTGCTTATTTTTGAAAACGTTTCAACTTGCTAGAATAAATACATGAGTAAATATCACCAGAAGTTTTCTATATGATTTCAAAATTACTACTAATCTTGTTCACAAAGGTAGCGGTGTCTCCATCTTGGGGTCTATGATAAAACCTCTTTCTCCCCAAATACATATTTATTTTAAAATTCAGAATGTAGGAAAACAAAGGTGAACAATACACACATGTGCACGCGCACACACACACACACGTGCATGTGTAAATCCACCTATAAGACATTACCCAGTGAGAGTTGCCATCAGTGTTTTGCTAGATATCCTGGTTATCAGCTTTTCCTCCTCCTCCACCTCCTCCCTCCAGTCTTCTATTAACTTGGTTAAGCCTCTGCCATCCTAAAGGGTACCCTCTGGGGCTAAATGATTTCTTTGTTCACTTATAAGGCATCTTAAACAAACTTTTCGGATCCTTGGTTTCCATGTCCAAGAATAAGCATTTTAATCCTTAGTGTATGCCCTTGTGGAAGTACCATGTGTGTGAAGACCACAGCACCTGACAGGTTGATAGACGTCTAATAAATGATGGTGCCCCCGCCAACGGGCAGCAGAAGAAGAAAGGCTGGAGCTAGTTTAAGCTTCCAAATTTTAAGTACTGTTGAAAATATCCATGTGGCGTCAAAACAGAACTGCATGTGAGATTTTATTCCACAGCTTATTGTTAGTACTGGCAAGCTACTTAAAAAAGTAGTATTTAGGGGGCGCCTGGGTGGCTCAGTCGGCTGAGCATCATGACTTCGGCTCAGGTCATGATCTCAGAGTCTGTGAGTTCGAGCCCCGCATCGGGCTCTGTGCTGATGGCTCAGAGCCTGGAGCCTGCTTCCGATTCTGTGTCTCCCTCTCTCTCTGCCCCTTCCCTGCTCATGCTCTGTCTCTCTCTGTCTCAAAAATAAATAAAAACATTAAGAAAAAAAAAGTAGTATTTTGGGGCCCTTGGGTGGCTCAGTTGGTTGAGCGTTCACTCTTGATTTTGGCTCCAACCCATTGTTTCCCAATTCATGAAACAGGGAAATCAGGTCATGATCTCATGGTTTGTGAGTTCAAGACCTGCCACGGAGCCTGCTTGGGATTCTCTTTCACTCTCTCTCTCTCTCCCTTCCCCTGCTCTTGCAGACACACACACACACTCTCTCTCTCTCTCTCAAAATAAACAAAATAAAAATAACAATCATAATAAAAAGTAAAAAGTAACAGGTAAAATTAATTAAAAAATAGTTTGTCACCTCTTGAACTTTCTTCCCTCAGTGAAGTTTTTCTTTTTTAATAGATGACAGCAGGATGAGTACATATTCATATCAAACATATTTACTATTTTTTATTTATTAGAGGAAAGTACTACTATATAAGCCACAAGCCACTCCTTTATGTACAGACTATTGCAGATGGAGGAAAAAATAATTGCAAAGAAATTTCCTGTTATGTGGGAATCAAAACACTCATGCGGTTACAAATTATTGACCAGTGCTTAGCTGGTTCTTTGTGGACTCGTACATTTTCAGCCTGGTCTATCTATGAAGGCAAGTCCACTTTCAAATGAGTTCAAACAATGGAGGCCAAATGGTTTCAAGAAGAAAATTCCAAATATTAGAATAAAAATTTTAGTTTGTTGTCTGGTTATGTTAAAGAGATACAAAATGGGTTTGGTAACACACAGAGGCTGTGGGTCAGACAGGCTTAGATAATGAATTCTGATTCAAGCAAATTTTAGCTAATTGATCTTGAGCTATATAATTACCCTCTCCAACCCATTGTTTCCTAATTCATGAAACAGGGAAATCATTGCCGTTACTGGGCTAGAGTGAGGATTGAATAACAAAATGTGAATACAAAACACTTTGCACCTATTAAGCAGTCAAAATGGAAAAAGCTGTCACGATTATATACTAGAATTGTTTTATTGCTGTTCACACCATCCTGTGGGTAGGGTCACCATTGTGTTCAAATAATGAAATGTTTCAAACAGAGGTAAGTCCCACAATTTGAGGGCTAAAATGAATTAACGAAAGAAAGAATGGCAGAAATTTGTTGCCTCCAAAACATAAAATGAGTCCTTAGGTCAGGATGTTATTCACAGAAGGTGCTCAACAAACATAAGCTGTCATCACCATCATCCTCATGAGAATCGTCATCCTTATTTTTACTTGTTCCTATTCCATCCCATCTTTCTTGGGAATGACAGCTAGATCTTTAAAAGAGAAGTTTGACATTTTAAACATACCTATTGCTTGCATATATTTACAAGTTGGTCACTCACAGGAAACTATGGCAAAACATCTGTTTTTTATAATTTACTATTGAAGAATAACTGAAATACAATGTTATATTAGTTTCAGGTATACAACAGGGATTCAACAGTTCTGTACATTACTCAGTGCTCACCACAGTAAGCGTGGTCACCATCTGTCACCATACAACAGTATTGCAATATTATTGATTATATTCCTATGCTGTACTTTTCATCCCCTTGACTTATTTATAACTGGAGGTTTGTACCTTTTATCCCCCGTACCTATATCACCCTTACCCCACCCATCTCCCTTCTGGAAACTATCACTTTGTTTTCTTAAGAGTCTGGTTGTTTTGGGGCACTTGGGTGGCTCAGTTGGTTAAGCGTCTGACTCTTGATTTCGGCTCTGGTCATGATCTCACAGTTTGTGGGTTTGAGCCCCGCATCAGGCTCTGCACTGGCAGTGAGGAGCCTGCTTGGGATTCCTTGTCTCCCTCTCTTTCTGCCCTCTCCCTTACTCACGCATGCTCTCTCTCAAAAATAAATAAATTTTTAAAAAAGAGTCTGCTTGTTTGTTTTGGAAAAACATTTTTTAAAGGCCTGCATATAGAGTGAGATCTGACCTGATATAAAGTTCTGAGAACATGAGAAATGTCAGCATCACACGATATTCGAATCCCTGATTGTGAAATCACCTTCTGAGGTCAAGTTTCGGAGCTCTTCCTTGGGCATCGCAAGCTCTGTACAGAGATAGGTCTGTTGGTCACTGCTGCTGGGCTCTCCCTTCTCCTTTTTTCAGAGCACAGGGTCCCTCATTAGTGACAGCATTTGAAATAAGTTCTGCTCAGGCATCTCACAATCGGTCCAACCGGCTCCCCTATTTGTAACCGCAGAGATGTTTAAGGGCATTTTTACTCCAGAATAGGGAGTCGGTGGTGGGCTAGCTTCTAGTGTCCAGAGATCCTCACAGGTCCCGTTAGTTTCCTTGCTGGGATGGTAACTCACCATTATGCTGTCCCTACTCATAAGTGGATGCCATTTATGACTTATTTTGAAGTAACGTGGGGCTGGGGCTGAAGTACAGATGTTTGGTCCTCCAGTGATCATGGTTGGTGAATGACAGTGGCAATGTTCTTGGGCTCTGGTGAGCAACTGTAGTTCCTGGCATACTTTCTGTGCTGGTGACATCTCTGAAGGCTGTAACCGTGTCTGAGCAATTTCACTAATTTTCAGCTGACTCTTTTTTTTTTTTCAACCGAAATCATTTAATGCTTACAATTTAAGAAAGTATGTAATGTTTTTTGTCCATTTTACAGGCCAAAAAAATCAGTAGAGAGATGAAGTAACTTGCTTACATTTACAAGGCTAATTAACACAGCAGATGAGATGAGAAATCAAGCCTATTTGATCTAAAGCTCTTAATCTTTGATTTCAAAGCATCTGACTATTTCTGAATCTCTCTTAGAATTTCATTATGTACATGTTATGAATTCTTTTCTATAATCTGGATCTGTGGTCATTGTTCGGTTTCGCTACACAAAGTTGGTTCATATATCACTGATAATTTCCTGCCACAGCTGTTCAAAGTCATCGTTTCCTTTGTCCACATCTAAAACACAACTTTAGGGGCACCTGGGTGGCTCAGTCAGTTAAGTGTCTGACTTTGGCTCAGGTCATGATCTCATAGTTCATGGGTTCGAGCCCCGCGTCGGGCTCTGTACTGACAGCTCAGAGCCTGGATCCTACTTCAGATTCTGTATCTCCCTCTTTCTCTTCCCTTCCTTCACTTGTGCTCTCTCTCAAAAATAAATAAACATTAAAAAAAACATGACTTTAATGTACAGGTAATTTCTGCCTTAACTCTGCAGACTTGATCAATTATATTTCTTTTGCACCAGCCAATTTTTCTTCCAATTGTTTCTGCAGACAATTGTATATTACAGAAAATGGTGGCAATGTAATTTCTACAAAAGTACCTTTGTGTGCCAGTATTCTCTTCGTGGGATTGTGATAAGTAAAGAGATTTTTATTGCTGTGATGAGAGAACATCTCTGAACCTCTTAAATTTACTACGATAAGAAAAAGTATACTTGGATGAAAGTACTTGAAGACTCCCTGCTGTTGAATACTTTTTTTCACATGCAGTTTCTTTTTGTCTTTTAAACTAAAACTTCATTCTAGCTGTAGCACTGGGTGTAAAGAGTGTTCAGGACTATTGACGCTGATCTGTTTCACATCTCCAATCAGGGCAACATTATGACTTCTGTGGCCTGCTGGTAATTTTGTCCTCATGAGCCCTCCTCCTCCATTAAAAATATTACAAATTATATTTTATAACTGCATTGATATAAAGATGACTATAGTCCAAGTTGGATTTGGATTACATTCATTGTTTTCTTATTTTAAAAGAAATTAAACATTTCAAGGGCTCCTAAAATTATTGTAGGCCCTAGGCACCATGCCTACTGTGTCTTAATGGGTATGTCGACCCTGCCCAGGACATACGTGCTCCTGAAGAAATCTGATCCAGGCAGCAAAATTGACTGCCCCGAGTTTGATCAGGGAAATAAATCTCTATTTAAGAAAGGGAATAAATGTCTATAAATCACTACTAGATGTTTTTAGGTAAAGACTCTAATCACAAAATTCATTTATCACTGTTTTTCATTATTTGCCCCCAGAGTTTCTTCATGACATTTTTCACTTCTGCATTTCTGAGGGTGTAGATTAAAGGGTTCAGCATGGGAGAGACTATCGTACAAAACACAGTCACAGCTTTGTCAGTGGGGAAGGAGGTCATGGGTCTCAGGTACAGGAATGAACAAGGTACAAAGAATAAGATGACAACGGTGACATGAGAGGCACAGGTAGACAGGGCTTTGCGACGCCCTTCAGAGCTATGAGTCCTCAGTGAGTGCAGGATGACAACATAAGAAGCAACCAGCATAGAAAAAATGAGCAAACACAGTGATCCACTGTTGGCAGCAATCAGGGGCCCCAAAGTGCGAGTGTCTGTACAGGCTAGCTCCAGGAGAGGTATTAAATCACACATAAAATGGTCAATAACATTGGGGCCACAGAATGGTAACTGGACCATGAACAAAATCTGGATTCCTCCATGAAGAAAGCCTAAAATCCCAGCCATTCCCACGAAGAAACCACAGACAGGTCGGCTCATGATGGTCATGTAATGCAAGGGCTTACAGATGGCTACATAGCGGTCATAGGCCATGACAATTAACAAGATGATCTCAGCTCCAGCGAAGAAATGTTCTGCAAAGAGCTGAGTCATGCAGCCATTGAAGGAGATGGTGTTCTTCTCAGAGATCAGGTCATAGATCATTTTGGGTGCTATGGAAGAAGAGTAGAAACCATCTATAATAGACAAGTAGGACAGGAAAAAGTACATGGGAGAACCCAGGGCTGGGCTGATGAAGATGGTGACGGAGATGAGCAGGTTACCTGCCAGTGTGATCAAGTAAGTGATTAACAACACAGCAAATAAGAATTTCTGCAGTTCTGGATTCTGGGTCAAGCCCAGCAAAATGAATTCTGTTACATTGCTCATCCTTTCCATGGATTCAGCTTGGGCTGTGAGCACATGGTCCATCTGGAGAGATCACAGAATTTCTGAGTAATATTTTTCATTCAACACTAAAAGTTTCCATCACCTCTGTAGTCCTGGCCTCTGGGATTGATGGAACCACAGCTTCCACTCACCTCTGCCACTTTGGAGACAGTTATAAAGAAGACTAGAAAGAGGTTAGATTTCTCTTATTCATATAAATTGAATATTAACAATATGTTACAAACACCAGAATAAAAGCAAAGTGTTAATATGTATGTTGACTTATGATGGACTTCCAAACTCTCTTTCTGGCTCTAAACCCTCACAGGTGGCTTTCTTTCGCTGTTTTTGGGGCAAAGTTTGTCAATAACAATGATTTTGAAGTTATATTTGCCCACTGGCACGAATATTTATAGATATATGGACACAATATTCTTTAAAAAGTCAACTGTATATCAGATAGGAAAGTGCCAAGCCTTACTATATCTATACCAGCAGTGTTCTTTGAGGTATGATTCCTTTCTGCCAAATGAATGCATGTACACACAGAGAGCTGCAGATGGGGTTTTCCCTCTTCAAAATGCCAAGGAACTGTCTTCATAACAGCTCATTGAGCAGCATTTACTCAGTAGCCCTGGATGTTGTGTCTGGCTCCAAATGGCTCTTACACAGTCACTCTTCCCACATCTTTGGATATAAATATACAATTGGTACAAAGTTTCCTTAAAAGTTCTCAATATTTCTTAAATGGATTTTCTGTGTAACTGGTCTTTCATTACATAAAAAATGAGGCTCTGGATTAGATATATAATACCACTCACATTTTACAAATGGAATTAGATGAGTCATAAAGTTTCCCTGGATTTCCTATTGATGAGACAGAAATGTTAAGGTCGTCTAAGATAATACAATTTTTTTCTTTTGGCGTAAGTTTAATCAATTAAGATAAATTTGAAATTTTCATTGCTAATTGGTGGAAAAAGTGGAATATATACAAGAATATATTCTTTTTTTTTAATGATCTGTACATGGATTTTTAAAAGTGATTACATGTTACAAAAGATCACAGCATATCTTATTCCTTCTCCCCCTCTTTTTCTCCTTTCTCAAATCCCTGCCAAAAAGCATAACAACATATTTTTCCTCAAAACTTTCTGGACACAGAAATCAGCATCATGATCATTCAGCTTCAATAAAGGTGAGGAAGGATATCTTTATCTTTAGTTTTACAGAACGCTGTCTCCTTAGTTGTTTCTTCTCTACCCATGGCTCCTATAGGTGGTAACTATGTGCTTAATCATTCTTAATTTAATTCACAAATTCTAACTTCAATGTGGCAACATGGAAGTCATGAAAAGGGGAAACAATTTCAAATAATCACATATAAAACCTACCGAAGCAATCTATTTCTACATACACGTTGACCACAATGTTGTTTCAGTGACCTTAAGAGTTCTCAAAAGCGTCTTGTCTGACAGCATTACAGATCGTGTTTTCTACTGCTATTTTCATGTCATCAAGCTCAAATTCATTTTTAGAGAATAAGATTACCTTCGATTCAAAGAATCTAATTGTAAAGCCTATTCAGTGAAAATAATTTGGCTTAATTAAGTTAACTCTTAAAATTTGGGGAAAAAGATTTAGTTATTACTGACCTGGATCTAGTTGATTGTGAATTCCAGTTTTTAGATTGAACTCAGTCATTGTTTTCTTCCCCTGGGGGCATAGCCCCCCAGCTGCAAATACACTCTATAAACTAACAAGTGGGACACTGGAATTCTCTCTCTACACAGCTCTTCCAGTCTTGGACACTTTCATTTATTTTCGTTCCCATTATCAATCTGAATTTACTCAGAAAATGAGCTGTTTGAGTTAGGAAACTGCAGTGGCTCTAGATTTAATTTCTATTCACTTTCTTGGCCTCCTGTGGAAGTATAAACACATCTCCAAAATACGTAAGTTTTTCAGATCTCAGAACTGTATTCAATCTATAATAAAAACAATGGGAACAATGAAAAATTCTTCAAATCAGAAAAAGCGAGTGTATGAAACTATAAAATGTAGAAGTGCATCAGATCCAGTTGATTGGATGTTGTTTTTTTCCCCAAATCCTGCCAAATTTATGTTTCCCAAGAAGTCCATGAACAGTGTGGTGAGAATTCTTTCTATTCCTGATTTAAGCTCTCCTTTTAACCCTAAGTGTGGGAACAGTGTCTCCCATATAAACCTTAAGTCTGTTAGTGAACGTGCTTGGCTATTGTCATTTACTTAAATCTCCTGTAATTCTTCATCGACTCTAGAGAAATATTTAAATAGACATTCACAACGGGCAGGGTTTGGTAAGGCATTGACCTCTCAAGTCCTCAGAGGATTCGTAATTGGTCCTGTTGGAATTTTTGCTGGAAGCAAAGCATCCACAAACATCATTAGAGGCCAGTTTATTTTTGTATTTTTGTTTTATTTTTTCTCCAACTTTTTGTTTAAATTCTAGTTAGTTAACATACAGCACAGTATTGGTTTCAGGAGTAGAATCCAGTGATTTATCACATATAACACCCAGTGCTCATCATAACAAGTGCCCTCCTTAATACACATCACCCATCAAGCCCATCCTCCACCCACCTCCCTCCAGCAAGTCTCAGTTTGTTCTTTCATTTTCGATCTTTAAGGACCTCTCACAGTTTGTTTACCTCTCTTCCCCCCACCACCATATGTTCATCTGTTTCTTAAAGTCCACAGATGAGTGAAATCATATGGTATCTTTCTTTCTCTGACTTACTAATTTCGCTCAGCATAATACACTCTAGTTCCCTCTACACCACTGCAAATGGCAAGGTTTCATTCTTTTTGACGGCTGAGTAATACTCCATTATATATATGTGTGTGTGTGTGTGTGTGTGTGTGTGTATTTGTGTGTGTTTATATATATATTTGTGTGTGGGGCGCCTGGGTGGCTCAGTCGGTTAAGCGGCCGACTTTGGCTCAGGTCATGATCTCGCAGTCCGTGAGTTCGAGCCCTGCATCGGGCTCTGTGCTGACAGCTCAGAGCCTGGAGCCTGTTTCAGATTCTGTGTCTCCCTCTCTCTCTGCCCCTTCCCCATTCATGCTCTGTCTCTCTCTCTGTCGCAAAAATAAATAAACGTTAAAAAAATATATATATATTTGTGTGTGTGTGTATATATATATACACACACACACACACATATACGTATATATATATGGTGTATATATATGCCATATCTTCTTTATCCACTCATCAGTTGATGGACATTTGGGCTCTATCCATAGCTTTGCTATTGTTGATAATGCTGCTATAACCATAGTGTTTCTGGCTGTAGTTTAGGACGAGAGTGATGAGGTAAGTTGGAAAGCTTCATGATAAAACTTTGTTGTTCATTTTGATATTGGTGAGCCTGGCACAGGATAGGGGATGGTTTTAGGCACAGGCCAGAGTTCAGAGAATGGATTTCTCTCTGAAAACCTGACTGTTCTAACTAATATGGTCGTCCTAACAATGGAAATACCAATTTTCAAGGTTATGTGCCATGTTACCCTGGGCAACTGTGCCATTTTTAATTCTCAGCCACCAAAGATTGGGTAAAGATTGTCATGATGAGTTCAGGGGAATATAGCTTTTCTCTCTACCCCACACAGAAGGAATTGTGGAGATTTACAGTAAAGTATAGTGCCTCCACATGGTAGCCATTGAAAAAAATCACACTTAGCCAAACATTATGTATAAAGACATTCAGAAGTAAAGGTTAGAAACACTATAAAAAGGAGGCTCCGCTCTAATCTCTCCCTCAGCTTTTGAGGTGTTGAAGAGTTGGCTGAAATCCTGCACAGAATCACCTTTTAAAAAAATCAACCTTTACCTTCAAAGCAAGCTGATATGCTCCTGAAGTCCAGAACCAAAAAGGGAAGCAGTGCCTTTAGCTCTGTCCTCAGCAGCTACTTTTGTTCCTTTGTTTCCTGCCAACCTCACTCACAGTCTGTCCCTCTCCCTTGTTTTATTTTAATTGTGGTAAAATATACATAATATAAAAGTTGCCATTTTAACCATTTTCAAATGTACGGTTCAGTGGCAGTAAGTGCATTCACACTGTTGTGCAAACATCGCCATCAGCCATCTCCAGAACTTTTTCGTCTTCCCACACTAAAAATCCATCTCCATTGATCAATCACTGCTCATTTCTTCCTTCCCTCAGCCCCTGGAAAAACGCTGTCTGCTTTCTGCTTCTATGAGTTGAACTATTTTAGATATTTCATGTAAATGGAATTGGGCAGTGTTCTATCACTGGTTTATTTCACTTAGACTAATAACCTTAAGTTTCATCCTCAAGTTTCATTTGTCACAGATGACAGAATTTTGTTCCTTTTTAAGGCTGAAAAGTATTCTATGCAGTATATCTATACTACATTTCTTTTTTTTTAAAGCATTGCCTCTGTTGATGGACATTTAGGTTGTTTCCACATCTTAGCTATTGTGAACAATGCTGAAATGGACGTTGGGGTGCAAATAATTTCTTGAGGTCCTGATTTCAGTATTTTTAGATAAATACCCAGAAGTGGGATTGCTGGATTATATGGTATTCTATTTTTAATTTTGTGAGAAACCTCCATACTGTTTTCCATAGTGACTCTGGCAATTTATATTCCTGTCCGCGAACAGAGGTTTTCTTTTCTTCATATCCTTGCCAATACTTGTTATCTCTTGTCTTTTTGACAATAGCCATTTTAACAGGTGTGAAATGATATATCATTGTGATTTTGATTTGCTTTTCCCTGATGGTTAGTAATGTTGAGCATCTTTTCATTTGCTTATTGGCCATTTTTACAAATTCTTTGTGGTAATGTATATTCAAGTTCTTTGCCTTTTTAAAAATTGGGATATTTTTGCTATTGAGTTGTACAAATTCTTTGTATATATTTGACATTAACCCCTTATTAAATATATGGTTTGCAAATATTTTTTCCCTTATGTGGGTTGCCTTTTTACTTTTTTGTTTCCTTTGTTGTACAGAAGATTTTTAGTCTGCTGTGGTCCCATTTGTCTATTTTTTGCCCTTGTTGTCTGTTCTTTTGGTGTCATACCCAATAAATCATTGCCCATCCCATGTTACAAAGATTTTCTGCTGTGTTTTCTTCTAAGAGTTTTATAGTTTTCGGTCTTTTGTTTTAAGTCCATTTTGAGCTGACTTTTGTGAAGGTGTAAGATAAAGATTCAATTTCATTCTTTTGAAAGTGGTTATCCAGTTTCCCCAGCACCATTTATTAGGAAACCTATTTTTCCCCCATTGTGTATTCTTGGCACCCATGTCAAAGATCAGTTGACCATGTGTATATGGATGGGTTTATTTGTAGGTTCTCTATTCTATTCCATTGGTCTATACGTCTTTATGCCAGTACCATACTATTTTAATTACTATAGCTTTGTAATATAGTTTGTAATCAGGAAGTGTTGTGCTTCTGGCTTTGTTCTTCTTCTTTCTTTGTCTACTGTGGTTCCATATGAATTTTAAGATTGTTTTCTCTATTTCTGTGAAAAATTCCATTGGGATTTTGATAGAGATTGCACCAGTGCTTGATTGCTTTGGGTAGTATGGCATTTTGATGACACTGAATCTTATAATCCATGAACACAGGATGTCTTTCTGCTTATTTGCCTTTTTTTTTGTTTTTACTTTCTTTCGTAAATGTTTTGTGGTTTTCAGTTTACAAATTTTAATCTTTTTAGTTAAGTTTATTCCCAAGTATTTTATTCTTTTTGATACATTTGTAAATGGAACTGTTTTTTTTTTTTTTTTTTTTTTTTTAGTTTCCTTTTTGGATAATTCATTCTTAGTTTATAGAAACAACTGATTTTTGTATGTTGATTTCATATTCTGAGACTTTACTGAGTTTGTTAAATAGTTCTAACAGTTTTTGAGTGTGTGTGTGTGTGTGTGTGTGTAATATTTAGGCTTTTCTACATGTAAGATCATGTCATCTAAAATTAGAAATAATTTTCTTCCTTTCCAATTTGGATACCTTCTATTTCTTTTTCTTTCCTAATTGCTCTGGCTAGGACTTTCAGTATTATGTTGAATAAAATTGGTGAGAGGGAGTCCTTTTTTGTTCCCAGTGTTAGAGGAAAATATTTTAGTTGTTCACTTGTTGAAGAAAGAAGTTGTTCACTTGTTGAGTATGATGTTTCCTGTGGGCTTGTCATATATAACCTTTATTATGTTGAGATAATTTCTTTTTAACCTTGGTTTATTGAGACTTTTATAATAAAAGGGGATTAATTTTGTCAGATGCTTTCTTTTTTTGCATCTGTTAACATGATCATATAATTTTTATCTTTCATTCTGTTAATGTGGTGTGTGTCATTGATTGATTCTTGCACACTGAATCATTCTTGCATTCCAGGAATAAACCCCATTTGGTTATAATATATGGTTTCTTTAATGTGCTTTTGAATTCAGTTTGCTAGTATTTGTTTAAGATTTTTGCATTTATGTTCATCAGGGATATTGCCTATAGTTTACTTTTCTTGTGGTATCTTTGGCTTTGGTAACAGAGTAAATCTGGCTTTATAAAACAAGTTTAGACATGTTTTTGGGGCGCCTGGGTGGCTCAGTCAGTTAAGTGTCCAACTCTTGATTTTGGCTCAGGTCATGATCTCATGATTTGTGGGTTTGAGCCCCACTTAAGGCTCTGCACTCAGTGCAGAGCTTGTTTGGGATCCAGTCTCTGTCTTTCTCTCTGCCCTCCCCTGCTTGTGTGTGCACGTGCACTCCCTCTCTCTCAAAATAAATAAATAAATGTAAAAATTAGAAGTGTTTTTTCCTTTTCAAATTTTTGGAAGTATTTGAGGATTGGCATTTATTCTTCTTTAAATGTTGATTGTAGATTTCATCAGTGAAGCCCTCTGTTTTGGGGCTTTTTTTTTTTTTCCTTAGGAGGTTTCTAATTATGGGTTTGTTTTCCTTGCTCATTATTTGTCTGCTCAATTTACCTATTTATTTATTTATGCTTTAGATTTGGTAGGTTGTATGTTCCCAGAATTTATATATTTCTTCTAGGTTATCCAATTTATTACTGTATAACTATTTGTATGAGACTTTTATAATTCTTTTATTTCTGTGACATGAGTTCTAATGTACCCTCTTTCATTTCAGATTTTATTTATTTGAATTTTTTCTCAGTCTGGCTAAAGTTTGTCAATTTTGTTTTGCTTTTAAAAAAACAAACCTTAGTTTCATTGATTTTTTCTATTGTTTTTCTAGTCTTTATTTCATTTATGTCTGCTGTACCTTCCTTTGCTAATTTTGGGCTCAGTTATTCTTCTTTTTCTCATTTCTTGAGGTATAATGTTAAATTGCTTATTTGAGATCTTTTTAAATGTAGGTGTTCATTGCTATAAAGTCCCCTTTTAGTGTTGCTTTCGCTGCATCCCATAGGTTTTGGTGTATAGTTAAAAATTTTTGTTTGTTTTGAAATGTTTCTGAATCCCCTTTTGTTTTCTTCTTTGACCCATCGGTGGTACATAAATATGTTGTTTAATTCCCACGTATTTGCGAATTTTCCAGTTTTCTTTCTGCTTTTGATATCTAGTGTTACTTCATTGTGTTCAGAAAAGACACTTTGTATGATTTCAATATTCTTAAGTTTTTCAAGACTTGTTTTGTGACCTAGTATATGATCTAGGCTGCATAATCTTCCATGTGCACTTGAGAAGAATGTATATTCTACTGCTATTGGATGCAATGTTCTATATGTCAGTTAGATCTATTTGGTTAATAGTGATGTTCATATCCATTGTGTTCTTATTGATTTTCTGTCTATATGTTCTATCCATCATTGAAAGTGGAATATTGAGGTCTCTTACTATTATTGTATTGTCTATTTCTGTCTTTAGATCTGTTGATATTTGCTTAATATATTTAAGTACTCTGATGTTGGGTGAAATCTATCTATCTATATATAGATATATATTTCTAATTATTATATCTTCCTGGTAAATTGACCCTTTATCATTATATAAAGTCCTTTCTTACGAGTTTGTGTTTTAAAGTCTATTTTGTCTGACATAAGTATAGTCCCTGCCCTCTTTTGGTTGACATTTGTATGGAATATCTTTTTCCATCACTTCACTTTGAACCTACGTGGTCCTTAAATCTTAAGTGAGTCTCTTGTAGACAGCGTATAGCTGGATTAAAAAAAAAACATCTAATCACTCTATGTCTTTTGATTGGGGAGTTTAACCCATTTACATATAAAGTAATTATTTATAGGTAAGGACTTATTCTTGCCATCCTGTTTTGTGTCTTATAGTTCTTTCCCTCTTTTTCTTTTTTACTGCCTTCCTTTGTATTTTGTTGATTTTTTGACGTTGATGCTTTGATGATTTTCTCTTTTCTTTTGCAGGGCTTCTGTCCTGGGCCAGAGCTGGATCTCCTTTTATTTGAATTCTTTCTCTTAGAATGGCACTGTGTCTGTATCTCAAATTACTTCCCATTGCACTGGTCTGCAGTTAGCCTGAAGGTTGCCATTCAAATTTGAATGTACAGACTTTCTGTCTTAATCCAATTACTCAGTTATTATTAACTCCTTTTTGTATCAGATACTTATGTTCCTATTAGCTAAGGCATAAATCCGTACATCTTAGACCGAAAAAAACGCTCCACCGATTACCTTCTGCCCGGGAATCATGTGCGAAATTGCTCTATGGCTGTACCTCGCAGAATTTTATATCCCTTTTTGTCTTTAGTCAGAGAAAATAATTTATTCTAAGAGGAGTCCAAATAATAATGTAAATGGTACCTCTGGAATTGCACAACAGGGCAGCATTAATTTGGGGATGAGTCCTGCTTTGATAACTCTCTTGTTCCTCAAAACCTGTTCATTTCTGGTTGATCTTTATTTCTTGTGATAATGAGTCTACTTTGGCTATGTGGTTGGGATTGAAACTATGTATTTTCAGCAAAATAATTAGCCATTAGGCTTTTTGTTTAAATATTTTAATTGTCCTATTGGCTATATAATCTGTACCCAAAGCTTTACAGAGAATTGTTCCACTGAATATATAAACTCCGAGATTTTCTATACATTGTGACATTTTTATGTTGTTCAGCAGTGTCCCTTTGATCAATAATTTGTTAATGCAGAGAGGTTTCTAAATGGAGGAGACTTTCGTCATCATTTAATTCAATATTGCAATTTTATGAAAGAAGAACCATTAAAGATTAGAGAAAACAAGGGGAGCAAAATATACGTAAGCTCGTATATTTTGATTTCAAGACCATTATCCTTTCTATTAGTCATACTTGTTCTTAATATATGAATAAATTTTGTTTTTTCCCTTCTCTAGTCACACGAATTGTTACCCAAGGTTACCGTATGGCTCCAGAGTTTCCTCATGGCGTTTTTTACCTCTGAATTTCTGAGGGTGTAGATTAAAGGGTTTAACATAGGTGTTATCATAGTATAAAACACAGCCGCTGTTTTGTCAATGGGGAAGGTGATCATGGGCTGCAGGTACACAAATATACAGGGTACAAAGAACAGGACGACTACAGTAACATGGGAGGCACAGGTGGAGAGAGCCTTACGCTGTCCTTCAGGGCTGTGGGTTCTCAGGGAGTAAAGGATGAGGAGGTAGGAGGTGATAAGAATAGAAAAAATGAGCAGACACATCAGCCCGCTGTTGGCGGCAACAAGAAGTCCAAAGATGTGGGTGTCAGAGCAGGAGAGTTTCAGCAGAGGGAAAAGGTCACAGATGAAATGGTCAATGACGTTGGGGCCACAGAAGGGCAACCAGACTATAAAAAGAATTTGAATCAGAGCGTGAAGAAATCCCCCGGCCCAGGCCGTGGCCACCAGGAGGCCACACGCTCGCCTGTTCATTGTGATCGTGTAGTGCAGGGGCTTGCAGATGGCCACGTAGCGGTCATAAGCCATGACCGTGAGCAGGATGATCTCGACTCCCCCAAAGAAATGCTCTGCAAAGAGCTGAGTCATGCACCCACTGAAGGAGATAGTTTTCTTTTCGGCGAGTAAGTCAAATATCATTTTGGGAGCCATGGCAGAAGAGCAGCAGCTGTCTATGAAGGACAAGAAAGACAGAAAAAAATACATGGGGGAGCCCAGGGCTCGGCTGGTGGTGATTGTCACGACAATGAGTAGGTTGCCTGCCATGGTGAGAAAGTAGATGACTATAAACACAGCGAACAAGAGTTTCTGTGCATCTGGGTTCTGTGTCAGGCCAAGCAGGATGAATTCCGTCACGTTGTTCATTCGCCCCCGTGAATCTACGTCGGCGTCCGGATGATTGATCTGTCTGTAAATAGCACAGGGACTGCAATTGTGGCAGATACATTTTGACCAAGCAAATCATTTCTTTCAGGAGTGTTTTCTGTCAGACTGATGGAAACCCCAAGCAGATGAACTCAGATTTAAAGTTGGACCTTATTGCCAGTTACCTAAGGAACACGTAGTCTCTTCACCCTCTCACCTACACAGACACACACACACTTGAGCCCACACATTCACGGGTACACTCGTCCACTTTCACAAGTACGCTTTTATGACTGCAGGCCCCTTCCTGTAATTGTACAGGGCGGATATTCCCTGAACGACTGCCATAGTATTTTCTCCCACAGAAAAACAGGAATGAAAGGAGGGCCTGTGAGGAGCAGGAGGCTTGAATTCACGAGAGGCTGCTGCCCTGTGTCTTTTCTCTTGCCACCTGTGCTGATGAGGCTAAGTGGCAGTTTCTGTTTGGTATTTTTTTTTTTTTAATTTTTTTTTTTAACGTTTATTTATTTTTGAGACAGAGAGAGACAGAGCATGAACAGGGGAGGGGCAGAGAGAGAGGGAGACACAGAATCTGAAACGGGCTCCAGGCTCTGAGCTGTCAGTAAAGAGCCCCACGCGGGGCTCGAACTCACGGATAGTGAGATCGTGACCTGAGCCGAAGTCGGCCGCTTAACCGACTGAGCCACCCAGGCGCCCCTGTTTGGTACTTTTAACTTGTTTCAGGTCGACTAGAAAACATCAGGCAAATTCAATCTGAAATTAAGAATGATGTAGTGACATCTCAGAAAAAAAACAAAAACAAAAACAACTCAGTCAATGTTTGAGGCTTCAGGAAGATTTGTGGCAGTTAGATTTGTGAGTTTATATTACTTTGAAACTGAATTGTCTAAGAATATCATCAAACCGGAAAAAGGAAGAATATCCTGAAGAGGATGAAACAGCCAGCCTGATGCAATGCAAAATTCTCCAGATTTGTTTGAAACTTTGGAATTCACTGGAGAATTTATGTTCAGTTTTCAAGGATATTTTGCATATAAAAACTCTGTTTAAAGAAGACCATGAAAAAGTCTCTGGATGCAGAAAACATATTTTAAAGGTGAGGAAGCAAAAGCACCATAATTTGTTGGGCAGAGTATGTTTGTTATAGTCACGTAGACTAGTTTTTTGTTCTGCTTTCATGGATTAGCTGCCATGTAATGATATGTACACACCATAGTCTTACTGCGTCTAAACGTTCTCATATATAAAATAGGAAAAATAATGAATAACATAGAGGAATTGAAAAATATCATTATTATGTAGACCAAAGTTTTATCCCAAAGGTAAAACACACAGCTTTCCACACAATCCAAATCTTGAGAATAAAAATGAATCATTATTCTTATCCTTGAAAGATTTGATTGTTATAATATTAAGAAAGAACATAAACGAAGAGAAAAATGAATATTCAAGAAGTTAAAAAATAACCAATTGATTCAGAAAAAGTTGAATGTAGCAATCAGTATATCAGGCAATAGAAAAATATCAGACTTGATAAATACATTAAAAAGTTATTAAAGAGTCTCTTATGGTTTGCTTCTCTCTCTCTCTTCTTAAAAATTTTTTAATGTTTATTTATTTTTGAGAGAGAGAAAGAGAGTGGGGTAGGGGCAGAGAGAGAGGGAGACACAGAATATGAAGCAGGCTCCAGGCTCTGAGCTGTCAGCACAGAGCCCGACATGCGGCTTGAACTTATGAACTGAGAGATCATGACCTGAGCCGAAGTCAGTGGCTTAACCAAATGGGCCACCCAGGCACCCCATCTCTCTTAAATACAGAGAACAAAATGAAGGTTGCTGGAAGGCAGGGGGGTGGGGGATGGGCTAAATGGGTGATGGGCATTAAGGAGGGCACTTGTTGGGATGAGCACTGGATGTTATATGTAAGTGATGAATCACTAAATCCTACTCCTGAAATCATTACTACACTATATGTTAACTAACTTGGATTTAAATAAAATTTAAAAATTTTAAAAAAAAAGGGAAAAGAATTTTTTAATATTTCAAAAATATAAATATAACTAAGCACAAATATAACTGATGATGGGATAAGCTTAATAAGAAGCAAGTATGGTCAAATTGCAAAAGAACATTATTTTTAGAGAATATTTAAAAGAATATAGTTCATAAAATATTTTTCAACAACTGGATAAGTATTTTTCAAAATACAATGTCTCTTCATGCCATCACTGAAAAGAAAAAACAAGAAAGAAAAAAGAAAAAAAAAAAGAATAGAGTGTCTTAAAGCCTTCAAATAAAATATAGATTTGTTTGAAAACAGAAAAACAAATACGTACCTAATCTCTGGATGGGAAAGAGCGTGTTAAGCAAAATGCAGTGGTATGAGATACAGGACAAAACTAATGGATTCAATTCCATAAAGATCCGGAACACACTGGAAAAATACTTGCAACAAGTATAACAAGTAACCATCATATAATGAAATGGTGTTTACAGAAAGGTGTACTCCTAGCATTATAAAAATAAGGGCAAAACTAATAAAAAGAAAACTCCCAGGAGAAAACATTAGACATCTAAAACAATGCTCTGTTGGACAAGTCATCAAAGAAATACCATTTAAAAATGGAAATATTTTCAACTGGCAAATTGGCAAAGATTTATGACTGCTATATTACCCAGTGTTGATGGCTGTGTGGTGATCTGAAATATTCTGGAAAGAAGTTTGACTTTATAGAATTGGGTTTTGTAACTGGTCATGTCCCTTGGTCCAGTACGCCTTAGGCTTGGGAATCTACTCTAGTTAAAAAATGTGGACAAACATGCATACATTGTTGTATTCCACAATTTTTATGATAATGAATAATTAAAAATCTAAATGTATACAAGAGGAAAAATGACAGGAATTATATTTATGAAATATCAGGTGGGCAGTGAAGTTATTTGCCAGAAGAATTAATAGTTTGGAAAGCGGGGCGCCTGGCTGTCTCAGTCGGTTAAATGTCCTACTCTTGATTTCAGCTCAGGTCATGATCTCACGGTTCGTGAGCTCGGGCCCCACAACAGGGTTTGGCACTGATGGTGTGAAGTCTGCTTGGGATTCTTTCTCCCTCTCTCTCTGCCCCTCCCTCTCTCTCTCTCTGTCTCTTTCCAAAATAAATAAATAAACTTAAAAAGGAAAAAAAAAATAACATGGAAAGATTCTTCCAGTATGAGTGGAAAACACAAGATATAAAACAGTTTACATATTATGATCAAAATTGTCCAAAATGGCATATGTACAAAGAAAAGTATCTGAAAAAAAGTACACTATAAAGACTAATAGTGCTTACTTGAATTACAAGTAAAGGGGAATTCTTGTGTTTAAAAAATGTTTTTTGATTGAAGTTTTCTACAAAGAGAAAAGATTACCTTTGTAATTAGTGAAATAAACTAGTAGAAGAAATATTTTCTTATATCAAATATTTTTTTATATATTTTCTTATTATATTATGGGTGCATAAATCCTAAGTGACTGCTTTTCTTAATAGACTAAATATGGTCATTGCTCATAAAAATTTGTGACAGTAGATATACGTATTTAAATCTAACTCACCTTAAATTGGAGACCCTCGTATCACCTTGCGAACAAAACACTAATAAAGAAATCACCGATTGTACCTACCTGTCCGAATGCAGTAGAGAAAGAAGTAACAGATTCATTCCAGAACAGGTATCTTATTTGAGAGCACATTTGGCGTGGATGTAGCAATCACCCATTCCTAGCAGCTGCTTTGCAAGTTCATCCATTTTTCACTTAGTGACTTGCAAATGATTGCTGAGAGACATCCTAAATAATTCTTGGTTCATGGGCTGGGTTTAGTTTTGCTTCCTAGGGTCACACTTCCCTGTGAATGTAACACACAAGCACCCCAGCTCAGATAACAGTTTTCTTTCCTTAGCTTCCAAAGTGTTAGGCTTCATAAGAAATTGATGGGGAAAAAAACCCTAACCGTTGGAGGACATGTCTCTCCAAGCCACACATTTGCCAGTATTTTTTGGTGACAAGATGAGGTATATTATAAAAGCCACTTGATCTGAGATCTACACTGATTTAAAGCCCTGAAGATAGCAAGCTCTGTTAAAGCAGAAAAATTAGGGATTGAAAGTACCATACAATCAGCAAAAATGGAAAAATGCTTTGGAGTAGCAGGCAAGTTAGCTAAAGTTAGCTCTTTTAAGCCTTTCTCTTGGGAAGCCCGTGCTTAGCCCAGAGATATTTCCTTTGGTCCTTGGGCATCTGGATCCAACCGTGTTGGAAAATCACAACCAAACAGCTCTGTCATGTGTGGCTGGTTACTGTTATGTCGTCTTCCTGGGTCCATCTACATCAATATTTTTATGTATGGTTTCAAGGGAGTATTTAAATGGTCATTACTCACGTACAAGGAGTTAAGGAGGCTCTGACCTCTCAGCTCCCAGAGGACTAGAATTAGCAGCTTCAACCAAGACGGCAGCCGGACCAATTTGTCATTTCTCTCTTGTGGCCAAGGCATCTGTGACCAAGGAGGTGGGAGAGAGACAGCTGGGTTGGGTTAGGAGTCCCTCTGTGACTGTGCTTAGGAAGTGATCTTAGGATCTGGGATGCAAGGCACAGAATGTTCTAGTCGTGGGGGTATGGGTGCATGAGCCAGTCAGAGTCAGTAAAATAGCCTAGGTAACACCTATCTCACAGAGCTCTAGGGGAGATTGAGCAAGATAAAAAGGGAAAACCTCGAAGTCAGTGAAAAACTGCTATTCTGCTAATGCCCCAAGGGTAGACAAATGTAGGCTAGAGAAAGTGCTCTTAATAATAAAAAACCTGAATCATGCTGAAGAGAAAGAGTTTGGTTGGCTGCTGTATCTGCTAACTGTGTGACTGGGCAAGTTACTCAGCCTCTTTATGTGTGAGTTCTCGTATCTATAAAAAAGGGGGTGATGATAGTACCTATCACAGGACTCTTGTGGGGGTTCTACGAGAAGATGCATGTGAAGTGCTGAAATGGTGCCCAGCATACAGCAAAGGCTCACTGCTGTCCTTTGTCATTTTCTGTACAGAACATCAAAGCTTGTGGTGTGACCAATTTGGTTTTCTGGCAAGAATTGTCTTTATTTCTCTCTGTCTCTCTCTGTCTCTCTCTGTCTCTCTCTGTCTCTCTCTCTCTCTTTCTCTCTCTTTCTCTCTCTCTTTCTCTCTCTCTTATGGCTGCTAGAATCTGGCCTCATACAGAAAGGAGAGAAGTAAGTTTTAAAGTTTTAAAGTATTGACTACTGATTCATAAGTCCTTGGAATTCCAAAATCTTTCTATGAATACTTGATCTTGTGACTAAAAAACCTGACAGTAATGTTGGGAGTCCTTGAAATGGTTGTAGGAGTAAAGGAAATGTGTTTACAATGAGAACTGACCAATACTAAATTTATGTCACTCTTCTAGGTATGGTATTTCATACAATTCTTACATAATCCCCATGAAGAAGGTATTAATAATTCTCTTATGTGTAGGAAGTTGATGCTCACTGTGAGCATCACTTGGTCAAGATCAGAAAAGCTAATATTTGGTAGAGCTTGGGTTTAAATACAAATGGATCTAATTCTAAGCCTGAGCTCTAACAATTATGCTACGGTAGCAATTAGACACTGACTCTGTCATGTGTCTCATGTACTAGGAATGATAGGCAAGGGGGTTCTGATTCAGACCATGGTGGATTATTTAGAGGCTCTAGTTCTAGTGGTAGGCAGGACACATTCCTCAGACAAATCCTATGTGCAGCAGTGACCACGAGAAGAGCCACAGAGGAGAAATTTTTTTCTTCCTTTCCCGTCTTTGGCCCTAATCTGGGAGATCTGCCCGGGCATTATCTTGGAAGTTTTATTTCTGGAAATTTACTTATGCCTGCAGAATAGAAGAAGGAAGACCAAGCAGATGTTCAGACTTAGGACCAGGGACATCCTCTACACAAATGGGACATGGTAGGGTCCTAGAGAAATAATACTCCAAAGACATGAACCTGGGTATGATACCCAGTTCTATTTACTACCAGATTTTGTGCATGTCACTTCACTTACTAGAGCCTATAAAACAGCCCTAAATAAATTGGGATTATTGGGAAAAATACTGAAAGATTGCATATAAAAATCATCCAACTAGTGTGTTATGCATAGAAAATAGTTGGAAAATATTTTTCTGAAATGAGAGAAAGTTTTGCATTTTGTACTACTATGATACTATTGGCTATTATTTATTGAATCCTGGCTAAGCTGTGTGATCTTGGCAAGGTTACTCACCTTCTCTGTGCCTCAGTTTCCTTTTCTGAAAATTAGAGATAATATCTCATAAAGTTTTTATGAGGACCAAAATAGTCACTGAGGGGGACATGGGATTAAGGGTGAATATTTTTCAGGATGGGAGAACCTTGATCATGTTTAAATGCCAGGGACAGAGCTAAGAGAGATAGAGAAGGGTGGGGATAGGAGAGGCAGAGAGAGACTGATTACAGATACAGGAGCAAAGGGAGAGTAGTTGGTGGAGAAACAGTAGGTGTGACAGACACTCACCCAGAGCGGGTATTTCCTTGCTTCTTTCTTTCTAACAAAACACCATTTCTTCTGCTGTTAGGTGACCATGTGTTTGGGGGGGTGGGGAAGTGTGGTCCATTCCTTGGCCGTGGATGTGAATCTGGATTAGTCTAAAGCAATTATGGTAATGCTCTTCTCTTTTGGACAAGAATTTTAATTACATTTGGTCTCCAGCTCTAGATCTTACTCCACGTGAAAATATATCAATACTTTTCATAAAGTTTAAATTTTGGTGGTGGTAGGAGATAAAATAATCAAATTTGAGCATGATTGTGAAAACATTAATACATATTGACCAAATTGTGTTTGTTCCAAGAAAGCAAGATGGTTTTAGTTTTAAAAATGTAATCATTATAATTTATCACCTTAGTAGAATAAGTGAGAAAATATGTAGAATTATCTCAATAGATGTGGGAAAAATGTGATAAAATTAATGACTGTAATAAAATTAATGACTGTTTTAGATTAGAATATTCAGCAAATACTAGAGATTTATAAATCCTCCAAATGGCGGTACTTGGGCAGGAAGAAAAAAGGATGAAGAAAAAAAAAATGAACTGAGCCTCAGACACCTGTGGAACACCAGCAAGAGTACCAACAGTTGCATAATGGGAATGCCAGAAGGAGAGAAGAGAAAGAAGCAGAAAGAGTATTTGAAGAAGTAGTGGCTTGTATCTTCCTAGAGCGTTAATCTACAATTCAAAAAACACTGAAGTCAAAGTAGGGTAAACTCAGAGATATGAGATCACAATCAAATGACCAGAATCCAAGGACAATGAGAAAACCTTGAAAGCAGCAAGAGGGAGGCAACTCACCATGTACAAGGGAATTCTCATTGACATGAACAGCTGATTGCTCATCAGACATGGTGGGGTCAGAAGACAATGGGATTATACGTTCAAAGTGCTGTCAACTAAGAGTTCTATATTTAATAAAAGTGCCCTTTAAAAATGAAGGAGAAAACTAAGCAATTCTGAGATAAACAGAAGTGGAAGGGTCTCATCACTAGCAGACTTGCTTTGCAAGAAATACTGAAGGGGTCCTTAAGGCTGAAATGAAGTGACACTAGGCAGTAACTTGAATCTACATGAAGAAATCGAGAGCTCTGGTAAAGGTAACTACATAGGTAAATATTAAAGATGCACTTTGTATGGCAATAACAACACAAAGAAGGAGGGAAAGAATAGAGCTACATAGGAGCAAAGTTCTTATGCAGTATTGCAATGACTATTCTTTTAATCTGAAACTATATTAAAATTAAAATGAACTGTATTAAAATTAAAACTGTATTGTTATAACTTAAGATGTTAATTATATTCCCCAGAGAAAGCAAAATAACTTAGTTATAAAAATAGTTCAGTTAAAAAAATAACTGAAAATAAAGGAAAAGAAGCAATAAAAGAATTAAAATAGAAAACTATGAAATATCCAGTTAGCCCCAAAAAAGCAGTAATGGAAGAATAAAGAAATAAACAAGGACAATAGAAAACCAATGGCAAAATAGATGTAAATTCTATCTTATCAGTAATTACATAAAACATACATTTTAGAACTCCAATTAAAAGGCAGAGATGCACATTACAGTTGCAAATATATGATCTAAATACAGTTAACCCTTGACCTACATGGGTTGGAACTGTGTGGGTCCACTTATAGGCAGATTTTTTTCAATACAGTACATTTCATAAATGTATTTTCCCATCCTTATGATTTTATCAATAACATTTTCTGTAGCTTACCTTTTTAAGAGCACAGTATATAATATATATAACATACAAAATATGTGTTAATGGACTATGTTGTCAATAAGGCTTTTAGTCAACAGTAGGCTCTTGGTAGTTAAGTTTTCAGGGAGTCAAAAGTTATACATGTTTTTTTGATCATGTGGGGAGGGGGTCAGTGTCTCTAACACCCAACTTTGTTCAAGGATTCAACTGTATACTTTGTTGGTAAGAGACATACTTTAGACTCGTAGACACAAATGAGTGGGAAGTGAAAGTATGGAAAATGTATACCATACAAATGGTAATCAAATGAGAGCTAAAGTGGTTATAGTTCATCTTATAGTAATATAAGACTTTGAGATATAAATTATTACTAGAGACCAAGACAGGCACTTAATAATAATGAAATAGTCTATCTGGATATAATACTTATAGATTTATGTGCAGCTAACAACAGACTCCCAGAATTCATGAACACATATGTAATACTGACACAATAGAAAGACTATATAGACAATTCAACAATAATAGTAGGGGACTTCAGTATCCCACTTTCAATAATGGATAGTCAGGACACCACAAGTTCAACAAATAAACAGAAGACTTAATGCTATAAATCAACTACACCTAACAGATACCTAATAGAGCACTTCAACAACAGCAAACTGTAAATTCTTCTCAGCTTCACATGGAACATTCTTTAGGTTGGGCCATATGTGAGCCCATAAAATAAGACTCAAGAAATTTAAAAGTATTGATCATACAAAGTATATTCTCTGACCACAGTGTAATGAAATTGAAAATCACAAAAGGAAGAAATTTGGGAACTTTACAAACATGTGGAAACTATACAACATACTCCCAAGTGACCAATGGGTCAAAGAGGAAATCGTGAGGAAAACTAGAAAATACTTTGAGATGAATGAAAATGAAAATGCTACATACTGCGACCTATGGGGTGCTTCTGAATCAATGATTAGTGGGAAATTTGTACCTGTACATACCTATATTAAAAAAAGAAGAAACATCTCAAATCAATAATCTAACTTTTGCCCTTAAGACACTTGAAAAAGAAGAGCAAACTAAAACCAAACAGAAGGAAATAACAAAGATTAGAGCAGAAACAAATGAAATAAAGAAGATAGAGAATAGAAAAACAAACAAAACCAAAAGTGGGGTCTTTGAAAAGATCACCAGAATGACAAACCTTTAGCTAAACTGATTTAATAAAAAAGAGAGAGAGACTGAAATAACTAAAGTCAGGAATGAAAGAGGGGACATTACTATCAACCTTACATAAATAAAAAATATTATAAGGGAATCCTATGAACAGTTCTATGCCAACAATATATAATTTAGATGAAATGAACAAATTCTTAGACACGAACTACTGACTCGAGTGAAATAGGTGATCTGAATATATTTCTAACAAGTAAAGAGATTGGATTATAATAAAAAAATTTCCACAAAGGAAAAAACAGGCCAGGATGGCTTCACTTTGAAGTGAATTTTATCAAACGTTTAGGGAAGAATTAACACAAATCCTTCACAAACTTCAAAAAATTGGAGAAGAGAGAACACATTCTATGATAGTGGTATTACCCTAGTATCAATTGTAGACGATGACATCACAAGAAAACTGTAACCAACATCTCTTATGTACATAGACACAAAAATCCTCAACAAAAATACTACTAAAACTGAATCCGGTAGTCTATAAAAAGAATTATACCAAAAACAATTGAGATTTATCCCAGGAATGCAAGGTTGGTTCAATATATGAAAATCGATCAATGTAATACAACTGAAGTAAGGGAAGAGGGGACATAGTGCTCAGTAATGATAGCTGCTATTACTATTTTTCCCAGTCTGCCATCTACTGCCTAGCTGTATGTTTAAATACAGCAGCAGCTTCAATTCTCATAAGTGATTCAATTCTCATAATGGTATGTGTTTGCAAGATGGCAGAATATATTTGGCTGTTCCAATCTCCACTGTCCTGAGGATACTATGTATGATGAAAATTTAAAGATACCTGTTTTCCTAGGTAAGGCTTCTTTTATCAGATGGCCAGCAGAATTACTAGATTTCTAGAAAGTCTTTGAAAAGGCATACACATCTATTTTTTTAGATTTCTATATCAGACAAGTTGGACAAGGATTTTAACCTCTATTTGGTCTCCAACTCTAGATCTCACTCTGCCTGAAAATATATCAAGTCCTAAGTTTCTTACAAACAGAGTGTATCCTTATGTGTTTATAGTACAGTTGAGAGATTAACTCAGTATCTCAACCTCCTGTGGTGACCTCAGCCAAGGAGGAGATTTCCTCAGGGATATGCAATCTAAACAAAATCCCATGTTATTTTTACAGCAGTTAGAATCCTTCATGTTCCACTTGGTGATACCCAAGGGTGTGGAGGAGGAGTGCTTTATCATATAATTTTCTAGACCAGGAATGTAGGCTGTTATTACATAAATTTAAGTGCAGGGAAAAGAGCCATTCAAGTAAAGATGTGTTGTTCATAGATGAATTCTCCCAAATATCTATTTGTAAGGCAAAATCTTTAAAAAACAGGGATAATTAATTCCTGAGAGAGCAAAGCCTTCGATGGAAAGAGAGTTCCTTTGATGTTCTCAGTATCATCTCTAAACGTTATGATTCAAGAGGAAGCTCTTCTCTTATTTTAAGGGCAGAATAAGAGGGGGATGTTAAATGATAGAAATATTTGTGTCTTTCATTCTGTAACCTTAGAGCTAGGTGCTGAAGATCAGAAGATTCACTTTAGTACCTAAGGACTTTGGATTCCAAATCCTATGTAGCATTTTATTGTCCTTTGACTTGAGTTTCTAAGGCATTGGAGCTTTGCAAATGCCATTGTCCAGTCAGTGGGGACTTGAGAAATATACATTTATATGGCATGATGTTTGAACAGTGACATATAATGGTTATTTCTTTTTCCTGACTACATTGGGCATTCTCCTTAACTACAGAGGGAAACCATGGTAAGTTAACTAGAATTGCTGATTTTTAATCCAGTTTCTTACATTTCCATTTTCTCTTGAGGGGTTTATAACTAAAATCATTGAAGCATTACTTTCTGATATTTTATGGGGGATCCCTTTGAGGTGTTTTAGGATATCTTGCAGAAATATTTGTTCTCACTATATATGGATATATTTATAATACACCAGGGATAAATTTACATTTCATGGATTCTTGAGTCAATTGGTAGGCTTTTGAATATGGGGACAGTGCAGTAAGGCAGCAGGTGGGAGCTGGATGGTCACTGAGGGTTTCCTTCAGGGATAGGGTGCATGGTGTAGTGGTTTGGATAGTCAGAGATTATGTGCAGTCACTCATTTCCTTGAGGCAATGCTCTGATTTTGATAATTTCCAGGGTTGAAAGAGGGGGAGAAATGTCGTGGTGATAGGAGCAGGTATGAGAGGCAAATGAGCAGAAAGAAAGGCAGATGTGAGGTGAAGCTGAGATAAGGTGTGTGACTTTCACTGTGGTGGTCAAAGATAGGTCAGCATGGGAGAGAGAAGAACAACATTAGGATTCTCTTTCTTGAAGGAAATCTTCAGCCCCAGAACTGAGATCCATAAGGAGAATTCATGAATATGTAAGATCTGCAAGAAACAACGTACCTCCTGCTGTGTTTGGAAAACTATGCTAAACTCCAGGCTTAAGGGCACTTTTTTTTTTTCTTAAGGGCACTTTTATTCTGATCCTGTTCAACTTTCTTGGATTTTGTTCTAACTAGGTAAGACGTTATTTCTGCTATCATGGATGTAATCCCAACGATGTGATAGAATTTTTGCATCCCTAACTCAGCCCATTTTCATTGAGATCCAGGACAGGTTTTGCTAAAGATAAGAGATGAAAGTTAATTCTCTTCATCACCTTATGGTGATTTTTCCTCGTAAATTCATCTCAAGGCATCTTAAGGGAGGCAAGATGTGATGGTGGGGAAAAAAGTCACTGTATTGGGCCTTAGAAGACTTTTTCCCGTGGTCTGATACTAATCAATTAGCTGTTTTCTTGGACTTCAGTGTCCTCATCCTTAAAGAGCATATATGTTGATAAAATACAAGGTACTGAAGCATTTTCAGTGACAACAATTCTAGGGTCTTGTCCAATGGACCCTTGAATTCATTAACTTCTGACTCTACATTTCATAGCTTAGCAAAAGAACTGCTATGGAATTTATATGGCCACAGGTGGTGACTTTAGGAACCAACCCACTTGTCCAACCAACCTCTGACATTGGCTGATTCCCAGAAGTAAATCGGATCTGCCCTGGAGGGACACTTAGTGCCAGACAGACATCCTGGGTATAAAAAGTCTCCTCTATTTGTTTGTTTTTAATCACTTTTACTTTGAGCAAGTCCTTTACCTCTTCTTAAGCAGAGTTTCTTTTTATTTAAAATATGGATAATAGAGTACCTAAGTCATAGCACTGTTGTGAAGATTAAGTGAAAGAATAAATCTCTGCATGTTTTAAGAATGGAGAAAACCAGAGCTATAACAAAAGTGTCCATTTGAAAATGTCTGAGGATGTGGAATTTAAACAAGTTAACAAAGATTTCTGTGCTTGGAGGAAGTTTGACTGCTTAGGTCCTTACTTTCAATTGCAATCTGAGGGTTCTTTTATGGAAGATCAGGGTCATCCTGCTAGATCAACACTTCTCTCCATTTCTCATGTATCCCCAAATATGGATTTTAGAGGGTTTGAGTGTAATAGGTACACTATTGGTCTTTGGACTAAGACAAAGAAAGAAACTGACCTGTGCTTGAGTCCATCAATTAATAGAGGACATCAAACACATCAATTCTGACAAAAGACCAAGTTGTTTTGTTTGTATATTTATTTCCACATGGTATGGAACACAAAGGGGCAGAGGAACAGTGTAAAAGGGAATCATTTAAAATATATGCTCAAATTCAAGATTTGCAAGAAACAAATAATAAGGGAAATAGTGATAATGAATGAGTCAAATTTGGAATTTTCTGTCTGATTTTGATCATAAAACCCAACTTTTGGCCTAGACCTTCAGGAAGCTATCAGAACATATTAGTTCTTGGTTCTCCCAAAGGTCATCTCCTCTAGAGAAGAGTTGGCAATTAGAAGCACACTTAACTTTCTTCTCAAGGGTTCTTGCCCCTGGAAGAATTCTCTGATGCATTGGGCTTCCAGAAGGGAGACTACTATCTTGGGGCTTGGAACTCTAAGGCTAGTGAATGCATTTGTGGGATCATATGGAAGAGGTATCCTTTCCATATATCTTATTATGAACCTTGCCCAATGTGTAACAGGGACAATGTGTCTTACCCTTCACTGCCTTTGTGGTTTAAGAATACATTAAAATACAGAGGATAAAGCAATCTGAAGTCCAGGAATAAGTGAGGATTAATAATAGCAAAACTTAGCTTTAAATACTATATTGAAGTTTAATTGAGTACCCACGAAGAGCAGTTTTTTAAAAAGTTTGTTTATTTATTTATTTATTTATTTATTTATTTATTTATTTATTTATTTATTTTGGTGTGTGTATGTGTGTGCATGCGTGTGTGTGTGTGTGTGTGTGTGTGTGAGAGAGAGAGAGAGAGAGAGAGAGAGAGAGAGAGAGAGAGACAGAGAGAGAGGGAGAGAAAAAAATCTCAAGCAGGCTCCATACTGTTAGTGCAGAGCCCAACATGGGGCTTAATCTCATGAGCTGTGAGATCATGACCTGAGCCAAAATCAAGACCCAGATGCTTAACCCACTGAGTCACCCAGGCATGCCAAAAGAAGTTTTGAAGTACCTATTCCTAGAGAAGAAAGAGAAGGAATCACTGTGAGATTGTCAGAGTACTGCTGAAAGTCAGAGTTTTGGACTCTTATGATTTTATGGTTCCTTTTCTCTTTCTTTTTATCCCAAAGGTAAAGCATTTATTCCTGGAGTTTTTATCACCCACACCACAGAGATGGAGAATAAAAGAAATGTGACTGAATTCATTTTAATAGGTCTTACACAGAACCCCAAGATGCAGAATATAGTGTTTCTGGGATTTTTGATTCTATACATGGTAACACTCTCAGGCAACCTGCTCATTGTGGTTACCATTACCACCACCCAGACTCTGAACTCCCCCATGTATTTCTTCCTGACTCATCTTTCCTTGATAGACACAATTTATTCTTCTTCTTCAGCTCCTAAGCTGATTGTGGACTCCCTTCACGAGCAGAAAATTATCTCCTTTAATGGGTGTATGGCTCAGGTTTATGCAGAACACATTTTTGGTGCTACTGAGATCATCCTGCTGACAGTGATGGCCTATGATCGCTATGTGGCCATCTGCAGACCTCTGCACTATGTGACTGTCATGAGCCACAGGCTGTGCTTTCTTCTGCTGGGAGTGGCCTGGACTGGAGGATTTCTCCACGCGACCATTCAGATACTCTTTACAGTCTGGCTGCCCTTCTGCGGTCCCAATGTCATAGATCATTTCATGTGTGATTTGTACCCTTTATTGAAACTTGTCTGCATGGACACTCACACCCTTGGTCTCTTTGTTGCTGTCAACAGTGGGTTCATCTGTCTTTTAAACTTCCTCCTCTTGGTGGTCTCCTACGTAGTCATTCTGTGGTCCCTAAAGAGCTATAGCTTGGAAGGGAGGCGCAAAGCCCTTTCCACCTGTGTCTCTCATATCACAGTAGTTGTCTTATTTTTTGTGCCCTGTATATTTGTGTATCTGCGCCCAGTGACCACTCTGCCCATTGATAAAGCTGTTGCTATCTTTTATACTATGGTGGTTCCAATGTTAAATCCCTTAATCTATACCCTCAGAAATGCTGAGGTAAAAAATGCTATGAGGAAGCTCTGGAGAAAAAAAGTGACTTCAGATAATGATTAAAGAGAATCTTTGAGCATTACCTATAGAAGTAATAGAGGTAACCTAGTTCAAGCCTCTTGATTTATAATTGAAGACATCAACTCTAATAAGGAGCTGGATAACACTTGCAGATAGCCACTTAAGCGCAGAGCTAAGACTAGGACTGGAATCCAGACTTACTGTCTCCCATCCCACACTCTTGTCATCACGACATACTGCTTCTTCATCCATAAATATTTACCTATTACTTGGAAATCTCAAATATCTGTAGTAGCTAAAGGATATGAATCTAGAATATTGGATTGGATTAAAATAATCTGATGTGACATGGAGATATTGGTTACTACTGATTTTTGCAAATAACAAGTTTAATGATACTCCTTTGCTTTGGACTTTGGCATCAGTATAAATTCTTTTGTGAATTTTTTTGTTCATTAAGTCTGGGTTGTACGGCAAAAAGATACTATTTATGAAATGTCTATAAAACTGGTGTCATATTAGGTATTTTCCATATTGTATCACTCAGGGTCCAATTAGGACACAGATCACACAGTAATTTGAACAGGAAAGTTTACGTACAATTATTCATTGTATCAGGGCATTAACTGGAAAGGGCTAGTGAGTACACTAAAGAATGCCCTGGTACTGGTAAATGAGTATCAATGGAAGGAATACATTTAGAAGGTGGAATCCCTCCCCAAGGCTGGGATTCCAGTCTTTTGGAGAATGATTACTTGTTGCCCATTGGACGGTGAAGTTCACTAGGTTGCCTTGGTCCAGAACTAGTTCATGGTAGCTGGAGAATGAAAGGCAAAAAAGGGACTGGCAAGCTGGAGCCTCCCACTGGGAATTGGTAGCTTGAGGCAGGCAAACAAGGCACTATGGTCTGGACTGGCAAGCAGGAAACAACAAACAAACCTCTAAAGTGAGAATGGACCAAGATTGGTGGAAAACACCCCACTGTGGTGCAGATCAACCGACTTGAGAACCTGATCTCTGGGGTACCTATGAGATTCACTGGAATCTGCCTGCAGAGGTTGCACTGAAACTCATTTGGATTCCGTCCATGGAGGTGGCTGTGTCAGCACCACTAGATGTCTCTCCAGCCCCCTCCCCCAAGCACACACTGTTGGAAGCTATATTGCCAGAGCAAGGTGAGATGAGAAGCATACCCAAGGACTCATTACCCAGAACAATGCCAAAAAGCTTTCCCCCCATGTTTTCTTCTAGCAGTTTTGTGGTTTCAGGTCTTATGTTTAAGTCTTTAATCCATTTTGAGTTGGTTTTTGTGTATGGCACAAGATAAAGGTCCAATTTCATTCTTTGGCATGTGAATATCCAGTTAAAAAAAACTTTAAAAAATGTTTATTTATTTTTGAAAGAGAGCACAAGTGGGGGAGGGGCAGAGAGCCAAAGCAGGCTCCATGCTGTCAGCACAAAGCCCACTGTGGGGCTTGAACCCACCAGCTGTGAGATCATGACCTGAGTTGAAGTTCAATGTTTGACTGACCCACCTAGACACCCCTCCTAGGACCACTGTTTGAAGGACTGTCCTTTCCCCAATGAGTAGTCTTTTTTTTTTTTAAATTTAATGTTTATTTTTGAGAGGGAGAGAGACAGAGACAGAGCATTAATGGAGGGAGGGGCAGAGAGAGAGAGGGAGAGGCCGAGAGAAAGGGAGGGATAAGTAGGCTCCAAGCTCTGAGCTATCAGCACAGAGCATGATGTGGAGCTAGAAACCATGAACCATGAGATCATGACCTGAGCCGAAGTCAGACGCTTAACTGACTGAGCCATCCAGGTGCCCCTTTAATGAATAGTCTTGATACCCTTGTCAAATATTAATTGGCTATATATGTAAGGGTTTATTTCTGGGCACTCAATTCTATTCCATTTATCTAGGTGTCTGTTTTTATTCCAGTATCATACTGTTCAGAGTACTAGAGATATGAAACAGAGTAGTTGAAATCAGGAAGTGGAAGTGTGATGCCTCTAGCTTTGTCTTCTTTCTCAGGATTGCTTTGGCTATTTAGGGTCTTTGGTGGTTCCAGATATATTTTAGGATTGTTTTTTTCTACTTCTGTGACAAATGCCATTTGACTTTTGATAGACATTTTTATTGAACCTATGGATGACTTTGGGTAAATAAACATTTATTATTACTTTTTCCAATCCATGAACATGGGATATCTTTCCATTTACTTCTGTCTTTTTCAATTTCTTTAATCAGTATCTTATAGTTCTCAATATGAAGATTTTTCACTTACTAATTACATTTATTCCTAAGTATTTTATTCTTTTTGATGCTATTGTAAATGGAATTATTTTCTTCATTTCCTTTTTGTATAGTTTATTGTTAGTGTAAAGAAATGTAAATAATTTTTGTGTGTATCTTGCATCTTTAGTGAATTCACTTTTTAGTTTTAATTGTGTGTGTGTGTGTGTGTGTGTGTGTGTGTGTGTGTGTGGAAGTTTTAGGGTTTTCTCTATATACGACCATGTCATTTACAAAGAGAAAATTTTACTTCTTTCTTTCCAATTTGGATGCCTTTATTTATTTATTTATTTAGTCTGATGGTTCTTGCTAATACTTTTAGTACTATGTTAAATAGAAGTGGCATAGGCTTCCTTGCCTTGTACTGGATCTTAGAGGAAAAGCTGTCAGTTTTCCCCCATTGATTATCATATTAGCTGTGGGCTTTTCGTAAATGGCCTTTTTGTGTATATGTTGAGGAAATTTCCTTCTAAATCTATTTTGTTGAGAACAAATTTTTAGCATGAAAGATTGTTGAACATAATGACAGTTATGTTGAATATAAATACATTTTGTGTCTCTATTGAGATCATCATGTGGTTTTAATGTGTGTATCACATTGATTTATTTGCATATTTTAAACCAAACTTGCATCCCAGGGGTTAATCCCACTTGGTCATCATGTGTAATCTTTTGAATGTGTTGAGTTCATTTTGCTGAGATATAATTCTTGACTGATAAAATTTATGAGTCTTGGCATGTCTGAGAATGTATTTCTTTTATTCTTACTTTTGAATTCTATATTGCATGATACAGAATTAGTGGTTTTAGTTTTTCCCTTGAGAACATTAAAGATTTTTTTCATTAACTCCCAATTTCTAGTTTTGCTAACAAAATTCTGTTGCTAGTCTGATTTTTTATTTCTTTGATAGCCTGTTTTTATTTTATAGATTTGTATCCTATTGAATTTCTAATATACCAATTGACATTATTAGAGTTCTATTTTAGAATGTGTTTTTTTTCTTTGTTTGTTTTCTTTCTAAGAATCAAAATGGCTATTTGATAGACCATGAAGACCACCCATAGGTGAAGTAACACTCTCCATAGATGATATCTAATACTTTTATGGCTTTAATTGCCATCTGTATGCTCATGGTTCCTACATTTCTGTGGCCTACATCTTTCTGATATCAGAAACATATACAGTATTTAATTGTACATTGTTACTTAAACGTCATTCAACACACTAAAAAACATTCATCTTTTCTCTGTTCCACCCATCTGGTAATCTACACTAGAAACTGGGTGTCATCCATGACTTCTCTCTCAAATCTTCATCCTAAATTAAGTTCTTTTGTTTATAGTCCTAAATAGGTCTTGAACCCTTTTCTATCTCTCTGTGTTAGTCTGGGTTCCCTAGATGCAGACTCTGAGATGGGGATTTTTATGAAAATGACTCATATGGAGAAGGGTTGAGGGAAACTGACTATAGTAGGGGAAGAAAGAATGTGGTCCCAACTGGAGCTTGGCTTCAGGCTGGAGCCATGGGAGCTCTGGGGTATATGTTGTAATACAGGACTGGTTCTACCTTGAGTCAAAAGAACCAGCCTTTTTTTTTTTTTTCCCTTGTTCCTATCTTTCATAACCAAATCATCTCTGTTACCTCTAACTGCTCTCCTGTTGCCAGTCTTATCTCCTTCAGTCCATTTCCCACACTCTAGCTAGAGTTACCATTCTAAAACTCAAATCTAACTGCACCACTCGCTGGCTTCCAAGAACTTCCGATGTTTTTGAATTGATTGGCCATATTGGATTGATCAGGTTTCCTGTGTATTCTTTTCCACGTCCTAGCCTTTGTTGTGTATTCTGTCTTCTAGGACACTCTGCCAACCCCATGCCTAGTCACTCTACTGACTGACTTTTTTCCATTCATTGGGTTCTAATTTTAGGTCTTTTCTGTCCGCTGGTTTCTAGTTTTGTGTCTTTTCACTAGGAACCTTCTCCGGACTCTGAAGGTCTTTGTTGTGTGTCCCTCCATTGTGGTTTCATAGCACCCTGTGATTCTACTGTCTTACCATTTATAACACTTGTAACTTTCTGCTTCCTCCTGGGAGTCTTTCATTGGATGCTAAGCTCTGTGGGGGCAGAACCTTGTTCTCCTTTTCTTCACCACTGAAGTGCCAGCTACTATCAACTTGCCTGATACATTTCTTGGGCTCAAAAATATTTGATGATTAATGAAGGGAGGACAAAAGAATGAAGGGAATATGTTTTTCCTGAGATCGCTTTTTGCATAGAAAGAGCCACATATTAAAAAGAAAGCTTTTAATGATGAAATGGTACCAAAAAGCATACTGATTAACAGAGAAACATAACATAAGCAGGCCACACTCAAAAGATAATAAAATATCACTGAAAGCAGGAGAATATCAAGGTAAACTATTTGCTCATATGCTGAGAACTGTAGTTTCCATTTCTTTCTCATCCTTAGCAGAAGCAGGAGTGAAAACAAATTGAAATTTCCCCAAGAGGTTTAGCCAGAATTCTCCTTAGAGTTGAATCAGATAAAAGCGGGAAAGAATTCCCTAGCCTCTAGTACTACTTTCTTTTTATTTTTGAATTTTTTCATCTTCCTTTATACTCTCATTCATTCATTCATTTGTTCATTCATTCAATATTTATTGTGCATGAGACATTGTGCTATCTTGTAGAAACTATTGTTATATAGTAGGCAAGTGTTTTACAGAATATGACTGTATAATAAAAAGAAATTTCTGTCTGACATCAACATGGTCTTTGAGTCATTAACTCTTTCTGATGGGGTATTAGCATATGAGTGATATGAACAGTACAAAATTGTTCTGAAGCTTACAAGGGAACTTGGAAACATGGTCTAATCTTCATTACCTACTCCTCAGAGGTTAAATGGCCAATGCTTTTATGGCCCTAAATGTTAAATACCATAATGCTACAGGCAAGACGTGCAAGCAGTTATTAATGAAAAATTATTAGCTTTTTGCTATAGCTAATGAACTAATGTATATATTGTGTCCAGCGCAGTCTCTGGTTCAGTAAATGGTAACTAGTATATTCATCTGATTTTTTGATTATCATTGCCTGTTAACAGCAGTTAAGGACATGATCTGGGAAGTCAGTCAATTCTGATTACTGGCTTTCCAATGTATCCATTTTGGTACCGTCCCCTTTCTATTAGTTTGTTTACCTGTAAAATGGTGATAATAGCCTATACCTCCTTAGACTGTTATAGAGATAATTGCTCAATAACAATACTATTATTTCTTTATTATTGGAAGAAAAGCCTATAAATCCATATATATGGTTGAAGCTAGTAAAACTAAACCCCAAATTGGTAGAATTTTCTGTATATTCAAAGTGGTCCTGGGTTACATTTTTTCTCTTGCATCCATTTCAGCTATGCTTAATGCGGATTTTATGATTCATAGTAGGTAATTTATTTCTCCATCCCTTAGGTATTCTTTGCCAAGATCATCCAAAATGTCCTTTTGACCTTTGCTTCCATTGAATCACTGTTGAGCTCCAGGCACATTTATTTCTCCCCTGAAATAGCTTTCCTGCGGCACAATTTACTAATGGCATTTTTCATCTGGGCATTTCTCAAAGTATAGATTAGCGGGTTTAGCATGGGAGTTATAATAGTGTAGAACACTGCCACTGCTTTATCAATAGATAAAGTAGCTGCAGGCCTCATATACACAAATATGCAGGGCACAAAGAATAAGACGACCACCGTGATGTGGGAGGCACAGGTGGAGAGGGCTTTGCGCCTTGCCTCCAAGCTGTGGTTCCTTAGGGAGCGCAGAATGACCACATAGGAGACCATCAAGAGGAGGAAGTTTAACAGACAGATGAATCCACTGTTGGCAGCAACGAAGAGCCCTAGAGTGTGGGTATCAGTGCAGGCAAGATTGAGCAAAGGGTTCAGATCACACATAAAGTGGTCTATGACGTTAGGGCCACAGAAGGGTAATTGGAAGATGAAGAGTATCTGTATAGTTGCATGAAGAAAGCCTCCCACCCACACCACTCCCATTAACAGGCCACACACCCGCCGATTCATGATGGTCATGTAGTGCAATGGCTTGCAGATGGCCACATAGCGGTCATAGGCCATCACAGTAAGCAGGATGCCTTCAGCACCTCCAAAGAAATGTTCTCCAAATATTTGAGTCATGCATTCATTGTATAGGGTAGTCTTCTTTTTATGGAGGGAATCTATGATCAGTTTAGGAGTATTAACAGAGGAATAGCAGGCATCAATAAAGGAGAGATAGGCCAGGAAAAAGTACATGGGAGACCCCAACAATGGGCTGGCAGTGATAGTGACCACAATGAGCATATTACCTACTACAGTGATGGTGTAGATGACAAAAAACACGACAAATATAATTTTTTGCATCTTTGGATTCTCTGTGAGTCCCAGTAGAACAAACTCTGTCACATTGTTCCTCTTCTCCATGCGCTTCACCTGACAGTCACATTACCTGAAAAGAAAACAATTTTTATTAATGCAACCTTGAATTTCTTAAACTTTCCACTCTAATATATAAAAACTTATTGGATTCTATTCAGTTGTGAGTTCTTTTGAGGTTGTGTATGTGTTGGAAATAAAAATTCTGGGTTCTTGAGAATTAATTCAGATTGCCTCCCAGCTGAAATCTTTGTTAAGATTGTGGACCTGGGGAACATTTGTAAACACACAGGCAGGAGACCACATGTGCACACTTAAATCATCCCAGATGACTGAGAATCTAAGTCGAAGTAGTAGCTTGTACACATCGTAGTAGCCGAGCCTGAAACAGTGGTAGTAGATGGAGGTAGTCTACAAATGCAAGCTTTGGAATTTTCCCTTTATCTCTAGGAAATGGGGAACCATGGAAGGTTATTGAGAATATGAGTGGGAGGATGAAGAAGAATATGAAGGGGGGAGCTTGGATATTATTCTCATAAAGATCTTTGTGTGCTTTGGGTAAAATGGACTGAGGTTCGGAGAAGAGGTGGAAGGAAGATACAGGAATCCCAATAGCAGACTATTCACAGTAGTTGAAGAAAGAGTAACAGGGCATTGGTTATGGGAATGTCAAGACTGGATACAAGAGCTACTTAAAAGTAGTCACAATGCATGTTTCCTGAGTTCAATGAATTTATCGTAGCCAATAATATATACTTTTGAATGATTGATTGCTTTGTCCATGGCTTATAGTAGATGCTTTGCCTACATGGTCCGTTTTCATAGTGTAACGTGTGTGTTTGGTATTTTTTCATTCATTTTGAAGATGAGGAAACAATCTCAGAGACTAATGTTAATAATTATCCCAATGATGGTAGTATTAACGAAAGCTTACTGAGCCCTTAGTATGCTCTAAGTGTTTTTGCAGGCACCTTTTCATTTTTAATCCTCACTGCAAACCTACAAGAGGGATGCTACTATCATTTTTATCCCTATTTTACATGTTAGGGAATAGAATCATAGAGAAGTTAAGGATCTTGCCCAGGATTGAGTAGCTATTAAGGGCTGGAGCCAAGATTAGGTCGGGTAATACCTGTCAATTGTTTTCCCTCCTAATTTTTAATCCATGCCCTCTATTGTTACTTTATAATAAACAATGTCGAACTAGTAATCTCTTTTTGATATGACCATGATACTTATAATTACTTCAAGGCTACTCTGAGGAAAGCTTATGTGGAGCAGTTTCATCAGCAGGCACAGACACAGCACACACAGTGACATATTGGAACTCGCAAATGTTAAGAAAAACGTGGTACTGCTTTCACTGAACAGCCCTTTTATAGGGGCCTCTCCGCTAACCCTAAGTGTTTCTTACTGGGTCCCCTTCCAAAAAAATGGGCCCCCAGACTCTGTTGCAAAATACCAAAAATAATTATTGCAGTGGTTAATTGTATTGGTTTGAAAATCAGAAAGACCAGAGTAGAAGCCTTGTTCTTCCACTTGCAATTTCTTTTATCTGGGGTACATTACTTTCATACCTTATGTCCTTGTTTCCTCATCCATAAAGCAAGAGTGATAATGTCCACCTCACAGGTTGTAATGGAAATTATTTGAGACACCGACCACACCGTTGGGGACACACATAGGACTTTCATTTAATTTTAGGATGGTGAATGCCCCTAGGAGATAGGAAGAGTGGACAGTTTGGGCAATGAAACAGAGAAGCATTTAACTACATAACGAACTTAGGAAGGATCATCACCAATTTTACTCTCAAAGAAGCAACAGAGACTCACGTCATGCATAGCAGTTGAACCCAGCAACTGTTCTCCATGCCTGTGCTTAGATGAAACAGCTGATCTATATCATCTATTTTTCATATTTGTGTGTTTGAAATATAGTAAAATTTTGTTTTCGTTCTCATGATTTTTCTTCATTATGAGCAGGTATCTCATGGCCAAACCATGGTGCCTGGTGTCAGAGAGCTGGGTCCTACCATTTGCTCAGTCTCTCTGAACCTAAAAATTTTTTTTGATTTTTTTAAAATTTTATTTCTTTTAATTCACATCCAAATTAGTTAGCATATAGTGCAACAGTGATTTCAGGAGTAGATTCCTTAATGCCCTTTACCCATTTAGCCATCCCCCTTCCCACAACCCCTCCAGTAACCTTCTGTTTGTTCTCCATATTTAAGAGTCTCTTATGTTTTGTCCCCTCCCTGTACCAAAAAATTTTTAACTGTAAATTTAGCAAATGATATTCATGAATTATCTTTTGAAGCATTGAGATGAGGATAAATTATTCTATTACTATGTCTTAAAAGGGTTGAAAAATAATGAGTAGTATATGTGGAAAGGAGCAACCTTTAATAAAGCATCAGCACTATTAGAAAACTTACCTTATCTGTCTTAGATGATCTTAATGATATTTGGGGATATTCAGGAACATTCCCGTCTTCAAACTGACCTCCTCTTGTAATAAGTAACTTTCAATATGAAAAATATGTCTTTGGACACTTTGGAAGAGCCTATTCAGACAATTCACTATCAACTCAACAGTTATTAAGAAATTATATACATTGAACATATACCATTTTTGGGGATATATCATTTATACCTCAGCGAGCCTACTAAAATAAAAGAAAGTGTTCATATGGGTCTAAATCTTTCCATCTAGCCTAAAGCCTCAAAACTTTTTCATAGAAAATCTGTTTGCAATGTGCTTTCTGGTTTTGAATTTAGAATGGACTCACTTGAACCACTATGGAGAAATGATCTATCTATGGCTCTGGTTCTGCAGGGCAAGAGGCAGACACTGTGGAGAAAACACAGTCAAATGGTACACTCCGCCCATGATGAATCTTGTCTCGGGAGGTGAATGACAACAAAAAAACATTTTCACCTTGCCCTGTATGGGTATTTAAAGAGGACCTTGCCTGGTGGCTCCTGCTTCCTCTCCCAGGAATTAATTATCCTCTTTGATGGAAAGGCTTTGTCTGAGAAACAGGTATTCTAAGGAGACATGTTAAGAAACACTCATTCTTAAGTGGGCAATTGCATTCTTAAGTGGGAAATTGTAAACCTAAGCCTGTGAGTCTCCTCCTTGTCTGTATCCTGGGTTGTTACGAAAGCAGAATGCCATATAAATAGTAAGGTGCCGTAATTCCAGTGGAGCTGTGATGTAGGTTCCCTGTAGGCTTATGTCACATAGTTTCTATTTTCTTATCAATATTACACCTTTATTGGAAAACCACTACTGATTGAGAGCTAGAGCAGTGAGGGCATAAAGTCATTTTAAAGTTCTTGGCTCTAAAAGCTGTTTTTCTTTGATCTATGAAAGTATCATGAACTAATAAAATTGTGTGTATTTAGATTTATAATTTGAGGGGCACCTTGGAGGCTCTGTCGGTTAAGCACCTGACTCTTGATTTTTAGCTCAAGTCATGATCTCATGGTTCAAGGGTTCGAGCCCCACATTGGGCTGTGCACTGACAGCGTGGAGCCTGTTTGGGATTCTCTCTTTCCCTCTCTCTCTGCCTCTCTCTGTCTCTCTCAAAATAAATAAATAAATGTAAAAAAAGATGTATAACTTGGTATGTTGACAAAATTGTGAAATAATCACCACAAGCAAGCTATTTACCATTTTCATCACTCACTGTTACTACTTTTGTGTATGTGTATGTGTGGAGTGAACACTTAAGATCTACCCCCTTAGGAAATTTCAAATATACAATACTACAGTATTGTTAACTACAATCACATTGCTGTACAATTATCCATCTTGCATGACTGAAACTTTGTTCCCCCTGATCAATACCTCTCTATTTCTTACTCCCCCAGCCTCTGGCAACCCACATTCTACTCTCTGCTTCTGTAAGTTTGACTATTCCTAGTATAAGTAAGGTCATGTAGTATTTCTCTTTCTCTCTCTGGCTTATTTCGGTTAGCATAATGCTCTTCAGGTTCATCCATGTTGTCAAGAGGCAAGTTTCCTTATATTTAGACTATATAATCCGTTATGTGTGTGTGTATCACATATTCTTTAGCCGTTCCTCTATCAAGGGACATATAGGTTATTTCCATCTCTTGGCCATCATGAAAAATGCTTCAAAATACATGAGTGCAGATACCTCTTTAAGATACTGATTTCAATTCCTTTGGTTCCACACCCAGAAATGGGATTGCTGAATTAAAAAAAACGGAACTTTTTCAATGTTTTTGAGGAATCTTCATAGTTTTCCATAATGGCTGTGCCAATTTACATTCCTGATAGCAGTGCACAAGGGTTTCCTTTTCCACACTTGTTATCTTTTTGATAAGTACCATTCTTACAAATGTAAGGTGATATTTTTGGTGTGCATTTTTCTGATGATTAGTGACGTTGAAGACTTTTTCACATACCTGTTGGTTATTTGTAGATCTTCTTTTGAGAAATGTCTATTCAGATCCTTTGCCCATTTTAAAATCAGGTTGTTTGTGTTTTGTTATTGAGTTATATAAGTTCCTTCTCTACTTTGGATACTAACCGCTTACCACATATATGATTTGCAAATAATGTGTGACTTTCTCACATTTGTTGGTTATCTTTCCCGCTTGATTGTTTCCTTTGGTGTGCAGAGGTTTCTTAGTTTGATGAAATCCCACTTGTCTGTTTTTGCTTTTGGTATCACACCTAACAAAAATCATTGCCTAAAATAATGTCAGCAAGCTTTTCCCCTGTTTGCTTTGAAGAGTTGTATGGTTTCAGATCTTATGTTTAAGTCCTTTTGAGTTGATTTCTGTATGTGATGTGAGATAAGGGTCTAATTTCTTCCTTCTGTGCGTGGTTATCCAGAATTCCCAAAGCACTTATTGAAGAGAATCTCATTTCCGCATTTGGAACCCTTGCCAAAGTTCAGCTGAATGTATATGAGTGTGTTTATTTCTGAGCTCTCTATTCTGTTCCATTGATCTGTATGTCTGTATTTTTGCCAGCACTTACTGTTTTGAGATAGTAGCTCTGCAGTATTTTTGGAAATCAGGAATTGTGATGGCTCGAATTCTATTCTTCTTGCTTGAAATGGCATTACATATTTGGATTTTTTTTGTTTTATGTGAATTTTTATGCAAAAGCTGTTTTTTCGCTTTTCTGAGAAGGCTGATATCAAAGTAGCCAGAAATTTTAGAAGGCTCTAGATTCCAGGTATTTTTGGAACTTAAGGGCTGGTCAGAACGGAATACCGGTCCATGCGCTGTGCTTTTATTTTTAGAAATGACAACACCTGGGGTACCTGGCTGGCTCAGTTGGAAGAGCATGCCATTCTCTAGCTCTCTTTTTTAAAATTTTTATTTATTTATTTTGAGACAGAGAGAGGGCGCACAAGCAGAAGAGGGGCAGAGAACCAGAGGGAGAGAGAGAATCCCAAGCAGGCTCCACATTCAGCGTGGAGCTCGATCTCAGGAACTGTGAGATCATGACCTGAGCCAAAATCAAGAGTTGGATGCTTAACTGACTGAGCCACTCAGGTGCCTCAGAGAACGGCATTCTTGATCTCAGGGTCATGAGTTCGAGCCCCAAGTTGGGCAGAGAGATTACTAAAAAATAAGTAAATGGCAACATCTGATGAGAAGATTTAAACTTTTGATGAAGTCAAATTTTTCATTTTTTTCTTATGTTTCATGCTATTGGGTCACATCTGATAAAAGTCAACCCCGATTTTTAAGTATACATTATTATTTTTAGGTTTATCTTTGACATGTAGGTTTCTGACTCATTTTGAGTTATTTTTTGTTTATAGTGTGAGGTAGTGGTTAGTGTTTTTTTTTTATATAGATATACAATTGATACAGCTTTATGTATGTATGCATGTATGTATGTTTGCATGTATGTAAATATGTTTATTTATTTTTGAGAGAGAGAGAGACAGAGTGCAAGTGGGGGAGGGGCAGAGAGAGGGGGAGGGGCAGAGAGAGGGGGAGACACAGGGTCTGAAGCAGACTTCAGGCTGCAAGCTGTCAGCACAGAGCCAGATGTGGGGCTCAAATTCATGAACTGTGAGATCATGACCTGAGCTGAAGTCGGATGCTTAAGAGACTGAGCCATCCAGGTGCCCCAAGCATAGTTTATTTAAAAGTCTATTCTTTATCCATGTCAATGAAAATGGGAAGATTTCATTATTTTTATGGCTGAGTTCTAGTAATATTCCATTACACACACACACACACACACACACACACACACACACCACACCACATCTTTATCCATTCATCAATCCATGGACATTTGGGCTCTTGGGTAATTTGGCTATTGTTGATAATGTTGCTATAAACACCAGGGGGCATATGTCCCTTCAAATCAGTAATTTTGTATCTTTTGGGTAAATACCTAGTAATGCAGTTGCTGGATTGTAGGGTCATTCTGTTTTTAATTTTTTTGAGGAACCTCCATGCTGTTTCTCTGAGTGGCCACACTAGTTTGCCTTCCCACTAATAGTGTAGCAGAGTTCTCCTTTCTCCGCACCCTTGCCAACATCTGTTTCCTATGTTGTTCATTTTAGCCATTCTAACTGGTGTGAGGTGGCATCTCATTGTAGTTTTGATTTGTATTTCCTTGATGATGAATGGATGGAGCTAGAGCATATTACGCTAAATGAAGTAAGTCAGTCAGAGAAAGACATATGCCATATGATTTCACTCATGCATGGGATTTAAGAAACAAAGCAGATGAACATGGAAAAAAAAGCAGAGAGATAGGCAAACCATAAAATAGACTCTTAACTCTAGAGGACAAACTGAGGGCTGCTGGAGGAGAGGTGGGCAGGGGGATGGGCTAAATGAGTGGTGGGTATTAAGGAGGCACTTGTGATGAACACTGGGTGTTATATATAAATGATGAATCTCTAAATTCAACTCATGAAACTAATATTACACTATATATCAACCAACTAGAATTTAGATAAAAACTTGAAGCAACAACAAAAATATAAAATCTTTAGGGCAGAGATAATTTCCTGTAGTTATTTGTACATTTCGTATATTTAGCTCTTATTCTTCAAAGGCTGGCATAGTGCTTAATAGATGTTTGCATTTTGAATAGAAAAAAAACAAAAACATTCTTAATCTGTTTTCAGATAAATGCCACAAGATCAAGAAATTTTCCATAAAAGTCTATTCTTTAACCATTAAATTACCTTGATATCTTTGTAAAAAATTAATACATTTAGTTTATTTCTTAACATTCTATTATGTTTCTGGACGTATCTATATGCTTGTCCTAATGCCTGTAAGGATACAATGTTGATTATAAGAGTTTAAGTGTAAGTCTTGAAATTAGTTGTAGAGTAAGTTCCCCAAGTGTGTTCTTTTTTTGAGAGTGATTTGCTATTCTAGGCATTGTCAAATTTCTACATTTCTGTATAAGTTTCAGAACAGGTTTATCAGTTTCTCCAATAATCCTGTTGGGTTTTGGTTGAAATTGCATTTTGCAATGACATGGATGGAGCTCAAATGTATTATGCTCAGTGAAATAAGTCAATCAGAGAAAGACAAATGCCATATGATTTCACTCATATGTAGAATTTGAGAAAAAACAGATAGGCATATGGGAAGGGGAGAAAAAAAAAGAGAGGAGAGGGAAACAAACCACAAGAGACTCTTAAAGATAGAATACAAATTATGGACTAATGGAGGTGCGAAAAAAAAAAAGAGAGGAGAGGGAAACAAACCACAAGAGACTCTTAAAGATAGAATACAAATTATGGACTAATGGAGGTGCATGGGAGATGGGCTAGATGGGTGATGGGTACTAAGGAGGGCACTTGTGATGAGCACTGGGTGTTGTATGTAAGTGATGAATCTCTGAATTCTACTCCTGAAACCAATATTGCACTATATGTTAACTAACTAAAATTTAAATTAAAAAAAAAGAAAAAAAGAAATTGCACTGAAAATTTAGAAATTATATGGTGAAAATATTGAATTTTCTATTCCATCAACATGATACATCTCTCAGTTTATATATTCAATTTTCTTAGCAGTGTTTTCTACTTTTCATGCACAGATGTTGAATATATTCTTAAAGTGTAATTCCAATATTTCATTTTTAAAAATAGCATTAGACATAATATTTTGTTTCTAATTTCAATTTCTAATTGTTTAATGCTATTGCTGAAATATAGTTGATTTTTAAAATATAGACATGTATAACTCTGACTTGGCTAAATTCACTGATTAGGTCAATTATTTATGTTAGTGCCCTTAACATTTTCTCTGTGTACAAAATGATGCCATTTGCACAAAAATGTATTTTTACAATTTTGCTTCTCCCTTTCTAATCTCTGTGTCTTTTATTTCTTTTTGTTTTCCTGTTGCAATGGCTAGGACCTAGACTACAATACGTAATAGTAATGGTGAGTGGATATCTCTCTTGCCCCCAATCTTCGAGAGAGAGTATTCATCATTAATATGATGGCCATTATAGATTTTATATATAGATGCTCTTTCTCAGGTTGAACAAATAATTTTCTATTGCATTTGCTAACATCTAAAAAAATCTTAAACCTGGGCCAAAATTTATCGGTTTTTTTATGCATCTTTTCACGTGATCAAGTGATTCTTCTCCTTTATGCTGTAGTGACTCATACTGAGTGACATTTGAATGTCAAACCAACCTTTTATTCTTAGGACAAACTCCGCATAGTTATGGTACATTGTTATTTTTAGAAATTACTGATGGATTTGATTTACTGGTATTTTGTTAAAAGTCTGTTGCTCATGTTCAAAAAGGATATTTGTCAAATTTTTCTTGTAATCTCATTTGGTATTTAGGCGCAGTGCAGGGTTCATATAATGAGTTGCATAGTGTTTTCTCCTCTATGTTTTGAAAGAGTGTGTACAGGATGTTTGTTTATTTATTTATTTAGTCAGTCAGTCAGTTTCTTATTGAACGTGTTACAAAAGAGGTTTAGTTAAAAAGACCAAAGCTCATGCATCATCACACTCCTCAGATTCTTCTCTCCTTGTACTTTCTTCTCCTCAGCTGGGGCAGTGATGGCAGAGGGAGCAGAACCTCCTGCTGGTGCAGCAGGACCTGCTGGGCAGGCTCACCAGCCCCTGTGTGTTGCAGGTGAGCCTCCTGATGTTGACATTGGCCAGGGCCTTTACAAATAAGCCTGGCCAGAAAGGTTCAATATTTACACTGACTGCTTTAATGATGGCATTGATCTTATCCTCCGTAACATTCACCTCACTGGGTGCAGGATGAAGGCTGAGGAGATACAGGTGAGCTTGGGAACCAAGGTGATGGTGTGGGCAAGTGCTGGGCAGGCCCTGCTGGGCTTGGTGCTAGTTGCTGGATGAACTTAGGGCCTCACCCCAATGTGGCCTTACCTTCTTTGGAAGGACTGAGAACCTTAGTGGCAGCTGAGGAAAAGCAGTATTATTTATTTTTAGTGAGAAGTGAAGCCATTGGGCCTGGAGTTACTTTTGAGAAGGGTTTTAACCACAAATTTAATTTTTAAAACTGATATAGGACTATTCTGGTTTTCTATTTCTTCTTCTGTCAGATTTTGTAATGCTTTTCCCCAAATAATTGGGGAGTATTCTTTTCCCCAAATAATTGGCTTTTAAATTGTCAAATTTATTGGCTTTAATTTGTCATAATATTTCGTACTATCCTGTTAATGTCTGTAGAATTTGTAATGCTGTGTTATCTTTTACTCTTGATATGAGTGATTTAGCTCTTTTTTTCTTTCTTATCCTTTCTCACCCTCCCTTCTTTCTTGTCCCCCTCCTCCTTATTATTCTAGCTAAGGCTTTGTAAATTTTATTCAAGTTTTTCAAAGAACCAGCTTTTTGTTTCATTATTTAATTTTCGTTTTCATTTTCTGTTTCATTGATTTTTGTCCTTATTCTTATTATTTCCTATCTTTCATTTTATTAATTTCCTCTTATTTCTCTACCTCTGTAGGTCAAAATCTTTGATAACGGATTTTATACATTATTTCTTTTCTAACATATACCTTTTATGGTTCAAATCTTCTTCTAAGGACTTTTAGTGCTTTTAGATATTCTGATATGCAGTGCTTTAAATTTCATTTGTTTCAAAGTATTTTTTGTTTTGTGATTTCCTTTTTTAATTGAGGTAAAACTCACATAAGATAGAAGCTACCACTTTAATCATTCAAATATTTATAATACATTGTAAATTTAGTACATTTACAGTGTTGTGCAATCATCACAACTACCAGACCAGCACAACCACCCATTCCAAGGCACCATCAGACAACGGTACGGCGGTTTTGCATTTTCTGATTTGATTCTTGGTCAATATTTACTAGATAGATAGATAGATAGATAGATATTACATAAATAGATAGATAGATTTTTTTCTTTTCTTCTTATTTCTTCCCTCCTCTACTCTGGTTTTTGGTTTGTTTAAGCAGGCATTTTTAATCTATTCTTTTAACACCTCTTCTGTATCTCCTTATTCTTTACTTTCCTCTCTCTCTCTCTGGATTAAGCCATACAGTTTCTCTGAATCTCTGCCTGGCCATTTTTCCCCCCACCCCAGTCATTTCTCTCTTTGTATGAGATAAGACTTCTTCTACCACCAACCCCCCCCTTTTAAATTTTTTCTAGGGTTACTTCAATGAAAAAAATAAAAGCACACCTGGTGGAAGGTCAAAACCACCACTATGAGTTGGGAGATAAAACATCAGAGTCACAACAACAGAGAGCACACAACGCACTCCAAAAACACCTCCTGAAGCATCAGGCCATGGACAGTGTATGACTGCTTTTTAATATAGTAGTGCTCACAGGTGCAGGACACATAACAAGCTATTACAACACATAAACGACAAAAACTAGCAGACCTGATCACTGAAACTTGGCATTTCAGAAGGGAGTGGCAGGAAATATTCAGTGTGCTGAATAGGAAAAATAAGCAGCCAAGAATCCTTTATCCAGCAAAGCTGTCATTCAGAATAGAAGGAGAGATAAAGGCTTTTCCAGACAAACAAAAACTGAAGGAGTTCCTGACCACCAAACCAGCCCTGCAAGAGATCATAAGTGGAGGACTTTGTGAGTAGAATGTTGCAAAGACTACAAAGGACCAGAGACATCAGTACAAGCATGAAACCTACAGATAACACAATGACACTAAATCCATATATTTCAATAACCACTCTGAATGTAAATGGACTAAATACCCCAATAAAAAGACATAAGGTATCAGAATGGATAAAAAACCAAGATCCTTCTATATGCTGTCTATAAAAGACTCATTTTAGACCTGAGGACACCTGAAGATTGAAAGTGAGGGGATGGAGAACCATCTATCATGCTACTGGAAGTCAAAACAAAGCTGGAGTAGCCATACTTATATCAGACAAACTAGATTTTAAACTAAAGGCTATAACAAGAGATGAAGAAGGGTATTATATCATAATTATGAGATCTATCCTTTAAGAAGAGCCAGCAGTTGTAAATCTTTATGCCCCCAACTTGATGGAACCCAAATATATGAATCAATGAATCACAAACATAAGCAATCTTATTGATAAGAATGTGGTAATTGCAGGGGATTTTAATACTCCACTTACAAAAATGGACAGATCATCTAGGCAGAAAACCAATAAAGAAACAATAGCCTTGAACGATAGACTGGACCAGATGGATATGACAGATATATTCAGAACTTTTCATCCAAAAGCAGCAGAATACACATTCTTCTCGAGTGCACATGGAACATTCTCCAAGATAGATCACATACTGAATCACAAAACAGCTGTCAACAAATGTAAAAGAATTGAGATAATACCATGCATATTTTCAGATCCCAATGCTATGAAACTTGAAATAAACCACAAGAAAAAATTTGGGAAGACTCCAAATACAGAGGTTAAAGAACATCCTACTAAAGAATGAATGGATCAATCAGGTAATTAAAGAAGAAATTAAAAAATATATGGAAACAAATGAAAATGGAAACATGGCACTCCAAAACCTTTGGGATGCAGCAAAGGCAGTCATAAGAGGAAAATACATTGCAATCCAGGTCTAGCTCAAGAAACAAGAAAAATACCAAATAAAAAACCTAACCTTACACCTAAAGGAACGAGAAGCAGAGCAGCAAGGAAACCCCAAAACCAGTAGAAGAAGAGAAATAATAAAGACTAGATCAGAAATAAACAATATAGAATTCCCACAAAAAACTAAAACAAACAAACAAACAAAAAACAACCATAACAATGAATCTAAGAGCTGGTTTTTTGAAAGAATAAACAAAATTGATAAACACCTAGCCAGATTTCTCAAAAATAAAAGAGAGCACCTGAACAGATACAATCATGAATGAAAGAGGAGAGATCACAACCAACACCACAGAAATACAAAAAATTACTAGAGAATACTATGAAAAACTATATGCCAACAAACTGTGCAATATGTAAGAAATGGACAAATTCCTAGACACCCACATACTACCAAACCTCAAATGGGAAGAAATGAAAAATTTGAACAGACCCATAACTGGTGAAGAAATTGAATTCGTTATCAAAAATTTCCCAACAAATAAGAGTCCTGGGCCAGATGGCTTCCCAGGGGAATTCTGCCAGACATTTAAAACAGAGTTAATACCTATTCTTTTCAAGCTGTTCCAAAAATAGAAATGGAAGGAAGGCTTCCAGACTCATTCTGTGAAGTCAGCATTACCTTGACTCCAAAACCAGACAAGACCCCACTAAGAAGGAGAATTACAGGCCAATATCCCTGATGAGCATAGATGCAAAAATTCTCAATAAGATACTAGCAAATTGAATTCAACAGTATATTAAAAGAATTGTTCACCATGATCAAGTGGGATGCATTCCTGAGCTTCAGGACTGGTTCAGTATTTGCAAATCAATCAATGTGAGACATCACATTAATAAAAGAAAGGGTAAGAACCATATGATCCTATTCATAGATTCAGAAAAAGTATCTGACAAAATACAGGATCCTTTCTTAATAAAAACCCTCAAGAAAGTTGGGATAGAAGAAACCTACCTTGACATCGTAAAAGCCATATATGAAGGGCCCACAGCTAATATCATCCTGAATGAAGAAAAACAGAGCTTTCCTCCTAAGGTCAAGAACACGTCAGGGATGTCCACTCTCACCACTGTTGTTTAACATGGTGTTGGAAGTCCTAGCCTCAGCGATCAGACAACAAAATGAAATAAAAGACATCCAAATTGGCAAACAAGAAGTCACACTTTTTCACTTTTTGCAGATGACATGATACTCTATGTGGAAAACCCAAAAGACTCCACCAAAAAAATGCTAGAGCTGATACATTAATTCCACAAAGTCCCAGGATATAAAATCAATATCCAGAAATTGGTTGCATTTCTATACACCAATAATTAAGCAACAGAATGAAAAATCAAGAAATTAATCCCACTTAAAATTGCACCAGGAACCATGAAATACCTAGGAATAAACCTAACCAAAGAGGTGAAAGGTCTGTATGCTGAGAGCTACAGAAAACTTATGGAAGAAATTGAAGAAGACACACAAAAAAATTGGAAAACATTCTATGCTCATGGATTGGAAGAAAAAATATTGTGAAAATGTCGATACTACCCAAGGCAATCTACACAATTTATGCAATCCCAATCAAAATTGCACCAGCATTCTTCTCAGTGCTAGAACAAACAATCCTAAAATTTGTATGGTACCACAAAAGACCTGAATAGCAAAGTAATGTTGACAAAAACAAAACAAAACAACAACAACAAAAAAAAAACAAAGTGGGAGGAATCACAATCCTGACTTTAGCCTGTACTACAAAGCTGTAATCATCAAGACAGTATGGTATTGGCACAAAAACAGACACATAGACCAATGGAATAGAATAGAGAACCCAGAATTGGATCCACAAATATATGGTCAACTCATCTTTGACAAAGCAGGAAAGAATAGCCAATGGAAAAAATACAGTCTGTCTAGCAAATGGTGCTTGGAGAACTGGACAGCAATATGCAGAAGAATGAAACTGGATCACTTTCTTACACCAGCACAAAAATAAACTCAAAATGGATGAAAGACCTAAATGTTAAACAGGAAACCATCAAAACCTTAGAGGAGAAAACAGGCAACAACCTCTTTGACCTCAGTCACAGCAACTTCTTACTTGACACATCTCCATAGGCAAGGGAAATAAAAGAGAAAATGAGCTATTGGGACTTCATCAAGATAAAAAGCTTCTGCACAGCAAAGGAAACAATCAATGAAATTAAAAGGCAACCAATGAAATGGGAGAAGTTTTTGGTAAAAAGATATCAAAGGTTAGCATCCAAAATCTATAAAGAACTTACCAAACTCAACACCTGAAAAACAAATAATTCAGTGAAGAAACGGGAAGAATACAGGAATAGACAGTTTTCCAAAGGAGACATCCAGATGGCCACCAGACACCTGAAAAGATGCTCAACATTGCTCCTCATCAGGGAAATACAAATCAAAACCACACTGAGATACCACCTCACGCTGGTCAGAGTGGCTAAAATTAACAACTCAGGAAACAATGGATGTTGGTGCGGATGTGGAGAAATGGGAACCCTCTTGCACTGTTGTGGGAATGCAAACTGGTGCAGCCACTCTGGGAAACAGTGTGGAGGTTCCTCAAAAAATTAAAAATAGGGGTGCCTGGATGCTTCAGTTGGTTAAGCTCCAACTTTGGCTCAGGTCATGATCTAGCAGGCTTGTGAATTTGAGCCCTGCATTGGGCACTGTGCTGACAGCTCAGAGCCTGGACCCTACTTGGGATTCTGTGTTTCCCTCTCTGTCTGCCACTCCCCCACCAGGGCTCTGTCTCTCAAAAATGAATAAAACGTTAAAAACAGTTTTCTAAATAAAAAAAGAATAAAAAAAAAAGAAAAAAAATAAACACAGTTTTCTAAATAAAAAAAGAAAAAAATAATAAAAAAAGAAAAAAAAGACCCAGCAGTAGCATTACTAGGAATTTATCCAAAGGATACAGGAGTGCTGATTCATAGGGACACATGGACCCCAGGGTTTATAGCAGCGCTATAAACAATAGCTATTACGGAAAGAGCCCAAATGTCCATCAACTGATGAATGGATAAAGAAGATGTGGTCTATATATATAATGGAATACTACTTGGCAATGAGAAAGAATGAAATCATGCCATTTGCAGCAATGTGGATGGAACTGGAAGTATTATGCTGAGTTAAATAAGTCAGTCAGAGAAAGACAGGTATCATATGTTTTCATTCATATGTGGAATTTGAGAAACTTAACATAAGACCATGGGGGAAATGAAGGGGAAAAAATAGTTTCAAACAGAGAGGGAAGCAAACCATAAGAGAGTCTTAAATACAGAGAACCAACAGAGGGTTGATAGGGGGGTGGAGGGGAGGGGAAAATGGGTGATGGACATTGAGGACGGCACCTATTGGGATGAGCACTGGGTGTTGTATGTAAGTGATGAATCATGGGAATCTACTCCTGAAGCCAAGAGCACACTGTATACACTGTATATTAACTACTTGGTAACAAATTATACTTAAAAATAAGATAAAAACACAACAAAAAACAAGCAAAAAGAAGAAAAACTTTGGAAAATTAAGTTGAAAAACACTGTTGACATTAGATAAAAAATAAAAATACTGAGGAGTAAATCTAATAGATTATGTGCAAGAGCTCTGGAAAGTTTATACTACCTGATTTTAAGACTTCATATAAAAATACAGGAACTGACATAAGATAAACATATAGTTATATGGAACAGAATAGAGAATCCAAAAATAAGCTAGCATGTACAGAATTAATTGATTTTCACAAAACATTGTCAAAGCAATAATGGAGAAAGGAAAGTTTTTTTCAACAAAAGGAGCTAGAATAAGTGGATATTCATATGGATAAAAATGAATCTCAGCTTGTAAGTCACATCACATAAAAATTAGTTTGAGATAAATCCTATACCTAAAAGTAAGAGTAAAAAATATAAGTCTTCTAGAAGAAACTGGAGCATATTTTTGAAGACTTGGGTTTAACAAAGATTTCATGGTTAACATCAGTTAGTTTTTACTTAAATATCAATAAACAAACATCAAGTATTTAGAAGAAAATATAGTTGAATATTTTTGTGACCTTGAGGCATGCAATTATTAAAGGAAACAGAAAAATCTTTTTTTCATAAATAAAAGCTATATGAACACCAATATTTAAATTATGAAGTGCTGTTAATGAGAATAACTTTAGTATAAATGCAAAGACTAGAATACATTTGCAAAAGATATGTTAGGATTATTGCTTACAATACATAATGAACTTCTACAAATTGAAAATAGAGTCAATGGAAAGTGAGCCAGATTTCAACCAAAAGAAAGATGTAGTGAATACATATGTGGAGTGGTAATCAGCTTATTATCATTTTGCAAATGCCAAGGAAACCCGCAATGAGATAACATTCTACAGTCATTTAATTTGCAAAAATGAAGAAATTTGGGACTAGTATGCGATGTAGAAGATATGATTCAATGGGACGTATGTTGTATTGCTGTGGGAAGTGTATATTAGTACAACTACTTTGGAAAATAATTTGGCCTTATCTAGTAATCTTGAAGATTCACATAACCTCAATTCATAGTTTCAACTCCTAGATCCATACTCAGCAATGGTTGGCATGTGTACATCTGGAATTGTGTTCCAGTCTTTGTAGCAGACTTTCAGTAATACTGAAAATGTGGAAATACCCATAAATCTATCAACAACATCAGCTGTGAAGCACCAGCGGGAGCACTGCCTGAGCCCAAAGAATGTACCTCAGTACACAGGAGCTGTAGACTTGAATACCGGAGTTCTAGAACAAGCAGTTCCAGAGAGAGAAGGTGAGCATTTTAGTTATTCTGTGATGGGAAATAATTCACGAAGAATGTCTGAGAAGGTAGATTTCTCTAGTAACTTGAAAACAGATTCTTAAAAATTTTGGTGAAAATTTCATCTCAAGTTTGAGATCTTGTATTTTTTTTTTTTTTTTTAGTAGAAATATGGCTGCCATTTACTATTCATTTGTTCATTCCTTCATTCATTATTTCTCGTGGGTCCATTTAATTCTCAAAACAATGCTATGTAGTCCTTTTTTGAAGATAAGAAAAATTGAGTCTGAGAACGGTAAATAAGTTATTTCAAGGTAGGAAAACATATTCCTGGTACTGCTTAGATTGGAGGCTGAGTCTGTGTTTATGTGATGTCTAGGTGCTTTAAGTTGTCTTTGCTCCTCTTTCTTTTTAAAATTTTTTTTAAAGTTTATTTATTTATTTATTTGGAGAGAGAGAGGTGGGGGGGAGAGAGAGAGAGAGAGAGAGAGAGTGAGAGAGAGAGAGAGAGAGAGAGAGTTCTAAGCAGACTCCAAGCTATCAGTGCAGAACTGATGTGGGGCTCAATCCCACGAACTGTGAGATCATGACCTGAGAGGAAATCAAGTCAGACACTTAACCAACTGAGCCACCCAGGCGCCCCATCCTTTTTTAGGCAGTTATAACTGTTTTTTTTTTTCAGTTGCTCAATGGATTTTTACTATTCTGCTCAAGTAATTTCCACCTACTTGATCATGACAATGAAAGCATACAGTCAATTTGTCTTATACATTTGGAAAAGTATAATTGATTGTACAGAACCACAAATACTCTCACTGAGATCTTGTCCATTGTTCATGTTCACCAAATGATATAGTCTGGCCCAATCTTCTCTCTTATGTATCTAGTCTAGACCTTGGGTAATGTTTTTCTGGCTTCAACTTCAACATCACTTCCTTGAGAATACCTTCCCTGAGCCTTCCACCTCCATCCCAGTTTAAAGCATGTTCCCATTGCACAGGCATATGGCACTGTGTTCTTTTTTATAATGCTCACCACTCTCCCCCTCTCTTCATTTTTTAATAGTTGAATTCTTGCATAGGAGAGCAGATACACTAGCTGGGCTGTGAAGGCAGATTTGCCATCTGCCACTACTCACATCTGATCCTGTGTAAATTACCTATACTCATAATACCTCAGTTTCCTCATTTGTAGAATGAAAATAATAATAGTGCCCATCACAAAGGGTACCTTGTATAATGCGTTGGATACAGGACCTAGCATATAGCACTCAATAGTTAGTTACTGTCATTATCATTACTGAACAACACTGTGCCTGGTATATTTTAGATGTTCCACGAACATTTACTGGACAAAAAAAAAAAAAAAAGGAAATGTAGAATCCAGCTTCTGCCTGTAGCCTGATAATTATCCTATTCCTGTAGATGAATTCTAACCCTTGTCAAAAATGTCCTTCTGTAGTCAGAGGGACTATAGGAGGAAGGGAGAAGCATTTAGCTGCCGTTTTGGCAAGGACTCCTAAAATTAACTACTCTTCCCTTGGGGAAATAGCGTAGAGGTTGAGTCACCACTTAAATCAAACTGGTGCCTGTCTTGTGAGAACTGAAGGAGTTGAGAAGCAGGGCATTTCTTAGCAGAGCGAACCACAAAGGCAGTGCCTCTCCCTGACTACATCTGTGGTTAGCCACGGGGAGCTGGTGAAATGATGTGAGAAAGTGGATGCGTCCCAAAGACCAAAGTATGTGTGGCTCAGCACTGAGTATAGATGCTCTGAAAAAAAGGCTCAGAAGACTAGGCTTCAAGAGATTCCTCATCCCAGAGACTTCTGGTCAACTGCTGATGTTTTGGTAACTGGATTTACTTTTCTGGCTTTAAAAATGGCTGCCATGTTCTTAGGGCCTGTAAGTCTCACACCGAGTTCTATAGAAAAAACTTAAAACAAACCCTATAGATTAGATTTACGTGACTCCCACAGAAATAGAAATGTGCTAAGCTGCTGAAAATCTCCTCTCCAAAATCCAAATTCCTCTCAAATACAAAGTGAGTGTGTCTACTATCTGAGATAGTTTGTTTTCTGAACAAGTCAGGCCATGGGGAGAAATCCCAGTCATACACTACATGGGGAGTGTTGGTAGGTAAGAGAAGCACATTTTCTTCTTTTTGATTTTACTTCAAGATTTTCTTTTCTGGAAACACTGTGCTTGTTTGTTCGTTTTTTCAAACAGTAAATTTACATAAATTAACATGACCATTACTATGGTTTCTTACACCTCTGATTGAAGAAAGCCCTTCAGTTTAAGTATTGTTGAGTCTGCAAAGGACCAACTCTTGACAAGACTGTAGTTTATAACCCTCAGCACTGAGTTAGGCAAAAATGACTTTTGTTTCTGACCAGTTTGTATGTCAGGACTTACTGATTTGTTGGCATTTTTCTCTGATGTTGATCCTAAGGGCCATAATCAGCAGATGAGTTTGATAAAAAGTTCAGATTTCAAGCGCAGTACTTGTTGGAAATATTACAATATACTTACCAAAGCCTTTCTTAGATGACTTTGTAATGTGTCCGCTTCTCTCCTCTTGCCTTTTTTCCTCTTTTCCTTTTTGGTTTTATATTTTCTCCTCTTTATTTCTCTTCCCTTTCTCTCTCTACTTCCCCTTTGTTGCTTTCTCTCAAATGCTTTATGATACCTAATATTAGCTACCACTGTGGGTATAAAATTGAATAGGTCCTAAGACAAGTAAGACACAACAGCGTACAAGGTATTTATTTCAATAGTGAACAAGGTTTACATAAAGTTTCCTATTTCCTGGAAAAATCCATACTTGGTTGTAGAGTCAAGTTTGAGAGGAGTACATTATTTTAAGCTTAGAATATATTTTTAGCAAATCAATTAGTGAATAGACAATAAATCCCACAAATAAAGCAAGCCAAACTAAACGAATAGTTGAAAATTTGTGTTAAAGTTTCTTCTAATCACTTGCTTTAAAATTTTTTTTTAATTTTTTTTTTAACATTTATTTATTTTTGAGACAGAGAGAGACAGAGCATGAACGGGGGAGGGTCAGAGAGAGAGGGAGACACAGAATCTGAAACAGGCTCCAGGCTCTGAGCAGTCAGCACAGAGCCCGAGGCGGGGCTCGAACTCCCATACCGCGAGATCGTGACCCGAGCCGAAGTCGGACGCTTAACCGACTGAGCCACCCAGGTGCCCCAAAATTTTTTCTTTTTTAAATCTGATGGCCTTTCCTTTTGACACTTATCATGGTTTTGCTTAGTCTCCTGTTTCTTCTCACTTGGTTAGCTTACATTTTCAGAATCTTTGCCCTTTAGAGACGTTCAGAGACAATTTTGAAAGTTTTCTTTAGTGATACTCCCACAAGAACAATAAAAAAATATTAACAACAATAGTAAATTTGAACTGATTGTATCTTCACAAAACTCCTAAATATAGGTATATTTATTCCCTGCTTTAACAGATGAAAAAACTGAAGCACAGAGAGATAAAATAAATTGATGTTATGTAGTTAATAGGGGTGCATTCCAGTTTCCAATCTAAGTCTTTGGATTTTATTTCATTTCATTTTATTTATTTTTTTATTTGAGAGAGAGAGAGAACATGAGTAGGGGAGAGGGGCGGAGGGAGAGGGAGAAGGAGGGAGGGAAGGAGGGAGGTAGAGAGAGAGAGAGGATCTTAAGTAGGCTCCATGCTCTGTGCAGAGCCTGATGTGGGGCTCGATCCCATGGCCCTGAGATGGCGGCCTGAGCTGAAATCAAGAGTTGGATGCTCAACCAGCTGAGCCACCCAGATACCCCTATGTCTGGATTTTAAACCCATTTCTCTTTGCTCTTTAATGCATTTCTACTTTGTCCTTTCTCCTTTATTTCTCCCTCTCTTTCTTTTGCCTCTCTTTTTTTCCCCTTCTGCCTCTCTCAGTGAATGCTTTATGAGTGTTTACTTTTTAGCCAGCACTGGGAATACAAAAATGAATAAGATTACAATTGTGAAGGCACATTTTTGCCTTCAAAGACAATTTGCCTGTTGAAGAATGAGAGAAGAGTATGAGGCAATGTGGCTAGTGCCGTAATGACCATTTACTAGCTTCTCTGAGATTGGGAGAAGGTTGCAATGCCATTTTTAGTCTTGAGGAAGCTGAAAAGTTTCCAGACAGGTAAAGTAGGATAAAGTATGGCTTGTGAAAGAATCTTTACGTGTCTTTGAGTCTTTTTTTTATAAACTCAATTAGAATAAATTGGATTTTCACTGGTAAACGGGTGCAGCCATTTTGGGGATAAAATACCTATATCTTTGGGTATTTTGAATGTGCCTCATGTATGGCTACATCATGGATTGGCTCTTCCAAATTAATGCATGGTATTTTTTCTTTTCTGATTTTAAAGGTTACACAATCTTGTAGAAAATTAAAACAAATCAGGAAATTATAAAGAACAAAAAATACCACCTATATTGTCACTTGTAAGAATATATAAAATGAAATCATTGACATGGTCTTGTGCTTGTTTTTGCCTTCTGTAAAACTAGAAAAAATAAGGCATTCCATGAAATTTATTCATTAGAAGAAGGCATCATTATTGAGGATGACTTTGAGTATGCGTATGACTTTCTTTTCAGGGAAGTCACTTGTCACCTGAACTGAACTGGTGAAAAGATGAATAATGTGACAGAATTCATCCTCCTGGGCTTGACTCAAAACGTGGAACTTCAGAAATTCTCCTTTTTTGTGTTTTTAATTGTCTACTTGGTCACCTTGGCGGGCAACTTGCTCATCATGATCACCATCAGTACCAGTAGTGCCCTCGAAACCCCCATGTACTTCTTCCTGTCTTACTTGGCCCTTATAGATGGCTGTTGTTCTTCCTCCATGACCCCTAAAATGCTCGCTGACACTCTTACTGTGAGAAAAATCATCTCTTTTACGGGATGTATGACTCAAGTCTTTGCTGAACATTTTTTTGGTGCTGCTGAGATTATCCTTCTCACAGTAATGGCCTATGACCGTTATGTGGCCATCTGCAAACCCTTGCATTACACAACCATCATGAGTCACCAGGCGTGTGGCCTCCTTGTAGGAGTGGCCTGGGCTGGAGCCTTTGTCCATGCAACTATTCAGATCCTCTTCACAATCTGGCTGCCTTTCTGTGGTCCCAATGTCATAGATCATTTCATGTGTGATTTGTACCCTTTATTGAAACTTGTCTGCATGGACACTCATACCCTTGGTCTCTTTGTTGCTGCCAATAGTGGGTTCATCTGTTTGTTAAACTTCCTTCTTTTGGTGGTTTCCTATGTGGTCATCTTGCTCTCCCTAAAGACCTATAGCTTGGAGGGGAGACGCAAAGCCCTCTCTACCTGCGTCTCTCACATCACCGTGGTCATTTTCTTCTTTGTGCCCTGCATATTTGTATATCTGCGCCCAGTGATCACCTTTTCCATTGATAAAGCTGTGGCTGTGTTTTATACCATGATAACACCTATGTTAAACCCTTTAATCTATACGTTGAGAAATTCAGAGGTGAAAAGTGCCATAAAGAAGCTCCGGATCAAAAGGTGACTTCAATGGAAAAATAATCACAACAGCATAAAATCACTTCATATTTTATTTTATTTTATTTTATTTTATTTTATTTCATTTTATTTTTTTAACGTTTATTTATTTTTGAGACAGAGAGAGACAGAGCATGAACGGGGGAGGGGCAGAGAGAGGGAGACACAGAATCTGAAATAGGCTCCAGGCTCTGAGCTGTCAGCACAGAGCCCGATGCAGGGCTCGAACTCATGGACCGCGAAATCATGACCTGAGCAGAAGTTGGCTGCTTAACCGACTGAGCCACCCAGGCGCCCCATAAAATCACTTCATATTTTAAATGACAAAAGGAAAATAATATAATTTCTATGGTTCAGGGCCAAGTGAACATTATATATAAAAGTGTGTTGATGTTGGCACATAAGTCCTAAGAGGAAAGGCCCAGGCAGGAAATCATTTATCATTTAAAAATATCCTATTTAGGGTTGCCTGGGTGGCTCAGTCAGTTTGGCGTCCGACTTCAGCTCAGGTCGTGATCTCATGGTTTGTGGGTTCAAGCCCTGCATCGGGCTCTGTTCTGACAGCTCAGAGCCTGGAGACTGCTTTGAATTCTGTGTTTCCCTCTCTCTCTTTCTGTCCTTCCTTTGCTGGTTCTCTGTCTCTCTCTCTCTCTGTCACTCAAAAATAAATAAACATCAAAAAAATATCCCATTTAGATTTATTTATTGGTCATTTGATTGTCAAACTTTACTTACTTTCAGAATCAGCTGGAATTCTTGTTAAAATGCACATTTCCAGGATACAGCTATAGTGATTCTAATTCAATGGGAATGTTCTTGAATTGCATTTTAAACAAATTATGTGGATGTTTCTAAGCAGGTGATTTACACATACCCTTTGAGCAACAATGCTATAGATTATGCTTGCATCATCAGCCTATTAATGGATAATCTTGTTAAAGCAATTCCTGGGAAGTAACGAAACTCAGTTCTTCGTAAGTCATGAAATACAAGCTCACTACCTTTGTAACTGCAAAACAAAAATGTAATAATCTGTGAAGATAGAAAAGCTCTCCATATTCTTTAGCTTCACTTTCAATACTTGTAAATCTTTTGCTACATCTGATCTGATTCTCTCTTTTCCTCTCTTGCTTCCAAAGGGAAGGCCTACTATCTATTCTTACTGAATTATTTGGATTACAATTCATTGTTCTTGTAATACTAACTAGTCATTTACATCAAGAACATTATTTTCATGATTTTTCTATGTGAAGGAGATCTTATGTATCATTTCTATATTTACATTTGGAGGTATGTTATTGTCATTAAGAAAATAGTCTCTAAGTAAGATAGTTCTGAGATCAAAACTTACTTTTGCCACATACAATGTGGACTTCAGCAAACTACAATTCTTTGAGTGAAAGGAGAGTGATAGAGATATTATCAAGGTTAATAACGAATCCTTGTAGATCTTTTATTACCAATCACTTCTCAATAGGTGTTAGTCATGAAATTTATTACTGGAGTCTCTATAACAGTACAGAACCACTTAATCTATTTTTTGAGCATCAGAAAGGATAATACATTGTTTCTTTGTACCTTCTGTGAAGTATAGTACTCTGAGCTCACTGGCCTTGTAAAATTCTGGGGGGGGGGGGGGCTGGAATGCTTCCCAACATCCTTGGCTATTACTTTCCCATGCTCTTCTATTTTTCTTATCTCTGTTGGCCTCATGCTTCCTAGACCTTGGGGCCGATCCATTTATGGGTATGATTTTTTTTTTCTGACAAGTCTGACTTGAAGAGCCACAAAGTCATTGTTTTATGAACCCGAGGTCAGTATAGTGGGCAAGCAGAATATGAACAGAATTAAGTGAGATATTTAATTAAGCGAGATATTTGTTAAGAGTAGATGGTATGGTAGGGTGGTGAGGGTACACTCCGGAGTACATTTCCTGGGCGGAGTGTGACCTGGGAAAGTTATTTTACCTTTCAACGGTATTTTTTTTTCTGTAAAAAATGGAAACAATAACACCCATTTCATAATGTTTTGGGGTCTTCTAAGTGGGATTATATATGTTAAGGGCTTATGAAAGTTCATGGCACATAGGAAACATTATAAAAGTATACTGCAAAGAAAAAAATTGACTGGTGATGACCCAATTTTTAATACATATAGAATTTTGCTTCTCTCTCTTCCTGAACTAGCAAGGCCCTTGTTATGTCTGGGACAGGACCTCTATGGATCTTACCTTGGTTCCTGTCTCCTTCGTGAAAAAGACATCTCCTTGTATCATCAATACTATGTCAGTTAACTTTTCCCTTGAACTTTAGCTAAGAGTGTTATTGGCTTTTAAGTTATTATTCAGCTGCTGGAAGTCACTAACACTTTAGTGGCAGTTTTGGGTGATGTGGGAAGATTTGGGTTATGGAGTAGACAGAATTAGTATTGAATTCTATCTTGTTAGTTTATGCAACATTGTGTGAATTTCACAGCTCTCAGAATCTAATTTTAATCTTTGTTCACATGTACAGTGAAATGGTAACATTTTTCAAAGGGTAGTTTTAATCATTAGTTGAGATACTGTATGCCAAGTATCTAGTGGGTACTTGTCACTCAGTGGGTACTTAATAAATGTCACTGTCTTTGATGCTCCCTCACTTCTTTGTTTGGGTCCTATTTCTGCCTGATTTAAAAAAGCCCTCTGATTTATACATATTATTGAACTCTAGGTATTTCTATTAGGTCATGAGGCACTTTGAAAATTCTAAGAATAAAGCCCTCAAAATTAATGCAAGATGGATGAGATTACCTCTCTAAAAAAAAATTCACCTTAAAAATGTGAATGTCTCCAAAGGCACAGTTAGGTTAAGAAAGACTCCCAAATTTAATAAACTTTTTATGACCAACAAAAAAATCTGTAGGACAATAATAATTGTAGTAAAAGCGATTGCTACTTATTATGATATGGCTGTTGCTACAAAGGCAAGTTACTGTTTACTCCCCAAAGATCCCTATGAAATAGATAATGTTATTCCTGCTTTCCAGAAGAACTGAAGTGTGGAAAACTGAAATAATTTAGTGTAGGTCGCGGAACTAGAAAATGCCTGAGGTGGGATTTGAGCCTGTGTAGTTTGGCTTTAGAACTTGCACTCTTAAAACACTGTGGCATACATCATAATAATGACACGGATCTCATAACACTTTCTAGTGGAGGGACATAGGTGATAAGTAAGTTAATGTATATATAAAAAGTTTCGTTCAAGGAGACAAGTGCTTAAAAATGAAAGGATGTGAGGTGATAGTGCCTCAGAAGGCAAGGGACCTCTTTAGGTTTCGCATTCAAGGAAGACCCAAAAGCAAGATTTTACAGCATTTATCTATGTCCAAGAGTGAGAGACAGTGAGCTGAAGATCATGAGTAAAACCACCAGAGAGGAATTTCTGTACATGGGACGGAGATTTTTATCTGACACGGATGAGTGTCCTTAACAGCTCTCTTCTGACTCAGAGATCACCAAGCGACCTTAACCTTACAATTAGTTCAGCTCTAATTAAAATCAGGATGAAGTGAAATAAAATATCGGTGCTCGAGCAACCATCTTTTCCCAGAACTTGCATGTGCTCCCTGGAAGGTGTCTACTTTGGTGGACTCTTTGGTATAGCCAACAGCATGGATCTCCACCTCCTTGTTTCTTTAACGTCTACAATTTTTTTCCCATGTGAAAGCATTTGCTTAAGTTGTACAGCTCTGTACAATCGTCCAGCCCAAACACCTCTCTGTGACCCTATCCTGTATCGATCGTTCTTTCCCTTGTCACCAGCTTCAGCTGCAGTGGCCTCATTTTTGCCTGTGGGCCTTTGAACTAGTTCTTTATACCCCAAGGGCTCTCTCTCTGGACCTTCCTCTGCCTGGATTGTTGTCCCCACTCAGTCTGCAACTCAACTGCCACCTCCTTAGAGGTCTTCTTTAACCACCACGTAAAGACACCATCTCCCTGAGTTGTTCTATGACGGCACTCACAATTTCTCTACAGCATCTTCGCCATCCGATTATCCGATTCACCTGTTGATTCTCTTTTCCAATTAGAACATAAACTCAACGTAGACGTGTATTTCCAGCACCCGGAATAGAAGTGGCACACAGTAAATGCTTCATACATACTTACTGAATAAAAGGCCATCATCTCCACTTAACCCTTCTAAGAATAAGTGCGTTCTTAAAAGGAACCCTTGTCAACTGGAAGCTCCTGGAATTGATGACTTTTCATTCTTGGTGATAAATTGAAATGGAGAACCTTAGGTCAGTTTAATATATCAGCCGGGGGTTCTTAGCTGATGATGCAGAACCTCTGTAGCTGACTTAAGTAGAAGGGATCCACGATACGTACTTAAATAGCTTAAGGATATTCGGAAGAGTGGGAATCACAGACTCTAGGTTGAGTTATCAGGAATAGCTTCCGGAAGCACACCTGACTGGACTGGCATGCCAGGGGAGCTGCTGCTTGTGCTGTAACCAAGGCTGCCCTGCCCTGGCTAGACTGCAGTGTGGTACTTCAGTCCTGACCTCAGCCACTCTCATGCCTGGAACCACTTATCCCCAGATAACTGACTTCCACTCAAAGACTTGCACAGATGCACCCGGTTGGCAGAACCCATGACATGTCTGCACCCAAGTGGCAGAGGGACAAGGAAATGGAGTTCTTTGGATTCTATCTTGGGAACGTGGATACATACTTTGGAAACTAACACGTGCAGGATGCTTTTAAGAGATTTTTGGGCAGCCACACACTCTGGGTGTTCACAGTTGGGGTTGGAAGATCACAAAATGGGTTTCATTCCTCCCATAGATAGTTTTAAATGTCCACAAAATCAAAGGGTGTCCTAGTCTCTGTCCTACACAGAGGAGAAGCAGAGATAAAGGGCTGCAAGGAAGTTGAGAGCAGGAAAATTGTTGGTACCATAGAATTATTCATATGACTTATTTTTACTGAACACCTGCTCTGCTAATAACCGTGGTTGCTGCTGAAGTAGAAACACAAATGGGTAGAGTCGTCCTTAACCTTGTGGCATTAGCATCGCACAGCATGTGGCTCAGTAGCACTTCTCAAATACCTCTTCCACCTTAATTTTGAAGGAAGCTCTCCTCAATAATAAACAAAAACGCTTGTCTTGCTTTAGTGACTCTCATCCTTTTAAAAACCCGCCTGAAAATGTATTGTGGACTATCGTGGATCTGGCACCATGTGAAGCACTTTGCATACATTATATCATTCAATCATCATAATTTCTTGAAGTTCATATTATTCTTTTTATGTGAGAGGGAAAAATAAAGCTTAGAGATGTTTAATGTCCTCAAAAGTTATGCTACTGTTAAGAAGACTAATCCTCGTCACCTCTGTCCAACATATTGGGAATTCTGTTGAAAATTGCACAGTTGGCCAGGTTTAAAATGGTGAGCTCATTCCATTGTACCTCATATCTCTGTTTGGATCTTGGCTCCAAATGCAGGCCCCCAGGTCATCCAGCATGCATTTGCGTGCTTATCCACATGCATTTACGTGCTTCCTCTTCCTGGACAAAGGTCACATTGAAACAAACTTTATTTTTAGAAAAGTTTTCAGTTTACAGTTTACAGCTATGTGAGCGGAAAGTACGGTGAATTCCCGTATAACCCTTGTCCCCACATATGCAAATTCCCCCCACTATGGACATCTCACCTGAGAGTGGTACATGTGTTACAACTGATGAACCTCTATTGAAACATTAGTATCACACAAAGTCCATACTTCACGCTAGGGTTCCCTCCTGGTGCTATTCATTCCATGGGTCTCAACAAATGTATAATGACATGTATCCACCATTACGGTATCATACAGAGTAGTTTCACTGTCCTAAAAATTCTTTGTGCTCTGCCTATTAACCCCACCCTCTCCCCCAACTTCTGGCCACCATTGGTCTTTTCACTAAGTTTATAGTTTGCCTTTTCCACAGTTTCGCATAGTTGGAATCATACAATATGCAGCCTTTCGAGAGTCTTTCATTTAGTAATCTACATTTGAGTTTCTTCCATGTCTTTTCCTGACTTGATAGCTCATCGTTTTAGTGCTGAATAATATTTACTGTCTGGTCGTGCCATAGTTTACTTTTTTCTTCCAAGATTGTATTCAAATTCAAGTTAGTTCACATATAGTGTAGTATTGGTTTCAGGCGTAGAAATGACATATTTATCCACTCACCTACCGAAGGGTATCTTGGTTGCTTTCACGTTTTGACAATTATGAATAAAGTTGCTAGAAACGTGTAGGTTTTGTTTCTTCTCAGCTTTATTAAGATATATTTGACATATAATATTTTATAAGCTTCACATGTACAATGTGATGATTTGGTACATGTATATATTGTGAAATTATTACCACAATGAGGTAAGTGAAAACATTCACCACCTCACATAATTACTTTTGTTGTTGTTTTTGTTGTTTTTTTTTTTTTTGTGAGAACGTTTAAGATCTACTCTCAAGTATATAACACGGTATTGTTAACTCTGGTGCCAAACTGATTATTAGATACTGAGAATTTATTCATCTTAAACTGAAAGTTTATGCTTTTTGACCAACACTCCCCCCTTTCACTACCCCTAGCTCCCACCAACCACTGTTCTGCTCTCTGATTCTGTGAGTTCAACTTCCCTTCTTCCTTTTTGAAGGATAATTTCACAGAGCACAGAATTTTAAGTTGGTGGTGTTTTTTTCTCGCTCTCAACTCTTTAAATAGTTGACTCCATTCACTTCTTTCTTGCGTGGCCTCTGAGGAGAAGAAGTTGGATGTAGTTCATTCCTCTTCTCCTTGGGGTGGTGGTCCCAGCCTATTGACAGAAATGTTATTGCCTAGGAATGCCTGTGGCACACATCTGGGCCTGTATTGCTTATAGCCAAGTCCCCACAGACATTTCCCCCGCTGAGGCCAGAGTTGTGGCTGGATTGGCCCTTGTGGTTCTTATGATTTCAGGACACACTTCACTGCGGCAAAGATGATCAGGGAACTTTGAGGAACAAGATTTATTATGCACTGGTCCTGGAGCCTCCAGGGCATATCGAGGGCCACACCTGAGGAGGTTGTAGGTAGAGGGCAAAAGAGCACACACCTGGGGTTCTGCATTTATTAGGGTCTGGTGGAATGGGGTGGGTATCTAGGGTTTCGTGGGTTCACTATTTATTGACTGCTTTAGAGCATGAGAGTGGGAATTAGATGGAAAGGGAGAAGCAGGGCTACTCAAGTGGTCAGTTATTGAAGTTACCCAGAGCTTCCTGAAAGAGGGAACTTCATGAGTGGGGGTGACTTAATTCCTTGTCTGGTAGCTTTGTCATATAGCTGGCAATATGTTTACTCACGAGGGATGCCTTTTGAAATATGTCTTCAGCAATCAAAAACTTAATGTCAAGCACTTACACTATAATCAAAGAGCTTAATCTCTGGGATACTTACTCCTCTGTAGGTAAGATGTTTTTTCCACTGGCCTCTGTCAAGATTTATAAGTTTATCTTTGATTTTCTGAAATTTGAATATGATACACCTCCATATGGTTTTTTTTGTTTGGCATTTGTCTTATGAGGTATTCTCTGAGCTTCCGGAGGCTTGGTGTTTGACATTAATTTTGGGGGGAAATTCTCAGTCATTATTATTGCTTCAAATATTGCCTCTGTCCCCTTCACTTTTTCTTCTTATTCTGGTATTCCCATTACAAGGATGTTACCCCTTTGGTAGTTGTCACACAGTTCTTGCGTATTCTGTTCTGGTTTCTTTGTTTTCTGCTTTTTGTTTTTCAGCCTGTTTTCTCTTTGATTTTCAGTTTGGGAAATTTCTATTGCCATGTCCTGAGGCAATGTCTAGTCTATTAAGGAGCCCTGTCAAAGGCATACTTGATTTCTGTTAGTCTTTTTGACCTCTAGCATTTCTTTTCGACCCTTCCTTAGAATTTATCTCTTCTTACGTTATCCACCTGTTCTTGGTTTTAGTGACATAGCGGGGCAATGTTCTGTGGTGTATCACAGAGTGTCAGTCGTTGGGTGAGCCTGTGCCCTGGGACTATATAGTTCACCAGAGTTTCTTGTCCAACCTCCCCATAATGTGATAGGTCTAAAAGTATCTTTACATAGAGATGTCCTTTTCAAATTTTAAAATTTGGTTGAAAACAGCAAGAATCAGTCTTGGACACAATGCAGTTGCACGACTCGATGATGTATCTGGTTAGAAGGCAAAAAGTGGCCAATGACTTTGCCTCTACTGGGGAGAAGATGTTACTTTCTTCAGAACTCTTACAACTCTTTTAGGAGGGTTGATAAATATTTCAAGAATGTCCTCTCAAGATCTTGGTACAATTAGTTTTGCCCTAGTACCAGAATAAGATGGCCAGAAAATTGGAATAGTGATTTTTCTTTTTTGAAGTTACTAGAAAAGAAGTTAGTTTCTAGAGAACAGCTTCCCTTTTAAAAAAACTTGTTGCTGACTTTTTATGTCAGATAGGTTTGTTTGCCGTGACGAATTACCCTAATGTGGAAAATTTTTGTCTTTCTGTTTGCATCATGGAATTCCTTTTAAATAGGTCTACAATCAAGTAATAATAATTTTCTGAAGTAATTAGAAGACTGTGTAGAAAATGGATGGACATAGTCATGTGAAGTCAAATTAGTTCTTAAGAACTAATGCAGCTTTTTGTCCTCAGTGGTCACACTGGATGGAAGAGACATTTCCAGGACTTTATGAGTTAGTTAAAAAGTCCTCCCACTGATTGTGAACAAGCCTTCAAAAGGTAAGTCTGTAAGAGTTAATGGAGGAAGCCAGGCTTTTCAATTGTGTGACTTACTTTATTATACAGGAAATTCTTATAAACTTGAGTTTGTAAAAAATTGAAAAGTTGGAAACTTCTTCTGGAATCACAGATTTGAAGTCAGTCAAAGTTTATAATTACATTTCTGTCACTGAAGGGTGTATGACTTTGAGAAAATTAAGTATTCAAGCCTGTTTTTTTCAACTATAAAGTGGGGATACAGTGCTTGTAATTGTAAAGACAAAATGTTATACACTGAATGTGATTCTATATATATGTGCATATGTAGATATATATGTATGTGTGTATATGTACATATACATATATGTGTATATATACATATATATATAAAACGTCTATGTAAATATGGAAATAGCATGTGATAGATAGTTGTACATAACAAGTAATAGATGTTCTTCTTGCAGTGTTAACATTTCCTCTCATCAAAATATTTTGTGCCATGTAATGAGACGGAGGTCGTCTAGGAAGGAATAGGTTTATTGTGGAAAAGTAAACATTTATATTTTTTTAATGTTTATTTATTTTTGAGTGAAAGATAGCACAAGCATGGGAGGGACAGAGAGAGAGGGAGAGAAAGAGAATCCCAAGCAGGCTCCACACTGTCAGCACAGAACCCAGTGTGGGGCTCGAACTCACGAACCATGAGATCATGACCTGAGTTGAAGTCAGACGCTTAACCTAATGAGCCACCCAGGTGCCCCCAAATTTATCTTAATACTTAATTGATACCCATTTGGAAATGTCATTTAGGTAGTTGTATACAGAGAACCATTCATAAATTTTTCTTCCACTTTGAATATGTAAATTACCTTAAGTGATTCTTCACTTAGGAAGCATACTTTATGCATGACTTTAGATGTGTGCGTCTTTCATGGAATTCTCTTTTCTCCTCTCTTGTTCTCTCCTTTGTCCTTTAAAACTCAGCTAAAGTACTGCTTTCTCTGGGAAGCCCTCCCAGATCCCATGTTGATTAATGTGTTCTGGCCCAGGGCGCCCATAATCTATGTGACTATACTTATAGTGACACTTATTAAATTGATCTGTAATGGTCTGGCCACCTATGTATGAAATCACTGAGAGTAACAAACTATGTCTTATTCAACTGGGTGATATCAATGTCTTTGACAGGTTTGACATCAATAGTTTTCCATGTGCATTTAAAAATTTTTTTTTACATTTATTTGTTTTTGAGAGACAGAGACAGAGCACAAGTGGGGGAAGGGCAGAGATAGAAGGAGACACAGAATCCCAAGCAGGCTCCAGGCTGTGAGCTGTGAGCACAGAGCCCAACATGGGACTTGAACCCACAAACTGGGAGATCATGACCTGAGCCGAAGTCAGACGCTCAACCAACTGAGCCACCCAGGCGCCCTTCCATGTGCATTTTGAATTGGATAAATAAAAAAGATTAAGCTTATAATGCACTTAAAACTTTTCCCCTTTGTTTTAAAGGCAAAACTGTTTCTAATAACTGAAGGCAGCACCTATAAGGAATAGAAGAACTAAGTAAATGGAACTAAAGAACAATGTGACTGACTTTGTCCTCTTGGGCCTCACACAGAATCCAAAGGAACAGAAAGTACTTTTTGTTATGTTCTTGCTCTTCTATATTTTGACCGTGGTGGGCAACCTGCTCATTGTCTTGACTGTTTCTTTTAGTAAGACCCTGGACTCACCTATGTACTTTTTTCTTGCTAGCTTATCATTTATGGATGTCATTTATTCCTCTTCTATTTCTCCTGAACTGATTTCAAATTTGTTCTTTGGGGAAAATACCATATCCTTCCATGCTTGTATGACCCAGCTATTTACAGAGCACTTTTTTGGTGGATCAGAGGTCTTTCTTCTGCTGGTGATGGCCTATGACCGCTATGTGGCCATCTGTAAGCCCTTGCATTATTTGATTGTCATGAGGCAATGGGTGTGTGTTGTGCTGCTGGTAGGGTCCTGGGTTGGGGGTTTTATGCATTCAGTAATTCAACTTAGCACTATTTATGGGCTCCCATTCTGCGGTCCGAATGTCATTGATCATTTTTTCTGTGACATGTACCCATTACTGAAACTGGTCTGTACTGACAGCCGTGTCATTGGCCTGTTAGTGGCGGCCAACGGAGGACTGATCTGCACAATCGTGTTTGTGCTCTTGCTCATCTCTTATGGTGTCATCTTGCACTCTCTAAAGAACCTTAGTCCGGAAGGGAGGCGGAAAGCCCTCCAGACCTGTGGTTCCCACATCACTGTGGTGGTCTTCTTCTTTGTGCCATGTATTTTCATGTACGTGAGACCTGCTAAGACCTTCCCCATTGACAAATCAGTGAGTGTGTTTTATACAGTCATAACCCCCATGCTGAACCCCCTGATCTACACTCTGAGAAATTCTGAGATGACAAATGCTATGAAGAAACTCTGGAGGAGAAATGTCACATATTGTAGTAAATGAGCACATCATCCACCATGAAGAGAGTTGTTTGACATTAGGGTTCATTTCTTTAGAATTCAGAAGTCTTCTAAAATCTGATTCTGACTTTCCTTTCTTCAAAGAATTTATGATAATTATAATTAACGAATGAAGTAGATGACTGTGCTCTAATAAGTGTCCCTCCCTGCTAGAATGTAAGGTCTATATCATATTGTAGATCTCTTCACTTAGGAATGAGTAATGGCTTTCCAGCAACGAATCCATAAGAGGTAATGAATTTGTGAGGAAAAACTAAGTTTTAATCATTTATGCATTTATCTTTTATATATTTTCTGAGACTTAGTATTATTTTTAATTAGATTCTTGTCATAGAATTGTTTTTGTTATACTATTTAAAATATTTAATGATGTATAAGATGTCTTCTTTATTAAATTTCAGTTGTCTTATATAAGAAAAGTTGAAGTGTGACAGGTTATAATAGCAAAAATGAAAACCTTACAGAATAGGATAAATTTCCTACTTATCTCTCAGCAAGGTCTCTAGTCCTCCCCCTTAGAGGCATCACTTAATCTGTTTCTTCAAATTAATCAGGTAATAATCTTTACAAATGCATGTGCAAATGCAAATACACGTATGTGTGTTTTTTCTGTATATGTACATGTTTGCTTTTACTATGCAAAATTTTAAAAAAATAAGATTTTCATGTTGCGATAGTTTTTATATAGTTTTTATTTTCTTACTTAATTGAAGTATAGTTGACATACTTTATTAGGTTCATGTGTACAACATAGTGCTCTGACAGTTACAGGCATGACAGAATGCTCACCATGATAAGTACAGTTACCATCTGTCACCACACAAAGGTTTTACAACAGTATTTACTGTATTTCCTATGTTGTACTGTACCCTTTGACTTATATATTTTATAAGTGGAAGTTTGTACTTCTTAATCACCTTTACCTATTTCGCCCATCCCCGCCGGTAATCATCACTTTGTTCTGTGTATTTGAGTCTGTTTCTGTTTATTTGATTTTTAGATTTTACATGTAAGTGACATTATCTGCAATGTTGAAGATATTCCATACCAGTCCATGCAGATCTAATTCTTAGCTTTTTTTTTGTACTAGGTAATACACCCTTATAAATATACACTAAAATTAATGTATGCATTTCCCTTCGGATTGTTCCTAACCTTTTTGTATGACAAAGAATTTTGCAATAAATGCATGTCTTTGAAGAGGTGAAAATATGAGTTGCTGGAAGAGGAATTATTGATATGTGTGTTTGAGTCAGTGATCAGGGAGTTAAATGTCGATATTTGTAGTTATTACCAAACTGCCATCCCTGAGGTTCTACTAACAGCCACACTGCTGCTCACAGTCCGTAAGTTCTTTCCACATTCTCAACCACCTGTACCTAATAAATATTTAAGGAATAGAACAATCTGATTAAAGGTATTTTATTTCATTCTGATAGTTTAACCAAAATCCTTTTTCTTTCAAAATCTTTTGATATAATTGAGTTGGACCATCTTCTCATATTTAATATGATATGTATTTAGTTTTCTGTGGATAGTCTACTAATATCTTTCTCTGGTATTTTCCTTGCTGATTTTTATGCACTAAAGACGTGATCCATTTTACTATTGTATAAGTAATTATTATTTTTCTGGCTTGTGATATTTTTAATTTTTTTATTCTATTTTTTTTAAGTTCATTTATTTATTTTGAGAGAGATTGAGAGCAAACAGGGGAGGGTCAGTGAGAGAGAGGAAGAGAGAGAGTATCCCAAGCAGTGCAGAGCCCAGTCCCAGGGCTCGAACCCACAAACTGTGAGATCATGACCTGAGCCAAAATCAAGAGTTGAACGCTTAACCAACTGAGCCATCCAGGCACCCCTTAACTTTTTTTATACTATGTGGAATACTTCTGTCATGCAAACAATTTTGTCTTACATTTTATATTTAATATATATATTTTTGTTTGTATCTTGCTTAAAAAGACTTTCCTCACTTCATTCATACCAAAGTATTCTTCAACTGTTTTTTAGCACTTAATTTTTAAGCTCTTTTTTTGGTTCTATATTAAAACTGTTGATCCATTGGGAATTTATTTTGATATAGGAGTTAAATAAGGATTGAATTTTAGTTGTGTTTCTTAATTTTAGTAATTTTTTTTATAGTCACAATTATCTTTTTACCATTGATTTGAAATCCTCTTATATTCTAACATCTCATTTGTGTAAATAATTCAGGATGATTCTGTTTCATTGATCTCTTTATTCACGTCCCAATTGACACACAATATAATTTTCATGATATATAACACATTTTGACATGTGATGAGACTAGTGGTCTCTCATTTCTGTTCTTTTTCAGATTTATGCCTTGTCTTGCATATTTATGTTTTGAATTCAAGTTTAAAAATGAGTTTACATGTAAATAAGATAAATCATATAGGTTTAACATTAAAATAAGTTTAGAATGAAGTTAAACAGGTTTAAAATAGTTTGGTTACAAAACAAAAGTCAGTTATTAATTTAGGAAGTTTACTGCTTCCGAGTGCTGAGAACTGTTATCCCCGAGCAGGCCTTGACATTTAACAGGTCATCTCTCCTGCCCTTGGGTACTGCTTCCATTTTCCGCCTGTGTGACTTCTCCCTTCTAGAAGTCTGCTGTTCTTCCTCCATGACCCGTAAAATGTTGTCTGGCACTTTTGCTGTAAGAAAACCATCTCTCTGAGGAAGTACATGACTTAAGTCTTTGCTGAACATCCATGTGGCCATCTGCAAACCCCGGCACCATGACATCATCACGAGTGACAGGGATATGACTTCCTCTTTCAGGTGACATGTAATAGAGGCTTTGTCCTTACAACCATTTAGGTCCTCTTCACAGTGCGGCTGCGTGCAGGTGGCTCCAATGTCATAGACCATTCATGTGTGATATAAACCCTTTGTTGAAACTTGTCTGCATGGACACAATTATACCCTTGGTCTTTTTTGTTGCTGTCAACAGTGGGTTCATCTGCCTGTTAAAATTTTCCTCCCGAAAGTCTTCTTGGTGGTCATTATATGCTTCCTGAGGACTGGTAGCTTGGAGGGAAGACAGAACTGTGTCCATCTGTGTCTCTCATGTCACTGTGGTGGTCTTAGTATCGTATTCTGCATATTTATATATTTGTACCCAATCACCATCTTTTCAACTGATTAAGTTGTGGCTGTGTTGTATACCATGGTGTCACCATGGTGACTCCCTTGTTAAACTTCTTAAATGTGTGCACTCAGAAATTTGGAGGTGAAAAATGCCTTGAGGAAGTTCTCGTGGAAAAAAGTAACTTTGAGAGATATCCATAACTTCATAAAATATGTTTGTCTTTTTAATGGAAAAAGAGATAAAAAGATAATTTCTATGGTGCAGAGACACATGAACGCTATTTGTTATAAGTGCGTTTGTTGTAACATACAGGCACTATGAATAAAGATCCAGGCAGGGAATTATATATCATTTAAAAAATATCCTATTTAGGTTTATGTATGTCTAATTGATTGTCAAAGTTCAATGTACTGTGAGAATTCAAAGTTAGAGTTCTTGGGGCACATGGGTGCCTCCGTCCGTTAAGTGCCAACTTTGGCTCAGGTCGTGATCTTGCAGTTCGTAATTTAGAGCCTCGCATCGGGCTCTGTGCTGATATCTCAGACCCTGGAGCCTGCTTCAGATTCTGTGTCTCCCTCTCTCTCTCTGCTCCTTCCTCACTTGTGCTCTCTCAAAAATAAATAAACATTAAAAAAATTAAAAAAAAAGTTAGAGTTCTTGTAAAATGCAGATTATCAGGACACAACTCTGGAGATTTTAATTTAGTAGTTTTGTTTTTGGATGACATATCTACTTTTAGACAAATTACCCAGGTGTATTTTTGCATACACTCTAGGTATTGTGCTATAATTTATGTTCACATCATGAACCTAGTTCTTTAAACAATTTTTATATATATAACAATCTATATATATATAACAATTTATATATATATAACAATTTATATATATATATAACAATTTATATATATATATATATATATATATATATATTTAGTTTTAAAATTCCAATGTTAAGGCACAGTGTTATATTAGTTTCAGGTGTATAATGTTGCGGTTCAACAATTGTATACATTACTCAATGCTTGTCACTATCGTGTACTCTTAATCCCCTTCACCTCTTTCACCCTTTGTCCCACTCACCTCTCCTCTGGTAACCGTCATTTCTCTGTGTTAAAGAGTCCATCTTTTTTATCTCTTTTTTCCCATTACTCATTTGTTTTCTTTCTCGAATTCCACATATAAGTGAAATCATATGGTTTTTGTCTTTCTCTGACTAACTTATATCACCTAGCATTATACCCTCTAACACACATACCATCTGTGTGTTGCAAATGGCAAGATTTCATTCTTTTTATGACTGAATAATATTCCATTGTATACACATACCACATGTGTATCCATTCATCTGTCAATAGACACTTCCATAATTTGGCTATTGTAAATAATGCTGCAGTAAACACAGGGGTAAATATATCATTGCAAATTAGTGTTTTTGTGTTCTTCATGTAAATACCCAGTAGTGGAAACAGTACTGGGTCATATGGCAATTCTATTTTTAATTTTTTGAGGAACCTCTATACTGTTTTCCAGAGTGGCTGCACCAGTTTGCATCTCACCAACAGTGCACAGCATTCCCTTTTCTCCACATCCTTGCCAACACTTGTTTCTTTTGTTTTGATTTTAGCCATTCTGATAGGTGTGAGGTTATATCTCTTCGTGGTTTCGATTTGCATTGGCCTGATGATAAGTGATGTTTAGCATCTTTTCATGTGTCTATTGGCCATCTGGATGTCTTCTTTGGACAAATGTCTGTTCATGTCTTCTGCCTATTTTTATTTGGATTATTTGTTTTTTGGGTGTTGAGTTGTGTAAGCGCTTTATATATTTTGGATACTAACCTATTATTGGATATGTCATTTACAAGTATCTTTTCTCATTCAGAGGTTGTCTTTTAGTTTTGTTGATCGTTTCTTTCCCTGTGCAGAAGATTTTTATTTTGATATTGTCCCACTAGTTGATTTTTGCTTGTTTCCCTTGCCTCAGGAGACATATCTAGAAAATGTTGCTACAGTCAATGCCAGAAAAATTACTGCCATTGCTCTCTTCTAGGGTGTTTTTTGGTTTCAGGTCTCACATTTAGATCTTTAACCCATTTGAGTTTATTTTTGTGTATGGTGTAAGAAAGTGGTCTGGTTTCATTCTTTTGCATGTAGTTTCTGCCAAGTTTCTAGCACCATTGTTGAAGAGACTCTCTTTTTTCCATTGCATATTCTTGCCTCCTTTCTTGTAGATTAATTGCCCAAATAATCATGGGTTTATTTCTGGGCTCTTTATTATGTTCTATTGATATATGGTTGGTTGTGTGTGTGTGTGTGTGTGTGTGTGTGTGTGTGCGCGCGCACGTCAGTATTAAACTGTTTTCATTGCTACAGCTTTGTAGTGTATCTTCATATCTGGGCTTGTGATACATCCGGTTTTGTCCCTTTTTTTTCAAGTTTGCTTTTGCTAATGTGGGTCTCTTGTGGTTCTATACAAGACTTGTTCTAGTTCTGTGAAAAGTGCTGTTGGTATTTTGATACCGATTGTATTAAATGTGTAGGTTTCTTTGGGTAGTATGGACATTTAAACAATATTTCTTCTCCCCATCCATGAGCATGAAATATCTTAACATTTCTTCAATTTTTTCATCAGTATTATATAGTTTTAAGAGTACAGGTATTTTACCTCCCGGGTTGAGTTTATTCCTAGGTATTTTATTATTTTTGATGCAGTTGTAAATGGGGCTGTTTCCTTAATTTCTATTTCTGCTACTTCATTATTAGTGTATAGAAATGCAACCGGTTCCTGTGCATTGATTTTGTATCCTGCAACTTTAGTGAATTAGTTTATTAGTTCTAGTAGTTTTTTTAGTGGAGTCTTTAGGGTTTTCATATGTATAATGACATATCATCTGCAAATATCGAAAGTTTTACTTCTTCCTTACCAATTTGGATTCTTTTTTTCTTCTTTTTGTTTTTGATTTCTGTGGCTATGACTTTCAGTGCTATATTGAATAAAAGTGGTGAGAGTGGACATCCTTGTCTTGTTCATGATCTTAGGGGATAAGCTCTCCATTTTTCACCATAGGGTATGATGTTAGCTGTGGATTTTTCATGTAAGGCCTTTATTATGTTAAGGTACGCTCCCTTTAAATATACTTTGTTGAGGGTTTTTATCATGAATGAATGTGGCACTTTGTCAAATACTTTTTCTGCATCTATTGAAATGATCACATGGTTTTTATCCTTTCTCCTGTTGTGATCTATTGTGGATTGATTTATGAATGTTGAACCACTTGATCATACAGAATGATTTTCTAAGTGATTTATTTATTTATTTAATTATTGTTAGATCAGGATTGCTAATATTTTGTTGAAGATTTTTACATCTATGGTTATCAGGGATATTGACCTGCAGATATGTTTTTTATAGTGTCTTTATCTGGTTGTGGTATGAGGGTAATGCTGGCCTCATAGAATGAATTTGAAAGCTGTCGTTCTTTTTCTGTTTTTTGGAGTTGTTTGAGAAAAATAAGTATTAACTTTTCTTTAAAAAATTTTTTTAACGTTTATTCATTTTTGAGAGAAAGACAGAAGGCAAATGGGTAAGGGGCAGAGAGAGATCGGGAGAAACAGAATCTGAAACAGGCTCCAGGCTGAGAACTGTCAGCACAGAGCCTGACCCAGCGTTCAAACTTAGGAAGTGCGAAACCCTGACCTGGGCCGAATCAGATGCCTAACGGACTGAGCCATCCAGGAGCCCCTGTATTAACTCTTCTTTAAATGTTTAAGGGGCGCCTGGGTGGCTCAGTCGGTTAAGCATCCGACTTCAGCTCAGGTCACGATCTCATGGTCCGTGAGTTTGAGCCCCGCGTCAGGCTCTGGGCTGATGGCTCGGAGCCTGGAGCCTGCTTCGGATTCCATGTCTCCCTCTCTCTCTGCCCCTCCCCCGTTCATGCTCTGTCTCTCTCTGTCCCAAAAATAAATAAACGTTAAAAAAAAATTTTAATTGTTTGATAGAATTCACCTGTGAAGTCACCTCGTCCTGGACTTTTGTTTGTTGGGAGTGTTTTGATTACTGATTCAATTTCATTGCTTGTAATTAGTCTGTTCAAATTTTCTATTTCCTCCTGATTTGGTTGTGGGAGGTTATATGTGTCTAGGGATTTATCCACTCTTTCTAGGTTGTCCAATTTGTTGGCATATAATTTTTCATAATATTCTCTTATAATCCTTTGTATTTCTGTGCTGTTGGTTATCATTTGTCCGCTTTCATTTCTGACAGTAGGTACTTATTGCCATTTTGTTACTTGTTTTGTGATTGTTTTTGTGATTCTTCTCTGTTCCTTTCTTCTGCTCTCTTCTCTCATGGTTTGTTGGCTTTCTTTAGTGATATACTTGGATTTCCCTCTCTTTATTTTTTCCATCTTTATTACCAGTTTTAGATGTGTGCTTATCATTAGGTTTATATATAACATTTAGGCTTCTAGCTGTCTATATTAAGTTAATGGTCACTTAAGTTTTAACCCTTTGTAGAAAACTAAATTTTTATTCTCCTCCCAGCCATGTTTTAGGTATGTGCTGTCATACTTTCATCCTTTTTTTTTTTGTTTGTGTGTGAATCCCTTGACTGATTTTTACAGGTATACTTAATTTACTGCTTATGGAAGTTACCTTAGTTTATAAATTTAGCTTTAAAATTGTGGCAGGTATACCTAACAGATTTACGATTTAACCATTTTTAAGTTCGCAGTTTGGTGGCATTAAGTTAATTCACTTTAATGAATGATGTTATAACAACATCATCACCATTCGATTCCATTACTTCTTCATCTTCCCAAACTGAAACTGGACGCCTGTTAAATATTAATTTGCCATTACCCTTCCCTGAGTCCTAGGCATCCACCATTCTACATTCTGTTAATTTGATGCCGTAAGTAACGCATGTAAGTGGAAGCATACAATATTTATCCTTTTGTGACTGCCTTATTTCACTTAGAATAATGTATTGTAGGTTAATGAATGTTTTGGCATGTGTCAGAATTTCCCTCATATTTAAGGCTGAATAATATTTCACTGTGTCCATATGTCTCATTTTTTTATACATGTATCTATCTGTGGATCCTTTGGTTGCTTCTCCTTACTGATTGTTGTGAATACCACCATGGAGATGAGTGTAGAAATATTTGTTTGAATTCCTGATTTCCATTATTTTGGATATATACCTAAAAGTAAAATTGCTAGATCATATAATTAATCTTTAAGTTTTTGAGTAACTACAATAACATTTTCCATAGGAGCCACATCATTTGACATTCTCACCAGTAATGTGCAATTATGCCATGTTCTCCATAGTCTCTCTTACATTTGTGTGGTGGTGTGTGTGTGTGTGTGTGTGTGTGTCTTTCTTAATAGTTATCTTAATGAGTCTGAAGTGGTATTTCATTATGGTTTTGAAATGCATTTCCTAATGATTAGTGACGCTGAGATCTTTTCATGTGCTTACAGGCATATCTTTATATATCTTTTTCTGAGAAATGTCTATTCAAGTCCTTCATTTTTAATCAAGTTGTTTCTTTCATTGTGTTTTTAGATGTAGAAGTTCTTTATGTACTCTGGATATTAGTATCTAATCAAATATATTATTTGCAAATATTTTCTCCAATTCTGTCAATTACCTTTTTACTCTGTTGGTGTTGCTTGATGCACAAAAGTGCCTAATATTGATAAAGTATAATTTATCTATTCCTTTTTGGCCTGTGCTTTTGGTATCATACTCAAGAAATTACTGCCAAATCCAATGTCATGGTTATTATTCTATGTTTTTTAATAACTGTGGTATAGTCTTAGCTATATCTTAAGTCTTTGGTCCATTTTGAGTTACATTTTATATATGGTATATATTAGGATTCAAATTCATGACTATGTGGATATGAAGTGTCACAGCACCATTTTTTGAACTACCTGTCTTTAACCCACGAATACTCTTGACCCCCTTGTTGAAAATCATTTGAATATGTATGCAAAGCTTTATTTCTAGGTTCTTTTTATTCATTAGTTCATCTGTTTTTATGTCAACACCATCTTGTTTTGATTACGATAACGTTGTATTAAGTTTAGAGACAGGAGAATTTTCTGACTTTGTTCTTTTTGTTTCATTTTGCTTTGTTTTAAATATTAGCTTGGCTGTTTTATTCTCAGTTTATTCTTGGTTCTTAAGAGTCTCTCATGGTTTGCCTCCTTCGTGCTCGGTAACTTTTTTTGCCCCCTTCCTCTCCCCCATGGTCTTCTGTTAAGTTTCTCAGGATCCACATAAGAGTGAAAACATATGGTATCTGTCTCTCTGTATGACTTATTTCACTTAGCATAACACTCTCCAGTTCCATCCATGTTGCTAAAAAAGGCCATATTTTATTGTTTCTCATTACCAAGTAATATTCCATTGTATATATAAACCACATCTTCTTTATCCATTTGTCAGTTGATGGATATTTAGGCTCTTTCCATAATTTGGCTATTGTTGAAAGTGCTGCTATAAACATTGGGGTACAAGTGCCCCTAGGCATCAGCACTCTTGTATCCTTGGGTAAATCCCTAGCAGTGCTATTGCTGGGTCATAGGATAGATCTATTTTTAATTTTTTGAGGAACCTCCATGCTGTTTTCCAGAGTGGCTGCACCAGTTTGCATTCCCACCAAGAGTGCAAGAGGGTTCCCATTTCTCCACATCCTCTCCAGCATCTATAGTCTCCTGATTTGTTCATTTTAGCCACTCTGACTGGCATGAGATGATATCTCAGTGTGGTTTTGATTTGTATTTCCCTGATGAGGAGCGATGTTGAGCATCTTTTCATGTGCCTGTTTTCTTTAGAAAAGTGTCCATTCATGTATTCCGCCCATTTCTTCACTGGATTATTTGTTTTTCGGGTGTGGAGTTTGGTGAGTTCTTTATAGATTTTGGATACTAGCCCTTTATCCGATATGTCATTTGCAAATATCTTTTCCCATTCCATCGGTTGGCTTTTAGTTTTGTTGATTGTTTCCTTTGCAGTGCAGAAGATTTTTATCTTCATGAGGTCCCAATAGTTCATTTTTGCTTTTAATTCCCTTACCTTTGGAGATGTGTCAAGTAAGAAATTGCTGCAGCTGCGGTCAGAGAGGTTTTTTTCCTGATTTCTCCTCTAGGGTTTTGATGGTTTCCTGTCTCACATTCAGGTCCTTCAGCAATTTTGAGTTTATTTTTGTGAGTGGTGTAAGAAAGTGGTCTAGTTTCATCCTTCTGCATGTTGCTGTCCAGTTCTCCCAGCACCATTTGTTAAAGAGACTGTCTTTTTTCCATTGGACATTCTTTCCTGCTTTGTCAAAGATTAGTTGGCCATACTTGTGTGGGTCCAATTCTGGAGTCTCTATTCTATTCCACTAGTCTGTGTGTGTCTGTTTTTGTGCCAATACCATGCTGTCTTGATGATTACAGCTTTGTAGTAGAAGCTAAAGTCTGGGATTGTGATGCCTCCTGCTTTGGTCTTCTTCTTCAATATTACTTGGCTATTTGGGGTCTTTTGTGGTTCCATATCAATTTTAGGATTGCTTGTTCTAGCTTCGAGAAGAATGCTGGTGCAGTTTTGATTGGGATTGCATTGCATGTGTAGATAGCTTTGGGTAGTATTGACATTTTAACAATATTTATTCTTCTAATCCATGAGCACAGAATGTTTTTCCATTTCTTTGTATCTTCTTCAATTTCTTTCATAAGCTTTCTATAGTTTTCAGCATACAGATCTTTTACATCCTTGGTTAGGTTTATTCCTAGGTACTTTATGATTCTTGGTGCAATTGTGAATGGGATCAGTTTCTTTATTTGTCTTTCTGTTGCTTCATTATTAGTGTATAAGAATGCAACTGATTTCTGTACGTTAATTTTGTATCCTGCGACTTTGCTGAATTCATGTGTCAGTTCTAGCAGACTTTTGGTGGAGTCTGCTCCATGTATAATATCAAGTCATCTGCAAAAAGTGAAAGCTTGATTTCATCTTTGCCAATTTTGATGCTTTTGATTTCCTTTTGTTGTCTGATTGCTGATGCTAGAACTTCCAACACTATGTGAAACAACAGCGGTGAGAGTAGACATCCCTCTTGTGTTCCTGTTCTCAGGGGGAAAGCTCTCAGTTTTTCCCCAATGAGGATGATATGAGCTGTGAGCTTTTCTTAAATGGCTTTTATGATGTTTAAGTATATTCCTTCTATCCTGACTTTCTCGAGGGTTTGTATTAAGAAAGGATGCTGAATTTTGTCAAACGCTTTTTCTGCATAGATTGACAGGATCATAGGGTTCTGTTCTTTTATTAATGTGATGTATCACATTGATTGATCAGAGAATATTGAACCAGCCCTGCAGCCAGGAATGAATCCCACTTGATCATGGTGAATAATTCTTTTTATATGCTGTTGAATTCGATTTGCTAGTATCTTGTTGAGAACTTTTGCATCCATATTCATCTTTTTTTGCATGCATCATCTTTTGGGGGGGAGGATTCACGATTGTTTTTATTTTCAGATCCTGCAACAGGTGGTCAGCAATGCTAGCTAAGCTGGTACAATCTGAAGACCATCCCACCTCCCTTTCCAGGCATTCAGCCAACATAATCCCCTATAAACAAGATTAGAGACCAACTGAGATGTGTCTCAATGTGTGGTGAGCGAGGGAAGAGGCCTTCCTCTCTCCTCCCGTTCCCCTCCTCCCCACTTACTTTTTCTAACAAGATTGTTTTATGGTCAAATGCAACTCAAACCCAGAACAGCAACCAGCCATCTCCATTACGACTGCTTCCCTCCCCAGTTCCAGAGCAGGAAGCGAGGAGAGAAGACTGGCACTTGTGTGTAAGAAAAACCTGGCTATGCCCAACAGAGCAGAGATGGTGAGGAGGCTGGTGCCTGTGGGTGGGCATAAGCAGGAACCAAATAGGCCTGTCCAGCATCCACCAACACAGCCCCAACACAGGATAGGAGGTGTTCCTTTGAGACCCCCATTTCCATGGGGTTAGATGAGGGGGCAACTAGTGATGAGCCATCACTCCCTGTCCCTCAAATTGCAACATGATAAACTCAAAGTTTTACCTTCAAAATCCACCACGCTGCCTCCTGAGAAACACATTCTATATGGTCATCTGTATGCCAGCACCCATATCCCTATCCTAGTGCCCAGGGCTTCCAGCCCATCTTTTCATCCTTGGGTGGCCCAGCCAACACTGATTTGATATTCCTTGACTCATAAAATGACTATTTTTAGAAAATTAAAAGCTATTCAAGAGTATCAGTAATAGAAGACACTCGGTGTTTTTTTTGTTTGTTTGTTTTTGTTTGTTTTTGTTTTTTGGTTTTTTGGTAGGTGGAAGTTTTAATAAGCAGTAGCACATGCAAAGTTTAGTTAGATTGGCTGCAAGAGGTGTAGATGAGTAGATCTCTGGATCCTCTCACCAAAATCTTAAAGTTTACATAGCACATGACTGGGCTCAGTCATGCACACCATCCAGATGACCTCAAATACACTCTATTCTCTAAGGCTATGGCCCTTGAACTAGCTCCCACCACAGGATTGGTGTAGAATGTACTTTCCAAAGACAAAAAGGGTGAGGAGTCTCTAAATGTCCAATTGTAGCTCACAGGTCAACCAATAGTCCTGTCCTCTTAATGACCTCCTCCAACAAGCACTATGATTTTTTTTTAGCAGAACCTTTGCAGGCCAGAAGTCATGGTATGACATATTCAAAGTGCCGAGTCCTTCCAATCAGCTGGAATTATAGTTTGGAGTTTTAAATGTTGACAGGCTTGGCTGGCATAAAGGCCCAACTCCTGGAGGGAAAATAGGCAAACAACTTGGGGCAGACATGTGGAAACAGCAATCATGATCGGAGGATCCAAGATGGCGGAACAGCATGGAAGTTTTTTTTGTGTCTCGCGTCCATGAAATACAGCCAGACCAACACTAAACCATCCTACACACCTAGAAAACTGATTGGAGGATTAACACAACAATCTGCACAACTGAACCACAGAATTCAGCAGGTCCCTGGCGCGGAGAAGTGAACTTGGGGAGAGAAAAGCCTGCGGCGGGCAGAGAGCCACTTTTGCAGGGGGAGAGAGGATGTAACTCGATATTGGCCTGTAGTTCTCTTTTTTTGCTGGGTCTCTGGTTTGGGAATCAAAGTAATGCTGGATTCATAGAATGAGTGTGGAAGTTTTCCTTCCCTTTCTGTTTTTTGGAACAGCTAGAGAACGATCAGTATTATCTCTGCTTTAAATGTCTGGTAGAATTCCCCAGGGAAGCCATTTGGTCCTGGACTCTTATTTGTTGGGAGATTTTTGACAACTGATTCAATTTCTTCGCTGGTTATGGGTCTGTTCACGTTTGCTATTTCTTCCTGTTTTGTGTGGGTGCTTGGGACTTTGTCCATTTCTTCCAGGTTGTCCAGTTTGTTGGCATATAATTTTTCATAATATTCCCTGATAATTGCTTGTATTTCTGAGGGATTGGTTGTAATAATTCCATTTTCATTCATGATTTTATCTATTTGGGTCATCTCCTTTTTCTTTTTGAGAAGTCTGGCTAGAGGTTTATCAATTTTGTTTATTTTTTCAAAAAAATACAGAGCTGAGCTCTGTCTTCCGGGGCTCAACAACTCTCCCTTCTGGTGTCCTCTTGCCCTCCCACTCTCTGAGCAGAGCTGTTGACTTTTAACATTCCAGATGTTAAGTCCCGCTGGCTGTCAGAACTCACGCAGTCTGGCCCCAATGCTTTTGCAAGCCAGACTTGGGGGCTCTGCCTTGCCCGGCGGGCTGCCCCTCCATCGCCCTGGCTCTCCTCTGCCAGTCCATGAAGGACGCACTGCTCTCCACCCTTCCTACCCTCTTCCATGGCCCTCTTGTCTACGCTTGGCTCTGGAGAGTCCATTCTGGTAGTCTTCTGGCCATTTTCTGGGTTATTTAGGCTGATGTGGTTGGAATCTAAGCGATCAGCAGGACGAGGTTAGCCCAGCATCCTCCCATGCCTCCATCTTTCTTTCTCTTCAGCATTTTATAGTTTTTAAGTGTACAAAAGTTTTTGCCTCCTTATGTAAGTTTATTCTTAAATATTCTTTTTGATGCTGTTGTAAAAGGAATCGTATTTCCTCTCGGAGTTGTTCTTTGGTAGGATAGAATTTCAATGTATTTTCATGATACAAGTAACCTCACAACAAATTGGGTATAGAAGGCATGTACCTCAACATAATAAAGGCCATAGGTGACAGATCCATAGCTAACAGGACACTCAACAGTGAAGTTTGAAAGCTTTCCCACTACAATCAGGAAGTTGATTAGAGTGCCCACACTTACCATTCCTTTTCAAAGGGCCCTGGAATAAAAATCTGTGTGAAGTTTTTAGCATTTTCTATACATAGGTCATGCCATCAATGAAGTGAGAACAAATTGCTTATAATTAATGTTTACTTAACTTTACTACCTGTAGGTGTTTCCAGTGGTAGCTGCCTTCTGTCCTGTGGATCTCAGCTTAAGCATCATCTTTGAAGAAAGATCTTCCCCGGTCACCTTCTCCATAGAATTCTCCCTGAGTACGCTGTTTGCTGTCTTATTAGCACTGATGAAGACTGTAATTAGTTTCCTAAATTGTCCCATTACGTACTGCCTGATTCTGTTATGAGAATAGAAGGTCCATGCAGGAAGGACCTGTTGCATAATTCGTCCCCCTATTTCATTAATTGCTGTGTCCACTCTCATAGCATGGTTTCTGGAAGTAACCAGGAGCTCCAAATTAAGGAAATTAATAATTGGATAAATAGTTTTTCTGTCTAAATCTGTGAATAAATATCTACAATATCTACCACAGTTCAAGGTAGAATAAATTGAATATTAAATACAAGGGAAGAAAAACTTGCTATGGCAAGTGGGGAAATACATGATAAATTAATCTTCCCTCAAACAAAATGGGCTGAAATTATATTTTTGACTGGCAGTAGTTTTACAATGGTTCTAAAGCTATTTTTTTGTTATTGTTACATCTTCCTAATATCTGATTTTGCAAAATAGGATCTTTACATAGATATTTTTGAAAGTTTTTGCAAAAATTCCCAGTGAATTTAATTAAGCAAGAATCAGTCTTGGACACTTCCCAACTCTAGGACTTAATGAAGAATGTGGTTAGAAAGGATAAAATGTCCAGTGATCTTTGCCCTACTGGGAAGAAGATACTATAGTCTTAAATTGATACACATTTTTAAAGAAGGTTTCTGATAGGCTTAAAGAATTGCCTACAGAGAAGCACAAGAATGTCTCTTAAAATATCAAGTCAGCTAATGTGACCAAAGCAACAGTATAGAATGAGGATACCTAAGCCTTTGAATGGTATTTTTCTGTTTAGAAATCAGAGGGAAAGAAGTTACTTGAGAAAAATCTGCCTGGGAAATGACTGGTAGCTATTTTTCTTATGTAAGGATAGGAATTTCTTGTCTTTTAAATAAATTATCCTAATGTGATAAATTTTTGCTTTTCTATATGGCCCTGGGAATTCCCAGGAAACAATCTGCAGTGCAAATAAAATCAACCTTCTGAATATTCAGGAGACTCCATGGAGAAAATGGATAGACAGTCAAATGAAATAAAATACGTCCTCAAGTAATAATGCAGCTTTTTTGCTTTCTCTTGTCAAATTGGATGACAGATGAAATCCAGGTTGCTGTGAATGAGTAAGAGGTGTTCCTTCAGATTGCAGACTTGCCTTCCCAAGGTAAGACTAATAGTAAATAGTGGAAACCAGCCTTGCGATTGTGTGACTATCTTTAATAAGAAAAAGTGAGAACACTTTGAGTGCAAGCAAACTTTGATTCTAATTCTAGTTTTATCACTTAAAAATGGGTGACCCTGGGAAAATTATTAGATGACCTGAGCCTTAGTCTTTTCACCTATGAAATGGAGATTATAGTTCCTGTTACTGTAAAATGAACTGTGATTCATTAAGTTGTGACTATGTGATTAGAATCCACTGTAGGTGTTGTGAGCAGTGGAGTGATAGATCAGATTCAGATTTAAAAAGGATCATTTGGTCTGAATGAGGAGAATAAATTGATGGAGGCCAGAATGAAAGGGGAAGGACCTGGCAGGAGGTTAATGTAGTAGGGTAGAAGTTGTGGGGAGTGGGGGTGGGGGGAGGGAAACGATCTTATTTGTGATGTGTGTGTGTGTGTGTGTGTGTGTGTGTGTGTGTGTGTGTACACACACATTTTGTGTTTTGGTTTTAGCGAGAGAGCATAAGTGGAGGAGAGGGGCAGAGGGAGAGAGAGGGAATCTCTATCAGACCCCATGCTCAGTGCTGAGCCCAACTGGTGGCTTGATATCGTGATCCTGGGATCATGACCTGAGCCAAAATCAAGAGTCACAATGCTCAACTGACTGAGCCTCTCAGGTGCCCATAATGTGATATGTTTTAAAGGGCTTCATAAGACTTGTTAAAGGTATCAGTATGTGATACGAGAGCAAGAAAAAGAATTGTGATATTTCTTGTCTGAGCAATGACACGGAAGGTGGTACTATTTAATGAGGTGGGGTACGCCTATATTTATTGCTGAAAATTAAAAATTTAGTTTCATAAGCACTGAACTAATATTAAGTTGGAGCTGTCCAAATTTGCAGATGTTACATATATGAAGTTTAAAAATTAAGGGAGAGACACAACACTGAAGTGTTTCCTCATTTATTGGTCAGGAAAAGGAGGCATATCCAAGCAAAAATGCTAAGAAAGAGGTCTCAGTGAAGGAAGAAACAACCCAGGGCAGTGACCTTCCATTCCTAATTTGAACTTCTCATTTTGAATATGTAAGTTACCTTAAGTGGGTCTCAAGTATTTCACTTTTGGGACTTTATAAACTGTGTACCTTTTCATGGAATTCCCTTGGCTTGTTTTTGTTGTTCTCCCACTTTTCCTTTAAAACTCAGCTAAAGTATTGCTTCCTCTGGGAAGCCTTTTATGATTCCTGTTTGGTTGATAAATTTTTACTCCAGGATCTTCCCATTGTGCAGCCATTTTTATTTTTATTTCTTTAATTTTTAAATGTATGTTTATTTTTGAGAGAGAGAGAGAGAGAGAGAGAGAGAGAGAGAAAACAGGGGAAGGGCAGAGAGAGAGAGGGAGAGACAGAATCTGAAGCAGGATCCAGGCTCTGAGCCATCAGCACAGAGCCCAGTGCAGGGCTAAAACCCGCAAACCGTGAGATCATGACCTGAGCTGAAGTTGGACACTTAGCCAACTGAGCCACCCAGACACCCCTGTTCAGCTATTTTTATAATGGCACTTATTACCTTGGTGATTATTATGTATGATATCACTGAGTATAGGAAACCATAGCTTATTCAACTTGGAAATCACAACATTGGTGAAGCATGTGACACAAACAACTATTTCCACATTCTTTTAATTGTTTGAATGAATAAAAGATTGATCTTCTAATGCATTTAAAAGTTTCCCTCCCTTGTTTTGTAGATCACCTGCTTCTAATATGAGAAGTCAGCTCCTATGCAGACTAGATGGAAACAAGGAGCAATGTCACTTACTTTGTCCTCTTGGGTCTCACACAGGATCCAAAGGGACAGAAGGTCCTTTTGGTTATGTTCTTACACTTCTATATTTTGACCATGGTGGGCAATTTGCTCATTGTCATGACTATAACTGTCAGTAGGACCCTGGACTCACCTATGTACTTTTTTCTTGCTAGCTTATCGTTTATGGATGTCATTTATTCCTCTACTATTTCCCCTAGATTGATTTCAGACTTGTTGTTTGGGAAAAACACCATATCCTTTCAATCTTGTATGACCCAGCTATTTACAGAGCACTTTTTTGGTGGATCAGAGATCATTCTTCTGCTGGTGATGGCCTATGACCGCTATGTGGCCATCTGTAAGCCCTTGCATTATTTGGTTATCATGAGACAGTGGGTGTGTGTTGTGCTCTTGGTAGGGTCCTGGGTTGGGGGTTTTATGCATTCAGTAATTCAACTTAGCACTATTTATGGGCTCCCATTCTGCGGTCCGAATGTCATTGATCATTTTTTCTGTGACATGTACCCATTACTGAAACTGGTCTGTACTGACACCCGTGTCATTGGCCTGTTAGTGGCGGCCAACGGAGGACTGATCTGCACAATCGTGTTTGTGCTCTTGCTCATCTCTTATGGTGTCATCTTGCACTCTCTAAAGAACCTTAGTCCAGAAGGGAGGCGGAAAGCCCTCCAGACCTGTGGTGCCCACATCACTGTGGTGGTCTTCTTCTTTGTGCCGTGTATTTTCATGTACGTGAGACCTGCTAAGACCTTCCCCATTGACAAATCATTGAGTGTGTTTTATACAGTCATAACCCCCATGCTGAACCCCCTGATCTACACTCTGAGAAATTCTGAGATGACAAATGCTATGAGGAAGCTCTGGAAGAGAAATACATCTCTTAGTAGATAAGTATATAACCCACCATGAAGAGACTTATTTTTCATTGGATCCCCTTTTTGAAGAATGCAGAAGTCTTAAAATGATTCTGATTTCCGTTTTTTCAAAGAACTTAATTATAATTAAAGAAAGAACTGGATGATTGTGTTATAATAACAGTTTCCCTTGTTGCTAGAATGTAAGGTCCATAACATCTTGTAGATCTCTTCACTTAGAAATCTGTAATGCCTTTCTAGTAAAGAATCAATAATAGGTAATGAATAGTGAGGGATTATTTATACGATTACACTAATTCTTAATTAAAAAAATTTAAAAACATTGTTTCTAAGACAGTATTATTTTTAGTAAGACTCTGTTAGTTAACTTCATTCTTTTTATATTATTTAAAACATTAATGCCGTATAGACTTTTCTTTATTAATTTTTGGTTGCCTTATATAAAATATTGGTTAATACTTTTAGTTTACATAAGAAAAATTGAAGTGTAATAGGTAGTAAATAGTAGTAATGAAAACCTTACAAAATGAGATAAAGTGTAGAATAAATTTCCTATTTATCTCTCGAATAGTTTCCAATCCTTTTCCCCAGAGGCAGTTTCTTTAGACTCATTAGGTAATAATCTTTACAAATGCACGTGTATTTAAATGTTTATATGTGAGTTTTTCTCTGTGTATGTAAATATTTCCTTTACTGTAGAATTTCTTTTTATAAATAAACTTTTAAGTTTGTAATAGTTTTATTGATTTATTTTTAGTGTTGTAATTGAAGTATAGTTGACATAGAATATTACACTAGTTTCAGGCGTATAACATTGTGATTCAAGAATTATGTACAGTATGGAAGTGGGTGGGTTTGGGGAGGAAGGGAGGTGTTGAGCATTCCCTTGGAGAGCTCTCATTTTTGCAGTCCCCCAGGCTTGGGGCGCCTCTGTTTCCCATGGCAGGGCGCCTGGCTTTCACTTGGCATTGTTGCACCCACACGGTAGGGGTGGTGTGGAGATGATGGGCCACAGACCCGCTGGATTGACCCTGGGACCTTGACTGAGATTCCAAGGCCCTCCTGATGGGTCAGGAATTGGGCCAGGTGTCGGGCCGGGCGCTAGGGTGTGGGGGATGCCCTGGTGCCTCCTACTGTGTGAGTTCTATCGGGGGATGGAGTACTGTGGACCTCAAGTAGGTGTATGGCTGGTGCCCCAAGGCAGCTTGGAGACCTCCCTTGGAGCCGGTCGCAAGCAGGGAGCCCAGGTGGAGAGCCAACTCTGAGGGCGTCTTTCCAGAGCAGTGCGCTACCCCGCCTGGGGCCCTGAAGCCTGACCAGGAAAAGCGGGAGCAAAACCCCGAGGAATCCCAGGAGGAAAGACCTGGAACAGTTCGCCAAGCTCCTGAAGCGGAAGAGGATCACTCTGGGATATACTCAGGCCGCAAAAGACCCTCTGCCGTTTCTAGGCTCTGCCGCTCAGTTTCCAGAATGTGTATACGCCGCGGCGCTGCTGCAGAATTGGGTGGAGGAAGCTGACAACCAGGAAATCTACAGCAGACTTGCAAAGCAGGGACCCTGCGCACGCCCCAGAGAGCAGGCGAGCAAGTATGGAGGAGAGAGTGAGAGGCAGCCTGGAGGACACGTTCCTGCAGTGCTGGAAACCCAGCCAGAAGCACAGCGGCCACAGGGCCCAGCAGCTCGGGCTACAGCAGGATGTGGTCCCCGTGTGGTTCTGCAACCATGGCCAGAAAGGCAACAGATCAAGCAGTGACTGTTTCCAAGGAGAGACCGCTGAGGCTGCTGGGTCCCCTTTCTCAGGGGCACCAGTATCCTTTCTTCTGGCACCAGGACCCCATTTTGGTACTCCAGGCTCTGGGGGCCCCCCTTCACTACACTGTACTCCCTGGTCTCTTTCCCTGAAGGTGAAGCCTTTTCCGGGGGTCTGTCACCACTCTGGGCTCTCCCACGCATTCAAACTGATGCCGGCCCTTCCCAGGAATGGGGAGCAGAGGAAGGGGGAGAGCTATGGAAAGAGAGCCAGAGCCTTGGGATAAAGTTCTTCACTAAGAACAGATTTGGGAACACAAAGGGTGTGGGGGCAGGGAGTTGGGGGAGACTAGCTGGAGTGAAGGGGAAGTTCAAGGATACTCTTGTTTTTAATCCCCACATCACTCATCACTTTGTTCTTAAGCCTGGGACACAGTGGAAGAAAAGTGGGTGTTATGAAATGCCCATGTAAAAGTATAACTTCCATCTCTTACCCTGTACTGTACTGTTCATTCTTGTGAGTTATTTATTTTATTATGGCCACTTTGTACCTTTTATCCCCTTCACCCATTGTGCCTATCCCTCCACCCTTCTCAGCTCTGGCAACCACCAGTTTGTTCTCTGTATTTATGAGTCTGTTTTTGTTTTTTGTGTTTGTTTTGTTGATTAAATTCTACACGTAAGTGAAATCATATACAACATCTTGAAGATGTTCCACACCAGTCCATATAAATCCCTTAGTTTTTCTCGTACTCCATATTACTCACTTATAAGTATATATGAAAATAAACGTATTCATTCCTGTTCATGTCATTACCAACCTTTGTCTATGACACAGAGTTATTTTTTTGTTTATTTATTTTGAGAGAGAGACAGAAAGCATGAGCAGAGGAGGGTCAGAGAGAGAGACAGAATCCGAAGCAGGCTTCAGGCTCTGAACTGTCAGCAGAGTGCCCGGTGCGGGACTCAAACCCATGATCTGTGAGATCATGACCTGAGCCAAAGTCAGACGCTTAACCAACTGAGCCACTCAGTTGCCCCCAGAGAATTTTATAATAGTTATTTTTTGGTAAATCTAGGCAGGTATGAGGTTGTATGAGAGGAATTGTTAGTATACATATTTGAATCAATGGTCATATAGTTAATTGTCAACATTCATAGTTATTGCCCAGCTGTCATCCTTGAGAGGGTACAAACAGCCTGCTGCTCCCAGTCTATGAGCATTCTTCTGTCCACTTCTCAACAACCAGTCCCTGATAAGTATTCATGGCATAAGGCAACCTGAATGCATTGCAGTCATTCTCATATCATTGAGTTTGACTATTTTTCCCTTTAATATGATTTCTCTCTTTTTCTGTGAATCCTCTTAATGTCTTTTATCTATTTCTTATAATTGCTGATCTTCTCCATACTGATGTTAGTGTGAACACTGAGGAAATGCTCTCTCTTACTGTTGTTTATGTAATTGTTCTTTTTCTGACTTGTGATATGGTTTTGACACTTGTATACTATGTAGGATGCTTTTGGCTGTAAGAAATGTTTTTATTCATTTAATACTTATTTTTAATTTTTATATCTTAAAAAGACTTTCCTTACTTCAATCATATCAAAATATTCTCCAACAAATTTTTGGCACTTAATTAAGTATTTTTGAGGCTGTGTATCTTACATTAAGGCTTTTGCTCCTTCTTGAATTTATTTAGATGTGGTCATTAAAGAGGTATGAATTTAATTGGTTTTGTAAATTGCAGGGTTTTAAAAATAGTTATGTCATTTCCTTTTTGCCATTGACTTGAAATCCTATTATGTTCTAAAGTCAAATATACACTTGGATTCCACTTAAGACTCCGAGGGCTGAGAACTGTTATCCCCGAGCAGGCCTTGACATTTAACAGGTCATCTCTCCTGCCCTTGGGTACTGCTTCCGTTTTCCGCCTGCGTGACTTATCCCTTCTAGAAGTCTGCTGTTCTTCCTCCATGACCCGTAAAATGCTGCCTGGCACTCTTGCTGTAAGAAAACCATCTCTCTGAGGAAGTACATGACTTAAGTCTTTGCTGAGCATCCATGTGGCCATCTGCAAACCCCGGTACCATGACATCATGAAGAGTGACAGGGATATGGCTTCCTCTTTCAGGTGGCATGTGCTACAGACTTTGTCCCAGCAGCCATTCAGGTCCTCTTCACAGTGTGGCTGTGTGTGTGTGGCCCCAATGTCATAGACCATTTGTGTGTGATGTAAACCCGTTTTTGAAAGTTGTCTGCATGGACCCAATCATACCCTTGGTCTCTTTGTTGCTGCCGACAGTGGGTTCATTGACCTGTTAACATTTTCTTTTTTGATGGTCTCATAGGTGGTCATCTTCTACTATTCTCTGAGGACCTATATCTTTGAGGGGAGACACAAAGCTGTGTCCAACTGTGTCTCTCACACCACTGTGGTGTTCTTAGTATTGTGTCTGCATGTTTATATATTTGTAACCAATCACCACCTTCTCCACTGATCAAGTTGTGGCTATGTTGTATACCACGGTAACTCCATTGTTAACTTCTTAAACCTGAGCATTCAGGAATCTGGAGGTAAAAAAATGCCATGAGGAAGTTCTGGGGGAAAAAAAGTAACTTTGAGGGATATCCCTACCTTAATAAAATAAATTTGTCTTTTAAATGGAAAAGGGAAAAGAAGATAATTTCTGTGGTGCAGAGGCACATGAACACTATTTGTCCCAAGTATGTTTATTTTGTTATATAGGTACTGTGAGGAAAGGTCCAGGCAGGAAATTATTTGTCACTGTAAAAATGTCCTATTTAGATTTATGAATTGTCCAATGGGTTGTAGAAGTTCAATGTACTGTCAGAATTAGAGTTCTTACAAAATGCAGATTATCAGGACAGAGCGCTGGAGATTTAAATGTATTAGCTTTGTTGTTGAGTGACATACAGACTTTCTAAAGAAGTGTATGTAAAGCCAATGAGTTCTGCATGTATTCTTGCTATTGTGCTGTGCTTTGTGTTGACATCATGCACCTTTTAATGAAGTCAACTTAGTTTTTACGTTTAGTTTTTTTTAAATTTTTTTAGATGTTTATTTATTTTGAAGGAGAGAGAGAAAGTGAGCAGCAGAGAGGCAGAGAGAGAGGGAGACAGAATCTGAAGCAGGCTCCAGGCTCTGAGCTGTCAGCACAGATCCCGATGCGGGGCTTGAACTCATGAGCTGTGAGATCATGACCTGAGCTGAAGTCAGACACTTAACTGACTGAGCCACCCAGGTGCCCCTTTACATTTAGTTTTTAACTGTAGTAAAATACAAATAACAGAACTTGCAGTTTTAGCCATTTGTAAGTGCATAGTTCAGTGACATTGAGTTAATTCACAGTGTCATGATGGTTAATTAAGTTAATTCATGTTTGTTATGCTAATACCAGCACTATTCATCTCCAAAGCTTTTTCATGTTCCCAAATGCAAATTCCACTCATTAAACTTGAATTCCCTATTCCCTCTCTCTGGGCATTAGGCAAATACCATTTTATTTTTGTCCTGTATGAGTTTGGCTACTTTAAGTACCCTACCTATGTGGGATCATATAATATTTGTCTTTTTGTGATAGTCTTATTTCACTTAGTGTAGTGAATTGTAGGTTGATGTATGTTTTAGCATGTGTCAGAATTTCCTTCATTTTTAAGAGTGAATAATAATCTGTTGGGTGCATATACTTCCTTCTATTCGTACTTTTACCTGTCAGTAGACACCTTAGTTATTTGTTTCTGGTTATTGTGAATTATACTTCCATGAATATGGTTATAGAAATATCTTTCTGAGACTGTGATTTCCATGACTTTGACAAAGTCGAATTGTGGATTATTTTTTGCTTAATTTTTCAGGAACTACCATAACATTTTATATAGCAGCTACATCAGTTTACATTCCCACCAGAACGCACGGTTGTTCCCACGTCTCCACTTTCTTACACGTGTTGTTATCATTACATTTTGTGGTAATAGCTCTCTTGTTAGATGTGAAATGGTATTGCACTACGGTTTTTAAGTGCATTTCCTAGGGAAAATGATTAGTGTATTGAATATCTTTTCATTCGCTTATAGGGCACACATGCATTTTCTTTGGAGAAATGTCTATTGAAGTCCTTTGCTCATTTTTAATCAGGTTAGTGTTTGTGTGTGTGTGTGTGTGTGTGTGTGTGTGTGTGTGTGTGTGTTTGAGATGTAGAGGTTCTTTATATATTCTTGACATTAATACCTTATTAAATATGTCGTTTGCAAATATTTTCTTTCATTTGTTGCATGCCTTTTCTCTCTGTTGATAGTGTCCTTTGGTGTACAAAAGTTCTTAAATTTGATAAAATAATTTATTTAGTTTTTTCCTTTTCTTACCTGTGGTTTTGGGGTCATACCCAAAAAATCATTGTCAAGCCCAAGGTTGTGAACATTTCTTTCATGTTTTCTTCTAAGAGTTTACTAGTTCTAGTGATAGTTGAGGTATTTGATCCATTTTGAGTTAATTTTTGTACATGCTGTATGTTAGGGATTCAGTTTCGTCCCTTTGTGTGGATATCCAGTTTCACAGCAACATTTTTTGATCTACCTGCCTTTTCCTCATGAATGTTACCTGTTGACAATCATTTGAACATGTATGCAAAGGTTTATTTCTAGGTTCTGTATTGTGTGCCATTGTTATGTCCATCTTTATGCTAATATCACACAGTTTTTATTTGATTATGTAGCTATATAGTAACTTTTAGAACGAGGAAGTCCTCCAACTGTTTGTTTGCTTGTTTCCCAAGATTGTTTTGGCTGCTTGGAGTACATTGAGTTTCCACCAGAATCTTAGGATGGATTTCTCTATTTCAGCAACAAACATTTTTTTTTTTTTTTTTGGATTTTGATAGGGATTGCATTGAATCTGTAGATCACTTTAGGTAGCATTGACATGTTGTTTTTTTTTTTTTAATGTTTATTTATTTTGAGAAAAAGAGAGAATCAGGGGAGTGGCAGAAAGAGAGGGAGAGAGAGAATACCAAGCAGGCTCTGCATCGACAGCCCTGATGTGAGGTTTGATCCCATAAAGCATGAGCTTATGACTTGAGCTGAAACCAAGAGTTGGACACTTAACTGACTGAGCCACCCAGGTGCCCAAGGCAGCACTGACATCTTAATAACATGAATTACATGATTTCAGGAATGTCTTCCCTTTTATTTGTGTTTTTTAGTAGATTGTTCAGCAACACTTTGTTGTTTTTCAGTGAAGAAGACTCTCTCCTCCTTGTTTAAGTTTATCCTAAGTATTTTGTTCGTTTGGTGCTGTTGTAAATGGAATTGTTTTCTTCATCCTCTCTGGCTTGTTCATTGGTAGCACAGACATTCAATATCTTTTCATGATTAAAAAAAAAACCTCTCAGGGAGTTAAGATGGTGGAGTAGTAGGAGGATCCTACACTTGCCTTGTCCCTCAAACACAGGTAGATAAATATCAAATCGTTCTGAACACCCAGGAAATCAATGTGAGGCCTGAGAGGACAAACTGCGCAAGTAGAGGGAGTAAAGAGGCCACATTGAGGAAGGTAGGAAGAATGGAGATGTGATTTGAGGTAGAAAAGAATGGCCAGTGCTACAGGGTGGAGGGAGCCCTGATCAGGAAGAGACGGGAGAGAGAGAGAGGGAGGGAGAGAATGAGAGACAGTGCAGGGCATTTCACAAGGAAAACACTTCCCCAAAACCACTGTTAGGGAAAATGAGAGGGACTGTTTATCAGAAGTTTTTACAAGCAGTGGATCTCAATGTTTTAGAAGTCTGTGCTATGGCTCCACTAGGGTGGAGCTAGGTGGGCATATAGGTGCTCCAATGGGTAAGGAGGACAGAGGCCCAGGAGTGGACAGCATGGTATGAGGATCCCCTGGGTCACATTGGGAGAGATAGTTCCCCTTATTGGAGTGTATTTGGGAGAGGTGGCACTGCCTCTCCAGGGACAAAAGAGCCAGTGGGCACCACTGAGCTGCCCTGTTCATTGGCCTACAAACAGAGATGCCTACTGAGGGAAGCTAACCTGGATGCTAGTTTTCTTTTCTGAGCTTTACCATAAAGTCCACCTCCTGCACATTTGGTGCAACTGCCCTTCTGGGACAAAGTGTCACCAGCCCCAGCCTGGTGTGATCCTCTTCCAGAGGAGCACTGCACAACAGGCTGGGTAGATAGCTCAGACATAGGGGGAAGGCAAGCATCTGAGGGAAGCCTGGGACAAACAAGAAGAGATTGTTTGCTCACCTTTTAGGGCTTCCTGTACAGCAAGGGGTAGGAACTCCCCTCTCCCTCAGCACAGAGAGACTTCAGTGAACAGCACAGTACCCACAGTGGAGGCTAAAGCCGCCTACACCAAGCCCCGAAACCTGTGTCCTGCAGGTGTTTCTGAACTAGGACAAGTGTGCCTGAGAGTCAGAGCAGTAGCAGGCCCTTCCCTGAGAAGACCAACCCAAACCCCCTGCATGCACCAAGTTTACAGACCACAGAGTGCTGCAAAGCTTCAGTTCTAGGGGAAATAGGATCTAGCCTCTTTTAACAAGCAGACCAAAACAGACCTTGTTAAAACTCACCACACAGTGGATACATCCAAACATATGCCACTGCAGGCAAGAAGAAAGTCTTCAGAGGACTAACCCGAGGGAAAGAGCAGCCAAAACACAACAGTAGAATGCACACAGCATATGCCAGAAACACTTCCTGAAGTCCTGGGCTCTGGACAGTATATGACCTATTCTTAATATAGCCATTATCCTCAGGAGCAGGAAACAGAACAGGCTTTCCTAGCACACAGAAGACAGAGACATAAACAAAATGCCAAAATGGAGGACTCCATCCTGAAAGAAAGAACAAGAGGAGGTCATGGACAGGGATCTAATTAAAACAGATGTAATATATGCCTGATCCAGAATTTAAAACAACAATCATAAGGTTACTAGCTGGGCTTGAGGAAAGCATAGAAGACACCAGGGAGACCATTACCACAGAGCTAGAAGTCTTAAAATTAGTCAGGCTGATAGTAAAAAAATGCTATAACTGAGATGCAAAACTAGCTGGAGGCAATGATGACGAGGATGGAAGAAGCAGAGGAATGAATTAGTGATATAGAAGATAGAATTATGGAAAATAATGAAGCTGAAAAGAAAGGGGAGGAAAAACATTGGATCATCAATGTAGACTTAGGAAACTCAGTGACTCCATAAATCATAATAATGTTTGTGTCATAGTAGTCTCCAAAGAAGAGAAGAAAAAGGTACAGAAGGTTTTTTTGAGCAAAGTATAGCTGAAAACTTTCCTAATCTGGGGAAGGAAACAGACATTCAAATCCAGGAGGCACAGAAAACTCCCTTCAAGATCAATAAAAACAGGCCAATATCAAGACATATTGTAGTAAAATTTGCAAAATACAAAGATAAGGAAACAATTCTGAAAGCAGCAAGGCTAAAAAGTCCCCAACCTAGAAAGGAAGATAAATAAGGTTAGCAGCAAATCTCTCTACAGAAACTTGGCAGGACAGAAATGAGTGGCATGATATATTCAACATGCTGAATGGGAAACATATAGAGCCAAGAATACTTTATCCAGCAAGGCTCTCATTCAGAATAGAGAGCTAAAGAGTTTCCCAAACAAAAACTAAAGGATTTTGTGACCACTAAACCAGTCCTGAAGAAATATTAAAGGGGACCCTTTCAGTGGGAGAGAAAGATCAATAGGAACAAAGACTAGAAGGAACAGAGAAAATCTCCAGAAACACTAACTTTACAGGTAATACAATGGCACTAAGTTCATATCTATCAAAAATCACTCTAAATGTAAATGGACTAAATGTTCCAATCAAAAGATATAGGATATAAGAATGGATAAAAAACCGTCTACATGCTGCCTACAAAGGTGCATTTTAGACCTAAACACACTTGCAGATTGAAAGTGAGGAGATGGAGAACAATTTATTATGCTAATGTACATCAAAAGAAAGCCAGAGCAGCCTTACTTATATCAGACAAACTAGATTTTAAGCCAAAGATTGTAACAATAAATGAAGAAGGGCACTTTTTCAAGATAAAAGGAACTGTCTGACAATAAGATCTAACAATTGTAAATATTTATGCACCCACATGGAAGAAGATAAATATATAAAAAATTTAAGAACATATATAAAGAAACTAATTGATAGTAAAACAGTAAGAGTAGGGGACTTTAACACCCCACTGATAACAATGGACAGATTAAGCAGAAAATCAAGGAAACAATGGCTTTGAGTGACCACATGGACTTAACAGATATATTTAGAACATTTCATCCTAAAGCAGTAGAATACACATTTTTTTCAAGTGCAAATGGAACATTCTCCAGAATAACTCACATACTGGTTCACAAATCAGGCCTCAACAAGTACAAATAATTGAGATCATACCATGCATATTTTCAGACCACAATGAAATGAAACTTGAAGTCAACCAAAAGACAAAATTTGGAAAGACCTCAAATACATGAAGGTTAAAGACATCCTACTAAACAATGAATGGGTTAACCAGGAAATTAAAGAAGTAAATACATGTAAGAAAATGAAAATGAAAATGAAACATGATAGTCCAAAACTGTTAGGATGCAGTGAACATGGTCATAGGAGGGCAGAATATAGCTATCCAGGCCTACCTCAAGATGCAAGAAAGATCTCAAAAACACAACCTAACCTTACACCTGAAAAAGACAGAAAAGGAACAGCAAATAAAGCCCAAGGCCAGCAGAGGTAGGGAAATAATAAAGATTAGAGCAGAAATAAATGATATACTAACAACCGCCCCCCCCCCCAGTAGAACAGATCAATGAAAATAGGATATAACAAAAACAAACAAACAAAACAACATCACACATCAACAAAACTAAGAACTGGTTCCTAGAAAGAGTTAACAAAATTGATAAACCCCTAGCCAGACTTCTCAGAAATAAAAGAGAAAGGTCCCAAGTAGATAAAATCATGAATGAACAAGGAGGGATCACAACCAATATCACAGAAATACAAACAATTAGAAAAGATTACTATGTCAAAAAACTGGGCAATCTGGAAGAAACGGACAAATTCAGAAACTCATAAACTACCAAAACTGAAACAGGAAGAAATAGAAAATTTGAACAAAACCCTAACCAGCAAAGAAATGGAATCAGCAATCAAAAATCTCCCAACAAAAAAAGTCCCGGGGCTTTTTTTGCCAGCAAAATTCTACCAGACATTTAAAAAGAGTTAATACCTATTCTTCTCAAACTTTTCCAAAACAGAAATAGAAGGAAAACTTCCAAATTCATTTTACAAGGCCAGCATTACTTTGATTCCAAAATCAGACAAAGACGCTACTAAAAAGGAGAATGACAAGCCAATATCCCTGATGAACATGGATGCAAAAATTCTCAACAAGGTATTAGCAAATTGAATACAATAGTACATTAAAGGAATTATTACTCACCACAATCAAGTGGGATTTATTCCTGGACTACAACACAAATCAATGTGATACACCATATTAATAAAAGAAAGGATAGGAACCATAGGATCCTGTCAATAGATGCAGAAAAAGTATGTGACAAAATATGGCATCCATTCTTGATAAAAGTCCTCAACAAAGTAGGGATCGATGGAACAATCGATTTATATCTTATTCATTCACACAGTTAAAGTAATGTGGAAATAGTTGTTTGTCATATGTTTCACAGGCTTTGTGATTTCCAAGTTGAATAAGCTATGGTTTCCTATGCTCAGTGATATCATAAATAATAATCATGAAGGTAATAAGTGTCATTAAAAATAGATGCACAATGCAAAGGTTGGTGTAGGAATATATCAACGAAACAGGAATCAAAGCAGGCTTCCCAGATGAAGCAATATCTTAGCTGAGTTTTAAAGGAAAAGTGAAAGGACAACAAAAGAGGACAAGGGAATTCCATGGAAAGTTACACAGTTTATAAAGTCCCAAAAGTGAAATACTTGAGAGCCATTTAACGTAACTGATATATTCAAAGTGAGTAGATCAAATTAGGAATGGAAGGTCACTCCTGGATTGTCTCTTCCCTCACTGAGACCGCTTTATTAGGATCTTTGGTTGGATATGCCTCCTTTTCCTGACTGATAAATGCCAACAAATGAGGAAACACTCCAGTGTTGTATCACTCTCTTAATTTTTAAACTTCATATATACAACATATCCAAATTCAGACGTCTCCAATTAGATACCAATTCAGTGCTTATGAAACTAATATTAATTTTCATCAATAAACATACATGTTCCCCACATCATTAAATGGTACCACCTCCATGTCATTGCTCAGATAAGAAATATCACAGTGTCCTTCATGCTTTTCTTGTTCTCTTATCACATATTGATACCTTTAACACCCTTATTAACCCCCTTTAAAATATATCACATTGGTCTACCTGGGTGGCTCTGTCACTTGAGTGTCTGACTCTTGATTTCAGCTCAGATCATGATCCCATCATCATGTGATTGACCCCTGTCAGACTCCTCGCTCAGCATGGAGCTTGCTAGAGATTCTCTCTTTCTCCTTCTGCCCCACTCCCCCACTTGTTTACTGTATCTCTCTTTAAAAAATTTTTTTTAAGGTTTTATTCATTTTTGAGACAGAGAGAGACAGAGCATGAATGGGGGAGGGGCAGAGAGAGAGGGAGACACAGAATCGGAAGCAGGCTCCAGGCTCTGAGCCATCAGCCCAGAGCCCGGACGCGGGGCTCAAACTCACAGACCGCGAGATCGTGACCTGAGCTGAAGTCGGACGCTTAACCGACTGAGCCACCCAGGCGCCCCTGTATCTCTCTTTAATAAATTAAAAACACAAAATGAAATGAAATATTTCACAAATTTTATCACTTCCCTCCCCTCCTCCCTTTCTCTGGCTCACTGCATTAGCCTCTTGCACGTTACTCCCTTTTCAGTCTGGTCTCCATCAATTTGTTCTGATGCAGCTTAAAAATGATCCATTTTAATTCTGATTCTGATCACTCCACTGCTCACAACACTTATATGGATTCCAATTGCATAGTCACCACTTAATAAATCACAGTTCACCTTACAATAACAGGAACTATAATCTCCATTTCATAGGTGAACAGATTGAGGCTAAGGACTTCTAATTAATTTTCCCAAGGTCACACATTTGTAAGTGATAAAACCAGAATTGGAATCAAAGTTTGCTTTCTCTCAAAGTGATCTCACTTTTACTTAATAAAGGGAGTCACACAGGGGAGCCTGGATGGCTAAGTTGGTTAAGCATCCCACTTTGCCTCAGGTCATGATCTTGTAGTTTGTGAGTTCAATCCCCGTGTCAGGCTCTGTGCTGACAGCTCAGAGACTGGAGCCTGTTTCAGATTCTGTTTCTCCCTCTCACTCTCTGCCCCTCTCCCACTCATTCTCATTCTCTCTCTCTCTCTCTCTCTCTCAAAAAGAAATAAACATTAAAAAATTTTAAAAGCCTGGGGGAGTCACACAATTGCAAAGACTGGTTTCCACTATCTACTTTTAGTCTTACCTTGTAAAAGCAAGTTCACAATCTGAAGGAATGCTTTTTACTCATTCACAGCCAGCTGGATTTCTTCTCTCATCCAGTTTGACAGGAAAGGGCAAAAAGCTGCATTGTTACCTGAGGACATATTTTATTTCATTCACCTGTCTATCCATTTTTTCCATGGAGTCTTATCTTTATTCAGAAGGTTACTTTTATTTGCACTGTCGATTACTTCCTAGGAATTCCATGGTCCACACAGAAAAACAAAAATTCATCACATTAGGATAATTTATCAAAAAAAGAAAGGAATTGCTATTCTTACATATGAAAAGTGGCAGCCAGTCCTTTCTCGGGTAGACTTTTCTCAAGTTACTTCTTTCCTACCAATTTCTAAATAGAAAAATGTCAATCAACTGCTTAGTGGTCCTCTTTCTATACTGTTGGTTTGGTCAGATTAGCTGACTTGATATTTTAGGGGACATTCTTGGGGTTCCAGGTTGGCTCAGTCAGTTAAGCAACTAACTCTTGATTTTAGCTCAGGTCATAATCTTGCATTTGTTGAGTTCGAGCCACATATCAGACTGTGTGATGATGGTGCGGAGACTGCTTGGGATTCTTGCTCTCCCCCTCTCTCTGCCCCTCCCATGATTTCTCTCTCTTTCTTTCTCGAAAAAGAAGTAAAAAATACTTCAAATGAATTTTTTAATAAAAAAAAGACATTCTTGTGCTCTTCCTTCGGTAATGCATTAAGCCTAACAGAAATCTCCTTAAAAATGCGTATCAGTTGTTAAAAACATAGTATCTTCTTCCCCATATCATCACCGGAGATCACCCATAGATCACCGGACATTTTATCTATTCTAACCATATTCCTCATTAATAATTAGGAAGTGTCCAAGACTGATTCTTGCTTATTAAATTCACTGGGAATTTCCAGAAAAAATATTTAAAAATATCTATATAACATTACTAATAGGCCAAATCAGATAAATAGGGTCAGAAAGATATGACATAAACAAAAAAAAAATAGCATTAGAACCATTATAAAACTACTGTCAAAGCACACTGGGTGGAGGGTCCAAAACATCACTATGAGTAAGGAGATAAAGCAACCAGAGTCATGAAATCAGCCCATAACACTCTCCAAAAAACACCTCCTGAAGGGCCAGGCCCTGGACACTATGTGACCCCTCTTTAATTTAGTAGTGTTCGCAGGTTCAGGACACATAGCAAGCTTTTAAAACACATAAGGGATAGAAAACTAGCCAAAATGATGAAATGGAAGAATTCTCCTCAGAAGAAATTCCAGGAAGAAATGACAGCTAAAGAATTGATCAAAACAGATATGAACAATACATCTGATCAAGAATTTAGAATAATAGTCATAAGATTAATTGCTGGGCTTGAAAAAAAATAGAAGACAGCAGAGAATCTATTGCTACAAAGATCAAAGAACTAAAAAATAGTCATGATGAATTAAGAAATGTTGTAAATGAGGTACAAAAGAAACCAGATGTGGTGACAATGAGGACTAAAGAGGAAGAGGGGAGAATAAGTGAAATAGAAGATAAAATTATGGAAAAAGATGAAGCTGGGAAAAAGAGAGATAAAAAAATTCTAGACCATGAAGGGATAATTAAAGACCTAAGTGATTCAATGAAACATAAAAATATCTGTATCATAGGAGTTCCAGAGGAAGAAGAGAAAGAAAGGAGCAGAAGGTGTTCTTGAACAAATCATAGCTGAGAACATCCCCAATCTGGGAAAGGAAACACACATTGAAATCTAGGAGGCACAGAGAAATCCCTTCAGATGTAACATGAATTGATACTCTGCATGACATATCATAGTGAAACTGGAAAAATACAAACATAAAGAGAGAATTCTGAAAGCAGCTAGGGACAAATGGGCCTTAACCTACAAGTGTAGACACATAAGGGTAGTAGAAGACCTATCTACTGAAACTTGGCAGGCCAGAAGGGGGTAGTAGGAAATATTCAATGTGCTCAATAGGAAAAATATGCAGCCAAGAATCCTTTATCCAGCAAGGTTGTCATTCAGAATAGAAGGAGAGATAAGAGAAGGAGAGAGAAAGATTTTCCCAGACACACAAAAACTGAAGTTCATAACCACTAAGCTAGTCCTACAAGAGATCCTAAGGGGGACTCCATGAGTAGAATGTTGCAAAGACTACAAAAGACCAGAGACATCACCATAACCATGAAACCTACAGATAACACAATGACACTAAATCCATATCTTTCAATAATAATGCTGAATGTAAATGGAATAATGGTTCCAATCAAAAGACATAGGGTATCAGAATGGATTAAAAAAAAACACATTCCATCTATTTGTTGTCTACAAGAGACCCATTTTAGACCTGAAGACACCTTCAGATTGAAAGTGATGGGATGGCGAACCATCTATCATGCTACTGGAAGTCAAAACAAAGCTGGACGAGCCATACTTATACCAGACAAACTAGATTTTAAACTAAAGGCTGTAACAAGAGATGAAGAAAGGCATTATATCATACTTATGGGGTCTATCCATCAAGAAGAGTTAACAATAATAAATGTTTATGCACCCAATTTGAGAGCACTCAAATATATAAAACAATCACAAACATAAGCAATCTTATTGATAAGAATGTGGTAATTGCAGGAGACTTTAATATTCCAATTAGCAATGGACAGATCCTCTAGGCACAGAATCAATGAAGAAACAAGGGCTCAGAATGATACACTGGACCAGATGGATTTGAGAGATATATTCAGAACTTTTCATCCAAAAGCAGCAGAATACACATTCTCCTTGAGTGCACATGGAATATTCTCCAAGATAGACCACATGTTGGGTCACAAAACAACCCTCAATAAATATAAAAAAATTGAGACCATACCATGCACTTTCAGATGACAGTGCTATGAAACCTGTTATCAACCACAGGAAAAAGTTTGGAAAACCTCCAAATGCTTGAAGGTTAAAGAACATCCTACTAATTAATGAATGGGCCAACCAGGCAATTAAAGAAGAAATTTAAAAATACATGGAAACAAATGAAAATGAAACCACAGTCTAAACCCTTTGGGATGCAGCAAAGTCAGCCCAAAGAGGAAAATACATTGCAATCCAGGACTATCTCAAGAAACAAGAAATATCCAAAATACAAAATCTAACAGCACACCTAAAGGAAATAGAAGCATAACAGCAAAGAAACCCCAAGGCAGCAGAAGAAGAGAAATAATAAAGACTAGAGCAGAAATAAACAATATAGAATCCAAAAAAAAAGTAGAAGAGGTCAATGAAACTAAGAGCTGATTTTTTGAAAAGATGAACAAAACCCCTAGTCAGACTTCTCAAAAAGAAGAGAGAGGATCCAAATAGATAAAATTACCAATGAAATTGGACTTATCACAACCAACCCCTCAGAAATACAAACATTATCGGAGAATACGATGAAAAATTATATGTCAATAAATTGGACAACCTAGAAGACATGGACAAATTCCTAGATACCTACACTACCAAAACTCAAATGGGAAGAAATAGAAAATTTGAACAGACCCAGAACTAGAGAAGAAGTTGAATCAGTTATCAAAAATCTCCCAAGAAATAAGAGTCCCGGGCCAGATGACTTCGCAGGGGAATTCTACCAGACATTGAAAGCAGAGTTAATACCTATCCTTCTCAACTTGTTCCAAAAAAGAAACAGAAGGAAAGCTTCCAGACTCATTCTATGAAGCCAGCATTACCTTGATTCCCAAACCAAACAGAGTCCCCATTAAAAAGGAGAATTACAGGCCAATATCCCTGATGAAAATGGACGCAAAAATTCTCAACAAGATACTAGCAAATCGAATTCAACAGCATATCACCGTGATCAAGTGGGATTCATTCCTGGGGTGCAGGACTGGTTCAATATTTGCAAATCAATCAATGTGATACATCACATTAATAAAAGAAAGGATAAGAACCATATGATCCTGTCAATAGATGCAGAAAAAGCATCTGACAAAATTCAGCATCCTTTCTTAATAAAAACCCTCGAGAAAGTCGGGATCAAAAGAACATACTGAAATATCATAAAAGCCATTTATGAAAAGCCCACAGATAATATCATCCTCAGTGGGGAAAAACTGGGAGCTTACCCCTGAGATCAGGAAGATGACAGGGATGCCCACTCTCACCACTGTTGATTAACTTAGTGTTGGAAGACCTAGCATCAGTAATCAGGCAACAAAATGAAATAAAATGCATCCAAATTGGCAAAGAAGAAATCAAACTTTCACTTTTCGCCAACGACATGACACTCTACATGGAAAACCCGAAAGACTCCACCAAAAGGCCTGTAGAACTGATGCATGAACTCAGCAAAGTCACAGGATACACTATCAATGTAGAGAAATCAGTTGCATTTTTATATACCAATAATGAAGCAACAGAAAGAGAAATCAAGAAATCAATCTGACTCACAATTGACCAAAAACCATAAAGTACCTAGCAATAAACCTAACCAAAGATGTAAAAGTTCTGTATGCTGAAAACTATAGAAAACTTATGAAGGAAGTTGAAAAAGACACAGAGAAATGGAAAAAAATACTATGCTCATGGATTGGAAGAATAAATATCTTTAAAATGTCAATATTACCCAAAGCAATCTACACATCCAGTGTAATCCCAATCAAAATTCCACTGGCATTCTTCTCAAAGCTAGAACAAACAATCCTAAAATTTGTATGAAACCACAAAAGACCCCGAATAGCCAAAGTAATGTTGAAAAAGAAAACCAAAGCAGGAGGCATCACAATCCTGGACTTTAGCCTCTACTACAAAGCTGTAATCATCAAGACAGCATGGTATTGGCACAAAAAGAGGCACATAAACCAATGGAGTAGAATAGAGACTCCAGAAATAGACCCACAAATGTATGGCCAACTAATCTTTGACAAAGCAGGAAAGAGTATCTAATGGAAAAAGACAGTCTCTCTAGCAAAGGGGGCTGGGAGAACTGGACAGGAACATGCAGAAGAATGAAACTAGACCACTTTCTTACACCAAACACAAAAATAAACTCAAAATGGATGAAAGACCTAAATGTGAGACAAGAAACCATCAAAACTCTAGAGAAGAAAACAGGCAACAACCTCCTTGACCTCAACCACAGCAATTTATTGTTTGACAAGTCTCAAATGCAAGGGAATTAAAAGCAAAAATGAAATATTGGGACATCATCAAGATAAAAAGCTTCTGCACTGCAAAGGAAACAATCAACTAAATAAAAGGCAACCAACGGAATGGGAAAAGGTATTTGCAAATAACATATCAGATAAAGGATCAGTATCCAAAATCTATAAAGAACTCACCAAACTCAACACCCGAAATATAAGCCAGTGAAGAAATGGGCAGAAGACATGAATAGACACTTTTCCAAAGAAGACAGGCAGATGGCCAACAGACACATGAAAAGATGCTCAACGTCACTCATAATCAAGGGAATACAAATCAAAACCATACTGAGACAGCACCTCACACTGGTCAGAGTGGCTATTAGCCTTAAGAAACAGATAAAGTGAATTCCTCTGGGGAAAGAGGAATAGAGACCGTGTTGAGAGATGAGTAGGTAATTTATTCACATTTTATCCCATTATGTAAGGTGTTCTCTTTTACTATTCATTATTATCCATTACACATCAATTTTTCTTATAAAAACAAAAGTGTTACACAAAATATTTTGCAGATAAGGCAACAGAAATTTACTGAACGAGACAGTCTATACATCATTAACATTATAATTGTTATAATAAAAAGAATTACCTGAAATAACAAGAATATAACTAAAATATTACTAAGTATCATAAAAATTAAAAAACATAAGTTGATTGAAAATTAGAGTAATCATATAAAAATTTACTAAATAATTACCTATTGTTGACACCTTGCTATGAAGGTATTGCACCTTTCTAAATGAAGCAATCTCCAAGGGATAATGGACTATAGATTCTACCAGGGAGGGAAATTGTTATTAAAGCACAATTATCCAGTTCATCCTTTAAAAATAATTAAGTTCTTTGAACAAGGGAGCTCAGAATCATTTTAAAAAGACATCTGCATTCTTATAAAATGGCCTCCAATGTCAGATAACTCTTTCATGGTGGATAATGCACTTACACACCAACAGATAACACATTTCTCATCCAGAGCTTCTTCATAGCATTTGTCATCTCAGAATTTCTCAGAGTGTAGATCAGGGGGTTCAGCATGGGGGTTATGACTGTATAAAACACACTCACTGATTTGTCAATGGGGAAGGTCTTAGCAGGTCTCACGTACATGAAAATACATGGCACAAAGAAGAAGACCACCACAGTGATGTGGGAACCACAGGTCTGGAGGGCTTTCCGCCTCCCTTCCGGACTAAGGTTCTTTAGAGAGTGCAAGATGACACCATAAGAGATGAGCAAGAGCACAAACACGATTGTGCACATCATCCCTCCGTTGGCCACCACTAACAGGCCAATGACATATGTGTCAGTACAGGCAAGTCTCAGTAAGGGGTCCATTTCACAGGTGAAATGATCAATGACATTGGGACCACAGAATGGGAGACTATAAATCGTGCTAACTTGAATGGCTGAATGCAGAAAACCTCCAACCCAGGACCCTACCAGGAGCACAACACACACCCACTGTCTCATGATAACCAAATAATGCAAGGGCTTACAGATGGCCACATAGCGGTCATAGGCCATCACCAGCAGAAGAAAGACCTCTGATCCACCAAAAAAGTGCTCTACAAATAGCTGGGTCATACAAGATTGGAAGGATATGGTATTTTCCCCAAAGAACAAGTCCAAAATCAATCTGGGGGAAATGCAAGACGAATAAGTGACATCCATAAAAGATAAGTTAGCAAGAAACAAGTACATAGGGGAGCCCAGCGTCTTACTGACAGCTATAGTCACCACAATGAGCAGGTTGCCCACCACCGTCAAAATATAGAAGAGCAAGAATATAACAAACAGAAACTTCTGTTCCTTTCCATCCTGTGTGAGGCCCAGGAGGACAAAGAAAGTTACATTGTTCTTTGATTCCATCCAGTCTGTATAGGACCTGATTCACATATTAGATGTAGGTTTCCTAGAAAACAAGGAGGGAAACTTAAATGCATAATAAGATTAATCCTTTATTGATTCATCAATTTAAAAAAAGTAGAAGACGACCTGTTTGTGTGGAGTATTTCACTGATGCTGTGATTCCCAAGTTAAATAAGCCATGGTTTCCTACACTCTGAAAGAGCATACATAATGGTCACCAATGTAATAAGTGACACACAGTGTAGGAATATATCAATCAAAGACAATCAATGAAGACATCCCAGAAGAAGCAATGCTTTAGCTGAGTTATCTAGAGCAAAAGTGGAAGGACCACAAAGAGGACAAGAGAATTCCATGGAAAGGTGCACAGTTCTTAAAGTCACAAAAGTGAAAAACTTGAGAACCATATAAGGTAACTGGCATATTTCAAGTGAGTGGATGAAATTCGGAATAGAAGGTCACCGCCCTGGAGTGTCTCATCCCTCTTTATTAGGGTCTTTGGTTGGATATCCCCCTTTTCCTGACCAATAAATGTGGAAGCATTCCACCCTTATGTTTCCCCTTAATTTTTAAACTTCACTGGGGCGCCTGGGTGGCTCTGTCGGTTGGGCGACCGACTTCGGCTCAGGTCATGATCTCACGGTTCATGAGTTTGAGCCCCACGTCAGGCTCTGTGCTGACAGCTTGGAGCCTGAAGCCCGCTTCAGATTCTGTGTCTCCCTCTCTCTCTACCCCTCCCCTGCTAACATCCTGTGTCTGTCTCTCAATAATAAATAAACGTTAAAAAAATAAATAAATAAACTTCACATATGCAACATCTCTAACTTTGGACATCTCCAATAGGATATCAGTTCTGTACTTATAAAACTAAATTTTTCATTTTTCACCATAAATCTAGTGTTCCACAATTCATTAAATGTCATTGCTCAGACAAGAAATATCACAGTGCCTTTATGCCTTTCTTATCTTCATGTCACATATTGATACCTTTAGCAAATACTATTAATGCCCTTTAAAACATCACAAATTTGATCATTTCCCTTCCCTCCCCACTTCTCCTGACCCACTCCACTGGTCTCCTGCCACATCCCTCCCCTTGTACTCTGGCCTCCATCAGTACATTCTGCTCATGCAGCCCAATCGATCCTTTTTAAACCGGATTCTTATCTATCACTCCACTGCTCACAATGTCTACAGTGGATTCCAATCACACACTCACAACTCAATGAATCACAGTTCATGTGACCATAAGATGAGCTATAATTCCCAGTTCACAGGTCAACAAACTGAGGCTCAGATCACCTAGTTAATTTTCACAAGGTCAGTCATTTTTAAATGATTAAACCAGAATCGGAACCAAAGTTTGCTTCATCTAAAGATGATCTCACTTTTACATAATAGAGTCACACAATTGCAAAGGGTTGGTTTCCACGACTTACTTTTAGTCTTAACTTGTGAGAGCAGGTCTACAATCTGAAGGAACGCTTTCTACTCGTTCCCAGCAACCTGGATTTCTTCTGTCATCCAGTTTGACAAGAGAGGGCAAAAGCTGCCTTATTACTTGAGGATATATGTTATTTCATTTGGCTGTCTATCCGTTTTCTCCATAAGGTCTCCTGGTTATTCAGAAGGTTGCTTTTAGATTTTAGATCACTTCCTAGGAATTCCATGGTCCACAGAGAAAACAAAAATTTATCACATTAGGATAATATATCAAAAAGGTAGTGAACTAACTATCCTTACATGAGAAAAATAGCCACCAGCCATCTCCCATTTTTCTCAAGCAACTTCTTTGCTTCTAATTTCTAAATAGAAAAATACCATTCAACAGCTTAGTCATCCTCACTCTATAGTGTTGGTTTGGTCAGATTAGCCGACTTGATATTTTAAAGAGACATGCTTGGGCTTCTCCTTAGGTAATGCTTTAAGCCTAACAGAAACCTCCTCAAACATGTGGATCAGTTGTTAAGAGCATAGCCTCTTCTTCCCCATGCAGGCAACCATCACTGGACATTTTATTCCTTCTAACCACATTCCTCATTAAGTCCCACAACTGGAAAGCTGCCAACACTGATTCTTGCTTAATTAAATTCACTGGGAATTTCCACAAAATCTTTTTAAAATACCTATATAAAGATACTATTAGGCCAAATCACATAATGAGGGTCAGAAAGATGCGACATAAACAAAACAAAATAGACAAAACAGCTTTAGAACCATTGTAAGACTACTGGCAGTCAAGAATAAAATTTCAAGCCTGTCATTTTGTTTAGGAAAGATTAATTTATCATATATTTCCCCACTTGCCATAGCAAGTTTTTCTTTCCATTAATATTCAACTTATGCTGCCTTGAAATGTGGTTAGATGCTGTAGATATTTATTCACAGATTTAGACATAACAACTATTTATTCAATTAGTACTTTTTTTTCAAGTTGGACCTCCTATTTATTGCTAGGAACCATGCTGTAAGTGAGGACACAGCAATTAATGAAATATGGGAGAGAATTATGCAACAGGTCCTTCCTGCTTGGACCTTACATTCTCATAGCAGAGTCAGGAAGTGAATAAGGGGACAATTTAGTAAGCTAATTAAAGTCTTCATCAGTGCTAATAAGAGACCAAACAGGGTACTCAGGGAGAATTCTACTATGGAGAAGGTGACCAGGGGAAGGCCTTTGTTCAAATTGAATGATTGATCTGAGATCCACAGGATAGAAAATGGCTACCATCAGAAAAATTGTTACAAGCAGTAAAATTAAGAAACATTACAAGCAATCTGTTCTCACTTTACTGATGGCATGACCTATAAGTAGAAATGCTAACAATTTCACAGGGATTTTTATTCCAGTGCTATTTTGAAAAGGAGAGGTGAGCATGGGCACTCTGATCTTCTTGATTGTAGTGGGAAAGCTTTCAACCTTGCCCTGGTGAGTGTGATGTTACCGTGGATTGCTCATATATGGCCTCAATTATGTTGAGGTACATTCCTTCTCTCTTTTTTTTAAGTTTATTTATTTATTTTGAGAGAGACAGAGGGGTGGGAGAGTCAGACAGAGGGAGAGACAGAACCCCAAACAGGCTCCACACTGTCAGTGCACAGCATGATGTGGGTCTGGAGCCCACAAACTGTGAGATCGTAACCTAAACCAAGATCAAGTGTCAGGCACTTAATGGACTGAGCCACCCAGATGCCCCAAGGTACATCCCTTCCATATACAACTTGTTGAGATGCTTATTTTATCATGAAAGATAATGAATATCTGTGCTACCAATGAGCAACCCACAGAGGATTAAGGAAACAATTCCTTTTAGCGCAGCATCAAAAAGAACAAAGTACTTAAGAATAAACTTAAACAAGGAAGTAAAAGTCTTTATATGGAAAACTAAAAAATGCTGCTGAAAGCTATTCTAGAAGACACAAATAAATGGAAGAGTTTCATGAACTGATACAGTTCATATTAAGATGTCAATGCACCTAAAATAATCTACAGATTCAATGCAATCCCGATAAAAATCCAAAAAGTATATTTTTTGCTGAAAGAGATAAATCCATCCTAAAATTCAGGTGGAAACTCAAGGCACTCCAAGCAGCCAGAATAACCTTGGAGAACAAACAAACAAACAAGCAAACAAACAAACGGTTGGAGGACTTCCTGGTTCTAAAACTTACTACAAAGCTACAACAAACAAAACAGAATGATATTGGCATAAATAGGGACATAACAATGGAAGAAAATACAGAACCTGGAGAGAAACCTTTGCATATGTGTTCAAATGATTTTCAACGGGTGACAAGAACATTCTTGGGGAGAGGACAGGTGGTTCAAAACATGGTGTGGTGAAACTGGATATCCACATGCAAAAGAATGAAACAGAACCCTTCATGTACACCATTTACAAAAATTGACTCAAAAGGGATCAAAGACCTCAATTGTCAGCTAGATCTATGAAACCCTTAGAAGAAAATATGACAAAAAAGTTCATAACTTTGGATTTGGCAATGATTATTTGGGTACAACACAGAAACCACAGGCATGAAAAGAAAAACACAGAAATTACTTGATCAAATTTAAGAAATTTTGTACATCACAGGACACTATCAACAGAGAGATAAGGCATCCCACAAACAACAGACAATATTTTCAAAGGATATAGTTGATGATGTGTTAATATCCAGAATTTATAACAAATTTCTACATCTCATTAACACAGAAAAACACCATCGTGATGAAAAAATGGGCAAAGGACTCTATGAAATTAGAAGACAACCACAAGAAAAATTTGGTCAGCCCTCAAACACATGGAAGTTAAAGAAAATCGTACTAAAGAATGAATGGTTACCTAGAAAATTAAAGAAGAAATAAAACATATATGGAAGCAAGTGAAAATGAAAACATGAAAGTCCAAAACCTTTGGGATTAGCAAAGGCAGTCCTAAGAGGGAAGTATACTGCAATCTAGGCCTTTCTCAAGAAGCAAGAGAGGTCCCAAATACACAACCTAATGTTACACCTAAAGGAGCTAAAAAGGGAACAGCAGATAATCCTAAAGCCAGCAGAAGGGAAATAATAAAGAGTAGAGCAGAAATAAATGATATACTAACAACACCCCCCCCCCCCAGTAGAACAGATCAATGAAAATAGGACCTGGTTCTTTGAAAGAATTAATAAAACTGTTAAGAACTTAGCCAGACTTTCAAAAGAAAAGAGAAAGTACCCCCCAGAAATAAAGTCATGAATGAAAGAGATCACAACCAACACTTCAGAAATATAAACAATTATAAAAGAATATTATGAAAAATCATATGCCAACAAAGTCAGCAATCTGGAAGAAAAGGATAAATTCCTAGAAACATATAAACTACCAAAACTGAAACAGGAAGAAATAGAAAATTTGAACAAACTAATAACTGGCAAAGAAATGGAAACAGTATTGAAAAAATCTCCCAACAACAACAACAACAACAAAAATCCAGGGCTAGGTAGCTTGCCAGAAAAATTCTACCATTTAATTTTTTTTAAATGTTTGTTCATTGTTGAAAGACAGAGACAGAGCGTAAGCAGGGGTGGGGCAGAGAGAGAGAGGGAGACACAGAATCTGAAGCAGGCTCCAGGCTCTGAGCTGTCAGCAGAGAGTCTGATGTGGGACTTGAACTCATGAACTCTGATCATGACCTTGTGGGACCCAAGGAATTGAACAAAAATCCCCTACCCCTGGACAAGCAGAGCAAGACTAACTCCATTTTGTGCTACACCCACCATCTCATGTATAACCCCCACATGACCTACTTATTGCTTAAGACACTCCCCCACCCTAGACAAGCCGCTGAGCACACCCTTACTGGAAACCGGCTCAAATAGGAATGCGGAACCCCCAGCCACCAATGAATGTAAACCCCGCCTTTTGCCCGCCAAACTTGCGTGCCAGTTCTGACCAGAGTGATAGGCTAGTTCAAACAGTTACTATAGGGTAAATTGTAGTTCAATTGGCTACCGGTATGTGGACTGACATGACTATGCAACTTTCTGTGTGTGTTACAATCTCATTGGCCACTGGCCCCTATAAAACTGCTACACCTTGTAACCTAGGCGTCCAAGTCCCTGCTCCGCTGTGTTGGGTATACTTGGGCCCAAGCTCGAGCTTGCAAATAAACCCTTGTGCGTTTGCATCGGTATCGGCTCCTTGGTGGTCTCTTGGATTCGAAATTGGGGGCATTACACACCTGAGCTGAAGTTGGATGCTTAAACTACTGAGCCACCCAAGTGCCCTCTACCAGACATTTAAAGAAGTTAATATCTATTCTCAAATTGTTCCTCAAAAGAGAAATGGAAGGCAAACTTACAAACTCATTTTATGAGACCAGCATTACCTTGAATCTAAAACCAGGCAAAGACCCCACTGAAGAGAATGATAGGGCAATATCCCTGATGAACATGGATGCAAAAATTCTCAACAAGCAAATAGAAACCAACAGTACATTAAAGGAATTATTCATCACAATCAAGTGGGATTTATTCCTGGGCTGCAAGGGTGGTTTGCAAATCAATGAATGTAATACACCATATTAATAAAAGAAATGGTAAGAACCATATGATCTTGTCGATAGATGCAGAAAAAAAATTTGACAAAATACAGCATCCATTCTTGATAAAAACCCTCAACAATGTAGGGATAGATGGAACATAGCTCCCAATAAAGGCCATAAACAATAGACCCACAGCTTATATCATCCTTAATGGGGAAAAACTGAGAGCCTCTAAGGTCATGAACAAGCGATTTCCACCCTCACCACTGTTATTTAGCATAGTAATGGAAGTCCTAGCCTCAGCAATCAGATGGCAAAAAGGAAATAAAAGGCATCCAAATTGACAAGGAAGAAGTCAAGCCTTCACTATTCCCAGATGACATGATACTCTCTATAAACCTGAAAGACTCCACCAAACAATTGCCAGAACTGATACATGAATTCAGCAAAGTTGCAGGATACAAAATCAACGTGTAGGAATCTGTTGCTTTTCTATTTATTAATAATGAAGCAGCAGAAAGAGAGAAATTAAGGAATCCATATCATTTACAATTGCACCAAAACCCACAACTTACCTAAGAATAAATGTAAACAAAGAGGAGAAAGATGTCTACTCTGAAAATTATAACAATACCAATACTGATGCAAGTAATTGAATAGAAAGAAATGGAAAAACATTTGCATGCTCATGGATTGGAAGAACAAATACTGTTAAAAATGTCCATACTACCAGGGGCACCTGGGTGGCTCAGTGGGTTAAGCGTCCGACTTCAGCTCAGGTCATGATCTTACAGTTCATGAGTTGGAGCCCTGTGTCAGGCTCTGTGCTGACAGCTTGGAGCCTGGAGCCTGCTTCAGATTCTGTGCCTCCCTCTCTCTGCCCCTCCACCCAACTTGTGTGCGCTCTCTCTCTCTCTCTCTCCCTCTCTTGCAAAAATAAAGAAACATTTAAAAATATATTAAAAAATGTCCATACTACCCAAAGCAATATATGGATTTAATGCAATCCCTATCAAGTACCACCAGCATTTTTCACAAAGCTAGAACAAACAATCTTAAAATCTGTATGGCACCACAAAAGACACCAAATAGCCAAAGCAATCTTGAAAATGAAGAAAGCTGGAGGCATAACAATTCCAGACTTCAAGTTGTATTACAAAGCTGTAGTGATCAAGACAGTATGGTACTAGCTCAAAAACAGACATGTAGATCAATGGGACAAAATAGAAAATCCAGAAATGGACCCACAACTATATGGTCAACTAATCTTCAACAAAGCGAATTGAAAATGGAAAAGATGGAAAAAGTCATGTTCAACAGAGTGTTGGGGAAACTGGACAACAACATGCAGAAGGATGAAATTGGACCACTTTCTTACACCATGTACAAAAATAAATTAAAAATGGATGAAAGACCTAAGTGTGAGACAGGAAACCATCAAAATCCTAGAGGGGAACACAGGCAGTAACCTCTTTGACCTCGACCATACCATGTCTTCTTACTGACATGTCACTGCTGGCAAGGGAAACAAAAGCAAGATGAACTATTGGGTCTTCATCAAGATAAAAAGCTTCTGCACAGCAAAAGAAACCATCAACAAAACTAAAATCCAACTTAAAGAATTGAGAAGATATTTGAAATGACATATCTAATAAAGGGTTAGTATCTAAAATTTATAAGGAAATTATCAATCTCAACATCCCCTGAATAATCCAGTTAAGAAATGGGCAGTAAGATATGAATAGACATTTCTCCAAAGACTTCTAGATGGCTAGCAAGATGCATGAACAGGTGTTCAACATCACTCATCATCAGGGAAATACAAATGAAAGCCATGATGAGATACCACCTCACACCTGTCAGAATGGCTAACATTAACAACAGAAGAAACAACAGATGTTGGTAAGGATGCAGAAATATACTGCTGGTGGGAATGCAAACTGGTGCAACCACTCTGGGAAACAGTATGGAGGTTTCCCAAAAAGTAAAAGCAGAACTACCCTATGACCCAGGAATTGCATTACTAGGTGTTTACCCAAAGGATATAAAAATAGTGATGCAAATGGGCACGTGCATCCTGATGTTTATAGAAGCATTACCAACAATAGCCAAATTGTGGAAAAAGCCCAAACATCCATTGACTGATGAATCGATAAAGAAGATTGGCATATACAATGGAATATTACTCAGCCATGAAAAATAATAAAATCTTGCCATTTACAACAATCTGGTTGGAGAGAGAGTATATTATGCTAAGTGAAATAAGTCAGAAAGACAATACCATATGATTTCACTGATGTGGAATTTAAGAAGCAAAACAGGTGAGCATAGGAGAAGGGAAAAAGTAAGGGAGGCAAACCATAAGAAATTCTTAACTATAGAGAACAGACTGAAGGTTGCTGGTGGGGAGGTGGTCGGGGAATGGATTAAATGGTGATGGGCATTAAGAGGGCCACTTGTGATGAGCATTGGGTGTTGTATGTAAAGGATGAATCACTGAATTCTACACTTGAAACCAAGATTACCTTATATGTTTACTAAAATTTAAATAAAAACTTAAATAAATAAGTGAAAAATTAAAAAAATAAGAAAGTTGAGGGGCACTTGGGTGGCTTAGTCGGTTGAGCGTCCGACTTCGGCTCAGGTCAGGATCTCACGGTCTGTAGGTTTGAGCCCCACATTGGACTTTGTGTTGACAGCTCAGAGCCTGGAGCCTGCTTCAGATTTTGTGTCTCCCTCTCTCTCTGCCCCTCCCCTGCTCATGCTCTCTTTCTCTCTCAAAAATAAATAAACATAAAAAAAATAAAAAAAAGAAAGTTGAATTTACATAAGAAAAACAGTCCAATGAAGAAGGAACAAATTAAATAAAATGAAATGTTTTATTTATCATTAAAAAATAAATAAATTTAAACTTCCAAGAAGTTGCAAACATAATATAGAATTCTCACATAGCTTTCACCAGTAGCACAATAAATTAGATGCTCAGTAAACATACTAAAATGTAAGATAAAAATCATTTACTAGAATGAAATTTTAAAAAACTCTCTTATTGGGGAGGCAAACTGTAAGAGACTCTTAAATACAGAGAAGAAAATGAGGGTTGTTGGAGGGTAAATGTGTGGGGGACAGGTTATGGGTGGCGGGCATTAAGGAGGGCACTTTTCCAGATGACCACTGGGTGTCATATGTAAGAGATGAATCACTGGGTTCTACTCCTGAAGTGAAGACTACACTCTATGTTAACTAACCTGAATTAAAAAAAAAAAATCTCAAAAAATTGGGTATAGAAGGAATGTAACTCAACATAATAAAGGCCATATATGACAGATCCACAGCTAATATGACACTCGAGTCAAGGTTGAAAGCTTTCCCACTACTATCCGGCACAATACGAGAGTGCCCACACTTACCACTCCTTTTCAAAAGGGCATTGAAATAAAAATTCCTGTGTAACTTTTTAGCATTTTCTACATATAGGGCATGCCATCAGTGAGGTGAGAACAGATTGCTTAATTTTACTACCTGTAACAATTTTTCTGATGGTAGCCACTTTCTATCCTGTGGAAGAAAAGCCTTCCCTGGTTATCTTCTCCATAGGAGAATTCTCCCTGAGTACCCTGTTGGCTGTCTTATTAGCACTGATGAAGACTGTAATTAACGCACTAAATTGTTCCCTTATATACTGCCTCCCTCTACCATGAGAATATAAGGTCCGTGCAGGACCATGCAGGAAGGACTATTTGCATAATTTTTTCCTATTTCAAAAATTGCTGTATTCTCACAGCACAGTTCCTGATAGTAAATAAGCCCTCCAAATTAAAAAAAAATTGTAATTGAATAAAGAGTTATTATGTTGAAATCTGCAAAAAAATAAAATGCCCAACCCTACTTCAAGGCAGCATAAATTGAGTATTAATAAAAGGGAACAGAAACTTGCTATGGGAAGTGGAGAAACACATGAAAAATAATCTTCCTAAAACAAAATGACTGGGCTGAAATTTTATTCTTAACTGGCAGTAGCCTTACAATGGTTCTAAAGCTATTTTTTTTGTGTGTCACATATTTCTGACACTAATTATGTGATTTGGCCTAATAGTATCTTTACATAGATATTTTTGAAAAATTTTGTGAAAATTCCCAGTGAATTTATAAGCAAGAATTGGTCCTGGACATTTTCCAATTGTAGGACTTAATGAAGAATGTGGTTAGAAGGGATAAAATGTCCAGTGATATTTGCCCGTATGGGGAAGAAGAGGCTATGCTCTTAACAACTGATACACATTTTTAGGAGGTTTCTGTTAGGCTTACAGCATTACCTAAGGAGAAGCCCAATGATGTCTCTTAAAGTATCAAGTCTGCTAATCTGACCAAGCCAACAGAATGAGGATGCCTAAGCCATTGAATGGTATTTTTCTATTTAGAAATTAGTAGGAAAGAAGTTACTTGAGAAAAATCTCCCTGGGAGATGGCTGGTGGCTATTTTCCTTATGTAAGGATAGGAGTTAATCTTGTCTTTTTGATATATTATCCTAATGTGATAAATGTTTGTTTTCTGCGTGGACCATGGAATTGCTAGGAAGTCATCTACGGTATTAATAAAAGCAACCTTCTGAATAACCAGGAGAAACTCTGGCGAAAATGGATAGATAGTCGAATGAAAAAAAAAATGTCCTCAAGCAACAATGCAGCTTTTGCCCTCTTGCCAAACTGGATGACAGAGTCAAATGTGTTCCTTCAGATTGTGGACATGCCTCTATAAGGTAAGACTAACAGTAAATAGTGGAAACCAGCCTTTGCAACTGTGTAACTATCTTTATTATGTAAAAGTGAGGTCACTTTGAGAGAAAGCAAACTTTGATTCCAATTCTAGTTTTATCACTTAAAAATGGTTGAACTTGGGAAAATTAATTAGATGTTCTGAGCCTCAGTTTGTTCAGCTGTGAAATGAAGATTATAATTCCCTTTACTGTAAGATGAACTGTGGTTCATTAAGTTCTGAGTGTGTGATTGGAAGCAACTGTAGGCATTGTGAGCAGTGGAGTGATAGATCAGAATCATATTTAAAAAGAATCCATTTTAAGTTTCATCAGGAGAACAAATTGATGGAGACCAGAATGAAAGAGGAGGGACGTGGTAGGAGGCTAGTGCGGTGGGCCAGAGGAAGTGGGGAGGGGAGGGGAATGATTAAATTTGTGATAAATTTTAAAGGGGATAAATATCATTTGTTAAAGGTATTAATATGTGACGTGACCGCAAGACGGCATGAAGGACACTGTGATTATTTCTTGTCTGAGCAATGATGTGGAAGGTGGTACCATTTAATGATGTGGGAAGCATCTATGTCTCTGTGCAAAAAAAATTAGTTTTATAAGTCCTAATTGATATCCAATGGAGATTTCTGAAGTTGGAGATGTTGCATATATGAAGTTTAACAATTAAGGGAGAGACACAATAGTGGAATGCTTCCCCATTTATTGGTCAGGGAAAGGAGCCATATCCAACCAAAGATCCTAATAAAGAGGTCTCAGTGAGGGAAGAGACAACCTAGGGAAGTGACCTTCTGTTCCTAATTTGATCTACTCACTTTGAATATGTCAGTTACCTTAAATGGGTCTCAAGTATTTCACCTTTGGGACTTTATAAACTGTGCATCTTTCCATGAAATTCCCTTTCCCTCTTCTCTTGTTCTTCCACTCTTCCTTTAAAACTCAGATGAAGCATTGCTTCCTTTGGGAAACTTTTTTGATTCCCGTTTGGTAGATATATTCCTACCCTGGACATTTCGTGTTCTGTATTTTTATAATGGCACCTATTATATTGGTGATTATTATGTATGATATCACTGAGTGTAGGAAACCGTGGCTTATTCAACTTGAAATCCTAATGTCTATGACACATGTCACACATGTGAGACAAATAGGTACTCCTTCTACATTCTTTTAATTGAATGAATCAATAATCTTATAATGCATTTATCTTCCTTGTTTTGTAGATCAGCTGCTTCTAATATGAGAAGTCAGCTTCTATGCAGACTAGATGGAACCAAGGAGCAATGTAACTTATTTTATCCTCTTGGGTCTCACACAGGATCCAAAGGAACAGAAGGTCCTTTTGGTTGTGTTCTCACTCTTCTATATTTTCACTGTGGTGGGCAACCTCCTCATTTTGGCGACTGTAACTGTCAGTAAGACCCTGAACTCACCTATGTACTTGCTTCTTGCTAACTTACATTTTATGGATGTCATTTACTCCTCTTCCATTTCCCTCAGATTGATTTCAGATTTGATATGTGGGGAAAATAACAGGTCATTTCAACACTGTATGACCCAGCTGTTTACAGAGCAGCTTTTTGGTGGATCAGAGGTCATTCTTCTCTTGGTGATGGTTTATGACCTCTATGTGGCCATCTGTAAACCCCTGCATTATTTGTGTATCATGAGGCAAAGGGTGTGTGTTGTGCTGCTGGTAGGGTCCTGGGTTGGAGGTTTTCTGCATTCAGTAATTCAAGTTAGCACTATTTATGGGCTCCCATTCTGCGGTCCCAATTCATTGATCATTTTTTGTGTGACATGTACCCCTTACTGAAACTGGTCTGTACTGACGCCCATATCATTGGCCTGTTAGTGGTGGGCGATGAAGGACTGATCTGCACAATTGTGTTTGTGCTCTTGCTCATCTCTTATGGTGTCATCTTGCACTCTCTGAAGAACCTTAGTCTGGAAGGGAGGCGGAAAGCCCTCCAGACCTGTGGTTCCCACATCACTGTGGTGGTCTTCTTCTTTGTGCCATATATTTTCATGTACGTGAGACCTGCTAAGACCTTCCCTATTGACAAATCAGTGAGTGTGTTTTATACAGTCTTACCCCCATGCTGAACCCCCTGATCTACACTCTGAGAAATTCTGAGATGACGAATGCTATGAGGAAGCTCTGGAGGAAAAATGTCACATCAAGTAGTAAGGGAGTGCATTTTCTACCATGAAGAGAATTACTTGACATTGGCCCGCATTTTCTAAGAATGCAGAAGACTCCTTAAAATGATCCTGACTGTCTTTGTGTCAAGTTTTAAGTTAATTATAAAGAACAAACTGGATGATTGTGCTTTAATAACAGCTTCCCTTCCAGTAGAATGTAAGGTCGATAATACCTTGTGGATCAGTTCATTTAGAAAAGTGTAATTCCTTTATATAAAAGGAGTCAACATTCCAAAGGCAAGGGAATTAAAAGCAAAAATAAAGTATTGGGAGCTCATCAAGATAAAAAGCTTCTGCACAGCGAAGGAAACAATCAGCAAACCTAAAGGCAACTGACAGAATGGGAGAGGATATTTGCAAATGACTTATCAGATAAAGTGTTAGTATCCAAAATCTATAAGGAACTTATCAAACTCAACACCCAAAAAACAAATAATACAGTGAAGAAATGGGCAAAAGACATGAATAGACACTTCTTCAAGGAAGACATCCGGATGGCCAACCGACACATGAAAAAATGCTCCATGTCACTCATCATCAGGGAAATACAAATCAAAACCACAATGAGATACCACCTTACACCTGTCAGAATGGCAAACATTAACAATTCAGGCAACAACAGATGTTGGCCAGGATGCGGAGAAAGAGGATCTCATATGCATTATTGGTGGCAATGCCAGCTGGTGCAGCCACTCTGGAAAACAGTATGGAGGTTCCTCAAAAAATTAAAAATAGAACTACCCTTTGACCCAGCAATTGCACTACTAGGCATTTATCCACAGGATACAGGTGTGCTGTTTCGAAGGGACACATGCACCCCCATGTTTACAGCAGCACTGTCAACAACAGCCAAAGTATGGAAGGAGCCCAAATGTCCATCAATGGATGAACAGATAAAGAAGATGTGGTGTATATATATACAATGGAGTATTCCTCAGCAATCAAAAAGATTGAAATCTTGCCATTTGCAACTAAGTGGATGGAACTGGAGGGTATTATGCTAAGTGAAATCAGTCAGTCAGAGAAAGACAAAAATCATATGACTTCACTCATATGAGGACTTGAAGAGACAAAATAGATGAACATAAGGGAAGGGAAACAAAAATAATATAAAAACAGGTAGGGGGACAAAACAGAAGAGACTCATAAATATGGAAAACAAATTGAGAGTTGCTAGAGGGGTCGTGGGAGGGGGAGGGGTTAAATGGGTAAGGGGCATTAAGGAGCCTACTCCTGAAATCATTGTTGCATTATATGCTAACTCATTGGAAGTAAATTTAAAAAACTAAAAAATAAAATAAAAAAAAGGCCACTGATGGAATGGGAAAAGATATTTGCAAATGACATATCGGATAAAGGGCTAGTATCCAAAATCTATAAAGAGCTCACCAAACTCCACACCTGAAAAACAAATAATCCAGTGAAGAAATGGGCAGAAGACATGAATAGATACTTTTCTAAAGAAGACATTCAGATGGCCAACAGGCACATGAAAAGATGCTCAACGTCACTCCTCATCAGGGAAATACAAATCAAAACCACACTCAGATACCACCTCACATCGGTCAGAGTGGCTAAAATGATCAAATCAGGAGACTATAGATGCTGAAGAGGATGTGGAGAAACGGGAACCCTCTTGCACTGTTGATGGGAATGCAAACTGGTGCAGCGCTCTGGAAAACAGTGTGGAGGTTCCTCAAAAAATTAAAAATAGATTTACCCTATGACCCAGCAATAGCACTGCTAGGAATTTACCCAAGGATACAGGAGTGCTGATGCATAGGGGCACTTGTACCCCAATGTTTATAGGAGCACTTTCAACAATAGCCAAATTATGGAAAGAGCCTAAATGTCCATCAACTGACAAATGGATAAAGAAGATGTGGTTTATATATACAATGGAATACTACTTGGCAATGAGAAACAATGAAATATGGCCCTTTGTAGCAATGTGGATGGATCTGGAGAGTGTTATGCTAAGTGAAATAAGTCAGGCAGAGAAAGCCATGGATACTGTATGTTTTCACTCATATGTGGATCCTGAGAAACTCAACAGGAGACCGGGGGGAGAAGGGGGAAAAAAGTTACGGACAGAGACGGAGGCAAAACGTAAGAGACTCTTAAATACTGCGAACAAACTGAGAGTTGATGGGGGGGTGGTGAGGGGAAAGTGGGTGATGGGCATTGAGGAGGGCACCTGTTGGGATGAGCACTGGGTGTTGTATTGAACCAATTTGACAATAAATTTCATATTTAAAAAAAGGAGTCAACAATAGGTAATGAATTAATGAAGAAATTTTTAAATGATTACACTTTTTTATCAACATGTTTTTTCCTGATACTTAGTATTATTTTTAGTTAGATTCTTATCATTTAAGGAAATTCTTTTTATTTTACTATTTATAGTATTTAATGATGTATAGATGGTCTTGCTAAGTAAATATCTGTGGCCTTTTATGTAAAACACTTTGATATTTGTTTTTATAAGAAAAATTGATATGTAATGGATAGTAATAAATAATTTTAGAGAAAACCTTATATAATGGAATAAAATGAGAATAAATTACCTACTCATCTCTCAGCACGGTCTCTAGTCTCTTCCTCAGAGGGCGTCATTTAATCTGTTTCTTAAGACTCCTGTGATAATAACGACATTTGTATTCAAGTATATGTAATGTGAATTTTTCTCTGTGTATTTAACTTTTGCTCCTATTATACAACTTCTTTCTTTAAAATAAACTTTTAAGTTTAGGATAGTTTTGTTTATTTTTGATATTTCAATTGAAAATTGTTGTCATACAATACTATCCTAGTTTCTGGTACACAACATAGCGACTGAACAATCATGTACATTAAGAAATGCTCATATCATGATATGTGTAACTTCTGTTACCATAAAAAGTTGCTATAAACATGTTCACTCTGTTCCCTATGCTGTACTTTTCATTCTTGTGACGTAACTGAAACTTTGTACCTTTGGTCCCTTTCACCCATGTCACCTATCCCTCCAACCTCCGCAGCTCTGGCAACCCCCAGTTTGTTCTCTGTGTGATGAGTCCTTTTCTGTTTTTGTCCATGTATTCTTTTTTTACTTCCACATATAAGTGAAATCATTTGCACCATCTTGAAGATACTGCATACCAGTCCGGAGCGATCTCTTAGTTTTTCTTGTACTCCATATTACTCCCTTATAAAATCAATAAAAATGTATATAAAATAAATGTGTCCATTTCTATTCGTGTTATTACTAACCTTTTTCTATGACAAAGAAGTTTATAATAATTACATGCTTGTGAATGTGTGCAAGTATGAGTTCCTCGGAGTGGAATTGTTGATGTATGTATTTGAAACAGTGATCAGATAGTTTAATGTCGATATTCATAGTTATCACCAAACTGCCAACCTAGAGTTTGTATTAGTAGCTACACTGATGCTCACCGTCTGTGAGAATACTTCAGTCCACATTCTCAACCACCCATACCTGATATGGATTTATGGCATAAACAGTCCGATTAAATTGCAATCTTTTTCATATTATTGAGTTTACCTATTCACACGTTGGATATGATTTGTATTTCTTTTTCTGTGAATTGTCTATTCATGCCTTTACCTATTTCTTCAGTCGTTGCTCTTTTCCATACATATTTTGATGATTGGTTACATCCTAAAGAAATGATCCTTTTAGTATTGTGTATGTAACTATTATTGTTCTGTCTTGTGATGTATTTTTTTTTTAATGTTTATTTATTTTTGAGACAGAGAGAGACAGAGTGCAAGTGGGGGAGGGGCAGAGAGAGAGGGAGACACAGAATCTGAAACAGGCTCCAGGCTCTGAGCGGTCAGCACAGAGCCCGACGCGGGGCTCAAACCCACGGACTGTGAGATCATGACCTGAGCCGAAGTCGGACGCTCAACCCACTGAGCCACCCAGGCGCCCCACTTGTGATGTATTTTTATCTTTTGTACACTATAAGGAACACTTTTGGTGTGCAAAAATTTTTTTTCATTTAGTGTGTAATTTTTTATAGGGAATTCACAGGTGTTCCTTGCTATTTATTTATTTATTTATAATATAATTTATTGTCTAGTTGGCTAACATACAGTGTGTAAAGTGTGCTCCTGGTTTTTGGGGTAGATTCCCGTGGCTTATCGCTTACCTACAACACCCAGTGCTCATCCCAAGAAGTGCCCTCCTCAATGCCCATCACCTATTTTCCCCTCTCCCTTACCCCCTCAGCCACCCTCAGTTTGTTCTCTGTATTTAAGAGTATTTTATGGTATACCTCCCTCCCTCTCTGTTTGTAACTACTTTATTCCCCTTCCCTTCCCCCATGGTCTTCTGTTAAGTTTCCCAAGATCCACGTATGAGTGAAAACATATGATATCTGTCCTTCTCTGACTAACCTATTTCACTCAGCATAATATCTTCCAGTTCCATCCATGTTGCTGCAAAAGGCATCACATATATTCTTTGGAGCAAGGTCTCTTAAAGTTCCTTCCTCTTTGGTTTTTGATAAAAAAGAAGTTTTTGTCCCCGTCCCCCCTTTTTAAATTTAAATTTTAGTTAACATACAGTGCAATATTGGTTTCAGGAGTAGAAATCAGTGATTCATCACTTACATACAACATGCAGTGTTCATCATAACAAGTGCCCTCCTTAGTCCCCTCACCCATGTAAGCCATCTCCCACCTGCCTCCCTTTGTCAACCCATAGTTTTTTTTCCCTCTATCATTAAGAGTCTCTTGTGATTTGTTTCCCTCTCTTCTCTTATCTCTCCCCTCTTCCCATATGGTCATCTGGTTTCTTAAATTTCACATATAAGTGAAATCCTATGGTATTTGTCTTTCTTGACTTATGTCGCTTAGCATAATACATTCTAGTTCCATCCACATCATTTGAATGGCAAGATTTCATTTGTTTTGATGGCTGAGTAATACTCCATCATATACCACATCTTTATCCATTCATCAGTCGATGGACATTTGGACTCTCTCCATAGTTTGGTTATTGTTGATAATGCTGCTATAACATTGGGGTGCTTGTACCCATTTGAATCTGTATTTTGTATCCTGTGGGTAGATACCTAATAGTGTATTAGGTCACTTTGTCATAAGGTAGTTTTATTTTTGCTTTCTTGAAGAACCTCCATACTTTTCTCCAGGGTGAGCGCACCAGTTTGCATTCCCACCAACAGTATAAGAGGATTCTCCTTTCTCCATATCCTTGTCAACACCTGGTGTTTCTTGTGTTGTTAATTTTAGCCATGCTGACAGGTGTGAGGTGATATCTCATCATGGTTTTGATTTGTATTTCCTTGATGATGAGTGATGTTAAGCATCTGTTCATTCATCTGCTAGCCATCTAGAAGTCTTCGTTAGAGAAATATCTATTCATGTCTTCTGCTCATTTCTTAACTGGGTTATTTGTTTGTTGGGTGTTGAGTTTGAGAAGTTCTTTATAGATTTTGGATACCAACCCTTTATCAAGTATGTCATTTGCAAATATCTTCTCCCATTCTGTAGGTTGCCCTTAGTTTTGTTGATTGTTTCCTTCACTGTGCAGATGTATATATTGATACAGTCTCAGTAGTTCATGTTTATTTTTGTTTCCTTGCCTTCGATGACGTGTCTAGTAACAAGCTATTGTGGCCAAAGTCAAACAGGATGTTGCCATGTTCTCCTCTAAGATTTTGATGGTTTTCTGTCTCACAGTTAGGTCTTTCATCTATTTCAAATTTAGTTTTGTGTATGATGTAAGAAAGTGGCCTAATTTCATTCTTCTGTATATCACTGTCCAGTTTTCCCAACACCATTTGTTGAAGAGACTGTCTTTTTTCCATTGGATATTCTTTCCTGCTTTGTCAAAGACTAGTTGACCATATAGTTGTGGGTCCATTTCTCTGTCTTCTTTTTCGTTCCATTGATAATGTGTCTATATCACATTTGTCTTTTTTTTTTTTAAACTGTCTTGATGACTACAGCGTTGTAATATAGCTTGAATTCTGGAATGGTGATGCCTCCAGTTTTGTTTCTCTTTTTCATGATTGCTTTGGATACTTGGGGTCTTTTGTGGTTCCATACAAATTTTAGGATTGTTTGTTATAGCTCTTTGAAAAATGCTGGTGTTACTATGATAGGGATTGCATTAAATGTGTAGATTTCTTTGGGTAGTATATTTTAACAATGCTTGTTCTTCCCATCTATAACCATGGAATGCTTTTCCATTTCTTTGTGTCCTCTTCAATGTCTTTCATCAGTGTTCTACAGTTTTCAGAATATAGATCTTCAATTTATTAGTGGTTATTTATTTGGGAAAGAGAGAGAGAGAGAGAGAGAGAGAGAGAGAGAGAGAGAACAAACACTGGTGAGGGGCAGAGAAAGAGAATTCCAAGCAGGGTCCATGTTATCAGTGCAGAACCCAACAGGGTTCTTGATTCCACAAACTGTTTGATGATGATCTAAGCCCAAATCAAGAGTCAGACCAGTTGAGCCACCCAGGTGCCGCCAGAGTAGAGATCTTTCACTTCTTTACTTAGGTTTATTCGTAGGTATCATATTGTTTTTGGTACCCTTGTAAATGGGATTGATTCCTTCACTTCCTTTTCTGCTGCTTCCTTATTGGTGTATAGAGGTGCAACAGATTTCTGCATGTTGATTTTATATCCTGTGACTTTGATGAATTCATGTATTAGTTCTAGGAATTTTTTTAGCGCAGTCTTTTGGGTTTTCTACATAGAAAAGCTGTGTAGAAAATAGTGTCATCTGCATGTTGTCTGCAAATAATGAAATTTTGACTTCTTCCTTGCTGATCGGATACCTTTTGTTGTTGTTCTTGTTGCTGCTGCTGCTGCTGCTGCTGCTGCTGTTGTCTGATTGCTGAGGCTAAGACTTCCAGTACTATGTTAAATACCAATGTTGAGAGTGGATATTTTTGTCTTATTCGTGACCATAGGGGAAAGGCTCTCAGTTTTTCCCCATTGAGGATGATATTAGCTGTGGGTCTTTCGTATGTAGCCTTTATGATGTTAAGATATGTTCCATCGATCCCTACTTTGTTGAGGACTTTTATCAAGAATGGATGCCATATTTTGTCACATAATTTTTCTGCACCTATTGACAGGATCCTATGGTTCCTATCCTTTCTTTTATTAATATGGTGTATCACACTGATTTGTGTTGTAGTCCAGGAATAAATCCCACTTGATTGTAGTGAGTAATAATTCCTTTAATGTACTGTTGTATTCAATTTGCTAATACCTTGTTGAGAATTTTTGCATCCATGTTCATCAGGGATATTGGCTTGTCATTCTCCTTTTTAGTAGGGTCTTTGTCTGATTTTGGAATCAAAGTAATGCTGGCCTTGTAAAATGAATTTGGAAGTTTTCCTTCTATTTCTGTTTTGGAAAAGTTTGAGAAGAATAGGTATTAACTCTTTTTAAATGTCTGGTAGAATTAGCTGGCAAAAAAAGCCCCGGACTTTTTTTGTTGGGAGATTTTTGATTGCTGATTCCATTTCTTTGCTGGTTAGGGTTTTGTTCAAATTTTCTATTTCTTCCTGTTTCAGTTTTGCTAGTTTATGAGTTTCTGAATTTGTCCGTTTCTTCCAGATTGCCCAGTTTTTTGGCATAGTATTCTTTTCCAATTGTTTGTATTTCTGTGATCTTGGTTGTGATCCCTCCTTGTTCATTCACGATTTTATCTACTTGGGACCTTTCTCTTTTACTTTTGAGATGTCTGCTAGGGGTTCATCAATTTTGTGACTCTTTCTAGGAACCAGTTCTTAGTGTTGTTGATGTGTGGTGCTGTTTTGTTTGTTTGTTTTTGTTATATCATTTATTTCTGCTCTGCTCTTTATTATTTCCCTTCTGCTGGCTTTAGGTTTTATCTGCTGTTCCCTTTTTAGCTCCTTTAGGTGTAACATTAGGTTGTGTATTTGGGACCTCTCTTGCTTCTTGAGAAAGGCCTAGATTGCAGTATACTTCCCTCTTAGGACTGCCTTTGCTAATCCCAAAGGTTTTGGACTTTCATGTTTTCATTTTCACTTGCTTCCATATATGTTTTATTTCTTCTTTAATTTTCTAGGTAACCATTCATTCTTTAGTACGATTTTCTTTAACTTCCATGTGTTTGAGGGCTGACCAAATTTTTCTTGTGGTTGTCTTCTAATTTCATAGAGTCCTTTGCCCATTTTTTCATCACGATGGTGTTTTTCTGTGTTAATGAGATGTAGAAATTTGTTATAAATTCTGGATATTAACACATCATCAACTATATCCTTTGAAAATATTGTCTGTTGTTTGTGGGATGCCTTATCTCTCTGTTGATAGTGTCCTGTGATGTACAAAATTTCTTAAATTTGATCAAGTAATTTCTGTGTTTTTCTTTTCATGCCTGTGGTTTCTGTGTTGTACCCAAATAATCATTGCCAAATCCAAAGTTATGAACTTTTTTGTCATGTTTTCTTCTAAGGGTTTCATAGTTCTAGCTGACAATTGAGGTCTTTGATCCCTTTTGAGTCAATTTTTGTAAATGGTGTACATGAAGGGTTCTGTTTCATTCTTTTGCATGTGGATATCCAGTTTCACCACACCATGTTTTGAACCACCTGTCCTCTCCCCAAGAATGTTCTTGTCACCCGTTGAAAATCATTTGAACACATATGCAAAGGCTTCTCTCCAGGTTCTGTATTTTCTTCCATTGTTATGTCCCTATTTATGCCAATATCATTCTGTTTTGTTTGTTGTAGCTTTGTAGTAAGTTTTAGAGCCAGGAAGTCCTCCAACCGTTTGTTTGTTTGTTTGTTTGTTCTCCAAGGTTATTCTGGCTGCTTGGAGTGCCTTGAGTTTCCACCTGAATTTTAGGATGGATTTATCTCTTTCAGCAAAAAATATATTTTTGAATTTTTATTGGGATTGCATTGAATCTGTAGATTATTTTAGGTGCATTGACATCTTAATATGAACTGTATCAGTTCATGAAACTCTTCCATTTATTTGTGTCTTCTAGAATAGCTTTCAGCAGCATTTTTTAGTTTTCCGTATAAAGACTTTTACTTCCTTGTTTAAGTTTATTCTTAAGTACTTTGTTCTTTTTGATGCTGCGCTAAAAGGAATTGTTTCCTTAATCCTCTGTGGGTTGCTCATTGGTAGCACAGATATTCATTATCTTTCATGATAAAATAAGCATCTCAACAAGTTGTATATGGAAGGGATGTACCTTGGGGCATCTGGGTGGCTCAGTCCATTAAGTGCCTGACTCTTGATCTTGGTTTAGGTTATGATCTCACAGTTTGTGGGCTCCAGACCCACGTCATGCTGTGCACTGACAGTGTGGAGCCTGTTTGGGATTCTGTCTCTCCCTCTGTCTGACTCTCCCACCCCTCTGTCTCTCTCAAAATAAATAAATAAACTTAAAAAAAAAGAGAGAAGGAATGTACCTCAACATAATTGAGGCCATATATGAGCAATCCACGGTAACATCACACTCACCAGGGCAAGGTTGAAAGCTTTCCCAGTACAATCAAGAAGATCAGAGTGCCCACGCTCACCTCTCCTTTTCAAAATAGCACTGGAATAAAAATCCCTGTGAAATTGTTAGCATTTCTACTTATAGGTCATGCCATCAGTAAAGTGAGAACAGATTGCTTGTAATGTTTCTTAATTTTACTGCTTGTAACAATTTTTCTGATGGTAGCCCTTTTCTATCCTGTGGATCTCAGGTCAATCATTCAATTTGAACAAAGGCCTTCCCCTGGTCACCTTCTCCATAGTAGAATTCTCCCTGAGTACCCTGTTTGGTCTCTTATTAGCACTGATGAAGACTTTAATTAGCTTATTAAATTGTCCCCTTATTCACATCCTGACTCTGCTATGAGAATGTAAGGTCCAAGCAGGAAGGACCTGTTGCATAATTCTCTCCCGTATTTCATTAATTGCTGTGTCCTCACAGCATGGTTCCTAGCAATAAATAGGAGGTCCAACTTGAAAAAAAAAGTACTAATTGAATAAATAGTTGTTATGTCTAAATCTGTGAATAAATATCTACAGCATCTAACCACACTTCAAGGCAGCATAAGTTGAATATTAATGGAAAGAAAAACTTGCTATGGCAAGTGGGGAAATATATGATAAATTAATCTTTCCTAAAACAAAATGACAGGCTTGAAATTTTATTCTTGACTGGCAGTAGTCTTACAATGGTTCTAAAGCTGTTTTGTTTTCTTTTGTTTTGTTTTGTTTATGTCGCATCTTTCTGACCCTCATTATGTGATTTGGCCTAATAGTATCTTTATATAGGTATTTTAAAAAGATTTTGTGGAAATTCCCAGTGAATTTAATTAAGCAAGAATCAGTGTTGGCAGCTTTCCAATTGTGGGACTTAATGAGGAATGTGGTTAGAAGGAATAAAATGTCCAGTGATGGTTGCCTGCATGGGGAAGAAGAGGCTATGCTCTTAACAACTGATCCACATGTTTGAGGAGGTTTCTGTTAGGCTTAAAGCATTACCTAAGGAGAAGCCCAAGCATGTCTCTTTAAAATATCAAGTCGGCTAATCTGACCAAACCAACACTATGGAGTGAGGATGACTAAGCTGTTGAATGGTATTTTTCTATTTAGAAATGAGAGGCAAAGAAGTTGTTTGAGAAAAATGGGAGATGGCTGGTGGCTATTTTTCTCATGTAAGGATAGTTAGTTCACTACCTTTTTGATATATTATCCTAATGTGATAAATTTTTGTTTTCTCTGTGGACCATGGAATTCCTAGGAAGTGATCTAAAATCTAAAAGCAACCTTCTGAATAACCAGGAGACCTTATGGAGAAAACGGATAGACAGCCGAATGAAATAAAATATATCCTCAAGTAATAAGGCAGCTTTTGCCCTCTCTTGTCAAACTGGATGACAGAAGAAATCCAGGTTGCTGGGAACGAGTAGAAAGCATTCCTTCAGATTGTAGACCTGCTCTCACAAGTTAAGACTAAAAGTAAGTCGTGGAAACCAGCCTTTGCAATTGTGTGACTCTCTTTATTATGTAAAGTGAGATCATCTTTAGATGAAGCAAACTTTGATTCCGAATCTGGTTTAATCATTTAAAAATGGCTGACCTTGGGAAAATTAACTAGTTGATCTGAGCTTCAGGTTGTTCACCTGTGAACTGGGAATTATAGCTCATCTTATGGTCACATGAACTGTGATTCATTGAGTTTTGAGTGTGTGATTGGTATCCACTGTAGACATTGTGAGCAGTGGAGTGATAGATCAGAATCTGATTTAAAAAGGATCGATTGGGCTGCATGAGCAGAATGTACTGATGGAGGCTAGAGTACAAGGGGAGGGATGTGGCAGGAAACCAATGGAGTGGGTCAGGAGAAGTGGGGAGGGAAGGGAAATGATCAAATTTGTGATATGTTTTAAAGGGCATTAATGACATTTGTTAAAGGTATCAATATGTGACATGAAGATAAGAAAGACATAAAGGCACTGTGATATTTCTTGTCTGAGCAATGACATTTAATGAATTGTGGAACACTAGATTTATGGTGAAAAATGAAAAATTTAGTTTTATAAGTACAGAATTGATATCCTATTGGAGATGTCCAGAGTTAAAGATGTTGCATATGTGAAGTTTAAAAATTAAGGGAAGACATAAGAGTGGAATGCTTTCACATATATTGGTCAGGAAAAGGGGGATATCCAACCAAAGGCCCTAATAAAGAGGGATGAGACACTCCAGGGCGGTGACCTTCCATTCCGAATTTCATCCACTCACTTGAAATATGCCAGTTACCTTATATGGTTCTCAAGTTTTTCACTTTTGTGACTTTAAGAACTGTGCACCTTTCCATGGTATTCTCTTGTCCTCTTTGTGGTCCTTCCACTTTTGCTTTAGATAACTGAGCTAAAGCATTGCTTCCTCTGGGATGTCTTCATTGATTGTCTTTGATTGATATATTCCTACACTGTGTGTCACTTATTACACTGGCAATAATTATATATGCTCTTTCAGAGTGTAGGAAACCATGGCTTATTTAACTTGGGAATCACAGCATCAGTGAAATACTCCACACAAACAGGTCGTCTTCTACTTTTTTTAAATTGATGAATCAATAAAAGATTAATCTTATTATGCATTTAAGTTTCCCTCCTTGTTTTCTAGGAAACCTACATCTAATATGTGAATCAGGTCCTCTACAGACTGGATGGAATCAAAGAACAATGTAACTTTCTTTGTCCTCCTGGGCCTCACACAGGATGGAAAGGAACAGAAGTTTCTGTTTGTTATATTCTTGCTCTTCTATATTTTGACGGTGGTGGGCAACCTGCTCATTGTGGTGACTATAGCTGTCAGTAAGACGCTGGGCTCCCCTATGTACTTGTTTCTTGCTAACTTATCTTTTATGGATGTCACTTATTCGTCTTGCATTTCCCCCAGATTGATTTTGGACTTGTTCTTTGGGGAAAATACCATATCCTTCCAATCTTGTATGACCCAGCTATTTACAGAGCACCTTTTCGGTGGATCAGAGGTCATTCTTCTGCTGGTGATGGCTTATGACCGCTATGTGGCCATCTGTAAGCCTTTGCGTTATTTGGTTGTCATGAGGCAAGAGGTGTGTGTTGTGCTCCTGGTAGGGTCCTGGGTTGGAGGTTTTCTGCATTCAGCCATTCAAGTTAGCACGATTTATAGTCTCCCATTCTGTGGTCCCAATGTCATTGATCATTTCATCTGTGAAATGTACCCCTTACTGAGACTTGCCTGTACTGACACATATGTCATTGGCCTGTTAGTGGTGGCCAACGGAGGGATGATGTGCACAATCGTGTTTGTGCTCTTGCTCATCTCTTATGGTGTCATCTTGCACTCTCTAAAGAACCTTAGTCCGGAAGGGAGGCGGAAAGCCCTCCAGACCTGTGGTGCCCACATCACTGTCGTGGTCTTCTTCTTTGTGCCATGTATTTTCATGTACGTGAGACCTGCTAAGACCTTCCCCATTGACAAATCAGTGAGTGTGTTTTTTACAGTTATAACCCCTATGCTGAACCCCATGATCTATACTCTGAGAAATTCTGAGATGACAAATGCGATGAAGAAGCTCTGGATGAGAAATGTCGTATCTGTTGGTGTATAAGTGCATTATCCACCATGAAGAGAATTGTTTGACATCGGATGCCATTTTATAAGAATGCAGATGTTTTGTTAAAATGATTCTGAGTTCCCTTGTTCAAAGAACTTAATTATTTTTAAAGGATGAAATGGATAATTGTGCTTTAATAACAATTTCCCTCCCTGGTAGAATCTATAGTCCATTATCCCTTGGAGATTGCTTCATTTAGAAAGGTGCAAAACCTTCATAGCAAGGTGTCAACAATAGGTAATTATTTAGTAAATTTTCATGCTTAATTTTTAATCAATTTATGTTTTTTAATTTTTTTGATACTTAGTAATATTTTCCTTATATTCTTGTTATTTCAGGTAATTCTTTTTATTATACTAATTATAATGTTAATGATGCATAGACTGTCTTGTTCAGTAAATTTCTGTTGCCTTATCTGCAAAATATTTTGTGTAACACTTTTATTTTTACAAGAAAAATTGATGTGTAATGGATAATAATGAATAGTAAAAGAGAACACTTTACATAATGGGATAAAATGTGAATAAATTACCTACTTATCTCTCAACACGGTCTCTATTCCTCTTTCCCCAGAGGAAGTCACTTAATCTGTTTCTTAAGCCTCTTGAGGTATTAACATCATTTGTATTTATGTATGCAAATTTTTCTCTGTGTATTTAAATATTTGTTTTTATTAACTTTTTAAAAAATAAACTTTTAAGTTTAGGATAGTTTTGTTTATTTTTGATTTTTCAGTTGAAAAATTGTCCTACAATATTATCCTAGTTTCGGATACACAACATAGTGACTGAACTATCATGTACATTAAGAAATGCTCATTATGATCATGGTAGCTTCCATGTGTTAAGATAAAAAGTTGCTACAACATATTGGATGTGTTCCCTATGCTATACTTTTTATTCTTGTGATGTGTTTATTTTATAAGTGAAACTCTGTACCCTTTATCTCCTTCACCCATTTTGCCTATCCCTCCATCCCCCTCAACTCTGGCAACTGCCAGTTTGTTCTCTGTATGCATGAGTTTGTTCCTGGTTTTTGTTTTTGTTTTTAAATTCCACGTATAAATGAAATCATTTGCAACATCTTGAAGATATTGCATACTAGTCCATAGAGATCTCTTAGTTTTTCTTGTACTGCACATTACATATTAACATATACTAAAATAAATATATCCATTCCTGTTCATGTTTTTACTAACCTTTTTTTTTGACAAAGAAGTTTGCTATAATTGTATGCTTGTGAATAAGTGTAAGTATGAGTTCCTAGGAGTGGAATTGTTGAGATATGTATTTGAAAAAATGATCACATAGTTAAGTGTCGATATTCATAGGTATCACCAAAGTGCCGTCCTAGAGATTGCCCCAGTAGCTACACTGATGCTCACCATCTGTGAGGGTACTTCATTCCACATTCTCAACCACCTGTAGCTGACGAATATTTGTGGCATAGAACAATCTGACTAAATTGTAATCTTTCTTATTGTTTAGTTTATCTTTCCAGATGTTGAATATGGTTTGTATTTCTTTTTCTGGGAATCATCTGTTAATACCTTTACCTATTTCATTCAATTGTTGCTCATTTCCATACTGATTCTTATTGATTACATTCTAAGAAAGGATCCCTTTTACTATTGTGAATGTAAGTATTATCTTTCTGACTACTGGTGTGTTTTTAACTTTTGTATACTCTGTAGAATGCTTTTGGTGTGTAATGATGTTTTCTTTAAAACATTTTTTTAATGTTTACTTATTTGTGAGAGAGAGAGACAGAGACAGAGCTTGAGCAGGGGAGGGGCAGAGAGAGAGGGAGACACAGAATCCGAAGCAGGCTCCAGGCTCTGAGCTGTCAGCACAGAGCACAGTGTGGGGCTCAAATTCACTAGCTGTGAGATCATAACCTGGGCCAAAGTCGGATGCTTAACTGACTGAGCCACTCAGGTGCCCAATGTTTTCTTTTAAATCCAATAAGGATTTTTTTTAAAGACTCTTTGTTCATGCCAAAATATTCTTCAACTATATTTGAGCACTTAATTTTTAAAGTATTTTTGAGGTTATGTATCATGCATTAGAACTTTTGCTGCATTTGGAATTTATTTTGATCTATGAGTTGAAAAGAGATAGAATTTTAGTGGATTTTCTAAAATTTAAGATTTTTTTTATAGTTGCATATTTTTCTTTTTGCCATTGACTTGAAATCCTGATATTATATTCCTAAGCCCCATATATATTTGTATCCAATTCAAGAATCAATTCTGTCTCATTGATCTCTTTATTCATGTCCCAGTTGATATGAAATATAGTTGCTTTGATACAATGACACATTTTGATATGTGATGAGACCAGCAGTCCCTCCTTAATATGCTTTTTCAGAATTATGTCTAGTTTTGCATATTTACATTTCCAAATCAAGTTTAAAATGAAATAGTAAGTTTACATTTAAATAAGATAATACAAGTTTAACATTACAATAAGTTTACGATGAAGTTAAACAGGTTTAAAATAGCATAGTTTTAAAACAAAAGTCAGTTATGATTTTCAAGAAGATTCAATTAGAGAAGATTAAGGAAATTTACCTCTTCCGAGTGCTGAGAACTGTTATCCCCCACCGGGTCTTGACATTTAACATTGGGTACTGCTTCCATTTTCCACCTGTATGACTTATCCCTTCTAGAAGTCTGCTGTTCATCCTCCATGACCCCCCCCCCCCCCCCCGAAATGCTGCCTGGCACTTTTCTGTAAGAAAACCATCTCTTTGAGGAAGTAAATGCCTTATGTCTTTGCTGAGCATCCATATGGCCATCTGCAAACCCCAGCACCATGACATCATCACGAGTGACAGGGATATGGCTTCCTCTTTCAGGTGGCATGTGCTACAGACTTTGTCCCAGCAGCCATTCAGGTCCTCTTCACAGTGTGGCTGTGTGTGTGTGGCCCCAATGTCATAGACCATTTGTGTGTGATGTAAACCCGTTTTTGAAAGTTGACTGCATGGACCCAATCGTACCCTTGGTCTCTTTGTTGCTGTCGACAGTGGGTTCGTTGACCTGTTAACATTTTCTTCTTGATGGTCTCATAGGTGGTCATCTTCTACTACTCTTGCTCCCTGAAGACCTATAGCTTCAAGAGGAGACACGAAGCCATGTCCACCTGTGTCCCTCACGTCACTGTGGTGGTCTTAATATTGTGTCCGTATATTTATATATTTGCACCCAGTCACCACCTTTTCCACTGATCAAGTTGTGGCTGGGTTGTATACCACAGTAACTCCCTTGTTAAACTTCTTAAACCTGTGCACTCAGAAAGTTGGAGGTGAAAAATGCCGTGAGGAAGTTCTGGAGGAAAAAAGGTAACAGAGATATCCGTAACTTTATTAAATGTTGGTCTCTTTAATGGAAAAGAGATAAGAAGATACTTTCTGTGGTGCAGAGGCACATGAACACTATTTGTCCCAAGTATGTTTATTTTCACATATAGGCACTGTGAGGAAAGGTCCAGGCAGGAAATTATTTATCATTGTAAAAATAGCGTATTTAGACTTATGTATGTCTAATTGATTGTCAAAGTTTAACGTACTGTCCGAATTAGAGTTCTTGTAAATGCAGATTATCAGGACACAGCTCTGGAGATTTTCGTTTACTAGCTTTGTTGTTGAATGACATACTACTTTCTAAAGAGGTGTACGTAAAGCCAAAGAGTTCTGCATGTACTCTTGCTATCGTGCTGTGCTTTGTGTTGACATCATGCACCTTTTAATGAAGTCAACTTAGTTTTTACACTTAGTTTTTAACTTGTAGTAAAATACAAATAACAAACTTGCAGTTGTAGCCATTTGTAAGTGCATAGTTCAGGGGCGTTGAGTTAATTCACATTGTCATGATAGTTAGTTAAGTTAATTCATCTTGGTTATGCAAACACAAGCACCATCTGTCTCCAAAGCTTTTTCATCTTCCCGGGTTGAAATTCCACACTCATTAAACATTAATTCTCTATTTCCCTTTCTCTGGGCCTTAGAAGATACCATTCTACTTACTTTCTGTCTATGAATTTGGCTACTTTAAGCACCATATGTAAGTGGAATCATACGTTAAATTGTCTTTTTGTGACTATCTTATTTCACTTAATAAGTGAATGTACGTGTTAGCATGTGTCAGAATTTCCTTCATTTTTAAGGGTGAATAATAACCCGTTGTGTACATAAACCTCACACTGTTCATACATTTATCTGTCAGTAGACACCTTGGCTGCTTCTACTTTGTGTCTATTATGAATTATAGTGCCATGAATATAGATATAGAAATATCTGTCTGAGACTGTGGTTTCCATGATTTTGTGTATATACCCCAATTGTGGATCATATAATAATTTTTTGCTTAACTTTTTAGGAACTACCATAACATTTTCCATAGCAGGTACATCATTTTACATTCCCACCAGAATGCACGTTTGTTCCCATTTCTCCACTTTCTTACATGTGTTGTTATCATTACATTTTGTGGTAATAGCTCTCCCGTTGGATGTGAAATGGTATTGCACGATGGTTTTGAAGCGCCTTTCCTAAGGAAAATGATTAATGTAATGTAAGCACATCTTTTTATGTGCTTATAGGGCATTCATGCGTCTCTTCTGGAGAAATGTCTACTGAAGTCCTTTTCTCATTAAAAAAAATTTTTTTAATGTCTATTTATTTACTTTGAGATGGAGAGAGAGCAAGTGGGGGAGGGGCAGAGAGAGGAGGAGAGAGAGAATCCCAAGCATGCTCTGCGCTCTCAGGCGCTGGCACTTTTGCTGTAAGAAAACCATCTCTGTCAGGAAATACACGACTTAAGTCTCTGCTGAGCATCCATGTGGCCATCTGCAAACCCCTGTACTATGACATCATCATGAGTGACAGGGATATGGCTTCCTCTTTCAGGTGGCATGTGTGAGAGGCTTTGTCCTTGCAGCCACTCATGTGAGACTCGAACTCACAAACTGTGATATCATGACCTGAGCCTTAATCAAGAGTTGGACGCTTAGCCTACTGAGGCACCCAGGTGCCCCCCTTTGCTCGTATTTCATCAGGTTCTTTTATTTTTTGAGATGCAGTAGTTCTTTATATAATGTTGATATTAACACCTTATCAAATATATCATTTGCAAATATTTTCTCTCCTTTGTGGGATACCTTTTTGGTCTGTTGATAGTGTCTTTTGGTGTATAAAAGTTCTTAAATTTGATAAAGTAATTTATGCATTTTTTCTTTTCTTGCCTGGGGTTTTGGTGTCCTACCCGTGAAATTATTGCCAAACCTAAAGTTGTGAATTTTTCTTTCATGTTTTCTTCCAAGACTCTCATAGTTCTGTCTAGTAGTTGAGGTCTTTGTTCCATTTTAAGTTAATTTTTGTATATGCTGTGCATTAAGGGTTCAGTTTCATTTTTTTTTTTTTTTGTGGATATCCGGTTTCACAGCACCATTTTTTTAAACCACCTGTCCTCTCCCCATGACTGTTCTTGTCACCTGTTGACAATCATTTGAAGACATATACAAAAGTTTATTTATAGGCTCTGTATTTTATTCCATTGTTATGTCCATCTTTATGCCAACATCATACTGTTTCGATTACTGTAGCTTTGTAATGAGTTTTAGAACCAGGAAGTCCTCAACTGTTTGTTTGTTTCCCAAGGTTATCTTGGCTGCATGGAGTTTCCACCAGAATCTTAGGATGGATTTATTTATTTCAACAAAAAACTTTTTTTTTTTGTTTTGGATTTTGATAGGGATTGCATTCAATATGTAGATTACTTTAGGTAGTATTAATAACATGAGCCACATCAGTTCATGAGCCACATGAGTTCATTAATAACTCATGAGTTCATTAATAACATGAGCCACATCAGTTCATGCCATTTATTTGTGTCTTCTAGAATATTTTTCAGCAACATTTTGTAGTTTTTCATTGTACAAGACTTTTGCTTCCTTGTTTAAGTTTATCCTCAAGTACTTTGCTCTCTTTGAAGCTATTGTAAATGGAAGTATTGTCTTAATTCCCTCTCTGGGTTGTCATTGGTAGCACAGAAATTCAGCGTCTTTCTGTGAAAACAAAACAAAACAGAACGGAACAACCAAAACCAGAAAACTCCCAACAAATTGGGTGTAGAAGGAATGTACCTCAACATAAGAAAGGCCACGTATGACTGATCCACAGGTAACATCACACTCAACAGGGAAAGGTTGAAAGCTTTCCCAATCAGGAACAAGATGAAAGTGCCCATGATCACCCCTCCTTTTCAACATGGCACTGGGATAAAAATCCCTGTGACATTTTTAGTGACATGAGGTTATTTTGCTTACTTAATTTTTACTAAATTTTACTATAACAGTTTTTCTGATGGTAGCCACTTTCTATCCTGTGGATCTCAGCTTAAGCATCAACTTTGAAGAAAGGCCTTCCCTGGTCACCTTCTCCATAGTAGAATTCTCTCTGAGTACCCTGTTTGCTCTCTTATTAGCACTGATGAAGACTGTAATTAGCTTACTAAATTGTCCCCTTATTTACTGTCTGGCTTTATTATGAGAATATAGGCTTCATTCAGGAAGGACCTTATACATGATTTTTCCCATCGTTAATTGCTGGATCCTCACTCTTAGTACATTTCCTATCATTAAAGAGTTGCTCCATATAAGAAAAATACTTAAACAAAAAAACTTGAATAGTGATTACATTAAAATTTGTGAATAAATATTTAAAATATGTAACAACACTTCTAGGCAGATTTAATTGAGTATTAAATAAAATGAAGGAAAAACATTATATGACAAGTGGGGAAATATATGATAAATTAATCTTTACTGGAACAAAATAATGGCTGAAACTTTATTCTTGACTGGCAAAGGTCTCCTAATGGTTTTAAAGCTTTTTTTGTTTTGTTTTGTTTTTGCTCCATGTTATATCTTATAGGCCTTCATTATGTGATTTAGTCTAGTAGTATCTTACGTTTAGATGTGCTTTCAAACTTTTGTGAAAATCTGAGCGAATTATGTAATTAAGCAAGAATCAGTCTTGGACACTTTCCAATCCTATAACTTAATGAGGAATGTGGTCAGAAGGGATGAAATGTCCAGTTATCTTTGCCTGTATGGGGCAGAAGATGCTAGAACTGATAAAATTTTCAGGAGGTCCTTCTTAGGCTTAAAATATTGCTTAAGAAAAAGTACAAGAGTGTCTCTCAAATTTCAAGTCAACTATTCTGCCCAAACCAGTACTATAAAATGATAAGGACTCACTAGCTGAATGGTATTTTCTATTTAGAAATTAGTGGGAAAGAAATTACCTGAGAAGGTCTCCTTGGGAAATGGCTGGTGGCTCTCTCCTTATGTAAGGATAGGAATTCCTTGTCTTTTTGATAAATTATCCTAATGCGATCAATTTTTGTTTTTCTGTGTGGACCATGAAATTCCTAGGATGTAATCTACAGTGCAAATAAAAACAACCTTCTGAATAAGAAGGAGACTCCACAGAGAAAATGGATAGACAGTTGATTGAAATAAAATATATCCTCACGTAATAATGCAACTTTTTGTCCTCTCTTGTCAAACTGGATGACAGAGGAAATCCAGGTGGTTGGAAATGAGTAAAAAGTGTTCCTTCAGATTGTGGATTTGCCTTCACAAGTTAAGACTAACAGTAAATAGTGGAAACCAGCTTTTGTAATTGTGTTGACTATCTTTATTATGTAAAAGTGAGATCACTTTGAGATAAAGAAAACTTTCATTCTAATTCTAATTTTATCACTTAAAAATGGGTGACCTTGGGAAAATAAATTAGATGATCTGATGAGCCTCAGTTTGTTTAACTATGAAATGGGGATTATAATTCCTCTAACTGTAAGATGAACTGTGATTCATTAAGTTGTGAGTGTGTGATTGGAATCCACTGTAGGCATTGTGAGCAGTGGAGTAATAGACCAGAATCATATTTAAAAAGGATCATTTTTAAGTTGCATCAAGAGAGCCAATTGATGGAAGCCAGAATGAAAGGGGAGGGACAAGGCTAGTGTGGTGGGACATAAGAAGTGGGGAGGGGAGGGAAATGATTAAATTTGTGATATACACATATATTTTTAAATTTTTATTTATTACTGAGAGAGAGAGAGAGAGAGAGAGAGAGAGAGAGAAAGAGAGCATTGGGGAGGGTAGAGAGAGAGTGGGAGACACATAATCTGAAGCAGGCTCCAGGCTCCAAGCTGTCAGCACAGAGCCCTACGTGAGGCTTGAACTCACAAACCATGAGATCATGACCTGAGCTGAAGTTGTATGCTTAACTGACTGAGCTCCCCCACACCGGTGCCCCAAATTTGTGATATATTTTAAAGGAGGTTAAAGATTTGTTGAAGAGATCAATATGTGATATAAGAGCTAGAAAACAAGAAGGGCACTGTGATATTTTTTGTCTGAGCAATGATGTGGAAGATGGTTCCATTTAATGAGGTGGGAACCACCTATGTTTGTTGCTGAAAAGTAAAAAATTGGTTTTATAAGTCCTGAACTGATACCCAATTGGAGATGTCCAAAGTTGGAGATGTTGCATATATGAAGTTAAGGGAGAGACACAATAGTGGAATGCTTCCACATTTATTGGTCAGGAAAATGGGGCATATCCAACCAGGGAAGTGACCTTCCATTCCTAATTTGATCCATTCAATTTGAATATGTCAATTACCTTAAATCGGTCTCAAGTATTTTACTTTTGTGACTTTATAAAGTGTGCATCTTGTCGTGAATTCCCTTGTTCTCTTTTCTTGTCCTTCTATTTTCCCTTTAAAAGTCAGCTAAAGCCTTGTTTTCTCCGGGAAGTCTTCTCTGATTGCATTTACTCTTTGTTTGATATATTCTTACCCATGATCTTTGCATTGTGTAACCCTTTTCATAATATTTTTATTACATTGATGTGATTATTATGTATTTATCCCTGAGTATATGAAAGCATGGCTTAGTCAACTTGGAAACCGCAGCATCTATGAAACACTCCACACAAACAGGTAGTCCTTTTACATTCTTTAATTGAATTAATCAATAAAAAATTAATCTTATAATGCATTTAAGTGTCCCCCCCCCCCCCACCTCCGCCTTGTTTTGTAGATCACCTGCTTCTAACGTGAGAAGTCAGCTCCTATGCAGACTGGATGGCATCCAGAAACAATGTAACCCACTTTGTCCTCTTGGGCCTCACACAGGATGGAAAGGAACACAAGGTCCTTTTTATTATATTCTTGCTCTTCTATATTTTGACCGTGGTGGGCAACCTGCTCATTGTGGTGACTATAGCTGTCAGTAAGACCCTGGGCTCAACTATGTACTTGTTTCTTGCTAACTTATCTTTTATGGATGTCATTTATTTCTCTACTATTTCCCCCAGATTGATTTCAGACTTGTTGTTTGGGAAAAACTCCATATCCTTCCAATCTTGTATGACCCAGCTATTTACAGAGCACCCTTTTGGTGGATCAGAGGTCATTCTTCTGCTGGTGATGGCTTATGACCGCTATGTGGCCATCTGTAAGCCCTTGTGTTATTTGGTTGTCATGAGGCAAGAGGTGTGTGTTGTGCTCCTGGTAGGGTCCTGGGTTGGAGGTTTTCTGCATTCAGCCATTCAAGTTAGCACGATTTATAGTCTCCCAATCTGTGGTCCCAATGTCATTGATCATTTCATCTGTGAAATGTACCCCTTACTGAGACTTGCCTGTACTGACACATATGTCATTGGCCTGTTAGTGGTGGCCAACGGAGGGATGATGTGCACAATCGTGTTTGTGCTCTTGCTCATCTCTTATGGTGTCATCTTGCACTCTCTAAAGAACCTTAGTCCGGAAGGGAGGCGGAAAGCCCTCCAGACCTGTGGTGCCCACATCACTGTGGTGGTCTTCTTCTTTGTGCCATGTATTTTCATGTACGTGAGACCTGCTAAGACCTTCCCCATTGACAAATCAGTGAGTGTGTTTTTTACAGTTATAACCCCTATGCTGAACCCCCTGATCTATACTCTGAGAAATTCTGAGATGACAAATGCTATAACGCAGCTGTGGAGGAGAATGTGCACATGAAGTAGTAAGTGAGTGTATCATCCCGCAAGAAGGGAGTAACTTAGCATTAGGGCCAGTCTTCTCAAGTGTTGAAGTCCTTTTTACTGTAAATGCATTTACAGTTGGAGTCAATAAATAATCTGCAATGAAAACATAAGTGAAATACAGAGTTACGCTAATTCATAATTAGTTGCTCCATTTACTTTTATTACTCTTATTTTCATTCTTAATTTTATTTCTATTCAGTTTCTTGTCTTTTATTTATATTCTTTTCATTGTTAAAATATTTGTTGCTATATAGACTTTCTTCTCTATTTAATTTCTTTCCATTACATATGAGATTTTAATGTAATAGTTACTTTAAAAAATTTATTTATTCATTTTATGAGAGAGAGAGAGAGAGAGAGAGAGAGAGAGAGAAGAGTGGAGGTGGGGGGACAGAGAGAGAACCCCCTACAGCCTCCTTGCTGTCAGTGCAAAGCCCTACACAGAGCTCTATCTCATGAATCACAAGATCATGACCTGAGCTGAAATCATGGGTAGGACACTTAAACAACTAAACCATCCAGGTGCCCCAACATTTTAAGATATATTTGAAAGTATAGTAGATAATAATAAACATTAAAAATAGAATCCATACTAAGGGGACATAGTATGGAATAAACATCCTCCCCATCTCTCACTGCAGTCTCCCTGTTCTTCTATATGTAATCAGTATACTAAGAGTATCATTGTTTCTAAGACTTCTCAATTAATAATCTTTGCTAATAAAATCATATTTCCATATATGTGTTTGTGTTTATGTCTCTGTGTATAACTTGTGCACTTACTACTCAGCCTCTGAAGATCTTTCCATATCAGTCTATAGAGGTAATTCATTCTCAGGTTCCTCATACTGCCTAAAACTTCTGTATAAAGATACAGTAGAATTAGTGTTTCCAGTCCTTTTCATGTTCCTGAGCCTTTTTCTATGGTCAATAACTCTGTCTTTGTGAAAATTTTCAAGTATGAGTTTTAGAAGTGGAATTGTTCCATCATTTGGTATGTGTATTTGAAATCGTTGATAATGGAGTTATTGCCCAAATATCATCCATGAGCTTGGACCAAATGACACTACTTCCCTTGGTCTAGAAAACACCTTTTTGTGCACATTCTCATCAACCAGTGCTTGACAACCATTTATGGTATCTTAGAATCTGATTAAAGGACTTGTGTTTCATTACTTTAATTGAAATTCAGTAACTATAATTGAACTTGAGCATCTATTCATATGTTTAAAATTATTATATTATTCTTTTGTGAATTATATATTAATGACTTTTACCTGCTTTATTTGATTGCTGATCTTTTCCATGTGGATTTGTGTGATTTAGTCATACAGTGACGAAGCTATCCCTTTCACCATTGTATGTGTATATTCAATTTGGATATGATTCAGTTTGGATATTATTATAGCATGCAGAATATTTTTGGTCATGTAGAAATATTATTACATTTATATAATCAAATCTCTTAATAATTTCTTTGGCTTTTGTATCTTGCTCAGAACATCTTTTGCTATTTCAGTGTTAAAAAAATATTCTTCCACATGCTTTCCAACATTTAACTTTTTCATTGTTTTGTGGTCATATATTTTACATTGAATTTTTTGATCCATCTACATTTTGATGTAAGGAGTTACTAGAGATTAAATTTTATTTATTTTTCTAGGTATTTGTACAGATGTATCCTTCTTTTCCCCCATTGCTTTGATATCCTAAGTTTGTATTCTGAAATATGGCATATGCTTAGATCCAATTAAGACTCTGTTATTTTCCATTTTTTTATTCATGTGCCATTTAAGATACAATGTAATTGCACTTTATTTATAAGACAACTTGATATCTGACAAGCCTAGTACTCCATACTATTTCTTATCAGAACTGTGTCTATTCTTTCATATTTATGTTTTAACATAAAAATTTAATAGGTTACTCTAGTAAAAACTAAGTTTAATTAATATTTTCAATGCGATTTGATTTAGAAAGAGCTAATATCTTTAGAGAATTGAGAATTCTCATCCCAAAACTGGGTAGGTCTTTTCATTTAACAAACCTTCTTTGATGTTCATATAGACCTAGTGTGTTTCTTTGTAAATGTAGTCTTTTTGAGTAAAGTTCTTTTATGCTCTTTTGCAAATAGAATCTTATATTATGTTTTCCAAGTGTCTGTTGTTTCAGTGTAGACAATGTTTTTTCCCCACTTTTAAATAAGATATAATCTTCATAGTACATATTTCATCCTTTTTAGTCTAAGTTCCCCCAAGTTTTGACAAATACATACAGTTATGTATGGTATGGTAAACACCATCACCATCAGTATGTGAATGTTTCATCACCAAAAACATTTCTCCATGTATCTTTGTAGGCCCCTTCTACTCTGGCCTCTAGATCCTGGCCAATTCTGATCTATTTCTATCCCTATTGTTCTATCTTTCCCAGAATGTCATATGAATTGAATCATCCAGATAGAGTCCTTTTTTCTTCTACCTTTATTGAGGTATAATTGACTAATTGAAATTGTATAGATTTAAGATGCAATATGTGATGATTCGATATATGTACACATTGTGAACTGGTTACCACAATCAAACTCATGAACGCATCTATTACCTCACATATTTTTTCTTTTTTTTTTTAAATGGTAAGACCACTTAAAATGTACTCTTAGCAAATTTCAAGTAAATAATAAGAGTATTATTAACCAGAGACACCATGCTGTATATTAGATCCTCAGAATTTATTCATCTTATAACTGAAAGTTTATAGTTTTTGAACATCATTTTGCCGACTCCTTGTCCCTGGCAATCAACAATTTCCCCTCTGCCTCTATAAATTTGACTTTTTTTTTGCTTCCACATATAAATGAGGTCATATGGTATTTGCCTTTATGTATCTGGCTTATTTCACTTAACGTCCTCCAGGTTCATCCATGTCTCAAAAGGCAGAATTTCCCTTTTTATGACTGAATAATATTCCACTGTTTATATATGCCTCCTTTCTTTGTCCCTTCATCATTAACAGACACTTGGGTTGTTTTTGTATCTTGGCTATTGTGAATAACTCTTCAGTGAGCATGGGGGTGCAGATATCTCAAGATACTGATATCATTTCCTTTGGATATATATATACCTAGAGGTAGGATTGCTACATCATAGGAATAGTTCTACTTTTAATTATTTTAGGAATTTCCATACTGTTTTTCACAGTGGTTGCACCAATTTACATTCCCACCAACAGTTTATAAAGGTTTCACCTTTTCTACAGCCTCACCAACAAGCTTCTTTTATAAGGGTATTAATTTCATTCATGAGAGCTCTGCCCTCATGATCTAATCACCTCCCAAAGGCACACCTCCTAATACCATTACATTGGACATTAGGATTTGAAAATATGAGTTTTGGGGAATACAAATGTTCAAACAATAGCTCAGGTCCAATTTCATTCTTTTGCATATTGATATCCAGTTTTCCAAGCATAACAAAGTAACTTTCCTTTCTCCACAGTATGTTCCCGGCCCTGTTTTCAAAGATCAATTGACTGTATATACATGTAATTATTTCTGAGCTTTCTTTTCTATTCCATGGGTCTGCATACCTGTTTAATGCCAGAACTATACTCTTGATTACCGTAATTTTGTAATATATTTTGTGATGTCTCTAGCTTTTTTCTTTCTTAAGATTGTTTTGGCTGCATGGGGTCTTTGGAATTCTTTCTGAATTTTATGACTTTTTTTTTCAGTTTATGTGAAAATTGCCATTGGAGTTTTGCTAGGGATTGTATTGAATCTGCAGATTAACTTGGATAGTATGGACATTTAAATAATATTTATTCTTTCAATCCATGAACACAGGATATCTTTTCTTTTATTTGTATCTTTAATTTCTTCATCAATGTCATATCATTTTAAGGGTGCAAATTATTCATTTCCTTGGTTAAATTTATTCCTAAGTATTTTATTCTTTTTGATGGCATTATAAATGAGATTTTCTTAATTTGGTTTTTGGATGGTTAATTGCTAGTATGTATAATGCAACTGGATTTTTAAACATTTTTTTATTAAAAAAATTTTTTTAGATTTATTTATTTTTGAGAGACAGAGAGAGACAGAGTGTGAGCAGGAGAGGGACAGACGGAGACACAAAATCCGAAGCAGACTCCAGGCTCTGAGCTGTCAGCACAAAGCCCCATGCGGGGCTCAAACCCATGAACCATGAGATCATGACCTGAGCCGAAGTCAGATGCTTAACTGACTGAGCCACGCAGGTGCCCCTGCAGCTGGATTTTGTATATTGATTTTGGATTTTGCAACTTCATTGAATTTGTTTATTAGTTCTAACAGTTTTTGGTGGAACATTTAGGGTTATTTATATATAACATCATTTCCAGTATGTAGTCTTTTCAATCTGGCTTCTTTCTCTTACTATTATGCATTTAAGAGTTATGGATATCACTGTGTTTATCAGTAGTTCATTGATTTTTATTGCTGAGCACTATTCCATCTTATGGATATATGAGAGTTTGTTTATCCCTTTTTAGGTTGAGAGGTATTGGGTTATTTTCAGATATTTGAAATTATGAGTGGAACTACTACAAATATTCATGTATGGGTTTTTTGCATGAATGTAAGTTCCCATTACAATTGGATACGTTCCTAAGAGCAGGCAAGATGGGTCTTATGGTGAGCGTATAATTTCATAAAACACTTTTAAACTGTTTTCCAAAGGGTAGCATATTACCAGCAGAGAATAACATTTCTAGGTTTTCTCTACCTTTGTCAGAACCTGGTATTGTCAAGTTTTTAATTCTGTCCTTTGAATAGGTCAGTAGTGATACCTTGTTGTGGTTTTGCTTTGTATTTCCTGAATAGTTAATGATTTTGGACAGTTTTCATGTGCTGTTTTGCCACTTATGTATCTTCTTTGGTGAAATGTCTGCTCAGTTCTTTGGACTATTATATGCTGAGTTGTTTATTATTCTTGAAAGTTGAGAGTTCTTTATGGGTTTTGAAAACAAGCCCTTGTTCAGATATATAATTTGCAAATGTTTTCTTGCAGTCTGTTCTTGTCTTTTCATTTTCATTTTTTAAAAATAAACTTATTACCAAATTGGTTCCCATACAACTCCCAATGCTCATCCCAACAGGTGCCCTCCTCAATGCCCATCACCCACTTTCCCCTCCCTCCCACCCCACATCAACCCTCAGTTTATTCTCAGTTTTTAAGAGTCTCTTATGGTTTGCCTCCCTCCCTCTCTAACTTTTCCCCTCCTTTTCCCTCCCCCCATGGTCTTCTGTTAAGTTTCTCAGGATCCACATAAGAGTGAAAACATGGTATCTGTCTCTCTCTGTATGACTTATTTCACTTAGCATAACACGCTCCAGTTCCATCCACATTGCTACAAAAGGCCATGTTTCATTCTTTCTCATTGCCACGTAGTATTCCATTGTATATATAAACCACATCTTCTTTATCCATTTGTCAGTTGATGGATATTTAGGCTCTTTCCATAATTTGGCTATTGTTGATAGTGCTGCTATGAACATTGGGGTAGAATGCCCAATGCATTCTCAAGTGCCCCTATGAATCATTTCTCCTGTATCCTTGGGTAAATTCCTAGCAGTGCTATTGCTGGGTCATAGGATAGATCTATTTTTAATTTTTTGAGGAACCTCCACACTGTTTTCCAGAGCGGCTGCACCAGTTTGCATTCTCATCAACAGTGCAAGAGGGTTCCCGTTTCTCCACATCCTCGCCAGCATCTATAGTCTCCTGATTTGTTCACTTTAGCCACTCTGACTGGCGTGAGGTAGTATCTGAGTGTGGTTTTGATTTGTATTTCCCTGATGAGGAGCGACGTTGAGCATCTTTTCATGTGCCTGTTGGCCAATTGAATGTCTTCTTTAGAGAAGTGTCCATTCATTTCTTCACTGGATTATTTGTTTTTCAGGTGTAGCGTTTGGTGAGTTCTTTATAGATTTTGAATACTAGCCCTTTATCCGATATGTCATTTGCAAATATCTTTCCCCATTCCATCGGTTGCCTTTTAGTTTTTTGATTGTTTCCTTTGCAGTGCAGAAGATTTTTATCTTCATGAGGTCCCAATAGTTAATTTTTGCTTTTAATTCCCTTGCCTTTGGAGATGTGTCAAGTAAGAAATTGCTGCGGCTGAGGTCAGAGAGGTCTTTTCCTGCTTTCTCCTCTAGGGTTTTGATGGTTTCCTGTCTCACATTCAGGTCCTTCATCGATTTTGAGTTTACTTTTGTGAATGGGGTAAGAAAGTGGTCTAGTTTCAACATTCTGCATGTTGCTGTCCAGTTCTCCCAGCACCATTTGTTAAAGAGACTGCCTTTTTTCCATTGGATATTCTTTCCTGCTTTGTCAAAGATTAGTTGGCCATACTTTTGTGGGTCCAATTCTGGAGCCTGTATTCTATTCCATTGGTCTATGTGTCTGTTTTTGTGCCAATACCATGCTGTCTTGATGATGACAGCTTTGTAGTAGAGGCTAAAGTCTGGGATTGTGATGCCTCCTGCTTTGGTCTTCTTCAATATTACTTGGCTATTTGGGGTCTTTTGTGGTTCCATACAAATTTTAGGATTGCTTGTTCTAGCTTTGAGAAGAATGCTGGTGAAATTTTGATTCGGATTGCATTGAATGTGTAGATAGCTTTGGGTGGTATTGACATCTTAACAATATTTATTCTTCCAATCCTTGAGGATGGAATGTTATTCCATTTCTTTGTATCTTCTTCAATTTCTTTCATAAGCTTTCTATAGTTTTCAGTATACAGATCTTTTACATCTTTGGTTAGGTTTATTCCTAGATACTTTATGATTCTTGGTGCAGTAGTGAATGGGATCAGTTTCTTTATTTGTCTTTCTGTTGCTTCATTATTAGTGTATAAGAATGCAACTGATTTCTGTACGTTGATTTTGTGTCCTGCGACTTTGCTGAATTCATGTGTCAGTTCTAGCAGACTTTTGGTGGAGTCTATCAGGTTTTTCATGTATAGTATCATGTCATCTGCAAAAAATGAAAGCTTGACTTCATCTTAGCCAAATTTGATGCCTTTGATTTCCTTTTGTTGTCTGATTGCTGATGCTAGAACTTCCAACACTATGTGAAACAACAGCGGTGAGAGTGGACATCTCTGTCGTGTTCCTGAATTCAGGGAGGAAGCTCTCAGTTTTTCCCCATTGAGTATGATGTTAACTGTGGGCTTTTCTTAAATGACTTTTATAGTGTTTAAGTATGTTCCTTCTATCCTGACTTTCTCGAGCATTTTTATTAAGAAAGGATGCTGCATTTTGTCAAATGCTTTTTCTGCATCGATTGACAGGATCATATGGTTCTGTTCTTTTCTTTTATTAATGTGATGTATCACATTGGTTGATTTGCGAATATTGAACCAGCCCTGCATCCCAGGAATGAATCTGACTTGATCATGGTGAATAATTCTTTTTATATGCTGTTGAATTCGATTTTCTAGTATCTTGTTGAGAATTTTTGCATCTGTATTTATCAGGGATATTGGCCTGTAGTTCTCTTTTTTTGCTGGGTCTCTGTCTGGTTTGGGAATCAAAGTAATGCTGGATTCATAGAATGAGTGTGGAAGTTTTGCTTCCCTTTCTGTTTTTTGGAACAGCTAGAGAACGATCAGTATTATCTCTGCCTTAAATGTCTGGTAGAATTCCCCAGGGAAGCCATCTGGTCCTGGATTCTTATTTGTTGGGAGATTTTTGATAACAGATTCAATTTCTTCTCTGGTTATGGGTCTGTTTACGTTTGCTATTTCTTCCTGTTTGAGTTTTGGAAGTGTGTGGGTGTTAGGAATTTGTCCATTTCTTCCAGGTTGTGCAGTTTGTTGGCATATAATTTTTCATAATATTCCCTGATAATTTCTTGTATTTCTGAGGGATTGGTTGTAATAATTCCATTTTCATTCATGATTTTATCTATTTGGGTCATCTCCCTTTTCTTTTTGAGAAGCCTGGCTAGAGGTTTGTCAATTTTGTTTATTTTTTCAAAAAACCAACTCTTGGTTTCATTGATCTGCTCTACAGTTTTTTTAGATTCTATATTGTTTATTTCTGCTCCAATCATTATTATTTCTCTTCTTCTGCTGGGTTTGGGGTGTCTTTGCTGTTCTTCTTGTATTTCCTTTGGTGTGCTGTTAGATTTTGTATTTTATATTTTTCTTGTTTCTTGAGATAGGCCTGGATTGCAGAGTATTTTCCTCTCAGGACTGCCTTCGCTGCCTCCCAAAGCGTTTGGATTGTTGTATTTTCATTTTCGTTTGTTTCCATATATTTTTAAATTTCTTCTCTAATTGCCTGGTTGACCCACTCATTCTTTAGTAGGGTGTTCTTTAACCTCCATGCTTTTGGAGGTTTTCCAGACTTTTTCCTGTGGTTGATTTCAAGTTTCATAGCATTGTGGTCTGAAAGTGTGCATGGTATGATCTCAATTCTTGTATACTTACGAAGGGCTGTTTTGTGACCCAGTATGTGATCTATTTGGGGAATGTTCCATGTGCACTCAAGAAGAAAGTATATTCTGTTGCTTTGGGATGCAGAGTTCTAAATACATCTGTCAAGTCCATCTGATCCAATGTATCGTTCAGGGCCCTGGGTTCTTTATTGGTGCTGTGTCTAGATGATCTATCCATTTCTGTAAGTGGAGTGTTAAAGTCCCCTGCAATACCACCTTCTTGTCAATAAGGTTGCTTATGTTTGTGAGTAGTTGTTTTATATATTTGGGGGCTCCCGTATTCAGCGCATAGATATTTATAATTGTTCGTTATTCTTGATGGATAGACCCTGTAATTATTATATAATGCCCTTCTTCAACTCTTATTACAACCTTTAATTTAAAGTCTAGTTTGTCTGAAGGGCTAGTATCCAAAATCTATAAAGAGCTCACCAAACTCCGCACCCGAAAAACAAATAATCCAGTGAAGAAATGGGCAGAAAACATGAATAGACACTTCTCTAAAGAAGACATCCGGATGGCCAACAGGCACATGAAAAGATGCTCAATGTCGCTCCTCATCAGGGAAATACAAATCAAAACCACACTCAGATACCACCTCACGCCAGTCAGAGTGGCCAAAATGAACAAATCAGGAGACTATAGATGCTGGAGAGGATGTGGAGAAACGGGAACCCTCTTGCACTGTTGGTGGGAACGCAAATTGTTGCAGCCACTCTGGAAAACAGTGTGGAGGTTCCTCAAAAAATTAAAAATAGACCTACCCTATGACCCAACAGTAGCACTGCTAGGAATTTACCCAAGGGATACAGGAGTACTGATGCATAGGGGCACTTGTACCCCAATGTTTATAGCAGCACTCTCAACAATAGCCAAATTATGGAAAGAGGCTATATGTCCATCAACTGATGAATGGATAAAGAAATGGTGGTTTATATACACAGTGGAGTACTATGTGGCAATGAGAAAGAATGAAATATGGCCCTTTGTAACAACGTGGATGGAACTGGAGAGTGTGATGCTAAGTGAAATAAGCCATACAGAGAAAGACAGATACCATATGTTTTCACTCTTATGTGGATCCTGAGAAACTCAACAGAAACCCATAGGGGAGGGAAAGGAATAAAAAGAGTTGAGAGTGGGAGAGAGCCAAAGCATAAGAGACTCTTAAAAACTGAGAATAAACTGAGGGTTGATGGGGGGTGGGAGGGAGGGGAGGGTGTGTGATGAATGTTGAGGAGGGCACCTTTTGGGATGAGCACTGGGTGTTGTATGGAAACCAATTTGACAGTAAATTAAAAAAAGTAACGTCTAGTTTGTCTGATATAAGTTTGGCTACTCCAGCTTTCTTTTGACTTCCAGTAGCATGATAGATAATTCTCCATCCCCTCACTTTCAATCTGAAGGTGTCCTCAGGTCTAAAATGAGTCTTTTGTAGACAGCAAATAGATGGGTCTTGTTTTTTTATCCATTCTGATACCTTATGTCTTTTGGTTGGAGCTATTATTCCATTTACATTCAGTGTTATTATGAAAGATGTGGGTTTAGAGTCATTGTGATGTCTGTAGTTTTCATGCTTGTAGTGATGTCTCTGGTACTTTGTAGTCCTTGCAACATTTCACTCACAGAGTCCCCCTTAGGATCTCTTGTAGGGCTGGTTTAGTGGTGAGGAATTCCTTCAGTTTTTGTTTGTTTGGGAAAACCTTTATCTCTCCTTCTATTCTGAATGACAGACTTGCTGGATAAAGGATTCTCGGCTGCATATTTTTTCTGCTCATCACATTGAAGATTTCCTGCCATTCCTTTCTGGCCTGCCAAGTTTCAGTAGATAGGTCTGCCACTAGTCTTATGGGTCTCCCTTTATAAGTTAGAGCCTGTTTATCACTAGCTGCTTTCAGAATTCTCTATTTATCCTTGTATTTTGCCAGTTTCACTATATGTCATGCAGAAGTTCGATTCAAGTTATGTCTGAAGGGAGTTCTCTGTGCCTCTTGGATTTCAATGACTGTTTCCTTCCCCAGATGAGGGAAGTTCTCAGCTCTGATTTGTTCAAGTACACCTTCAGCCCCTTTCTCTCTCTCTTCTTTTGGAATTCCTATGATAGGGATATTGTTCCGTTTGATTGCATCACTTAGTTCTCTAACTCTCCCCTCATACTCCTGGACTTTATTATCTCTCTTTTTCTCAGCTTCCTCTTTTTCCATAATTTTATCTCTAATTCACCTATTCTCTCCTCTGCCTCTTCAATCCGTGCTATGGCCACCTCCATTTTATTTTGCACCTCATTTATAGCATTTTTTAGTTCCTCATGACTATTTTTTAGTTCCTTGATCTCTGTAGCAATAGATTCTCTGCTGTCCTCTATGCTGTTTTCAAGCCCAGTGATTAATTTTATGACTATTATTCTAAATTATTCTATTATTCTAAATTATTCTATTATTCTATTTTTCTAAATTATTCTAATATCTTAAATAGGTTTTGATCAATTTGTTAGCTGTCACTACTTCCTGGAGTTTCTTTTGAGGAACATTCTTCTGTTTCGTCATTTTGGCTAGTCCCTGTGGTAGCTCCAAACTGCAGGGCACCTCCTCTGTGTTGTCCAGAGAAACTTTTGTTGGTGGGTGCGGCTGCAGTCAGAACTGATGTCTGACCCCAGCCCACTGCTGGGGCCACAGTCAGACTAGTGTGTACCTTATCTTCCCCTCTCCCAGGGGCAGGACTCACTGTGGAGTGGTGTGGCCCCTGTCTGGTCTGCTTCCACACTGCCAGGCTTGTGCTACTTTGATGGGATCTGGCCAAGGGCATATTAGCCGGGGTGGATCTGCAAGGTGTACAGGGGTGGGAGGGGCAGGCGTAGCTCGCTTTGCTGTTGGTGGTCCCCTGCGGGAGGGGCCCTGCAGCACCGGGAGGGAGGCAGGCCCGTCAGAGGGATGGATCCACAGAAGCACAGTGTTGGGCGTTTGCGTGGTGCAGGCAAGTTGGTGAGGGGAAATGCTTCCCTCTGGAATTTCAGCTGGGGGATGGAAAGGGAAATGGCGCTTGCCAGTGCCTTTGTTCCCCAGCCGAGCTCTGTCCTTTTGGGGCTCAACAACTCTCCCCCCTGGTATCCTCTCGCCCTCCCTGCTCTCTGACAGCAGAGATGTTGACTTTTAACATTCCAGATGTTAAGTCCCTCTGGCTGTCAGAACTCACAGAGTCCGGACCTTCTGCTTTTGCATTCCAGACTTTGGGGGCTCTGCTTTGCTGGTTGAACTGCCCTTCCACCGCCCCTGCTCCCTCCCGCCAGTCCGTGTAGCACGCACCACCTCTCTGCCCTTCCTACCCTCTTCTGTGGGCCTCTTGTCTATGCTTAGCTCCAGGGAGTTTGTTCTTCTAGTCTTCTGGCAGTTTTCTGGGTTATTTAGGCCAATGTGGGTGGAATCTACACAATCAGCAGGATGAGGTGAGCCTAGCATCCTCATACGTCACCATCTTCCTGTCCCCCCACTTTTTTAAAGCAAGGTCTATGCCCAATGTGGGGCTTGAACTCACAACCCTGAGATCAAGAGTGGTTTGCACTACCCACTGAACCAGCCAGTCAGTCACCTCCAGAATACTTCTTTTCTGTAAGGCTTGGGAGAAGTGACTCATTTTCTTCAAAATATTTTCTGAAGTGCAGAATTTCTGTGTTATGGAATCCAATTTATCATTTTTTAAAATTTAAACATGGTTTCATCGTCATACCTAGGAAATCTTTGCCTGATTTAAGGTCACAAACATCTCTGATGTTCACATTGAGAAGTCCTATAGTTTTAGGTTAAACATTTAACTTTGTGAGCCATTTTGGATTAAATTTTATTTATGGTTTGAGGTATTGATCAAAAGTTCACTTTTTGCAAATAGGTATCTTATTATTGCAGAGCCATTTGTTGAAAAGACTATCATTTCTATCCTGAATTGCCTCTGTGCATTTGTCATAAGTCATTAAATATGAGGGTCTGTCTGTAGACTTCTCCATTTCATTGATCTCATATGTATCTTTTTTCCAATACTGTATATTGAGTCTAGAAAGCAGATAGTACAAGTTCTTAAACTTGTTCTTTTCAAAATTAATTTTGGCTATTCTAGTTATTTGACCTTTCTATATAAATTTTTGAATCAGCTTGTTAATTTTTACACACACACACACAACTTAGTGGGATTTGTTGAGAATTGCCTTGAATCTACAGATCGATATGAGGAGATTTGAGATTTTAATAATAATGAGTGTTCAAGTTCCTGACTATGGTATATGTCTCCACATATTTAGTTTTCCTTTGTCATTTTCATCAGTATTTTGTAGTTTAAGCACCTTACAGCATGTATTTATATATTTTATGCCTAACGATTTCACAATTTGTATTGTTAGTTTAGATGGTGCATTTAAAAATTACAATTTCAAATTGCTTTTTTTGTTAGTTTATAGATATATGATTAATTTTTTTGACCATGTATGTATCCTATGACCTTATTATACTCATAGTAGTTGTTTTTGTAGGTTCTTTGAGATTTTCTAGGTAATCAACTATTTTGTTTGTGAATAGGGAGATTTTAATTCCATTCTTTCCAGTACGATGCATTTTATTTCTTTATTTTGCCTGTTTGCTCCCATTAGGACTTACATCTGGTGTTGAGTAGGAATGGTGAGAGAGGCCATCCTTGTTCATGATCTTAGGAAAAGCATTTAGGTTTCCGTGATTAAGTATGATGTTAACTATAGGGTTTTGGAGATGTCTTGTAAGATATTGGAAAAGTTAACTTCTATTCCTAATCTGCCAAGGGTGTTTCTCATGACTAGACGTTGCATTTTGTCTCTGTATTACTATTTTTTTAGTACAAACTGGGTGTCCGAGGGCTGACTTTCAGTAGATTGCCGTGAGAGAGCTGCTGTGCTATGTATGAAGCCTTGACCTAGAAGTGGGTCATCTATAAATGGTTTAGTACAAATTTCTCCATGAATGTGCTTTGCATGACAGGTGAGGGGGTGATACCTTTCTGGCCATGCCATGTTTCCTGGGATACAGGGCTCTCAGTACCAGACCTCGGTCCCCATGTGTGGTGAGGCATACTGAATCACAGAGGGCTAGAAAAGCAATATGCATATGGGGATGGTTGGGGACTCAGAGAATTGGGAGTTTTCTTTTAAAATAATCTATTTTCTTGAACAGTTTAAACGGTTTTGGGATGACATTTTATTTGAAGGTTTGTGAGTAACAATTACACCTAGCACTTATTGTTGATTATTTTGGGGGAACTTTTCTAAGCACATGTATGTTTACTCATTTGTTCCTTATAATGACACGATGAGATTGATAGTATAATTGGGCGCATTTTCTTCTTGTAGAGTTGGAGGTTTTGGGGGGTTAAGTAACTTACTGATGGCCACCACCCTGAGAGAGTGTCAATGCCAGAATCAATTCAATGTGTTGTTAATCACAACCTACAGCTGCTTCTTAGCTGGAATTCTCCCAAGTGTTTGGTCCACTTCATTGATTTCTTTCATAGACATCAGTCCATTAATTTTTCTTTCTTTACCATTTTTTAGCTTAGGTAAATTATATTTCCTTAGATAATTGTCCATTTCATTCAGGCTTTCAACTTTATTTGCATAAATTGAGTGGATAGTATCTAATGACTCTTATTTTTTGCTGTGCCTGGAGATGTATCTTCTTTTTTATTTTTTAACACTTTGTTTATTTTTGAGAGACAGAGAGAGACAGAGCACGAGCAGGGGAAGGACAGAAAGAGAGGGAGACACATAATCCGAAGCAGGCTCCAGGCTCTGAGCTGTCAACACAGAGCCCAATGCGGGGCTCAAACTCACAAACCCTGAGATCATGACCTGAGCCAAAGTTGGTTGCTTAACCTACTGAGCCACCCAGGTGCCCCTCCTCTTTATAGTTTTTTAATTAAAAAAACATGATAAGTCTGTCATAATTTCAGACTTATGCAGCCCTATTTATTCTAGAAGTCTGAACAACAAAATTGTAAAGGGTCAAGGGTTATTTGTATTTGGAAAGCCCAGGTTTTAGCTTTCCCTTTCCTACTTTACTTTTATTTTAGTGTTCATTTATTTATTGAGAGAGAGAGAGAGAAAGAGAGGGAGAGAGTGAGAATCCCAAGCAGGCTCCACACTCATGGAGCCTGACGCAGGGCTCTATCTCACAACTGTGAGATCATAACCTGAGTTTAAATCAAGACTAACAAGATTAACAGACTGAACCCCCAAGGCACCCCTATCTTTCCCTACTTTCAACTGATATTTGCCCCCATAAGAGGGAAATATCCTCCTAGACACAATAAAATAACAGGACAGGCAGCTTGTTTGTACCATGCATGTTGTGAGTGCTGAAGTCTCATTATTATTCTCCTTCTCCTCTCCTTCTCACAGAAAGATACTAAGAGAGAGAAAATTCTAAAGAGCTTTTAGGATCCCCCTGGATTGTTCATCAGAGTAGGGATCAGTGCTGCATTTGAGGAAACTACTTGAACCTGGGTGGAGTTTTCCTGGGTACATTAGGGAGGAGTGCCCGGTACTCATTGGTCCAGGAGTGGTGCTTGTTCTCCCAGCTGGACAACCTCCTAGTTCACAGGGCAGGGCACTGGGTTGAGTAAATTACAAAGATCATGCCCCAGTAGTGGGATGTGATTAGCACTATGCTGAGCGCTGTTCCAAACCTGCCTCGTAAACATTAACAGTAAGAATTTTAAAAAATCCAAAAGAAACTAAATATTGTCTTCAAGATTTTGTGTCTCTGGTAATGTGAGATATTAGTCTGATTATTTTTCTTATAATTCCCTTAATATCTTCTTATTATTGTTTCTTTCTGGTATTAGGGTTATGCTGAATGCATAAAATGAGTCTGGAAGTATTTTAATTTCCCCACACTCCCTGAACTTTTTTATATAATATTGGTACTATATTTTGATTAATTTTTATATAGAATCCTTGATAAAGCTGTATAGGAGTGAAATTTTATTTTGGAGGGGAAGGATTTTTTTTAGGTTTATTTGAGTAATCTATACACCCTGCATGGGGCTTGAACTCACAACCCCAAGACTGAGAGCTACGTGCTCCCCCAACAGAGGGAGTCACCCTGGGAGGGGAAGAATTTTAAAGAAATAATTTAATGGTATTAGAATATTCCATTAAAAATATTATTATTTGACTTAAGGAACCTTTACACCAATGGCGGGCTGGAACTCACCACTCTGGGATCCAGTGTGGCAGGTTCTACTGATTGACCCAGCCAGGTGCCCCAGGTCATTCATTTTTAATTATTTTTCTGTGCCTGTTTAGAAAGTCATATATTGCATAGCAGTGGTCCACTTTCTAACTGACAAGTTTGCCAACATAAAACCATTTATGATATTCTTTTGTTATCTTTTTCACATCAGTAGAATGCAGTAATGGCTCTCCCTTCATTCTTGATTCTGATCCTTTTTCTTTCTCTTAGTTTTTCTTAATCCATTTAGCTAAGAACATCAATCTTATGAATCTTTTGAGGAACATATTCCTGGATTTATAGATTTTTTTCTGTTTTATTTTAATACTCTTCTACTTTCTATTTAATTTCTCTTTCCACGATTTATTTTATTTACTATTTCTATCCTACAATGTTCTCTGGGTTTATTTTGCTTTCCCTTTTTTCACGTTCTTAGGATGGAAGCTTACTTCATTTCTGTAATATCTTTTGTTTTCTAGTACTTCTACCTAAAGCTCTACATTTCTTTCTAAGCACTCCTTTAGCTGTATCCAGCACACACACACACACACACACACACACACACACACACACACACATCTTTCATTATCTTTCTGTTGAAATTTTATTTTAAAAACTATTCACTGGTATTTCTTTAATCCATGGTAATTCAGATTTATGTTGCTCAATTTGTAAATAATTAGGAAACATTGTTATATTTTTATCAATTTCCAGCTGAATTTCATTATATATATTCTGTATGATTTAAGTTCTTTGAAATGCATTGCAACTTGTTTTCTGGGCTCCTGTGTATCTGTTTTGGTGAGCTTTCCCTGGGCACCCCGAGATAGTGGAATCCTCCCACACTCTTTTTTCCCTCCCCACCCCCCCAATACTGATACGGATGCTATCAACTTACCTGTGTGCCACTATGTGACAAACTCAAGACTATCCTTTTAGGGGAGAAGCTTGCCTTATCTACATTAGAGATGGTTTTAAATGGCTTATTATGAAATTTGTTTTCATCATCTTCTGGAAGTCAGTGCAGTTTCTGTGGGCAAAGACGTAGCTTAAACCTAACTGACACACCTTTGTCTATTTTGGAAGTCATGATTTAAAGAAGAGAGTGTTTACATGTTTTATTCCTGCCCACACTGGACATTTCCCTTTTGGTGACTCAATCTCAAGTTGTTCTTTTGTGATCCACCCCGTCCCCTCACCCCAAGGACGTGTTTCTGCAAGTCCTGTTGTACATGGTGATTATTCTGCTGGCATCTCTGGAGATGCAGGGTCTACTCTCAAAATTATGATGAAGGTCCCAATGAATTTAATTAGGGAAAAATGACTCTTGGAGATGCACCAATTGAATGACTCATCCATATGTGTTGTAGTCCAACCCCAGATAAAGTGTTTACAGATATTTATCTTGACCTCAGAGAGTGTTTGTATCACTGTTCACACAACTGGCTTTTTCAGGAATTGAAATGATGGACTCAGAACATGATGAAGTATGTATATGAGTTATTCTCCATCATTCAGGAAATCCAAAATTTTACTGTGCTTTGTGAAGACAGGCCAGTGTAATTGATAGAGAATTGAATGTCGTCAAAGGATATTTCACTATTTTACTTATATTGACATAAAAAACAAACCACATAACCTTTGTTTAAACGAATCACAATTTTATCTCCTATAAAGCTGACCCTTTTTTTTAACCTCACGATGTTTGTTTAACATTCATTTGTTGTTAGAACAAATTCTGCCAACAATGAAGATTTGGCGTCTCTTTGTTCCCAGTCGAGATTCAGACTTGTTTAGGTTACAGAACCTTCGTATTTGTTTTGAAAAAACCTGGCAATTTAAGGGGTAGCCTTTTTCTGAAAGACTGAAATGACTGAGACTTTCTGCAAGCATGGAAAGCATTGTTCACATGGAAACAGTTCAAGGTCCAGTGATGGTGCGTGTGTTTTCCTGCTCTGTGTGCACAGAGGTGTCATCAGCATACAAAATACATGGGAGAAGGACTACAACCCAGACCTTGGACTGAACGGCTGTCTTAGTTGCAGGTAACCCAGGAAGGTTAACTAGATGTAAGAGTCCAGCCTAGGCTTTACATTTTAGATTTTGGTGGTGCGGGAATTCACAGTCCTTTAAAAGTTCTCCTGTGTGATTCTTAAAATCAGCCATGTTAGACACTCTTTGGGATACTAACATATGGGAGGATTGACTGAGTTTTGTAATATTCTTTTAGCTATTTTCACATACAAAGATCCACATTAATGCACTTTCTCTAACACCTGTGTTTCTAGACATAGTTTCAGGTGTAACTATTTAGGGATATTTTAATGGGCAGATCCTTGTAAATCTCATGATAGTTTCAACTCATGTGTTCTCTGAGCATTGCTTGTTAACCTGTGAAAGTTTAGAGGATGATGTAGCATCCACATATCTTGAAAATGTGATTTTGAAGAGTCCAAGGGAACACTTTCATAAGCCAGGTGTTACGTCAATTCATGTTTCTGTTCATAGGTGAGTTTCAGCATCAGAACATACATTTGTTGGTCATTCCTTTTATTACTTGCTTATATGATTTACTCACTTTGCCACTGAGTCATTTGTCATTTACTTAAATGTTTAGAGCTCTGTGTCCATTTTGATATTAACTCTGTGTATGTCCTCTAAAATGTAAATATTTTCTCCAAAATACTTTCATCTATTGATGTTGTGGTATCTTTTTTTTAAATCCTTAAGATGTTTTGAAATTGTAAAATAGATCAATTTGTGATTTTATTTACTAGTTAAGAGGATTCTAGAATATAGATAGTCACCTCTTTTATTAACTGGGGAGTAAGTATAAATCTTGCTTTAGTTTTTCATTAAACCTTAATCCATTAAAAATTTTTATTTGAAGAATCTTCTATTGGTACAATTGTACTAGTTTCCAGATGGAAAGCTGCTTGTAGCAACCCATTTATTTAATAATATTCCCCTTTCCCCAAATGTCTTTAATTACTTGTCTCTCCATTAATCTGCAATATTGCTGAGCCTAGGGAGCATGCTTTAATCAGCCTTGTATACTATAATTTCTGAAAGTAGTGGGACATAAGAAATTATAATATTTATTTGTTGAATGAATAAAAAGATTAGGTTAGAGTTTCAGGAAGTCACTAGTCATAATTATATTTATAGCTAATTTTCTCCTGAACTCTGATATAAGGACAAAAGGACATATGGAACATAGGATCAATGTGACTGAGTTTGTCCTCTTGGGGCTCACTCAGAGCCTCCAAGGTCAGAAAATATTATTTGTTGTGTTCTTGCTCATCTACATGGTGACAATGGTGGGCAACCTCCTCATTGTGGTGACCGTGGTGGTCAGTCCAACCCTGGATGCTCCTATGTATTTCTTTCTTGGTTACTTATCATTTATGGATGCTGTGTATTCTACTACAGTCACTCCAAATATGATTATAGACTTACTCTATGAGAAGAAAACCATTTCCTTCCAAGCTTGCATGTCCCAGCTCTTTATAGGACACTTGTTTGGTGGTGCAGAGATTTTACTTCTGGTGGTCATGGCCTATGACCGCTATGTGGCCATCTGCAAACCCTTGCATTATTTGACCATCATGAATCAACGGGTGTGTGTTTTGTTGCTGCTGTTGGCCTGGGTTGGAGGTTTTTTGCATGCTGTTGTTCAACTTCTCTTTGTTTACAACCTTCCCTTCTGTGGTCCCAATGTCATTGACCACTTCATCTGTGACATGTACCCATTATTAAAACTTGCCTGCACTGACACTTACGTTATTGGCCTCACTGTGGTTGCCAATGATGGGGCAATCTGTGTGGTCATCTTTACGGTCTTGCTCATCTCCTATGGGGTCATTCTGCACTCTCTGAAGAACCTTAGTCAGGAAGGGAGGCGCAAAGCCTTATCCACCTGTGGCTCCCACATTACAGTGGTGGTCCTCTTCTTTGTCCCCTGCATCTTCATGTATGTGAGACCTCCTTCTACATTACCCATTGATAAATCCTTGACTGTATTTTACACAGTTATCACACCTATGTTGAACCCCCTAATCTATACTCTGAGAAATGGAGAGATGAAAAATGCCATGAAGAAGCTCTGGACCAGAAGAAGAAAATGAGGCAGAAGAGAAATATATCACCTTTTTATTTTCAATGAAGAGTTTGCTCCATCCAGGAAAGGATTATTTATTTGTAGTAAGTTCCTCCTCAGGTTTAAAGTTGTGCATGATGAAAAACATTTAAGATGTAAGTACTTCCAATGGTCAAAACATATTTCTAAGATTTTCATAATTTCTTAGGAAAGTCGATGTATAGCTTTTGCATATAAAATGTCTCTATTGAAACTATAGGTTTAAGTTCTATGTGATCAGTTATGCTGTAGTTAACATTATAAATTTATTTTTGTTAGTGGACATTTTTTGCTTTTCGCTCTTACATAATTGTTCACTTTCAGAATTCATAGTGCTCTATATATTTCAGAGAAAGAAATTCAGAAATGGGACATAAATCCTTGGTCCACTCCTCCCATACAAAAACAACTCATATTAAGACTTGAAGTATAGATCTTATTTTTGTATCTGCAAGACATTTAAGTATATAATTTTGTTCATGTTGCTTAGCACGTTAAGGTTGAGGAGGAATGCTGCTTCCTAGGTAGAATATTAATCATAAGGAAGCTAATTGTAGAAAAAAAATCTGAACAAAAGGGATAGATATAATAAGTAAGTTTTACTCATTTTTCTGAGTGGGGGATCCTATTATCTCCTAAAGTGGAATGACTTTGTTTAGTGTTATATTTCATAGAAATGATTCATTAAATTTCCTACATAGTTTAGTATATCTGATAATTCTCTGCCATTTTTTCAGTGCCCCCACATCTTTTTTTGCTTACAGTGTTTAGTAGCCTCCTACAGGGACCCAGGCCTTACCTTTCATATATAGAATTATCATAGTACATAATCCATGAGGTTTAAATATGCAACACAGAACCTGACACCAGATATTTGAGTGATATCATTGGTAAGAAAGGTGCTGACAAGGGATGCCTGGGTGGCTCAGTTGGTTAAGCGTCCGACACTTGGTTTTGGCTCAGGTCATGATCTCAGGGTTTGTGAGTTCAAGCCCCACATCAGGCTCTGTTCTGACAGCAGGGAGCTTGCTTGGGAACTCTTTCTCCCTCTTTCTCTGCCCCTCCCTTACTCTCTGTCTCTCAAAAATAAATAAACACAAAAAATAAAAAGAAAAGAAAAGTGCTGACGATATGGCATGCCATTCTGACCTCTGCTCTTAATGGAATGCAGATTATTAGGTAATAAAGAAGCCATAATATATATTGATTTATTTAACAGAGACCTCTTTCATAAGCCTCCCTCTCTCAATTAGGCTTGAAAGAAAATATTATCTGTCCCTACTACAGTAGGAATCATGTGGTCAAAGAAACTCATGGTTCTGCCTCTTTTACTTAGTCTGGATCCATGAGGCGCCCAGGCTATGGGGACATGGAACCTTTTCCCTGGTAAATTACAGTGTATGAGAAACTTTATGTCCGCATTTTCATCCCTATTATTATTACATGAAGACTTGTTATGTCGTCGCAAATCTTCCCAAACATAACACTATTCTTTAAATAAGATTAAACATTTGATTTTATCAGAATTTGTATAATTAAGTCATCAACTTTTGGATGTTGCTATGCACTGAATATTAGTGTTTCCCTCGAAATTCATGAGTTACGTCCTCTATGATATGTGGTGTTTGGAGGTGGGGCCTTTGAGAGGTGATTACGTCATGAGAGGAGAGCTCTCATGAATGAGGTTAGTGTCTCTGTAAAAACAGACCTGATAGAACTCACTTGCCCCTTCTGCCATGTAAGGGCACAGCAAAAAGAGCCTAGTCTTGAATTCTTGATCTATTGGAGTAAGAATTTGAGTCTTTTCTTCATTAAACATAAATATATATATATATTTTCTTCTACAAATATTTAGTATTCTTTGATATTGTTACAAATATGTTGTTTTGCTGTAACTATGGGTGTTTTTATATACACACATTATATTGTATTATTCTTTTACTTTTTGATTTCTTCTATTGCATCACTCTTGGAAAATTTCATTTATATTCAGTGAATTTATACATTTTAGCATTAAAAAATAACTCTCAGAAAAGTTTCCTTTTATATTACTGCTTTTATTTTAATCCATTAATTTTTTTAAAGTAGGCTCCACACTGGGTGTGCGGCTTGAACTCAAGACCTTGAGATTAAGACCTGAGCTGAGATCAAGGGTTGGACACTCAACCAACTGAGCCATCCTGGGGCTCCAAAAAGCTTTCTTTTAAAATTATCTAGAATTTGCTTTTGTTTGCGATGAAGACATGTATAATCCTGTTTTCCTTAAACAGGATAAATAATCTGCCAGTGTTATTAATTTTAGTAATTGAAAATTTTCCATTTAATATGTCAAATTTTACACAACTAGTAGGTTTGATTTGGGGGCCATTTCACCTCCTCTTCTGTTGCTGACTCCTCCGCCTCCTCCTTCTTTACCTTTGGTGTCATTCTTTACCACTAACATTCTATATCAGTAGTCAAGGATTTTCACTTGTTTTTATACCTCATAGGGATAATCGCTCTTAAATACTCACCCCTTTCAAGTTTCTTGCCATTTATAAACATTTATTTTTCCTGATAAGCTTCAGGCTTATTTTGTTTAGTTTGAAAACTTCTCTTAAAATATTTAGAATTTCATGACCCTCCACATTGATTTTGAGGAAAACGGCATGTTTTAATATCTTCTTTTACCATCCAGAAAGAGACATGTATTATGAAGGCTTGTTCAATGTCTCGATAAAAATTTGTAATCATCTTCATAGAGTGTACAGGCATCTTGCCTTTCGGTTTTCTTATTTTAAAAGTGGCTTGCCTTATTTACCTTTGATTCACATTTTCAAAGAGCTGATTGGAAAGAGCTTAGTGTCTTTTGCTGGCATGAATTACAGCACAGTCCTCAAAGGCATTGGTGTATGTTTGTATGCAATGTTGATAGGCCTACATTTGACAATACACAAGTATATATTCAACCACAGAGATCTGTATCTGACCTCATGTAGGTACATATTCAATGATATGTAGGTCGTATCCAGCTTCATATATGTGTCTGTATGTGAACACACAGAGGTCTGTATCTGACAGCACATGGATCAGTATCTGACTACACATACGAATGCATATGTGTATATATATGCATTTGATCTGATCACACACAGGACTGTATCTGTCTACACACAGAGCTATATCTTGCCATACACAGGTCTGAATCTGAGCACATATGAATTTTGGCAGGACTTGACTGAACAATTCTTCTGTTCCATGTGGCATGGACTGAGGTCCCTCTCTGGTATTCAGTAGGTTGCCTGGCTTTTAGGGAGTATTTAAGATGACTTTACTCATGTAAGTGGTGCCCTGGCAGTGATGGCTGGAAGACCAGGCTCCTCTGGCCCCTTTTTCTTCTCCATATAGCCTGTCGCTCCAGTGAGTTTGTCAGACTTGTAAAATGGCAGTTCAGGACTTCCGGAGGGAGGACACAGAAGGTCTTAAGCCAGTTAAGATCTCATCTCATCCTGACATCAGCTTGAAGTTCAGGATCTCAAGTTGTAAATCCAGACTGCATCTGACCAAATGAAAAGGCAACTTATGGAATGGGGGAAATATTTGCAAGTCTTATACCTCACAAGGGGTTAATATCCAAAATGTATGAAAGACTTTGCAACCAAATAGCAAAAAACAAAACAAAACAAAAACCTGGTTAAAAACTAGGCAATGGGCCTGAAAAGACATTTTCCAAAGAAGACATACAAATAGCCAATAGGAACATGGAAGGGTGCTCAACATTGGTAATCATCAGGGACATGCAAATCAAAACCACAATGAGGGGCATCTGGGTGGCTCAGTCAGTTAGTGGCTGAGTTTGGCTCAGGTCATGATCTCACAGCTCAAAGCCTCCTGAGTTCAAGCCCCCCATCAGTCTCGGTGCTGACAGCTCAAAGCCTGGAGCCTGCTTCCAATTTTGTGTCTCCCTCTCTCTCTCTGACCCTTCCCTGCAGGTGCTCTCTCTCTCTCTCTCTTTTTCTCTCTCTCTCAAAAATAAACATTAAAAATATTAAAAGCCACAATGAGATATTGCCTCATACTTGTTAGGATGGATGTTATCAAAGAGAAAAGAGATTACATGGCTCAGTCAGTTAAGTGTCTGACTCTTGATTTGGGCCCAGGTCACGATCTCATGGTTCGTGAGATTGAGCCCCAGATCGGGCTATGTGCTGTCAGGTCAGAGCCTTCTTGGGATTCTCTCTCCACCTCTCTCTCTGACCCTCCCCTACTTGTGTGCATGCTCTCTCTTTCTCTTGCTCTCTCTTTCAAAAGAAATAAATAAAAGCTTTAAAAAAAGAGGGAGTCCAGTTCGCTGTTGGGTATATAAATTGTTTTAGCACTCTAGAAATCTCTATGGAGATTCCTCAAAAAAGTGAAATAGAATTACTATACATTCCACATATTCCACTTCTGTGTGTATATCTAAGAATATGAAATCAGAATGCTGAGGAGATATCTGCATTCCCATGTTCACATCAGTATTATTCACCATAGCCAAGACATGGAAACAACCTAAGTGTCCATCGATTAATGAATGGAAACATAAATATATATATTTATATAAATATATAATACATATATAATATCAGATAATACATAATATATAATACATAATATATAATATCAGATATTATATAATACATATATGTTATATATATATATATATATATATATATATATATATATACACACAAGAGAATATTATTAGGTAAAACAAAGAAGAAAATCCTGCCAATTGCAACACCATGAGAGGCTTTGAAGGCATTAAGCTAGGCAGAATTAGTCAGACAGAGAAAGACAAATACTGTATGATCTCATTTATATGTGGAATTAAAAACCTAGATTATAGAAGCGAGAGAATGGTGCTTGCCGGGGCCTGGAGGGTGGGGCAAATAGGGAGATGTTAGTCAAAGGGCACAAAATTTTCTAGTTATAAGATGAATAAGTTCTGGGGAGCTAATGTATAGCAGGGTACAGTAGTTAACAATAATGTATTATATAGACATAGTAGCTGAGTGAATCTTAAATAGTTTCATCCCACACCGAAATTCTAATTATGTGAGGTGACATATGTGTTAGCTACTCTTATTATGGTAATCATTTTGCTTGTAAGCCAGCAATTCTGGCCGAGGTTGGCTGGATATTTCTTCTGCTTCATGGGGCATGGACTGAAGTCAGTCTGTGTTATTCATCTGATAGCTGAGGGGTCTGCAGGATCCAGGGAAGCTTCATTCCTGTTCAGAGTGGCTTTGAAATGGCGACTGGAAGGAACCCAACAGGTCCCTTCCCCTATTCAGTTAGATGCAGGACCACAAGCAGGACAATCAGACTTTTTACATGGTGCTCAGGGACCTCAGTGGTAGAAAGCAGAAGGAGTCAGGTCAGTTAAGGGTTGTATCCAAAACCAGCCCAGTGTCATTTTCACCATCTTATACTGGTTAGAGCAGGCACACCCAGATTTGTGGTGGTGGAGAACTAGATGATGACACGTGGTGTGGAGGTCAATGCTTGGTGGCAAAGTCACACTGTGGAACAGCATGTAGGATGGAAGACATTGTCTCCTTTTTGGAAGATACAACCGTCCACATCCCTGAAAGGGCATGCTGGAGGTTTCACGTTATAGATCATTTTGGAGTGAATTGCGTCTTAACAATATTGAATTTTCTAGCTCCTGAACACAAGATATCTATTTGTTGGGGTGTTTTCAAAATTTTGCTTCATAAACATTTGGAATTTTTAGTGGGAGGATGTTGCTCATTTTTTCCTGAGTACTTTTCTTTTCCGATACTAATGTAAAAGGTGTTTAGCATTGTGTAAGTTTTCAGTTGTTATGGATACTAATAGAAATGCAATTGAATGTTTTATTTGGACCTTGTGTTCCTGAAAACTCACTAAATCCACTTATTATTTCTAGTAATCTCTGTAGATTCTTTAGGGTTTTCTATGACACAACCATGTTGTTTACAAGAAAGGGACAGTTCATTTCTTGGAGAGATATAGGAGTATTTAGCTTTTGTAATTCTATTTATTTTTGAGTCTTTTTCAGAAGGTTGTCTTTTTCCTTTATTTTACACATTTTATCTGAGGATTCAAATTTATAGAATAATTGGAACTTTTTAAACTCTGAAACATCAGTGCAATTTTATGTGCTTTTCAATTCCTGATATTGGTAATTTTCTCTTGATTTCACCTGCTATAATGTTATCAGTTGTAATATAAAATACCCAACTTCACAACTTTGGCTATTTTAGTTTACTCTCTGTATTCAATTTCATTCATTTTTATCTTTCTTCATTACATCTTTTTTTTTTTTTTTTTTTTTTTTACTTTGGCTTTAGATGTCTTTGTCTAGCTTCTTAAGATAAAAGCTTAGATGCTTTTTGAGATTTATATTTAACACAAGCATAAAGCTATACATACATTTTAGGTAAGCTATGAATACACTTAGGTAAGCAATTTTGTGTGGCTTAGCATGTAAGAAAGATCTTCAGTTATTTATTTGTATATTTGTTTATACATACAGATATTTATTTGTATTTATATTTATATATATATATACACTATTTATTTTTATATATTTTAAAGAATTTATTTATTTAAATTCAAGTTAGTTAACATACAGTGTATGTTCGATACAGTATGTTACTCCTTGGCTTCAGGAGTAGAATCTAGTGATTCATCACTTACATATAACATGCCGCACTCACCCTAAAAAGTGCCCTCCTTAATGGCCATCACCCATGGAGCCCTACCCTCACCCATATCCCCTCCGACAACCCTCAGTTTGTTCTTTGTATTTAAGAGTCTTTTAGGGTTTGCTCTCCTCTCTGTTTTTATCTTATTTTTCCTTCCCTTCACCTATGTTCATCTGTTTTGTTTCTTAAATTCTACATATGAGTGATATCATGATGTTTGTCTTTCTCTAACTAAACTATTTTGCTTAGCATAATATACTCTAGTTCCATCCACATTGTTGCAAATGGTAAGATGTTATTCTTTTTGTTCACCAATATTCCTTTATATATATATATATATATATTCCATTATATAATATATATAATTATAATATACTATAATTCCATTCTATATGTATATATATAAAATCACATCATATCATATCTTCTTTATCCATTCATCAGTTGATGGATATTTGGGCTCTGCCATACTTTGGCTATTATTTTGGGGGGGGGTCTTCATTTTTCTTTTAATTTTATTTTTAATTTTTTTTAAATTTACATAAAAATTAACATACAGTGCAACAATGATTTCAGGAGTAGATTCCTTAGTGCCTCTTACCCATTTAGCCCATCTCCCCTCCCACAACCCCTCCAATAACCCTCAGTTTGTTCTCCATATTTATGAGTCTCTTATGTTTTGTCCCCCTCCCTGTTTTATATTATTTTGTTTCCCTTCCCTTATATTCATCTGTGTTGTCTCTTAAAGTCCTCATATGTGTGAAGTCATATGATATTTGTATTTCTCTGACTGACTAATTTCACTTAGCATAATACCCTCCAGTTCCATCCACTTAGTTGCAAATGGCAAGATTTCATGCTTTTTGATTGCCGAGGAATACTCCGGGGTATGTATATACACCATATCTTCTTTATCCATTCATCCATTGATGCACATTTGGGCTCTTTCCATACTTTGGCTATTGTTGATGGTGCTGCTATAAACATTGGGGTGCATGTGTCCCTTCAAAACAGCACACCTGTATCTCGTGGATAAATGCCTAGTAGTGCAATTGCTGGGTCATAGGGTAGTTCTATTTTTAGTTTCTTGAGGAACCTCCATACTGTTTTCCACAGTAGCTGCACCAGTCTGCATTCCCACCAACAACGCAAAAGAGATCCTCTTTCTCCACATCCTCGCCAACATCTGTTGTGGCCTGAGTTGTTCATGTTAGCCATTCTGACAAGTGTAAGGTGGTATCTCATTGTGGTTTTGCTTTGTATTTCCCTGATGATGAGTGATGTGGAGCAACTTTTCATGTGTCTGTTGGCTACCTGGATGTCTTCTTTGGAAAAGTGTCTTTTCACGTCTTCTGCCCATTTCTTCACTGGTATATATATTCATCTTTTCTCCCCTCAGAGAGTCCCCTTAAAATTTCTTGCAGGGATGGTTTAGTGGTCACAAACTCCTTTAGTTTTTGTTTGTCTGGGAAACTTTTTATCTCCTATTTTGTTTTTTTTTTTAATTTTTTTTTAACATTTATTTATTTTTGAGACAGAGAGAGACAGAGCATGAACGGGGGAGGGTCAGAGAGAGGGAGACACAGAATCTGAAACAGGCTCCAGGCTCTGAGCTGTCAGCACAGAGCCCGACGCGGGGCTCGAACCCACGGACCATGAGATCATGACCTGAGCCGAAGTCGGCCGCTTAACTGACTGAGCCACCCAGACGCCCCTATCTGTCCTTTTTTGAATGACATCTTTGCTGGATAAAGAATTCTTGACTGCATATTTTTCTGATTCAACACATTGAACATATCCTGCCACTCCTTTCTGGACTGCCAAGTTTCTGTGGATAGATCTGCTGCAAACTTGATCTGTCTTCCCTTGTAGGTTAGCGACTTTTTTTCCCTTGCTGCTTTCATGATTCTCTTTTTGCTTGAGTATTTTGTGAATTTGACTATGACATGCCTTGTTGATGGTCGGTTTTTGTTGAATCTAATGGGGGTCCTCTGTGCTTCCTGGATTTTGATGTCTGTGTCTTTCCCCAGGTTAGGAAATTTTTCTGCTATGATTTGATCACATAACCCTTCTACCCCTATTTCTCTCTCTTCCTCTTCTGGGACCCCTATGATTCTGATGTTGTTCCTTTTTAATGAGTCACTGATTTCTCTAATTCTTAAATCATGCTCTTTTGCCTTAATCTCCTCTTTTTTTCTACATCATTATTCTCTATAAGTTTGTCCTCTATCACTGATTCTCTGTTCTGTCTCATCCATCCTTGCTGCCGTGGCATCCATCTGTAATTGCAGCTCAGTTATAGCATTTTTAATTTCATTCTATTTTTTACTTCTTTTATCTCTGAAGAAAGGGATTCTAATCTATTTTCGACTCCAGCTAGTATTCTTATTATCGTGATTCTAAATTATGGTTCAGACATCTTGCTTGTATCTGTGTTGGCTAAATCCCTGGCTGTCATTTCTTCATGCTCTTTCCTTTGGGGTGAATTCCTTCATTTTGTCATTTTTGGGAGGAAAAGAATTAATGAGGTAGAAAAATTAAAATTAAAAAATATTAAAATTAAAAATTACAAACACACACACACACACACACACACACAAGTCAAATAAATGATGCTAGATCCTAGGTGTGTTTTGGTCTGGGTGTTGAAAGTGGTTTGACAGATTAGAGAAAAAAAGGGGAAAAAAAGGAATTTGAGAATTTGAAAAAATGAATACATTGAAGTAGACTAAAATGAAATGATGGGAGTAAGATAGAATTTGAAAAATTTACACAAAAGTAAAGACTATAGTAGAAAAAAATTGAAGAAAATATTTTTAATAAAAATTGAAAATAAAAATGCATTTTTTCTCTTTCTGTATTCAAGAAAAAGAAAAGTGAAAAAGAGAAAAAAAAAAGAAAGAATTGAATAGATGGACCTGCTAACAGATTGAAATAGGACTGAAATTATTTCGTTTTCCCCTAGAAGTCAGACTGTGAAGCACTTTATAGTCCATGAACTAAGTAGGCGGTGAGACTTGTGTTCTTGAAGAGCAAGGTTGGCCCAGTTGGGCGTGGCTTAGTGTAATGGCTCTGTTCTTCACTAGATGGTGCTTCTAGCCTACTGGGGTGGAGTGTTGTTGCGCTCATACGGTGTGTATGCATATGTGCGGGAGCAGTGAAAATGGCATCACCCAGCTACCCAGTCACTAGTATCAGAACTCTGTTCTCCCCTATCAGCAATTGCACACCCGTCCTCTGTCTTAAGCTTTTGTCCACTCCCCACTTTTTCACTGTCCGTGACCAAGCCCCAGGCAGTACCTCTCTCCCAAGTTTTGTCTCAGATGCGGCTGTTTTCCCCGGCCCCTTACTTTTGAAAGACTGCAGCTTTGACCCGTTCCACTCCTCTGTGGGAGGGTCTCACCGAGCAATGGCCAAATGTCAGCTGCACCCAGGAACACTTGCTGGGCCCTGTTGCTGCCAGTGCCCTGAGACTGCGGCCAGGTGCCAGCCTGCCCCAGAAAAAGGTTATGAGATAGTGTAGCAGCAGCATTTCAAGGATTATGGAAAATCACAACATACATCTGGCACCAGGCTTCACCCTTAACAACCTTGTTCCAGCACCAGTGAGTGTGGCTGCCTTCTGGGGTCTGCTGGGACCAGGTGGCTTCAACAGTCTCTACCAAATGTCCTTCCAGCAGTGAACCGCTTTTCCCCGTGTGGCCCAAGAACCTCCCGGACCCCACTCTGTTCCTGGGGATTCACCCTTCCCACCAGAGCACCGCCAGGTATTGAGCTGCAGAGTGGTAGACTTTGTGCTCCCCTTGCTTACAGCCTTAATGGAATTTAAACCCTCTCCTTTCTCCCTTCTCCCTTTTTAGTTTAGTCACTGCAGCTGTTTCCAATTTTCCACTTTCTCTCCACCTGCTTTTGGGGAGGGGTGCTTTTCCCATATTCTATCCCCACCCCAATTCTATCCACTCTGTGCCCACAAAAGCACCTCCCTGCCCACTGCAGCTTCTCACTCCCCAAGTTCACCTCTCTGCACTGCGTACCTGGTGAGTTCTCTGGTTCCGGTTGTGAAGATTGTTGTGTTAATCCTCCAATCAGTTTTCTAGGTGTGCAGGATGGTTTAGTGTTGGTCTGGCTGTATTTCATGGACGTGACACACACAAAAAACTTCCACGCTGTTCTGTCATATTCATTTTGGCTATTATTGATAGCGCTGTTATAAACAGTGGAATGCATGTGCCCATTCAATTCAGCATTTTTGTATCCTTTGGATAAATACCTAGTAGCGCAATTGCTGAGTTGTAGGATAGTTCTATTTTTAATTTTTTGAAGAACCTTCATACTGTTCTCCAGAGTGGCTGCAACAGTTAGCATTCCCACCAACAGTGCAAAAGGGCTCCCCTTTCTCTGCATCGTCTCCAACATCTGTTGTTGCCTGAGTTGTTATTTTTACTCATTCTGACAGTTCTGAGGTAGTATCTCAGTGTGGTTTTGATTCACTTTCTCTGATGATAAATGATATTGAGCATCTTTTCATTTGTCTCTTAGCCATCTGGATGTTTTCTTTGGAAAGGTGTCTATTCATGTCTTTTGCCCATTTTGTCACTGGATTATTTGTTTTTGCGGTGTTGAGTTTGAGAAGTTCTTTATGGATTTTGGATACTATTCTGACATGTCGTTTGCAAATATTGTCTCCCTTTCCATCAGTTGCCTTTTAGTTTTGTTGGTTAAAGACTCTTTATATATGATCCTTATGACCTAGAAAATGTAATATACAGTCACACACATGTGGAGATGAAGATGCTCAATGGGGCCCATCATAAGCCATGGGGAAATGAGTAAGTGTGGAAGCACCCAGATTTGATGTAGAAGCAGGTTCTTGCTAGAAAATAATTTGTTTCTTATAGAACCAGTTATTCAAATTAAGGGACTGAATTAATGAACTGAAAATCATTATGGTGTCAATTGACATAGATTCAGGCCTTGATCAACAGTATCTACTGCACCGCAGACTCTGGAACTATGATCACCTATCTTTTCAACAATTGTGATGTCAACCTCAGTAACTTCCCTCATCTCAAGGCCTCCTGCCTCTGAACCTCAGGGCCTCTAGAGCAGAGATTCTAACACCTAGAGGAAAGACCTCCTTTGCTGAGGATATGATTGGGTAAGTCAGCCTGAGACTGGTTCTCCTTTCACTTTGGCTTAAATATGACTTGCCTAACTTCAATGTTTTCCTATATGAAACTCACAATTTGTTACTTTTTTTAAAACATTTTTTAATGTTCAAATTAGATGTTTTCTGCATATTTGCCCATCTATCTGCTCCTCTTTGATCATTGTGAGGATCAAATCCATTTACCACTGGCTAGCATTTCTCCAGTAACAGTAATAAGCTTGGAAATTTTTATTAATTATAAAAATATGAAAAAAGAAAAAAAAGTCAGTAGAATAGAGGGTGCGGCTGACCGAAAGGTCTCACAGAGCATTGGACTGGAAAGGATTCAGAGATGGACTAGTTTGACCCCTTTGTTTTCCAATGAGCAACCTGAGACAAGCTTGTAATGACATTTAGAAGATGACTCAAACCCATGTCTTCTTACACTGAGCTTGAACTTTCCCCCTGAGTGTGCCGCTTTTTGCAACCAGGGCAACAAAGTTGTATTTTTGAGCACTCTCAGTACCTATAAAGCATTATAAACAAAACCATGTCTCATTGTCCCCTACCTCTCATTTCAGTGTCTGTTTCTCCTATCACTATCCTGCCAGAGTTAAAAGAAACAAAGCAAAACAGTTGCTAATGTAACAGTTTGTGAAAATTGCAAGTCTCTCTGGTTCAGTTCAAATGTATTTGCTGAAAATCTAGAGAGTTATTTGTGTTAAGATATTGTGGGGTGGGCAAACATTAAATGGAGAGAACTCCAACTCCTTACAAAGCTGATCGAGAATCATACCAAGTCATTGTAATAGGGAACAATGTGCTAGATAGTTTTGCAGTTATTTGATACAGTTAAATCTAGTCTTTACATCAGAGTCTAGTCTGAACATCTAATAGTGGAATGCCATAGTATTATTAAGTGAATTATTACACAAGAGAGGCTATTTTTGGTGCTGGATACATCACACCGTAAAGGTACTCACTGCAACTACGTACTATCACCTCAAAAGTCTGACTCTATGCCGATTTATGTAGCGTTTATTGCCACCAGCAGAAAGTAAGTTTCTGGAGAGCAGGAATCCTTTCCTCGTTTGTGACTGCTGACTTCTGTGCCAAGAACAGACATAGTTTAAATAAGGCTATAATAAATCTGTGTCGATAGCTGAGCTTTTGATTACTCCTCTCTGTAGACAATCCCCTAAGACTTAGAGATAGAACTTCTTTCTTGTAGGCCAACAAGATCATCTGAAGACAAATAGGACCATCAAGGGAAGGTGTAGCAGGCTTTTTGGAAGAACTCAATAGTTACCACTAACTGTTTATTGCGTACAAACTGCTGTAGAAAACACTTAATGATGAAGATGTGCTCTTAACAATAGACGTATTTATAGTCATGTTCACGATTCTATTACAGATTGCATTGTCCTGAGCTCTCATCCCTGAAACAGGCCATATAGAAAGAGGAAATGGGAAATAGTAACAATGTGACGGAATTTGTCCTCCTTGGCCTCACCCGGGATCCTGAAGGGCAAAAAGCATTATTTGTCATGATTTTACTGATCTACATTGTGACAATAATGAGCAACCTGCTCATTGTGGTGACTGTTTTTGACAGCTCCTCTCTGGGCTCCCCCATGTACTTCTTTCTTACCTATCTGTCACTCATGGATGTTGTTTATTCCACTGTCATCTCTCCCAAATTGATTATAGACTTAATCTGTGACAAAAAGACAATTTCCTTCCCAGCTTGCTTGGGGCAGCTCTTCCTAGAACACTTGTTTGGGGGTTCTGAGGTCTTCCTCCTGATCGTGATGGCCTATGATCGCTATGTGGCCATCTGTAGGCCACTGCATTACTTGACTATCATGAATCGACAGGTTTGCATTCTGCTGTTGGTGGTGGCCTGGGTTGGAGGTCTTATGCACTCTATGGTTCAACTTCTCTTTGTGTACAGCCTCCTGTTTTGTGGACCCCATGTCACTGACCATTTCATCTGTGACACGTGCCCATTATTGGAACTTACCTGCACCAACACCTACTCATAGTGGTTGTCAATGGTGGAGCCATCTGCATGGTCATCTTTATCCTTCTGCTCGTCTCATATGGAGTCATTCTAAATTATTTTAAAAGTCACAGACCAGAAGGGGAGCACAAAGTCCTGTCTGCCTGCAGCTCCTACACCACAGTGATTTTCTTCTTTTTGTTCCCCTTTCTCATGTATGTTAAGCCTGTTTCCAACATTCCCATTGATAAATCCATAACTCTGGTTTATATGGTTATCATTCCCATGTTAAATCCTTTAATATACACCTTGAGAAGTTCAGAGATGAAAAATGCTATGGAAAAATTTTGGTGTAAAAATTTAACTGAAGGTAGAATAAATGTGTCACTAACACTGAACACATTTATGATTAATTATTTTATTTATTGGAACATTTTTATGTAATTTTGAGAGAATGAGAGAGACAGAGCATGAGTGAAGAGGGCAGAGAGAGATGGAGACACATAATCTGAAGCAGGCTCCAGACTCTGAGCTGTCAGCACAGAGCCCAACTCAGGGCTTGAACTCACAAGTTGTGAGATCAAGTCCTGAGCCAAAATCAGACACTTAACCAACTAAGTCACCAAGGCACCCCTATGATTAATCCTAAAGCAACAAAAGGGTTGTAAATTCTGACAATGAATTTAGTCTATCAATGGATTCTCTAGTGATGTTTCTCTTTTGTTTACATAAAGTCATCAAAATGTAGAATAAATTGTCTTTTGAATTAAGACTCAATGCAATAGGGAAATTCTGGAGGTTGAATAAAAGGCACAGGTATTTGTACTATTACAAGCAAAAAGATAATTAATATCACTTTGTAGCCTTATTTTTCTTTGTTTATATTGAAGTGGGACTTAGAAACAAGTGTTTTAAAAATTTGAAAATATTTATATAGGCAGAGAGAGAGAGAGAATGAGTTGGGGAGGGGCATAGAGAGATAGAGGAAGAGAGAGAATCCCAAGGAGGTTCCATGCTCTCATAGCTAAGCCCCATGCTGGTCTCCAACTCAGGACCGTGAGACCATGACCCCAGCTGAAATCAAGATTCAGACGCTTAACTGACTGAGCAATACAGGTGCCCCAAGATTTTTAAAAATTTTAAATGTGAAAAACAAGCTACCTTTGAAAATTTACTTTCACCTAAAGTAATGAGAAAGTAATTTGTCTAATACTTAGAACAAATTACAGGGGCAAAAAAGTAGTTTAAAAATTTTAATGTTCATTATTCTATCAGCGCAGCAACTTTCTGTAGCTGCATTACACATCTTGTCCTTAAGATTTTTTCCATTCCTGAGGTCAATGCCTATGCTTTTGTAATTCAGGACATTTATATGGGAGATGTTATTGTGTTTGGTTGGATGCTTTCAGTAAGAAATGTTGTTAAATGGGATGTTGGATGTTTTCCCAAGTTGGGATGAACTTGTATGGGATGGTTGATGATGAAAACAGATACTGGTTCCTGATTTGAGCACAGAAAATCATACTAATCCCATAATAAACATATTTTTATGCTTTTCCTCATTAGCTGTTATGTACATTTTTTGCCATTCTTCAAAGAGCAGACAGAATGTCTTATTTTGTCTTTATGATACGGAAGATATGGGTAAAGAAATGTGTTATTTTGCATAACAGTGTGTCCCCCAATAGCTGTATTCAACTTAAGTACTTTGTACTGATAGACTTAATAATGATTTGCTTTGGTATAAACAAAATTTTGGTTTTCATTGTTATGTAAAAATCCCTCAACAACAGGTTTTTCTGTCTGTGGCCATCCTAGAACACTGAAAACTAGGAATAAAATGGAATTGCTTTCATTGTAATATGGAACATCATCTATGCTTTGAAAGCGTTTTCTTTTTTTAAAAATTTTTTAAGATTTATTTTTTAAATTTAAATCCAAGTTAGGTAACATATAGTGTAATAATAATTTCAGGAATTGAATTTAGTGATTCATCCCTTACATGTGACACCCAGTGCTCATCCCAACAAGTGTCCTCTTTATTGCCCTTCACTGCTTTAGCCTTTCACCCAACACCCTGTCAGCAACCCTCAGTTTGTTCTTTATATTTAAGTCTCTTATGGTTTGTCTCCATCTCTGGTTTTACATTATTTTTGCTTCCCTTCTAATTTGTTTATCTGTTTTGCATCTTAAAGTCTACATATGAGCGAAATCATATGATATATGTCTTCCTCTGACTGACTTATTTCACTTAGCATAATACACTCTAGTTCCATCCATGTTGTTGCAAATGGCAAGGTTTCATTTTTTTGATCACTGAGTAATATTCATGTGTGTGTGTGTATGTATATATACACATATACACACATATACACACACACACACACACACACACATATATATATACACACATACACACACATACCACATGGTATATATGATATATATATATATATATATATATATATATATATATACACACATATATATGTATATCATACATATATATGTATATACCATATATATGTGTGTGTATATATATATATACACATGTGTGTTGTGTGTGTGTATATATATATATACACACACACACATGTGTGTATATATATATATATATATATATATATATATATATATCCTTGTGTATAAACACACACACACACACACACACACACACACACACACACACCCCGTATATACCACATATATACCATATATAGAAGATATATACCATATCTTCTTTATCCATTCATCAATTGATTGGGTATTTGGGCTCTTTCCATAATTTGGCTATTGTTGATAGTGCTGCTCGAAACAGTGGGATGCATGTGCCCATTTGAATTAGCACTCCTGTGTCTTCTGGGTAAATACCTACTAGTCAATTGCTGAGTCCTAGGGTATTTCTATTTTTAATTTATTAAGGTACCTCCATATTTTTTTCCAGAGTGGCTACACCAGTTTCCATTCCCACCATCAGTGCAAAAGGGTTCTTCTTTCTTCGCATCCTTGGCAACATCTGTTGTTGCCTCAGTTGTTAATTTTACCCATTCTGACAGGTGTGAGGTAGTATCTCATTGTGGTTTTGATTTGTATTTCTCTGGTGATGAGTTGAGTGATGTTGAGCATTTTTCATGTGTCTTATAGCCATCTGGATATCTTCTTTGGAAAAGCATCTATTCATGTCTTCTGCCCATTTATTCACTGGATTGTTTGTTTTTCCAGTGTTGACTTTCATAAGTTCTTTATAGATTTTGGATACTAACCTTTTATATGATGTGTCAGTTGTAAATATCTTCTCCAATTCTGTCAGTTGCCTTTTAGTTTTGTTGATTGTTCTCTTTGCTGTGCAGAAGCTTTTTATCTTGATGAGGTCCCAATAGTTCATTTTTGCTTTTGTTTCCCTTACCCCCAGAGACATGTCATTAAGTTGTTGCTGCAGCTGAGGTCAGAGAGATCGATGCCTTTTTTTTCTTCTAGGCTTTGGATGGCTTCCTGTCTTATTATCAGTGTTTCACCAATTTTGAGTTTATTTTTGTGTATGACATAAGAAAGTGGTCCAGGTTCATTCTTCTGCATGTCGCTGTCCAGTTTTGCCCACACCATTTGCTGAAGGGACTGTTTTTTTTTTCCATTGGATATTCTTCCCTGCTTTGTCAAAGATTAGTTGGCCATACATTTGTGGGTCCATTTCTGGGTTCTCTATTCTGTTCCATTGATCTAAGTGTGTGTTTTTGTGCCAGTATCATACTGTCTTGATGATTATGGCTTTGTAGTACAGGCTAAAGTCTGGGATTGCGATGCCTCCAGCTTTGGTTTTCTTTTTCAGGATTTCATTGGCTATTTGGGGTCTTTTCTGGTTTCATAAAATTTTAGGATTATTTGTTCTAGCTGTTGAACAATCCTGGTGTTATTTTGAAAGGGATTGCATTGAATATGTAGTTTGTTTTGGATAATATCGACATTAAACAGTATTTGTTCTTCCAATCAAAGAGCATGGAATATTTTTCCTTTGTGTGTGTGTGTGTGTGTGTGCGTGTGCATGTGCATGTGTCTTCTTCAATGTCTTTCATTAGCTTTCTATAGTTTTCAGTGTATCGATTTTTCACCTCTTTGGTTAGGTTTATTCCTAGGTATTTTGTGGGGTTTGGTGCAATCACAAATGGGATCAGTTCCTTGATTTCTCTTTCTGTTGCTTCGTATTGAAGAAATGATGCAACCGATTTCTGGACATTGATTTTATATCCTGCAACTTTGCTGAATTCCTGTGTCAGTTCTAGCAGTTTCTTGGTGAAATCTTTTTTGGGATTTCCACATATAATATCATGTCATCTGCAAAGAGTGAAAGTTTGACTTCCTCCTTGCTGATTTAGGTACATTTTAGTTCTTTGTGGGGTCTGATTGCTGAGGCTAGGACATCCAACGTTATGTTAAATAGCAGGGGTGAGAGTGGAAATCCTTGTTCTGTTCCTGACCTTAGGGGAAAATCTCTCAGTTTTTCCCCATTGAGGATATTTGCAGTGGTCTTTCCTATATGGCTTTTATGATCTTGAGGTATGATCCTTGTATCTTTACTTTCTTGAGGGTTTTTATCAAGAGATGCTGAATTTTGTCAAATGTTTTTTCGGCATCTGTTGAGAGAATCATGTGGCTCTTATTCTTTCTTTTATTAATGTGATGTATCTCATTGATTTGTGGATATTGAACCAGCCTGGCATCCCAGGAATAAATCCCACTTGATCCTGGTGAATAATTCTTTGACTGTATTGTTGGATTCGGTTTGCTAGTATCTTGTTGAGAAGTTTTGCATCCATGTTCATCAGAGAAATCGGTCTGTAGTTCTCCTTTTTAGTGGGGTCTTTGTCTGGTTTTGGAATCAAGGTAATGCTGACCTTGTAGAATGAGTTTGGAAGTTTTCCTACCGTTTCTATATTTTGAAATAGATATTCAAAAGAATAGGTTTTAAGAGTTCTTTAAATGTTTGGTAGAATTCCCCTGGGGAGCCATCCATCCCTGGCCTCTGGTTTGTTGGGAGATTTTTGATAACTGATTCAATTTCTTTACTGGTTATGGGTGTGTTGAAATTTTCTATTTCTTCCTGTTTCAGTTTTGGTAGTTTATATGTTTCTAGGAATGTATCCATTTCTTTCAGATTTCCCATGTTTTGGTGGTACATAATTTCTCTTAATATTCACCTATTACTTTTTGTGTTTCTGAAGTGTTGGTTGTGATCTCTCCTCTTTAATTCATGATTTTATTTATGTGTCCTTTCCTTTTCTTTTTGATCAATGTGGCTAGGGTTTTATCAATTTTGTTATTCTCTCAAAGAATGAGCTCCTGGTTTCATTGATCTGTTCTACTGGTTTTTTTTTCTTTATGTTGTTTGTTTTGTTGTGTTTTGTTTTATTTCGATATCACCGATTTCTGCTCTATTCTTTCTTATTCTGTCTTCTGCTTGTTTGGGGCTTTATTTGCTGTTCTTTGTACAGCTCTTTTAGGTGTAAGGTTAGGTTGTGTTATTGAGATCTTTCTTCCTTTTTTTAAGAAGGCCTGGAGTAATATATATTTCCCTCTTGAGACCACCTTTGCTGCACCCCAGAGATTTTAGGCTGTCGTGCTTTCATTTTCATTGGATTCCATGGAATTTTTAATTTCTTCTTTAGTGTCTTGGCCAACCCATTCATTCTTCTTTTTCTAAATGTTTTTTAAATTTTTTAACATTTATTCATTTTTTGAAAGACAGAGTTAGACAAAGTGTGAGTGGGGGAGGGGCAGAGAGAAAGGGAGACACAGAATCTGAAGCAGGCTCCAGGCTCTGAGCTGTCAGTCCAGAGCCTGACGTGGGGCTCGAACTCACAAACCATGAGATCATGACCCGAGCTGAGGTCGGACGCTTAATCGACTAGCCACCCAGGTGCCTCCCCATTCATTCTTTAGTATGATGTTCTTTAATCTCCAAGTATTCGTGGTCTTTCCAATTTTTTCTCCTGGTTGTTTTTGAGTTTCATAGTATGGTCTGAAAATATGCAACATATGATCTCAATCGTTTTGTACTTCTTGAGGGCTAACTTTTGACCCAGTATATAATCTATTCTGGAGAATGTTCCATGTACACTTGAGAAGAATGTGTATTCTGATTTAGAATGAAATATTCTGAATATATCTGTTAAGTCAATGTGGTCCAGTGTGTCATTGAAAGCCATTGTTTCCTTGTTGGTTTTCTGCTTAGATGATGAGCAATGTCCATTGCTCTAAATTGGATGCTTGGAGTGTCCTACTATTATGGTATTATTATCAGTGAGTTTATGTTTGTGATTAATTTATACACATATTTTTTGGGTTCTACATTGGGGGTGTAAATATTTACAATTGTTAGAGTTTCTTGGTGGATAGACCTCTTAACTACAATGAAGTCTCTTGTTAATCTCTTGTTACAATCTTTATTTTCAAATCTAGTTGGTCTGTTGTAAGTATGACTACACCAGCTGTATTTTGATGACCATTAGCATGATAGATGATTCTCCATCCCCTTACCTTTCATCTGTAGGTGGCTTTAGGTTTAAAATGAGTCTGTTGTAAGCAGCATACAGATGGGTCTTATTTTCTTGTCCATTTTGATACCCTGTGTCTTTTAAATGCAGCATTTAGTCCATTGACGTTTGGAGTGAGTACAGAAATATATGAATTTAGCACCATTGTGTTTCCTGTTGAGTTGGTTTTTCTGGTGGTGTTCTCTGGTCCTTTCTAATCTTTTTTGCTTTTGGTCTTTTTTTTGTTTTGTTGTGCCCTTTCTCTACTCAAAGTGACCCCCTTATCCTTTCTTGCAGGGCTGGTTTAGTGGTCACAAACTCCTTTAGTTTTTGTTTGTCTGGGAAACTCTTTATCTCTCCTATTTGAATGACAGCCTTGCTGGATAAAGAATTCTTGGCTGCATATTTTTCTGATTCAGCACGTTGAATATATCCTGCCACTCCTTTCTGGCCTGCCAAGTTTCTGTGGGTAGGTCTGCTGCAAACCTGATCTGTCTTCCCTTATAGGTTAAGGACTTGTTTTCCCTTGCTGCTTTCATGATTGTTTCCTTGCCTGAGTATTTTGTGAATTTGACTATGATATGCCTTAGTGATAGTCTTTTTTTGTTTTTTGTTTTTTTTTCATGTAATGGGAGTTCTTTGTACTTCTGGATTGAATCTCTGTCCTTCCCCAGATTAGTAAGTTTTCCACTGTAATTTGCTCCCATTTACCTTCTGCCCCCTTTTCTCTCTCACTTCACCTTCTGGTACACTTATGATTTGGATGTTATTCATTTTTTAATAAGTCACTGAGTTCTTTAAGTCTTGTACCATGATCTTTGCCTTTGTTTCCTTCTTTTTTTTTCTGCTTCATTATTCTCCATATTTTTATCTTATAAATCACTGATTCGCTGCTCTGCTTCTTCCATTCTTGCCATTGTGGCATCCATTCAAGATTGTATCTCAGTTATAGCGTTTTGAATTTCATCCTGACTAGATTCTATTTTTTTATGTCTGCAGAGAGGGATTTCTATGCTTTTTTCAACCCCAAGTAGTATACTTATTATCATGATTCTAAATTCCGGTTCAGAAATACTTTTTATATCTGTAATGATTAAGCTCCTGGCTGTGATTTCTTCCTGTGCTTTGTTTTGGGGTACATTCTTTCATTTTGTTATTTTGGAGGGAGAGAAAAATTAATAAACTAAAAATTAAAATTAAAAAATTAGAAACAAAACAAAATTCAAATAAGGAAAGCTAGATCCTAGGTGTGTTTTTGTTTCCTTGTTGAAGGCAGGTTGATAGAACAGAGAAAAACAGGGAAAGAGAAGAAAAAAAAGTAAGAAAAAATTTAAAATTAAAAAATTGTATCATAAAATATTAAAAAAGAAATTAAAAAATGGAATAAACAATTTTAAAAAATAAAAAATAAAAAACCTTTTTTCTATCTCCATCCACAAATGAAGAAAAGATAGAAAAAAAGAAACCAGTTTAAGCAAAAACAGAAGCAAAGAGAATGAGTAAATGAAGTAGCAAACAGAATAAAACTGTTATGAAGTTACATCCAGTTTTCCCTTGAACTGAAATTATGAAGCTTTCTATAGTTTGTACACTAAACAGGTGGTGTCCTTGTGCTGATTCTAGGAGATGTGCTTGGAGGGCACAGTTGGGTGGGGCTTGGTGTGATGTCTCCATTCTCCACTAGGTGGCGCTGCTTAGCTTACCAGTGTAGATAAGTGTGACATTTTTTTGCACGTGCGTGTATGCACCTACATGGGAGAGGTAGAAATGGCTTCACCAAACTCCCTAGTTTCTGGCACAGGAACTTCGTGCTCTCACTGGCCTCTAATCAAGCACCCCTCATTTGTCTCACTCTGTCCACTCCCTGCCTCTACAATGTCATCGTCCAAGCTGTCTGCCTGCCAGGTGGTACCTCCCTGCAGAGTTTTATCACTGTCTGGCGACTCTGTCCAAATATCAGCAAACATGGCTGCACTCCAGGGTCTGCTGGGACCTTTGCCTATGGGGAGCCTGTATGGCCTTTACAAAAAGCATTCCAACTACTCCAAGCAAGGGAGTTTCATGTTCCTTGCCTTTATTATTAAAACAATTTTAAGTATTGCATAGTTTCCTGAATCTTACTTTTTTAAATTAAGTTTTTAATTTTAATTCCAGTATGGTTAAAGGACATTGTTATATTAGTTTCAGGTGTTCAAGATACTGATTCAATGTTTCTATACATTACTCAGTGGTCATCATGAGAAGAGTACTCTTTAATCCCCATTACCTGTTTCACCTATCTTCCTGCCCATCTCTGGTAAACACCAGTTTGTTCCTATAGTTAAGAGTCTGTTTCTTGGTTCTGCTCACTCTCTTTTTCCTTTGCTCATTTATTTTGTTTCTTAAATTCCACATATGAGTGAAATCATATGGTATTTCTCTTTCTCTGACTGAGTTACTTTACTTAGTATTATACTCTCTAGATCCATCTATATTATTGCAAATGGCAAGATTTCTTTCTTTTTATGGCTGATTAATATTGCATCATGCATATGTACACACACACACACACACACACACACACCTACACTACTTGTTTATCCGTTCATTTATTGATGGACACTTGGGCTGCTTCCACTATTTGGCTATTGTAAATAATGCTGCAATAAACATAGGAGTGCATGTATCCCTTTGAATTAGTGTTTCTGTATTTTGGGGTAAATACCCAGTAGTGTGATTCCTGGATTATAGGGTAGTCCTATTTTTAACATTTTGAGAAGAACCTTTTGTTTTCCATTGAGACTGCACCAGTTTGCATTCCCACCAACAATGCATGAGGCTACCATTTCACCACATCCTCGCCAACACTTTCTGTTTCTTGTGTTTCTGATTTTAGCCATTTTGACTGGTGTGAGGTGGTATCTTGTCGTGGTTTTGATTTGTGTTTCCTTGATGACGAGTGATGTTGAGCATCTTTTCATGTGTCTGCTAGCCATCTGGATGTTTCTTTGGAAAAATGTCGATGCATGTCTTTTCCCCATTTTGTAACTGGGTTATTTGTTTTTTGGGTGTAGAGTTTTAGAAGTTCTTTATGGATTTTGGATACTAACTGATATGTTATTTGCAAATATCTTCTCCCATTCTGTAGGTTGCCTTTTGGTTTTGTTGATTGTTTCCATGACTGTGCAGAAGCTTTTTATCTTGATAAAGTCCTAATAGTTCATGTTTGCTTTTGTTTCCCGTGCCTTCGGTGACATGACTAGTAGGAAGTTGTTGTGGCTGAGGTCAAACAGGTTGTTGACTCTGTTCCCACCTAGCATTTTGATGGTTTCCTGTCTCACATAGGTCTTTCATCCATTTTGAATTCAGTTTTGTGTGTGGTGTAAGAAGGTGGTCCAGGTTCATTCTTCTTGTTGCCTTCCAGTTTTTCCAACACCATTTTTTGAAGAGACTGTCCTTTTTCCATTGGCTATTCTTCCCTGCTTTGTCAAAGACTAGTTGACCATATAGTTGTGGGTCGATTTCTGGGTTTTCTACTCTGTTCCATTGATATATGTATCTATTTTTGTAGCAGTACCATACTGTCTTGATGACTACAGCTTTTTAGTATAGCTTTAATTCTGGAATTGTAATGTCTCCAGTTTTGTTTCACTTTTTCAAGATTTCTTTGGCTACTTAGGGTCTTTTGTGATTCCATACAAATTTTAGGATTGTCTGTTTTAGCTCTGTAAAACATGCTGGTGTTATTTTGATAGGGATTGCATTAAAGGTGTGGATTGCTTTGGGTAATATAGACATTTTAACACTGTTTGTTCTTCCAATCCATAACCATGGGATGCTTTTGCATTTTTTTCTGTCCTCTTCAATTTCTTTCATCAGTGTTCTATAGTTTTCAGAGTATAGATCTTTTATTTTTTAATGTTTATTTACTTTGAGATAGAGATAGAGAATAAGAGATGGAGATGGAGATGGAGATGGAGATGGAGATGGAGATGGAGATGGAGATGGAGATGGAGGGAGGGAGGGAGGGAGAGAGTGAGAGAGAGAGAGAGAGCGAGCACACAAATGCTGGGGAGGGGCAGAGAAAGGGAATCCCAAGCAGGATCTATGTTGTTAGTGCAGAGCCTGAGGGTGTACTTGATCCCACAAGCTGTTTGATCATGATCTAAGCCAAAATCAAGAGTCAGAGGCTTAGCCAATTGAGCCACCCCAGCACCCCCAGAGTATAGCACTTTCACCTCTTTACTTGGGTTTAGTCATAGGTATCGTATTATTTTTGGTCCACTTGTAAATGGGATTGATTCCTTGATTTCCTTTTCTGCTGCTCCACTATTGGTGTATATAAATGCAACACATTTCTGCATGTTGATTTTATATCCTGCGACTCTCCTGAATTCATGTATTAGTTCTCGTGATTTTTTGGTGCACTTTGGGTTTTCTGCATAGAAACCTTATGTAGAAAATAGTGTCATCTGCATGTTGTCTGCAAATGATGAAATTTTGACTTCTTCCTTGCTGATTGGATGTTTTTTGTTACTTTTTATGTCTTATTGTTGAGGCTAAGACTTCCAGTACTATCTTAAATACTAATGGAGAGAGTGGATATTGTTGGCTTATTCCTGACCATTGGGAAAAGACTGTCAGTGTTTCCCCACTGAGGATGATGATAGCTGTGAGTCTTTAGCATATGGCCTTTATGATGTTGAGGTGTGTTCCATCTATCCCTACTTTGTTAATGACTTTTATCAAGAATGGATGTTGTATTTTGCCAAATATTTTTCTGCATCTATTGACTAGATCATATGGTTCTTATCCTTCCCTTTATTGTCATGTTGATTGATTTGTGAATATTGAAACAACCCTGAATATGAGGAATACATCCTGTTTGATTTTGGGAAATAATTCCTTTAATGTACTCGTGTATTAAATTTGCTAGTATCTTGTTGAGAATTTTTGCATCCATGTTCATCAGGGATATTGACTTATAAGTCTCCCTTTTAGTGGGGTCTTTATCTGGTTTTGGAATCAAGATAATGCGGGCCTCAAAAATTTTTTTGGATATTTTCCTTATATTTATATTTGTTGGAACAGTTTGAGAAGGTATTAACTCTTCTTAAATATCCGGTGGAATTCTTCTGGGAAGCCATCTGGCCCAGGCATCTTTTTTTGGAGATTTTGATTGCTGAATCCATTTATTTGTTGGTTATAGGTCTTTTCACATTTTCTGTTTCTCTCTGTTTCGGTTTTGGTAGTTTGTGAGTTTTTCAGAGGATGTCCATTTCTTCCAGATTTCCCAGTTTCTTGGCACATAATTTTTCATAGTATTCTCTTCTAATTGTTTGTATTTCTGTGGTATTGATTGTGATCTCTCCTCTTTCATTCATGATTTTGTCTATTTGAGACCTTCCTCTTTTACTGTTAAGAAGTATGGCTAGGGGCTTATCAATTTTTTTAATTTCCTCTAAGAACCAGCTCTTAGCTTTGTTGATATGTTTTACTGTTTTGTCGTTGTTGTTTTTGCTATATCATTTGTTTCTAGTCTAATTATTATTTCCCTTCTTCTGCTAGCTTTAGGCTTTATTTGTTGTTCCTCTTCGATCTCCTTTAGGTGTAAGGTTATGTAGTATATTTGGAACCATTATTGCTTCTTAAGAGAGGCCTGAATTGTAATGTACATGCCTCTTAAGACTTCCCTGGCTGTGTCCCAAAATTTTGGACTGTCATATTTTCATCTGCATTTGTTTTCATGTATTTTTAATTTCTTCTTTAATTTCCTGGTTAACCATTCATTCGTTAGCAGGATGTTCTTTAACCACCATTGTCCTGAGGTCTTTCCATATATTTTCTTATGGCTGACCTCAAATTTTATAGCATCCTTTGCTCATTTTTAATCAATATGGTGTTTTGATGTGTATATTTTTGAGATGAAGAAATATGTTATGTATTCTGGATTCTAACACCTTATCAGCTATAAAATTTGTCAATATTTTCTCTCATCTGTGAGTTGTCTTTTTTCTGTTAATAGTGTCCTTTCATGTACAGAAGTTCTTAAATTTGATAAAGTAATTTATATATTTTTTCTTTTCTTGCCTGTGATTTTAGTGTAATATGAGTGTCAATGAGCTGCAGGGCTCATTCGATATTTGCAAATCTATCAATGTGATACATGACATTAATAGAAGAAAGGATAGGAACCACATGATCCTGTCAATAGACTCAGAAAAAGCAGTTGACAAAATACAGGATCTCTTCTTAATAAGAACGCTCAAGAAAGTCGGGACAGAAAGAACATACTTTAACATCATAAAAGCCACATATGAAAGGCCCACAGCTAATATCATCCTCAATGGGGGAAAACCTGAGAGCTTTCCCCCTGAGATCAGGAACATAACACGGATGTCTAGTCTCACTGGTGTTGTTTAACATAGTGTTGGAAGTCCTAGCATGAGAAGACAACAAAATGAAATAAAAGGCATCCAAAGTGGGCAAGAAGAAGTCAAATTTTCACTTTTCACAGATGACATAATACTCTACATGGAAACCCCAAAAGAACCCACTGCAAAACTGCTAGAACTCATACATGATTTCAGCAAATTCGCAGGATATAAAATCAGTGTTCAGAAATCGGTTGCATTTCTATACACTAATAATGAAGCAACATAAATAGAAATGAAGGAATCTATCCATTTACAGTTGCACCAAGAAACATAAGATACCTAGGAATAAACCTAACCAAAGAGTTAAAAGGTCTGTACTCTGAAAACTATAGAAAATGTGTGAAAGTAATTGGAAGAAGACACAAAGAAATGGAGAAACATTCCATGCTCCTGTATAGGAAGAACAAATATTGTTAAAATGTCAATACTACCCAAATCAATGTACACATCCAATGCAATCCCTATCAAAATAGCACCAGCGTTCTTCTCAGAGCTAGAAAACACAATCCCAAAATTTGTATGGAACCACAAAAGAGCCTAAATAGCCAAAGCAGTCCTGAAAAAGAAGACCAGTGCTGCAGGCATCACGATCCTGGACTTTAGCCTGTACTACAAAGCTGTAATCATCAAGACAGTATGGTATTGGCAAAAACCTAGACACATAGTCAGTGGAATAGAATACAGAACTAAGAAGCGGACTCAGAAACGTATGGCCAACTAATCTTTGACAAAGCAGGAAAGAGTCTCCAATGGACAAAAGACAGTCTCTTTCGCAAATGGTGCTGGGAGAACTGGATAGCAACGTGCAGATGAATGACACAGGGCCACGTTCTTACACCATATACAAAAATAAACTCAAAGTGGATGAAAGACCTAAATGTGAGACAGGAAACCATCAAAATCTTAGAGGAGAAAACAGGCATCGATCTCTTTGACCTCAGCCACAGCAACTTCTTACTTTCCATGTCTCCAAAGACAAGGTAAATAAAAGCAGAATGAACTATTGGGACCTCAACAAGATAAAAAGCTTCTGCACTGCAAAGGAAACAATCAACAGAACTAAAAGGCAACCGACAGAATGGGAGAAGATATTTGTAAATGACATATCATATAAAGGGTTAGGTTCCAAAATCTATAAAGAACTTACCATGGTCAACACCTGCAAGTTGTTTCTTTCGTAGAAGTTGTCCACTTTCTAAATTGGCAAGTTTACCAACGTAAATCCATTTATGGTATTCTTTTTTTATCTTTTACATGTCAGTAGAATGCAGTAATGACTCTCCGTTCATTCTGATTTTGATCTCTTTTTTCTCTTAGTTTATCTTAATCCATTTTGCTAGGAACATCAATTTTATGAATCTTTCAAGGAACCAATTCCTGGATTTATAGATTTTCTCTGTTCTATTTTAATACTATGCTAATTTGTATTTAATTTCTCTTTGCATTTTTTCTTTTATTTACTATTTCCATTCTACAATGTTCTTTGTGTTTATTTTGCTTTTCCATTTTTTAGGTTTCTAGTAAGCTTACTTCATTTCTGTAATGTCTCTTGTCTTATAATACTTCTATTAAAACTATACATTTCGTTCTAAGCACTCCTTAAGCTGTTTCCAGTACACACACACACACACACACACACACACACACACACACACACCCCTCATTATCTCTGCTTAAAATTTATTTAAAAAACTATTCACTGATATTTCTTCTTTAATCCATGGTAATCCATACTTATGTTGCTTAATTTGTAAATAATTAGGAAACATTGTTATATTGTTCTTATCAATTCCCAGGTGAACTTTGTTATATATATTCTGGATGATTTAAATCTGTGGGACATACGTTTAGGAATTCCCTGAGCTTGCACCAATAGGTTAACAAGGCTTAGGCCAGAAATATCCGAGAATCAGTAAACAGGCAAAAGTGCCTCAGCATAAAACTAAAGCTTTGAGCAAAAGCTCCTTCCACAGGACGAAAGCGTCCAGAATAGGGAAACAGGGAAATAGACTGCCATAGCAGGGTGAAATTGCCTGGAGCTATTTAGCAAAAAAAAAAAAAAAAAGTGACTTGTTGACCCTGAGGTAGCATGCTCTATCTGTCCTATTCCCTAGGCAAGTTAAGATGAACAGACCCAGTACCTGGTGCCTGCTGTAAACAGCTATCTGCTCCTTGCCAGGATTTTGTCTTGTATTGAGCCAAACCCCTAACACCATATATCTTTGAAACCCCCTTTCTCTCACACACTTGAGTTAATGATCACTGTTTCATTGTCTCACATGTTTCATTCTGCACGTCCATCATGTTTGTAAGCCTCCTGATCCAGTAAATACGGAGCAAGGATCCTTACTCAGGGCTCTTATCTCTTCCCTGACATTAGCCTCTCTTATATTCAATTCTGCATCTGCTCTCTTGCTGGGCAAGAGAGAACTCCAGACTCAAAGTCTGTGACATCAGTCCATTGAAATGCTTTGCCAATTGTTTTCTGGGCTCCTGTAATGCCCATTTCTGTGAGCATTTCCTGAGCACTCAGAGATACTGGAATCGTCCCACACTCTTTTCTCCCTCCCTCCTCCCTTACTAACACAGATGTTATCAACTTGCCTCTGTGCCACTATGTGACAGACTCTTCCTTTTCTGGGGGAAGCTTGCTTTATCTACATTTGAGACAAGTTTAAATTAAAAAACCTTTTTCACATTTTTGTTTATTTTTGAGAGAGAGACAGAGCATGAGCTTGAGAGGGGCAGGGAGAGAGGAAGACACGGAATCTGAAGCAGGCTCTGAGCTGTCATCACAGAGCCTGACCCAGGGCTTGAACTCACAGACCATGACATGATCACCTGGGCTGAAGTCGAACGATTAACTGACTGAGCCACCCAGGTGCCCCAATGTTTTATTACTTTTAAGAGAGAGAGAGAGAGAGAGAGAGAGAGGGAGAGAGAGCGAGACTGAAGCAAGTGCAGGTTCTGAGCTATCAGCACAGAGCCGGATGCGGGACTCAAACTCACATACCACGAGATCATGACCTGAACTGAAGTTGGACGCTTAACTGACTGAGCCACCCAGGAGCCCCCAGACTAGTTTAAATGTCTTGTTCTGAAATTCATCGTCTTCTGGAAGTCAGTTCAGGTGCCAGTGTGCAAAGATGTAGCTTAAAGCTAACTGATATAGCTTTGCCTATTTTGAAAGTCATGCTTTAAATAAGAGAGTTCTCACGTATTTTATTTCTGGCCATACTGGACATTTCCCTTTTGATGATTCCATCTCAAGCTGTTCTTTTGTGATTTCCCTGCATCCCACCCCCAGAGGGAATGTTTCTGGAAGTCCTGTTGTACATGGTGATTATCCTGCTGGAATCTCTGGAGATGCAGGTGGCATCTCTGGAGATCAAAGTTAGAAGAAGGTCCCAATGAATTTAATTAGGAAAGCATCACTCTTGGAGATGTACCAACTGAATGACTCATGCATATGTATTGTAGTCCATCCCCAGGTAAAGTGTTTACAGACCTTTGTCTTGACCTCAGAGAGTGTTTAAATCACTGTTCACACAACTGGCTCTTTCAGGACTTGAAACAATGGACTTAGAACATGATTAAGTGTGTATATTAAGTTATTCTCCATCATTCAGGGAATCCAAAATTTAACTGTACTTTGTGAAGACAGGTCAGTATAATTGATTGAGAGTGGAATGTTGTCAAGGATATTTCACTATTTTACTTATATTGACATAAAAGCCAAACCATATAAAAATCTTTGTTTAAACAAATCACAATTTTCTCTCCCATACAGCTGAGCCCTCCCTTTTGTGTAACCTCACAATGTTGGTGTAACATTCATTTGTTGTTAGGACAAATTCTGCCAACAATGAAGACTTGGGGTCTCTTTTATCCCAGTCAAGAGTGAAACTTGATTAGGTTACAGGACTTTGTAGTCATTTTGAAAAACCCAGCAATTAAGAGGTAGCCTTTTTCTGAAAGACTGGAATGAATGGCTTTCTGAGAGCATGGAAAGCCTTGTTTACACGGAAATGGTTCAAGGTCCAGTGATGGTGCGTTTGTTTTCCTGCTTTGTGTGCACAGAGGTGGCACCTGTGTACCAAAGACAAGGACGAATGGACTACAACCCACACGTTGAACTGAACGGCTGTCTTAGTATGCAGGTAACCCAGTAAGGGTAATTAGATGTAAGATTGCAGCCTAGGCTTTACATTTTCGATTTTGGTCGTGAGGGAATTCACAGTCCTTTAAAAGTTCCTCTGTGTGGTTCTGATAATCATCCATGTTAGACATTCTTTGTGATTACTAACATATATGAGGATTGACTCAGTTCTGTAATATTCTTTTGGTTATTTTCACATACCAAGATCCAGAATAAATTTTCTTCCTCTAACATCAGTGTTTCTGCACATTAGTTTCAGGTGTAAGTATTTAGGGATATTTCAATGGGGAGATCCTTGTAAATCTCATGATAGTTTCAACTGATATGTTCTCTGAACATTGCTTGCTAATCTGTGAAAGTTTAGAGGATGATGTAGCAACCACACGTCTTGAAAGAGTGATTTTGAAGCGTCCAAGTAATGATTTCTTTACCGAAGTGTTACTTCAGTTCCTGTGTTTCTGTTCATAAGTGAGTTTCAGCATGAAAGCATACCTGTGTTGGCCAATCCTTTTATTACTTGTTTATATGATTTACTAACTTTGCCATTGATTCATTTGTCCTTTATTTAAATGCTTAGAGTTCTGTGTTCATTTTGACATTAACTCTGTGTATGTCTTTAAAATGTAAATCTTTTCCCTAAGTGCTTTTGTCTATTGATGTTATGATATCCTTTTTAAATCCTTAAGATGTTTTGAAATTGTAAAATACATCAATTTGGGATTTCATTTATTAGTTGAAAGGATTCTTGAACATAGCCAGTCATTTCTTTTATTAACTGGGTAGTAAATATAAATCTTGCTTTAGTTTTATATTAAACCTTAGTCCATTAAAAAATGTTATATGTAGAATCTGCTATAGGTACAATTGTACTAACTTCCAGATGGAAAGCTGGTTGCAGCAAACTATTTTTTTTAATATGTTTTTCCCACATATGTCTTTAATTTCTTGTCTGTCTATTGGTCTGCAGATTGCTGAGCTTACTAAGCATGTTTTTTAATCAGCCTTGAATTCTTGGAATTTCTGAGGGTACTGGAAGATAATAAATTATAATTCATATTTGTTGAATGAACAAACAGATTCTTTTAAGGCTGCAGGAAGTCACTCATAATAATTACATTTGTGACTAATTTTGTCCTGAACTCTGAAATAAGGACATGCAAAAGGACATATGGAACATAGGATCAATGTGACTGAGTTTGTCCTCTTGGGGCTCACTCAGAGCCTCCAAGGTCAGAAAATATTATTTGTTGTGTTCTTGCTCATCTACATTGTGACAATGGTGGGCAACCTCCTCATTGTGGTGACCGTGGTGGTCAGCCCCACCCTGGATTCCCCTATGTATTTCTTTCTTGGTTACTTATCTTTTATGGATGCTGTGTATTCTACTACAGTCACTCCAAATATGATTATAGACTTACTCTGTGAGAAGAAAACCATTTCCTTCCAAGCTTGCATGTCCCAGCTCTTTCTAGGGCACTTGTTTGGTGGCTCAGAGATTTTACTCCTGGTGGCCATGGCCTATGACCGCTACGTGGCCATCTGCAAACCCTTGCATTATTTGACCATCATGAATCAACGGGTGTGTGTTTTGTTGCTGCTGTTGGCCTGGGTTGGAGGTTTTCTGCATGCTGTTGTTCACCTTGTCTTTGTTTACAACCTTCCCTTCTGTGGTCCCAATGTCATTGACCACTTCATCTGTGACATGTACCCATTATTAAAACTTGCCTGCACTGACACTTACGTTATTGGCCTCACTGTGGTTGCCAATGATGGGGCAATCTGTGTGGTCATCTTTACGGTCTTGCTCGTCTCCTATGGGGTCATTCTGTACTCTCTGAAGAACCTTAGTCAGGAAGGCAGGCACAAAGCCTTATCCACCTGTGGCTCCCACATTACAGTGGTGGTCCTCTTCTTTGTCCCCTGCATCTTCATGTATGTGAGACCTCCTTCTACATTACCCATTGATAAATCCTTGACTGTATTTTACACAGTTATCCCACCTATGTTGAACCCCCTAATCTATACTCTGAGAAATGGAGAGATGAAAAATGCCATGGAAAAGCTCTGGACCAGAAGAAGAAAATGAGGCAGAAGAGAAATATATCACCTCTTTTCAGTGAATAGTTGCTCCATCCAGTAAAGAATTATTTATTGATAGTAAGTTTCTCCTGAGGTTTAAAGTTGTGCATGATGAAAAGCATTTAAGGTGTAAGTATTTCCAATGGTCAAAATATATTTCTAAGGTTTTCATAAGTTCTTAGGAAAGTAGATGTGTAGCTTTTGCATATAAAATGTCTCTATTGAAACTATAGGTTTAAGTTCTATGTGATCAGTCATGCTATAGTTAATACTATAAATTTATTTTTGTTAGTTGACATTTTTCACTTTTCACTCTTACATAAGTGTTCACTTTCAGAAATCATAGTGGTCATTACATATTTCTGAAACAGGACGTAAACCTTTGGTTCATTCCTCCCATACAAAGACAACCCATATTAATACTTAAAGTATGGATCTTATTTTTATATCTGAAACAATTTTAAGTATATAATTTTGTTCATATTGCTTAACACATTAAGGTTGATGAGGAATGCTGCTTCCAAGGTTGAATATTAATCATAAGCTAAGTGTAGGAAAAAAATCTGAACAAAAGTGATAGATATATTAAGATCTACTCATATTTCTGAATGGGGGATCCTATTGTCTCCCGAAGAGAAACAACTTTGTTTGGTGTTATATTCTCATAAAAATGATTAATTAATCTTCCCAGATAGCTTAGTATATCTGATAATATCTCTGCCATTTTTCAGTATCCCCATATCTTTTTTTTTTGCCTGTAGTGTTTCATAGCCTTCTAAAGGGCCTAGGCCCTCCTTACATATATAAAATTACCATAATCCATAATCCATGAGATTTACATATACAACACAGAACCTGAGATGAGATATTTTGGGTGATATCATTGGTAGGAAAGGTGCTGACAATATGGCATGCCATTCTGACCTCTGCTGTTAATGGAATACAGATTGTTAGGTAATAAATAGGCCATAATATATATTGATTTATTTAACCGAGATCTCTTTCATAAGCCTTCCTTTGTCTGAATTAGGCTTCAAAGAAAATATTAATCTGCCTCTACTACAGTAGGAAGCATGTGTCAAAGAAACTCATGGTTCTGCCTCCTTCAGTTACTCTGGATTCAAGAGGTGCCCAGGCTATGTGGGCATGGAGCCTTTTCCCTGGTAAATCAGTGTATGAGAGACTTTATATCCTGAGTTTTATCCCTATTACTATTATGTGAAGATTCCTTATGTCATCTCAAAGACTTCCCAACATAGTGCTTTTCATTAAATAAGATTAAACATTTGATTTTAGCAGGAATTATATAATTAAGTCATCAACTTTTGGATGTTGCTCTAGACTGAATATTTGTGTCTCCCCCCCACCCCCCAAGGTTCAGATGTTATGTCCTCTATGATATGTGGTGTTTGGAGGTGGGGCGTTTGAGAGGTGATTACGTCATGAGAGGAGAGCTCTTATGAATCAGAAAGTGTCTGAACTCACGTGCCCTTTCTGCCATGTAAGGACACAATGAAAAGATGGTTAGCTATGAACCAGGAAGTGGGCTCTCACTAGACACAGAACCAGCCAGTGCCTTGATCTTGGACTACCCAGACGCCAGAACTTTGAGAAATAAATGACTGTGGTTGAAGCCACTCAGGCTGTGGTATTGTGTTACAGCAGCCCAAATGTATTTAGACATATTTTATGTTATCTCCAACGTGTATTGTTATTTCAAGTGAGGAGATAAAATCTTGGTTGTCTGTGTTCATTGGTCTGTAAGTTCTCTTAAGTCAGGAACAGTGACTTAATTGTCTATGTAGTCTGTATTTGTGTAGTGTGAGGGACATAGAATTCACTCCATGAACTTTGTCTATTACTTACATTCTTGAAGTCTTGATCTATTGGAGTAAGGATTTTGAGTTTTTTCTTCATTAAATATATATTTATTTGCTATAAATATTTAGTCTTCTTTGATATTTTCTACAAATATGTTGATTTGCTATCATTATGTGTGATATAAAGACATTATATTGTATTATTCTTTTACTTTTTGATTTCTTCTATCACATCACTCTTGGAAAATTTCATATACATCTTTTTCAGTGAATTTATACATTTTAACATCTTTCTAAAAAATAACTCTGGAAAAAGTTTTTTTCAAGATTACTACATTTTTTTTAAAAGTAGGCCCCACCCCCAGTGTGGAGCTCAATGCAGGGCTTAAACTCAAGACCCTGAGGTCAAGACCTGAGCTAAGATCAAGAGTTGAACACTCAACCAACTGACCCACCCAAGGGCTCAGAAAATCTTTCTTTTAAAATTATCCACAATTTGTTTCTATTTGTGATGAGACATATCTAATCTTGTTTTCCTCAAACAGGATATGTAATCTGCCAATGTTATTATTAATTTCAGTAATAATTTCAATTTCTGTATGTAATATGTCAAACTTTATACAAATAGTTGGTTTGATTTGGGGCCATTTCCCCTCCTCTGCTGTTGCGTCCTCCACCTCCTCCCCCTTTTTCTCTGGTGTCGTTGCCTACCACCAACATCCTTGTCAGTAGTCAAGGATTTTCATGTGTTTTATACCTCATGGGGATAATTGTTCTTAAATACTCACCCTTTTCAAGTTTCTTGCAATTTCTAGATATTTATTTGTCCTGATACACTTTAGGATTATTTTTTTTAAGTCTGAAAGCTTTCCATAATGATATATTTAAAATTTCATGACCCTCCACATTGATTTTGAGGGAAATGGATGTTTTAATATCTTGTTTTCCCACCCAGAATGAGACATGTATTATGAAGGCTTGATCAATGTCTCAATAACAATTTGTAATCATCTCCATAGAGCATACAGGAATCTTGCCTTTTGGTTTTCTTATTTAAAAAGTGGCTTGTCTTATTTACCTTTGATTCACATTTTCAAAGAGCTGACTGGAAAGGGCTTAGTGTCTTTTGCTGGCATGAATTATAGCACAGTCCTCAAAGGCATTGGTGTTTTTTTGTATGCAATGTTGATAGGCCTACATTTGACAATACACAAGTATATATTCAACCACAGAGATCTGTATCTGAACTCATGTAGGTACATATTCAATGATATGTAGGTCATATCCAGCGTCATATATGTGTCTGTATGTGAACACACAGAGGTCTGTATCTGACAGCACGTGGATCAGTATCTGACTACACATACGAATGCATACGTGTATATATATGCATTTGATCTGATCACACACAGGCCTGTATCTGTCTACACACAGAGCTATATCTTGCCATACACAGGTCTGAATCTGAGCACATATGAATTTTGGCAGGACTTGACTGAACAATACTTCTGTTGCATGTGGCATGGACTGAGGTCCCTCGCTGGTATTCACTGGATAGATGGGCTTTCAGGGAGTATTTAGGATGACTTTATTCATCTGAGTGGTGCCTTGGCAGGGATAGCTAGACGACCAGGCTCTTCTGGCCCCTTCTTCTTCTCCATTTGGCCTGTGTCTCCAGTGAGTTTTTCAGATTTGTAAAATGATAGTTCAGGACTTCTGGAGGGAGGACACAGAAGGTCTTAAGCCAGTTAAGATCTCATCCCATCCTTGAAGTTCAGGATCTCAAGTTCTAGATCCAGACTGCATCTGACCAAATGAAAAGGCAACCTATGGAATGGGGGAAAATATTTGCAAGTCTTATACCTCACAAGGGGTTAATATCCAAAATGTATGAGGAACTTATACAACCAATAGGAAAAACAAAACAAAACAAAACTGATTAAAAACTCGGCAATGGATCTGAATAGACATTTTCCAAAGAAGACATACAAATGACAATAGGAACATGGAAGGGTGCTCAATATTATTAATCACTATGGAAATGCAATTCAAACTACAATGAGATATCGCCTCATACTTGTTAAGATAGGTGTTATCAAAAAGAGAAGAGATTACATTTGCTGGTGAGGATGTAGATAAAAGGGATCCCTAGTTCAGTGTCTTTGGGTATATAAATTTTTCAACCGCTCTGGAAAAAAGTATGGAGATTGCTCAAAAAGTGAAATAGAACTACCATAATATCCAGAAATTCCACTTCTGTGCATATATCCAAGATATGAAATCAGAATCTTGAGGAGATATCTTCACTCTCATGTTTGTGGCAGTATTTTCACAGTAGTCAAGACATGGAAACAATCTAAGCATCCATTGATGGATGAGTGGAAAAAGAACAGTGGTATATACATACAAGAGAATATATTAAGGTATAAAAAAGAAGAAAATCCTGCCAATTGCAACACCATGATAGACTTTGAGGGCATTATGCTAAGTGAAATAAGTGACACAGAGAAAGACAGATACTCTATCATCTCATTTATATGTGGTATTGAAAAACCCAATTTATAGAAGGCAAGAGAATGGTGATTTCCAGGGCCTGGCGGGTGGGGGAAATTTGTCAATGTTAGTTAAAGGGTACACATTTCTAGTTATAAGTTGGATAAGTTTTGGGGAGCCAATGTATAGCAGGGTACAGTAGTTAACAATATATATCTTAAATATGCTCAATATATCTTAAATGTGCTCATCCCCCACAAAAATTCCAGTTATGTGAGATGACATATGTGTTAAGTACCCTTATTGTGGTAATCATTTTGCAATATATGTATATGTCAGATCAACATGTTGTACACCTTAAACTTACACAAGGTTATATATCAGTTGTATTGAATAACCCTGTGAAAACACAAGTAAATGAAATTAGACTTTGTGAATTGAAAAAAGAAAGTCTAAGAACTAGAGACTTGCTCTTTCTTCCCTGTGTCCTGCATATGTTTTGGAGGTGGACAACCTAGTTAAGAGAATTTATGAGACACACCTTAAATCTTTCCGAAGTCTCACTAGGGTCTTACATCTACAACACTGAGATGATTTTTCTTCTGGTGCCATTTCTTACTCTGAGAGCTTTTTTGCTCTTTGGAGATGCTATGGATGAGAACCAGCTTTATGCCAGAACCCAGCAGGTCTTGACTCCTTACATGTTTCTTCTGAATTCTGCTTGAGAACTTGAGAACCATTATGCTTTTAACTCACCTCTCTATCTCTTTTTTTGAGGTTAATTTATTGATTTTGAGAGAGACAGAGACACCAAGAGTTGGGGAGGGGCAGAGAGAGAGAGGGAGAGAGAGAATTCCAAGACCCAACATGGGGCTCAAGTTCACAAAACCACAAGATCATGACCTGAGCTGAAACCAAGAGTCAGATTCTCAACTGACAGCCACCTAGGCACCCCTCACCTGTCGTTACCCATCCTTCAATATATCATACATGGCTGAGGAAGCAGCTGGCATATTCAGTATTATGCTTGGAAATCACAGTCAAATCCACCTGCTCCCCGACCTGTTCCTATTTTCCACACTACTACAGGTGAGGGTATTACCAAACTTTGCTAGCACTTGGTAACATGAGTCACTTTCTCTTCAGCCTCCAAGCACAGTCCACCCTGTCCTTCAACAAAGCTTTACCTACAGATGCCTCGAAGCCCTTACAGCCCCAGCAACTCCTGGGGCCGGGGTCAATGCCATGTACTTTACATTTCTGTTATGGAAGCACCACAGTTCCAGCTTCCACTCTTTGCTCTGGTTATCTTTTGCTACATGGTATAAGACTTTGAAATGTTGTGACTTAAAGCCACAGCCATTTAAATTTGCCTCACAGTCTTGTGGACCAGCAATTCTGGCAGAGGTTAGCTGGGTATTTTTTCTGCTTCATGTGGCATGGACTGGAGTCCCTCTGTGGTATTCAACTGATAACTGAGGGGTCTACAGGATTCAGGGCAGCTTCATTCATATTCAAAGTGGCTTGGAAATGGTGACTGGAAAGAACCCACCAGTCCCTCTCCCTATCCAGTTAAATGTAGGACCACAGTCAGGATAGTCAGACTTTTAAAATTTAAGTATAAGTTGGTTAGCACATAGTGTAATAGTTTCAGGAGTAGAATTTAGTGATACATCACTTACATATAACACCCAGTGTTCATCCCAACAAGTGCCCTCCTTAATGCTCATCACCCATTTAGCCCATCTCTCCACCCACCTCCCCTCCAGCGACCCTCACTTTGTTCTCTGTATTGAAGAGTATCTTATGGTTCGCCTCCCTCTCCATTTTTATCTTATTCTTCCTTCCCTTCACCTATGTTCATCTGCTTTGTTTCTTAAATCCCACATCTGAGTGAAATCGGGTGATATTTGTCTTTCTCTGACGGACTTATTTGCTTAGCATAATACACTAGTTCCCACCACATTGCTGCAAATAGTAAGGTTTCATTCTTTTTGATCACCGAGTAATATTCCATTGTATATATATCTATATATCTATATCTATATGTATATCTTGCCACGTCTTCTTTATCTATTCAGCAGTTGATGGACATTTGGGCTCTTTCCATACTTTGGATACTGTTAGAAAATTGGAGTGCATGTGAACCTTCGAATCAGTAATTTTGTATCCTTTGGATAAATACTTAGTAGTGCAATTTCCTGGGTTGTAGTAGAGTTCTATTTTTAATTTTTTGAGGAACCTCTATAGTGTTTTCAAATTGTGGCACGATTTTGCATTCCCACCAACAGTGCAAAAGTGTTCCCCTTTCTCCGCATTCTCGCCAACATCTGTTGTTTCCTAAGTTGTTAATTTTAACCATTTTGACAGGTGTGAGGTGGTATCTCTTTGTGGTTTTGATTTGTATTTCTCTGATGATGAGTGACGTTAAGCATCTTTTCATATGTGTATTAGCCATCTGGAAATCTTCTTTGGAAAAGTGTCTATTCGTGTCTTCTGCCCATTTCTTCACTGGATTATTTGTATTGGGTGTTGAGTTGGGTAAGTTCTTTATAGAGTTTGGATACTAACCTTTTATCTGATGTGTCAGTTGTAAATATCTTCTCCAATTCCGTCAGTTGCCTTTTAATGTTGTTGCTTGTTCCCTTTGTTGTGCAGAAGCTTTTATCTTGATGAGGTCCCAATAGTTCATTTTTGCTTTTGTTTCCCTTACCCCCACAGAAATGTCATTAAGTTGTTGCTGCAGCTGAGGTCAGAGAGTTCAATGCCTTTTGTTTCTTCTAGGCTTTTGATGGCTTCCTGTCTTATTATCAGTGTTTCACCAATTTGGAGTTAATTTTTGTGTATGACATAAGAAAGTGGTCCAGGTTCATTCTTCTGCATGTCGCTGTCCAGTTTTGCCCGCACCATTTGCTGAAGGGACTGTTTTTTCTCCATTGGATATTCTTCCCTGCTTTGTCAAAGATTAGTTGGCCATACATTTGTGGGTCCATTTCTGGGTTCTGTATTCTGTTCCATTGATCTAAGTGTGTGTTTTTGTGCCAGTATCATACTGTCGTGATGATTACGGCTTTGTAGTACAGGCTAAAGTCTGGGATTGTGATGCCTCCAGCTTTGGTTTTCTTTTTCAGGATTGCTTTGGCTATTTGGGGTCTTTTCTGGTTTCATGCAAATTAGGATTATTTGTTCTAGCTCTTGAACAATCCTGGTGTTATTTGGAAAAGGATTGCATTGAATATGTAGTTTGTTTTGGATAATATCGACATTAAAAAATATTTGTTCTTTCAATCCATGAGCATGGAATATTTTTCCTTTGTGTGTGTGTATGTGTGTGTGTGTGCGCGCGTGCATGTGCATGTGCATGTGTCTTCTTCAATGTCTTTCATTAGCTTTCTATAGTTTTCAGTGTATCGATTTTTCACCTCTTTGGTTAGGTTTATTCCTAGGTATTTTGTGGGGTTTGGTGCAATCACAAATGGGATCAGTTCCTTGATTTCTCTTTCTGTTGCTTCGTATTGAAGAAATGATGCAACCGATTTCTGGACATTGATTTTATATCCTGCAACTTTGCTGAATTCGTGTGTCAGTTCTAGCAGTTTCTTGGTGAAATCTTTTTTGGGATTTCCACATATAATATCATGTCATCTGCAAAGAGTGAAAGTTTGACTTCCTCCTTGCTGATTTAGGTACATTTTAGTTCTTTGTGGGGTCCGATTGCTGAGGCTAGGACATCCAACATTATGTTAAATAGCAGGGGTGAGAGTGGACATCCTTGTTCTGTTCCTGACCTTAGGGGAAAAATCTCTCAGTTTTTCCCCATTGAGGATATTTGCAGTGGTCTTTCACATATGGCTTTTATGATCTTGAGGTATGATCCTTGTATCTTTACTTTCTTGAGGGTTTTTATCAAGAGATGCTGAATTTTGTCAAATGTTTTTTCGACATCTATTGAGAGGATCGTGTGGCTCTCATTCTTTCTTTTATTAATGTGATGTATCTCATTGATTTGTGGATATTGAACCAGCCTGGCATCCCAGGAATAAATCCCACTTGATCCTGGTGAATAATTCTTTGACTGTATTGTTGGATTCGGTTTGCTAGTATCTTGTTGAGAAGTTTTGCATCCATGTTCATCAGAGAAATCGGTCTGTAGTTCTCCTTTTTAGTGGGGTCTTTGTCTGGTTTTGGAATCAAGGTAATGCTGACCTTGTAGAATGAGTTTGGAAGTTTTCCTACCGTTTCTATATTTTGAAATAGATATTCAAAAGAATAGGTGTTAAGAGTTCTTTAAATGTTTGGTAGAATTCCCCTGGGGAGCCATCCATCCCTGGCCTCTGGTTTGTTGGGAGATTTTTGATAACTGATTCAATTTCTTTACTGGTTATGGGTGTGTTGAAATTTTCTATTTCTTCCTGTTTCAGTTTTGGTAGTTTATATGTTTCTAGGAATGTATCCATTTCTTTCAGATTTCCCATGTTTTGGTGGTACATAATTTCTCTTAATATTCACCTATTACTTTTTGTGTTTCTGAAGTGTTGGTTGTGATCTCTCCTCTTTAATTCATGATTTTATTTATGTGTCCTTTCCTTTTCTTTTTGATCAATGTGGCTAGGGTTTTATCAATTTTGTTATTCTCTCAAAGAATGAGCTCCTGGTTTCATTGATCTGTTCTACTGTTTTTTTTTCTTTATGTTGTTTGTTTTGTTGTGTTTTGTTTTATTTCGATATCACCGATTTCTGCTCTATTCTTTCTTATTCTGTCTTCTGCTTGTTTGGGGCTTTATTTGCTGTTCTTTGTACAGCTCTTTTAGGTGTAAGGTTAGGTTGTGTTATTGAGATCTTTCTTCCTTTTTTTAAGAAGGCCTGGAGTAATATATATTTCCCTCTTGAGACCACCTTTGCTGCATCCCAGAGATTTTAGGCTGTCGTGCTTTCATTTTCATTGGATTCCATGGAATTTTAATTTCCTCTTTAGTGTCTTGGCTAACCTATTCATTCTTCTTTTTCTAAATGTTTTTTAAATTTTTTAACGTTTATTCATTGTTTGAAAGACAGAGTTAGACAAAGCGTGAGTGGGGGAGGGGCAGAGAGAAAGGAAGACACAGAATCTGAAGCAGGCTCCAGGCTCTGAGCTGTCAGTCCAGAGCCTGACGTGGGGCTCGAACTCACAAACTACGAGATCATGACCTGAGCTGAGGTCGGACGCTTAATCGACTAGCCACACAGGTGCCTCCCCATTCATTCTTTAGTATGATGTTCTTTAATCTCCAAGTATTCATGGTCTTTCCAATTTTTTCTCCTGGTTGTTTTTGAGTTTCATAGTATGGTCTGAAAATATGCAACATATGATCTCAATCGTTTTGTACTTCTTGAGGGCTAACTTTTGACCCAGTATATAATCTATTCTGGAGAATGTTCCATGTACACTTGAGAAGAATGTGTATTCTGATGTAGAATGAAATATTCTGAATATATCTGTTAAGTCAATGTGGTCCAGTGTGTTATTGAAAGCCATTGTTTCCTTGTTGGTTTTCTGCTTAGATGATGAGCAATGTCCATTGCTCTAAATTGGATGCTTGGAGTGTCCTACTATTATGGTATTATTATCAATGAGTTTATGTTTGTGATTAATTTATACATATATTTTTTGGGTTCTACATTGGGGGCGTAAATATTTACAATTGTTAGATTTTCTTGGTGGATAGACCTCTTAACTACAATGAAGTCTCTTGTTAATCTCTTGTTACAATCTTTATTTTCAAATCTAGTTGGTCTGTTATAAGTATGACTACACCAGCTGTATTTTGATGACCATTAGCATGATAGATGATTCTCCATCCCCTTACCTTTCATCTGTAGGTGGCTTTAGGTTTAAAATGAGTCTGTTGTAAGCAGCATACAGATGGGTCTTATTTTCTTGTCCATTTTGATACCCTGTGTCTTTTAAATGGAGCATTTAGTCCATTGACGTTTGGAGTGAGTACAGAAATATATGAATTTAGCACCATTGTGTTTCCTGTTGAGTTGGTTTTTCTGGTGGTGTTCTCTGGTCCTTTCTAATCTTTTTTGCTTTTGGTCTTTTTTTGTTTTGTTGTGCCCTTTCTCTACTCAAAGTGACCCCCTTATCCTTTCTTGCAGGGCTGGTTTAGTGGTCACAAACTCCTTTAGTTTTTGTTTGTCTGGGAAACTCTTTATCTCTCCTATTTGAATGACAGCCTTGCTGGATAAAGAATTCTTGGCTGCATATTTTTCTGATTCAGCACGTTGAATATATCCTGCCACTCCTTTCTGGCCTGCCAAGTTTCTGTGGGTAGGTCTGCTGCAAACCTGATCTGTCTTCCCTTATAGGTTAAGGACTTGTTTTCCCTTGCTGCTTTCATGATTGTTTCCTTGCCTGAGTATTTTGTGAATTTGACTATGATATGCCTTAGTGATAGTCGTTTTTTGTTTTTTGTTTTTTCTTTTAATCTAATGGGAGTTCTTTGTACTTCTGGATTTTGAATCTCTGTCCTTCCCCAGATTAGTAAGTTTTCCACTGTAATTTGCTCCCATTTACCTTCTGCCCCCTTTTCTCTCTCACTTCACCTTCTGGTACACTTATGATTTGGATGTTATTCATTTTTTAATAAGTCACTGAGTTCTTTAAGTCTTGTACCATGATCTTTGCCTTTGTTTCCTTCTTTTTTTTTTGCTTCATTATTCTCCATATTTTTATCTTATAAATCACTGATTCGCTGCTCTGCTTCTTCCATTCTTGCCATTGTGGCATCCATTCAAGATTGTATCTCAGTTACAGCGTTTTGAACTTCATCCTGACTAGATTCTATTTTTTTATGTCTGCAGAGAGGGATTTCTATGCTTTTTTCAATCCCAAGTAGTATACTTATTATCATGATTCTAAATTCCGGTTCAGAAATATTTTTTATATCTGTAATGATTAAGCTCCTGGCTGTGATTTCTTCCTGTGCTTTGTTTTGGGGTGCATTCTTTCATTTTGTTATTTTGGAGGGAGAGAAAAATTAATAAACTAAAAATTAAAATTAAAAAATTAGAAACAAAACAAAATTCAAATAAGGAAAGCTAGATCCTAGGTGTGTTTTTGTTTCCTTGTTGAAGGCAGGTTGATAGAACAGAGAAAAACAGGGAAAGAGAAGAAAAAAAAGTAAGAAAAAATTTAAAATTAAAAAATTGTATCATAAAATATAAAAAAAGAAATTAAAAAATGGAATAAACAATTTTAAAAAATAAAAAATAAAAAACCTTTTTTCTATCTCCATCCTCAAATGAAGAAAAGATAGAAAAAAAAGAAACCAGTTTAAGCAAAAACAGAAGCAAAGAGAATGAGTAAATGAAGTAGCAAACAGAATAAAACTGTTATGAAGTTACATCCAGTTTTCCCTTGAACTGAAATTATGAAGCTTTCTATAGTTTGTACACTAAACAGGTGGTGTCCTTGTGCCGATTCTAGGAGATGTGCTTGGAGGGCACAGTAGGGTGGGGCTTGGTGTGATGTCTCCATTCTCCACTAGGTGGCGCTGCTTAGCTTACCAGTGTAGATAAGTGTGACATTTTTTTGCACGTGCGTGTATGCACCTACATGGGAGAGGTAGAAATGGCTTCACCAAACTCCCTAGTTTCTGGCACAGGAACTTCGTGCTCTCACTGGCCTCTAATCAAGCACCCCTCATTTGTCTCACTCTGTCCACTCCCTGCCTCTACAATGTCATCGTCCAAGCTGTCTGCCTGCCAGGTGGTACCTCCCTGCAGAGTTTTATCACTGTCTGGCGACTCTGTCCAAATATCAGCAAACATGGCTGCACTCCAGGGTCTGCTGGGACCTTTGCCTATGGGGAGCCTGTATGGCCTTTACAAAAAGCATTCCAACTACTCCAAGCAAGGGAGTTTCATGTTCCTTGCCTTTATTATTAAAACAATTTTAAGTATTGCATAGTTTCCTGAATCTTACTTTTTTAAATTAAGTTTTTAATTTTAATTCCAGTATGGTTAAAGGACATTGTTATATTAGTTTCAGGTGTTCAAGATACTGATTCAATGTTTCTATACATTACTCAGTGGTCATCATGAGAAGAGTACTCTTTAATCCCCATTACCTGTTTCACCTATCTTCCTGCCCATCTCTGGTAAACACCAGTTTGTTCCTATAGTTAAGAGTCTGTTTCTTGGTTCTGCTCACTCTCTTTTTCCTTTGCTCATTTATTTTGTTTCTTAAATTCCACATATGAGTGAAATCATATGGTATTTCTTTCTCTGAGTTATGTTACTTAGTTAGTATTATACTCTCTAGATCCATCTATATTATTGCAAATGGCAAGATTTCTTTTTATGGCTGATTAATATTCCATCATGCATATGTACACACACACACACACACACACACACACACACACACCTACACTACTTGTTTATCCGTTCATTTATTGATGGACACTTGGGCTGCTTCCACTATTTGGCTATTGTAAATAATGCTGCAATAAACATAGGAGTGCATGTATCCCTTTGAATTAGTGTTTCTGCATTTTGGGGTAAATACCCAGTAATGTGATTCCTGGATTATAGAGTAGTCCTATTTTTAATATTTTGAGAAGAACCTTTTGTTTTCCATTGAGACTGCACCAGTTTGCATTCCCACCAACAATGCATGAGGCTACCCATTTCACCACATCCTTGCCAACACTTTCTGTTTCTTGTGTTTCTGATTTTAGCCATTTTGACTGGTGTGAGGTGGTATCTTGTCGTGGTTTTGATTTGTGTTTCCTTGATGACGAGTGATGTTGAGCATCTTTTCATGTGTCTGCTAGCCATCTGGATGTTTCTTTGGAAAAATGTCGATACATGTCTTTTCCCCATTTTGTAACTGGGTTATTTGTTTTTTGGGTGTAGAGTTTTAGAAGTTCTTTATGGATTTTGTATACTAACTGATATGTTATTTGCAAATATCTTCTCCCATTCTGTAGGTTGCCTTTTGGTTTTGTTGATTATTTCCATGACTGTGCAGAAGCTTTTTATCTTGATAAAGTCCTAATAGTTCATGTTTGCTTTTGTTTCCCGTGCCTTCGGTGACATGACTAGTAGGAAGTTGTTGTGGCTGAGGTCAAACAAGTTGTTGACTCTGTTCCCACCTAGCATTTTGATGGTTTCCTGTCTCACATAGGTCTTTCATCCATTTTGAATTCAGTTTTGTGTGTGGTGTAAGAAGGTGGTCCAGGTTCATTCTTCTTGTTGCCTTCCAGTTTTTCCAACACCATTTTTTGAAGAGACTGTCCTTTTTCCATTGGCTATTCTTCCCTGCTTTGTCAAAGACTAGTTGACCATATAGTTGTGGGTCGATTTCTGGGTTTTCTACTCTGTTCCATTGATATATGTATCTATTTTTGTAGCAGTACCATACTGTCTTGATGACTACAGCTCTTTAGTGTAGCTTGAATTCTGGAATTGTAATGTCTCCAGTTTTGTTTTACGTTTCAAGATTTCTTTGGCTACTTAAGGTCTTTTGTGATTCCATACAAATTTTAGGATTGTCTGTTTTAGCTCTGTAAAACATGCTGGTGTTATTTTGATAGGGATTGCATTAAAGGTGTGGATTGCTTTGGGTAATATAGACATTTTAACACTGTTTGTTCTTCCAATCCATAACCATGGGATGCTTTTGCATTTTTTTGTGTCCTCTTCAATTTCTTTCATAAGTGTTCTGTAGTTTTCAGAGTATAGATCTTTTATTTTTTAATGTTTATTTACTTTGAGATAGAGATAGAGAATAAGAGATAGAGATGGAGATGGAGATGGAGATAGATGGAGATGGAAGGAGGGAGGGAGGGAAAGAGAGTGAGAGAGAGAGAGAGCGAGCACACAAATGCTGGGGAGGGGCAGAGAAAGGGAATCCCAAGCAGGATCTATGTTGTTAGTGCAGAGCCTGAGGGTGTACTTGATCCCACAAGCTGTTTGATCATGACCTAAGCCAAAATCAAGAGTCAGAGGCTTAGCCAATTGAGCCACCCCAGCACCCCCAGAGTATAGCACTTTCACCTCTTTACTTGGGTTTAGTCATAGGTATCGTATTATTTTTGGTCCACTTGTAAATGGGATTGATTCCTTGATTTCCTTTTCTGCTGCTCCACTATTGGTATATATAAATGCAACACATTTCTGCATGTTGATTTTATATCCTGCGATTCTCCTGAATTCATGTATTAGTTCTTGTGATTTTTTGGTGCACTTTGGTTTTTCTGCATAGAAACCTTATGTAGAAAATAGTGTCATCTGCATGTTGTCTGCAAATGATGAAATTTTGACTTCTTCCTTGCTGATTGGATGTTTTTTGTTACTTTTTGTGTCTTATTGTTGAGGCTAAGACTTCCAGTACTATCTTAAATACTAATGGAGAGAGTGGATATTGTTGGCTTATTCCTGACCATTGGGAAAAGACTGTCAGTATTTCCCCATTGAGGATGATGATAGCTGTGAGTCTTTAGCATATGGCCTTTATGATGTTGAGGTGTGTTCCATCTATCCCTACTTTGTTAATGGCTTTTATCAAGAATCGATGTTGTATTTTGTCAAATATTTTTTCTGCATCTATTGACTAGATCATATGGTTCTTATCCTTCCTTTTATTATCATGTTGATTGATTTGTGAATATTGAAACAACCCTGAATCTGAGGAATACATCCCATTTGATTTTGGGAAATAATTCCTTTAATGCACTGGTGTATTAAATTTGCTAGTATCTTGTTGAGAATTTTTGCATCCATGTTCATCAGGGATATTGACTTATAATTCTCCCTTTTAGTGGGGTCTTTATCTGGTTTTGGAATCAAGGTAATGCTGGCCTCAAAAAATTTTTTGGATATTTTCCTTATATTTATATTTGTTGGAACAGTTTGAGAAGGTGTTAACTCTTCTTAAATATCCGGTGGAATTCTTCTGGGAAGCCATCTGGCCCAGGCATCTTTTTTGGGAGATTTTTGATTGCTGAATCCATTTATTTGTTGGCTATAGGTCTGTTCACATTTTCTGTTTCTTTCTGTTTCAGTTTTGGTAGTTTGTGAGTTTTTCAGAGGATGTCCATTTCTCCCAGATTTCCCAGTTTTTTGGCACATAATTTTTCATAGTATTCTCTTCTAATTGTTTGTATATCTGTGGTATTGATTGTGATCTCTCCTCTTTCATTCATGATTTTGTCTATTTGGGACCTTCCTCCTTTCCTGTTGAGAAGTATGGCTAGGGGCTTATCAATTTTTTTAATTTCCTCTAAGAACCAGCTCTTAGCTTTGTTGATATGTTTTACTGTTTTGTTGTTGTTGTTTTTGCTATGTCATTTGTTTCTAGTCTAATTATTATTTCCCTTCTTCTGCTAGCTTTAGGCTTCATTTGCTGTTCCTTTTTGATCTCCTTTAGGTGTAAGGTTATGTTGTATATTTGGAACCTTTACTGCTTCTTGAGAGAGGCCTGAATTGTAACGTACATCCCTCTTAAGACTTCCCTGGCTGTGTCTCAAAATTTGGACTGTGATATTTTCATCTACATTTGGTTTCATGTATTTTTAATTTCTTCTTTAATTTCCTGGTTAACCATTCATTCTTTAGCAGGATGTTCTTTAACCTCCATTGTCCTGAGGTCTTTCCATATATTTTCTTATGGCTGACCTCAAATTTTATAGCATCCTTTGTTCATTTTTAATCAATATGGTGTTTTGATGTGTGTGTTTTTGAGATGTAGAAATTTGTTATGTATTCTGGATTTAACACCTTATCAACTATATAATTTGTCAATATTTTCTCTCATCTGTGAGTTGTCTTTTTTCTGTTAATAGTGTCTTTTCATGTACAGAAGTTTTAACTTTGATAAAGTAATTTATATATTTTTTCTTTTCTTGCCTGTGGTTTTAGTGTAATATGAGTGTCAATGAGCTGCAGGGCTCATTCGATATTTGCAAATCTGTCAATGTGATACATGACATTAATAGAAGAAAGGATAGGAACCACATGATCCTGTCAATAGACTCAGAAAAAGCAGTTGACAAAATACAGGATCTCTTCTTAATAAGTGCCCTCAAGAAAGTCGGGACAGAAAGAACATACCTTAACATCATAAAAGCCACATATGAAAGGCCCACAGCTAATATCATCCTCACTGGGGGAAAAACTGAGAGCTTTCCCCCTGAAACCAGGAACATAACACGGATGTCTATTCTCACTGCTCTTGTTTAACATAGTATTGGAAGTCCTAGTATCAGAAGACAACTAAATGAAATAAAAGGCCTCCAAAGTGGGCAAGAAGTCAAACTTTCACTTTTCACAGATGACATAATACTCTACATGGAAACCCCAAAAGACCCCACTGCAAAACTGCTAGAACTGATACATGAATTCAGCAAATTCGCAGGATATAAAATCAGTGTCCAGAAATCGGTTGCATTTCTATACACCAATAATGAAGTAACATAAATAGAAATGAAGGAATCTATCCATTTACAGTTGCACCAAGAACCATAAAATTCCTAGGAATAAACCTAACCAAAGAGGTAAAAGTTCTGTACTCTGAAAACTATAGAAAATGTGTGAAAGTAATTGGAAGAAGACACAAAGAAATGGAGAGACATTCCATGCTCCTGGATAGGAAGAACAAATATTGTTAAAATGTCAATACTACCCAAATCAATCTACACATCCAATGCAATTCCTATCGAAATAGCACCAGCGTTCTTCTCAGAGCTAGAAAACACAATCCCAAAATTTGTATGGAACCACAAAAGACCCTAAATAGCCAAAGCAGTCCTGAAAAAGAAGACCAATGCTGCAGGCATCACGATCCTGGACTTTAGCCTGTACTACAAAGCTGTAATCATCAAGACAGTATGGTATTGGCAAAAACCTAGACACATAGTCAGTGGAATAGAATACAGAACTAAGAAGCGGACTCAGAAATGTATGGCCAACTAGTCTTTGACAAAGCAGGAAAGAGTCTCCAATGGACAAAAGACAGTCTCTTTCGCAAATGGTGCTGGGAGAACTGGATAGCAACTTGCAGATGAATGACACTGGGTCACGTTCTTACACCATATACAAAAATAAACTCAAAGTGGATGAAAGACCTAAATGTGAGACAGGAAACCATCAAAATCTTAGAGGAGAAAACAGGCATCGATCTCTTTGACCTCAGCCACAGCAACTTCTTACTTTCCATGTCTCCAAAGACAAGGTAAATAAAAGCAGAATGAACTATTGGGACCTCAACAAGATAAAAAGCTTCTGCACTGCAAAGGAAACAATCAACAGAATTAAAAGGCAACCGACAGAATGGGAGAAGATATTTGTAAATGACATATCATATAAAGGGTTAGGTTCCAAAATCTATAAAGAACTTACCATGGTCAACACCTGCAAGTTGTTTCTTTCGTAGAAGTTGTCCACTTTCTAAATTGGCAAGTTTACCAACGTAAATCCATTTATGGTATTCTTTTTTTATCTTTTACATGTCAGTAGAATGCAGTAATGACTCTCCGTTCATTCTGATTTTGATCTCTTTTTTCTCTTAGTTTATCTTAATCCATTGCTAGGAACATCAATTTATGAATCTTTCAAGGAACCAATTCCTGGATTTATAGATTTTCTCTGTTCTATTTTAATACTATGCTAATTTCTATTTAATTAATTTCTCTTTCCATTATTTCTTTTATTTACTATTTCCATTCTACAATGTTCTTTGTGTTTATTTTGCTTTTCCATTTTTTAGGTTTCTAGTAAGCTTACTTCATTTCTGTAATGTCTCTTGTCTTATAATACTTCTATTAAAACTATACATTTCTTTCTAAGCACTCCTTAAGCTGTATCCAGTACACACATACATACACACACACACACACACACACACACACACACACACACACGCACACATATCCCTCATTATCTCTGCTTAAAATTTATTTAAAAAACTATTCACTGATATTTCTTCTTTAATCCACGGTAATTCATACTTACGTTGCTTAATTTGTAAATAATTAGGAAACATTGTTATATTGTTCTTATCAATTCCCAGGTGAACTTTGTTATATATATTCTGGATGATTTAAATCTGTGGGAAATACGTTTAGGAATTCCCTGAGCTTGCACCAATAGGTTAACAAGGCTTAGGCCAGAAATATCCGAGAATCAGTAAACAGGCAAAAGTGCCTCAGCATAGAACTAAAGCTTTGAGCAGAAAGCTCCTTCCACAGGACGAAAGCGTCCAGAATAGGGAAACTGGGAAATAGACTGCTGTAGCAGGGTGAAATTGCCTGGAGCTAATTAGCAAAAAAAAAAAAAAAAAAAGTGACTTGTTGACCCTGAGGTAGCATGCTCTATCTGTCCTATTCCCTAGGCAAGTTAAGATGAACAGACCCAGTACCTGGTGCCTGCTGTAAACAGCTATCTGCTCCTTGCCAGGATTTTGTCTTGTATTGAGCCAAACCCCTAACACCATATATCTTTGAAACCCCCTTTCTCTCACACACTTGAGTTAATGATCACTGTTTCATTGTCTCACATGTTTCATTCTGCACGTCCATCATGTTTGTAAGCCTCCTGATCCAGTAAATACGGAGCAAGGATCCTTACTCAGGGCTCTTATCTCTTCCCTGACATTAGCCTCTCTTATATTCAATTCTGCATCTGCTCTCTTGCTGGGCAAGAGAGAACTCCAGACTCAAAGTCTGTGACATCAGTCCATTGAAATGCTTTGCCAATTGTTTTCTGGGCTCCTGTAATGCCCATTTCTGTGAGCATTTCCTGAGCACTCAGAGATACTGGAATCGTCCCACACTCTTTTCTCCCTCCCTCCTCCCTTACTAACACAGATGTTATCAACTTGCCTCTGTGCCACTATGTGACAGACTCTTCCTTTTCTGGGGGAAGCTTGCTTTATCTACATTTGAGACAAGTTTAAATTAAAAAACCTTTTTCACATTTTTGTTTATTTTTGAGAGAGAGACAGAGCATGAGCTTGAGAGGGGCAGAGAGAGAGGAAGACACGGAATCTGAAGCAGGCTCTGAGCTGTCATCACAGAGCCTGACCCAGGGCTTGAACTCACAGACCATGAGATGATCACCTGGGCTGAAGTCGAACGATTAACTGACTGAGCCACCCAGGTGCCCCAATGTTTTATTATTTTTAAAAGAGAGAGAGAGAGGGAGAGAGAGCGAGACCGAAGCAAGTGCAGGTTCTGAGCTATCAGCACAGAGCCGGATGCGGGACTCAAACTCACATACCACGAGATCATGACCTGAACTGAAGTTGGACGCTTAACTGACTGAGCCACCCAGGAGCCCCCAGACTAGTTTAAATGTCTTGTTCTGAAATTCATCGTCTTCTGGAAGTCAGTTCAGGTGCCAGTGTGCAAAGATGTAGCTTAAAGCTAACTGATATAGCTTTGCCTATTTTGAAAGTCATGCTTTAAAGAAGAGAGTTCTCATGTATTTTATTTCTGGCCATACTGGATATTTCCCTTTTGATGATTCCATCTCAAGCTGTTCTTTTGTGATTTCCCTGCATCCCACCCCCAGAGGGCATGTTTCTGGAAGTCCTGTTGTACATGGTGATTATCCTGCTGGAATCTCTGGAGATGCAGGTGGCATCTCTGGAGATCAAAGTTAGAAGAAGGTCCCAATGAATTTAATTAGGAAAGCATCACTCTTGGAGATGTACCAACTGAATGACTCATGCATATGTATTGTAGTCCATCCCCAGGTAAAGTGTTTACAGACCTTTGTCTTGACCTCAGAGAGTGTTTAAATCACTGTTCACACAACTGGCTCTTTCAGGACTTGAAACAATGGACTTAGAACATAATTAAGTGTGTATATTAAGTTATTCTCCATCATTCAGGGAATCCAAAATTTAACTGTACTTTGTGAAGACAGGTTAGTATAATTGATTGAGAGTGGAATGTTGTCAAGGATATTTCACTATTTTACTTATATTGACATAAAAGCCAAACCATATAAAAATCTTTGTTTAAACAAATCACAATTTTCTCTCCCATACAGCTGAGCCCTCCCTTTTGTGTAACCTCACAATGTTGGTGTAACATTCATTTGTTGTTAGGACAAATTCTGCCAACAATGAAGACTTGGGGTCTCTTTTATCCCAGTCAAGAGTGAAACTTGATTAGGTTACAGGACTTTGTAGTCATTTTGAAAAACCCAGCAATTAAGAGGTAGCCTTTTTCTGAAAGACTGGAATGAATGGCTTTCTGAGAGCATGGAAAGCCTTGTTTACACGGAAATGGTTCAAGGTCCAGTGATGGTGCGTTTGTTTTCCTGCTTTGTGTGCACAGAGGTGGCACCTGTGTACCAAAGACAAGGACGAATGGACTACAACCCACACGTTGAACTGAACGGCTGTCTTAGTATGCAGGTAACCCAGTAAGGGTAATTAGATGTAAGATTGCAGCCTAGGCTTTACATTTTCGATTTTGGTCGTGAGGGAATTCACAGTCCTTTAAAAGTTCCTCTGTGTGGTTCTGATAATCATCCATGTTAGACATTCTTTGTGATTACTAACATATATGAGGATTGACTCAGTTCTGTAATATTCTTTTGGTTATTTTCACATACCAAGATCCAGAATAAATTTTCTTCCTCTAACATCAGTGTTTCTGCACATTAGTTTCAGGTGTAAGTATTTAGGGATATTTCAATGGGGAGATCCTTGTAAATCTCATGATAGTTTCAACTGATATGTTCTCTGAACATTGCTTGCTAATCTGTGAAAGTTTAGAGGATGATGTAGCAACCACACGTCTTGAAAGAGTGATTTTGAAGCGTCCAAGTAATGATTTCTTTACCGAAGTGTTACTTCAGTTCCTGTGTTTCTGTTCATAAGTGAGTTTCAGCATGAAAGCATACCTGTGTTGGCCAATCCTTTTATTACTTGTTTATATGATTTACTAACTTTGCCATTGATTCATTTGTCCTTTATTTAAATGCTTAGAGTTCTGTGTTCATTTTGACATTAACTCTGTGTATGTCTTTAAAATGTAAATCTTTTCCCTAAGTGCTTTTGTCTATTGATGTTATGATATCCTTTTTAAATCCTTAAGATGTTTTGAAGTTGTAAAATACATCACTTGGGATTTCATTTATAAGTTAAAAGGATTCTTGAACATAGCCAGTCATTTCTTTTATTAACTGGGTAGTAAATATAAATCTTGCTTTAGTTTTATATTAAACCTTAGTCCATTAAAAAATGTTATATGTAGAATCTGCTATAGGTACAATTGTACTAACTTCCAGATGGAAAGCTGGTTGCAGCAAACTATTTTTTTTAATATGTTTTTTTCCCCACATATATCTTTAATTTCTTGTCTGTCTATTGGTCTGCAGATTGCTGAGCTTACTAAGAATGTTTTTTAATCAGCCTTGAATTCTTGTAATGTCTGAGGGTACTGGAAGATAATAAATTACAATTCATATTTGTTGAATGAACAAACAGATTCTTTTAAGGCTGCAGGAAGTCACTCATAATAATTACATTTGTGACTAATTTTGTCCTGAACTCTGAAATAAGGACATGCAAAAGGACATATGGAACATAGGATCAATGTGACTGAGTTTGTCCTCTTGGGGCTCACTCAGAGCCTCCAAGGTCAGAAAATATTATTTGTTGTGTTCTTGCTCATCTACATTGTGACAATGGTGGGCAACCTCCTCATTGTGGTGACCGTGGTGGTCAGCCCCACCCTGGATTCCCCTATGTATTTCTTTCTTGGTTACTTATCTTTTATGGATGCTGTGTATTCTACTACAGTCACTCCAAATATGATTATAGACTTACTCTGTGAGAAGAAAACCATTTCCTTCCAAGCTTGCATGTCCCAGCTCTTTCTAGGGCACTTGTTTGGTGGCTCAGAGATTTTACTCCTGGTGGCCATGGCCTATGACCGCTATGTGGCCATCTGCAAACCCTTGCATTATTTGACCATCATGAATCAACGGGTGTGTGTTTTGTTGCTGCTGTTGGCCTGGGTTGGAGGTTTTCTGCATGCTGTTGTTCACCTTGTCTTTGTTTACAACCTTCCCTTCTGTGGTCCCAATGTCATTGACCACTTCATCTGTGACATGTACCCATTATTAAAACTTGCCTGCACTGACACTTACATTATTGGCCTCACTGTGGTTGCCAATGATGGGGCAATCTGTGTGGTCATCTTTACAGTGTTGCTCATCTCCTATGGGGTCATTCTGCATTCTCTGAAGAACCTTAGTCAGGAAGGCAGGCACAAAGCCTTATCCACCTGTGGCTCCCACATTACAGTGGTGGTCCTCTTCTTTGTCCCCTGCATCTTCATGTATGTGAGACCTCCTTCTACATTACCCATTGATAAATCCTTGACTGTATTTTACACAGTTATGACTCCTATGTTGAACCCCTTAATCTATACTCTGAGAAATGGAGAGATGAAAAATGCCATGGAAAAGCTCTGGACCAGAGGAAGAAAATGAGGCAGAAGAGAAATGTATCACCTCTTTTCAGTGAAGAGTTGCTCCATACAGTAAAGAATTATTTATTGATAGTAAGTTCCTCCTCAGGTTTAAAGTTGTGCATGATGAAAAGCATTTAAAATGTAAGTACTTCCGGTGGTCAAAATATAGTTCTAAGATTTTCATAAGTTCTTACGAAAGTAGATGTGTAGCTTTTGCATATAAAATGTCTCTATTGAAACTATAGGTTTAAGTTCTATGTGATCAGTTATGCTATAGTTAATACTATAAATTTATTTTTGTTAGTGGACATTTTTCACTTTTCGCTCTTACATAAGTGTTCACTTTCAGAAATCATAGTGCTCATTACATATTTCAGAAATGGGACATACACCTTTGGTTCATTCCTTCCATACAAAGACAACCCATATTAATACTTAAAGTATGGATCTTATTTTTATATCTGAAACAGCTTTAAGTATATAATTTTGTTCATAATGCTTAACACATTAAGGTTGATGAGGAATGCTGCTTCCAAGGTTGAATATTAATCATAAGCTAAGTGTAGGAAAAAAATCTGAACAAAAGTGATAGATATATTAAGATCTACTCATATTTATGAATGGGGGATCCTATTGTCTCCCGAAGAGAAACAACTTTGTTTGGTGTTATATTCTCATAAAAATGATTAATTAATCTTCCCAGATAGCTTAGTATATCTGATAATATCTCTGCCATTTTTCAGTATCCCCATATCTTTTTTTTTTTGCCTGTAGTGTTTCATAGCCTTCTAAAGGGCCTAGGCCCTCCTTACATATATAAAATTACCATAATCCATAATCCATGAGATTTACATATACAACACAGAACCTGAGATGAGATATTTTGGGTGATATCATTGGTAGGAAAGGTGCTGACAATATGGCATGCCATTCTGACCTCTGCTGTTAATGGAATACAGATTGTTAGGTAATAAATAGGCCATAATATATATTGATTTATTTAACCGAGATCTCTTTCATAAGCCTTCCTTTGTCTGAATTAGGCTTCAAAGAAAATATTAATCTGCCTCTACTACAGTAGGAAGCATGTGTCAAAGAAACTCATGGTTCTGCCTCCTTTAGTTACTCTGGATTCTAGAGGTGCCTGGGCAATGGGGGCATGGAGCCTTTTCCCTGGTAAATCACAGTGTATGAGAGACTTTATATCCTGAGTTTTATCCCTATTACTATTATGTGAAGATTCCTTATGTCATCTCAAAGACTTCCCAACATAATGCTTTACATTAAATAAGATTAAACATTTGATTTTAGCGGGAATTATGTAATTAAGTCATCAACTTTTGGATGTTGCTCTAGACTGAATATTTGTGTCCCACCCTCCACCCCCCCCCCCCCAAGGTTCAGAAGTTATGTCCTCTATGATATGTGGTGTTTGGAGGTGGGGCGTTTGAGAGGTGATACATCATGAGAGGAGAGCATTCATGAATGAGATTAGTGTCTCTGTAAAAAAAGACCTAATAGAACTCATGTACCCCTTCTGCCATGTAAAGACACAATGAAAAGATGGTTAGCTATGAACCAGGAAGTGGGCTCTCACTAGACACAGAATCAGCCAGTGCCTTGATCTTGGACTACCCAGACGCCAGAACTTTGAGAAATAAATGATTGTGGTTGAAGCCACTCAGGCTGTGGTATTGTGTTACAGCAGCCCAAATGGATTTAGACATATGTTATGTTATCTCCAACAAGTATTGTTATATCAAGTGAGGAGATAAAATCTTGGTTGTCTGTGTTCATTGGTCTGTAAATTCTCTTAAGTCAGGAACAGTGACTTAATTGTCTATGTAGTCTGTATTTGTGTAGTGTGAGGGACATAGAATTCACTCCATGAGCTTTGTCTATTACTTACATTCTTGAAGTTGACTATTGGAGTAAGGATTCTGAGTCTTTTCTTCATTAAATATATATATTTGCTATAGATATTTAGTCTTGATATTTTCTACAAATATGTTGCTTTGGTAGCATTATGTGTGTTTGCTATAAAGACATTATATTGTATTATTCTTTTACTTTTTGATTTCTTCTATCACATCACTCTTGGAAAATTTCATATACATCTTTTTCAGTGAATTTATACATTTTAACATCTTTCTAAAAAATAACTCTGGAAAAAGTTTTTTTCAAGATTACTACCTTTTTTTTTAAAGTAGGCTCCACCCCCAGTGTGGAGCTCAATGCAGGGCTTAAACTCAAGACCCTGAGGTCAAGACCTGAGCTAAGATCAAGAGTTGGACACTCAACCAACTGACCCACCCAAGGGCTCAGAAAATCTTTCTTTTAAAATTATCCACATTTTGTTTCTATTTGTGATGAGACATATCTAATCTTGTTTTCCTCAAACAGGATATGTAATCTGCCAATGTTATTATTAATTTCAGTAATAATTTCAATTTCTGTATGTAATATGTTAAACTTTATACAAATAGTAGGTTTGATTTGGGGCCATTTCCCCTCCTCTGCTGTTGTGTCCTCCACCTCCTCCCCCTTTTTCTCTGGTGTCGTTGCCTACCACCAACATCCTTGTCAGTAGTCAAGGATTTTCATGTGTTTTATACCTCATGGGGATAATTGCTCTTAAATACTCACCCTTTTCAAGTTTCTTGCAATTTCTAGATATTTATTTGTCCTGATACACTTTAGGATTATTTTTTTTTAAGTCTGAAAGCTTCCCATAATGATATATTTAAAATTTCATGACCCTCCACATTGATTTTGAGGGAAATGGATGTTTTAATATCTTGTTTTCCCACCCAGAATGAGACATGTATTATGAAGGCTTGATCAATGTCTCAATAACAATTTGTAATCATCTCCATAGAGCATACAGGAATCTTGCCTTTTGGTTTTCTTATTTAAAAAGTGGCTTGTCTTATTTACCTTTGATTCACATTTTCAAAGAGCTGACTGGAAAGGGCTTAGTGTCTTTTGCTGGCATGAATTATAGCACAGTCCTCAAAGGCATTGGTGTTTGTTTGTATGCAATGTTGATAGGCCTACATTTGACAATACACAAGTATATATTCAACCACAGAGATCTGTATCTGAACTCATGTAGGTACATATTCAATGATACGTAGGTCATATCCAGCTTCATATATGTGTCTGTATGTGAACACACAGAGGTCTGTATCTGACAGCACGTGGATCAGTATCTGACTACACATACGAATGCATACGTGTATATATATGCATTTGATCTGATCACACACAGGCCTGTATCTGTCTACACACAGAGCTATATCTTGCCATACACAGGTCTGAATCTGAGCACATATGAATTTTGGCAGGACTTGACTGAACAATACTTCTGTTGCATGTGGCATGGACTGAGGTCCCTCGCTGGTATTCACTGGATAGATGGGCTTTCAGGGAGTATTTAGGATGACTTTACTCATCTGAGTGGTGCCTTGGCAGGGATAGCTAGAAGACCAGGCTCTTCTAGCCCCTTTTTCTTCTCCATGTAGCCTGTCTCTCCAGTGAGTTTGTCAGACTTGTAAAATGGCAGTTCAGGACTTCCGGAGGGAGGACACATAAGGTCTTAACCCAGTTAAGATCTCATCCCATCCTTGAAGTTCAGGATCTCAAGTTCTAGATCCAGACTGCATCTGACCAAATGAAAAGGCAACCTATGGAATGGGGGAAAATATTTGCAAGTCTTATACCTCACAAGGGGTTAGTATCCAAAATGTGTGAGGAACTTTGAAACCAAATAGCAAAAACAAAACAAAACAAAACAGGGGCTCCTGAGTGGCTCAGTCGGTTAAGCATCCGACTTCAGCTCAGGTCATGATCTCATGGTTCGTGGGTTTGAGCCCTGCGTTGAGCTCTGTGCTGACAGCTTGGAGCCTATAGCCTGCTTCAGATTCTGTTTCTTCCTCTCTCTCTCTACCCCTCCTCCGTTCCCACTCTGTCTCTCTCTCTTAAAAATAAATAAACATGAAAAATAATTTAAAAAATTTAAAAACAAAAGAAAACAAAAAACTGATTAAAAAATATGCAATGGACCTCAAAGACATTTTCTAAAGAAGACATACAAATGGCTGATAAGAACATGGAAGGGTGCTCAACATTATTAATCATCAGGAAAATGCAATTCAAAACTGCATGAGATTTCGCTTCATACTTCTTAGGATAGATGTTATCAAAAACAGAAGAGATTGTATGCAGTGGTGAGGATGTAGATAAAAAGGAACCCTAGTTCGCTGTCATTGGGCATACACATTTTCAGCCACTCTGGAAAATAGTATGGAGATTTCTCAAAAAGTGAAATAGAACTACCATAGTATCAAGAAATTCCACTTCTATGTGTATATCCAAGAATATGAGATCACAATCTTGAGGAAATATCTGCACTCCCATGTTTGTGGCCGTATTATTCACAACAGCCAAGACATGGGAACAATCTAAGCATCCATTGATGGAAGAATGGGAAAAGAAAAGTTTGTGTGTGTGTGTGTGTGTGTGTGTCTATGCATGTGTGTGTGTTTATATATATATGTGTGTGTATGTGTGTGTGTATACACACACACATACACACACATACACACACATATATGATTATATTAAGGCATAAGAAAGAAAAAATCCTGCCAATTGCAACACTATGAGAGACTTTGAGGGCATTATGCTAAGTGAAATAAGTCACACAGAAAGACAAATACGGTATGATCTCATTTATATGTGGAATTAAAAAAAAACCCAACTTGGAGAAGCCAGAGAATGGTGGATTCCAGGGCCTGTGGGTGGGGGAAATGTGTCGATGTTAGTTTAAGGGTACAGATTTCCAGTTATAACTTGAATAAACTTTGGAGAGCTGATGTATAGCAGGGAACGGTAGTTCACAATGATGTATTATACAATTGCTGACATTATTGCTGAGATAGTGAATCTTAAATGTTCTCATCCCACACCAAAATTCTAATTATATAAGGTGACATATGTGTTAACTATCCTTATTGTGGTAATCATTTTGCAATATATGCATATACCAGATCATGATGTTGTATACCTTAAACTTACACAGTGTTACATATCAATTGTATTTTAATAAATCTGGGGAAACATACATAAATATATAGATACATAGTTACACACATACATACATAAAAGAGGTCTTTATAAATTGAAAAAATAAAGTCTTGAACTAGAGACGTGCTATTTCTTCCACATGCCCTATATGCAATTTGAGGTTGAACATTGTAACCAAATAGATACTCCTGTCTACAAGTGAAGGTCATGGTGCCTCCTTTTGTGCATTTCTCTTAAAAATTTTTGCAGAGTTTACATATTTTTCATTAGAGTTTACACAAAAGCCACACTCACAAATATTTTTTGTGAAGACAGACTAGCCCCTGTCTTCCGGGTTTGGGCTGGAAGTCTGTGTGCAGTGGGATAACACCCCGTAAGCTTCTTAGACATACTTTTTTCCTAGTTAGGAGACTTTATGAGACACACCTTAAATATTTCAGAAGTTTTCACCAGAGTCTTGCATCTACATCTTTGAGATGATATTTACTTTGGTGCCATTTCTTACTCTGAGAACTTTTTGCTCTTTAGAGAGGCTATGGATGAGAACCAGTTTTATGCCAGAACCCATCAGGTCTTGGCCCCTTTTATGTTTCTCCTGAATTCTGGAGAACTTAACAGTTAAGGTGTAAGTCACCTCTGTTTACCCATACTTCATCATATATCATACACTGCTGAGGAACCAGCTGGAGCTTTCTGTATTCTGCTTGGCAATTGCAGTCAAATCCACCTGCTCCCCCAAGGGTGTTTCCTATTATTTCCTATTTTCCACACTACTGTAGGTGAGGGTATTGTGAAACTTTTCCAGCACTCGGTAACATGAATCACTTTCTCTTCAGCTTCCAAGCACAATCCATCCTGTCTTTTAAGGCTTTACCTGCAGAGGCTTCAAAGCCCTTCCAACTCCCAGCAACTCCTGGTGGTGCCAAAGTCAATGCCACATTGACTTTTACATTTACATTTACATTTACATTTCTGTTATGGAAGTGCCACACTTCCAGCTTCCACTCTTTGCTCTGGTTATCTTTTGCTACATAGCATAAGACCTCGAAATTTTGTTACTTAAACCCACAACCATTTTGACTTACCTCAAAATCTTGTGGGCCAGCAATTCTGACAGAGGTTGGCTTGGTATTTTTTCATTTTTTTAATACTTTTTTCTTTCTTTCTTTCTTTCTTTCTTTCTTTCTTTCTTTCTTTCTCTTTCTTTCTTTCTTTCTTTTGAGAGACAGAGCATAAGTGGTGGAGGGGCAGAGAGAGAGGGAGACACAGAATCTGAAGCAGGCTTCAGGCTATGAGCTGTCAGCACAGAGCCCAGTGCAGGGCTTGAACTCACAGACTGTGAGATCATGACCTGAGCCGAAGTTGAACGCTTAACCGGCTCAGCCACCCAGGCACCCCTGGGTATTTTTCCGTCTCATTTGGCATGGACTGAAGTCCTGCTATGGTATTCAACTGATAACTGAGGGATCTGCAGGATCCTGGGAGTGATATGATCTATTGAACGTGCTGAATGGGAAAAATATGCAACAAATATTATTTTACCCAGGAAGGCTATCATTCAGAATAGAAGGAGAGATAAAGAGTTTCCCAAAAAAACAAAACCTAAATGTTTATGACCATTAAACCAGGCCTTCAAGAAGTATTAAACAGGACTTTTTTGAATGGGAAAGAAAAACCAAAAACAATGAAGATAAGAAAGGAACAAAGAAAATCTCTGGAAATACTGACTTTATAGGTAATACAATAGCACTAAATTCATATCTATTAATAATCACTCTGAATGCAAATGGACTAAATGCTCCAATCAAAAGGTGTAGGCTATCAGAATAGATAAAAAAGACCCATCTATATGCTACCTACAAGACACTCATTTTATTTTTGTTTTAATTTTTTTAAGTTTACTTATTTTTGACAGAATGAGAGAGACAGACAGACAGACAGGGAGAGGGGCAGAGAGAGAGGGAGACACAGAATTCGAAGTGGGATCCAGGCTCTGAGTTGTCAACCCAGAGTCCAATGCGGGTTGACCTGAAATCATGAACCATGAAATCGTGACCTGAGCCAAAGTCGGACACTTAACTGACTGAGCCACCCAGGCGCCCCACAAGTGACTCATTTTAGACCTAAAGTCATCTGCAGATTGAAAATGAAAGGCTAGAGAACGATTTGTCATGCTAATGATTGTCAAAAGGAAGCCTTACCAATGATACTTGTACTAGACAAACTAGGTTTTAAACCGATGAATGTAACAAGAAAGGAAGAAAGGGTCTATGCAAGAGGCTCTAACAATTGTAAATATTTATGCCCCCAACTTGGTGATGCAAATATATAAATTAATTAACATAAAATCATTGATAACAATACAATAATAGTAGGTGACTTTAACACCCCACTTACAACAATGGATAGATCATCTATGCAGAAAATCAGCAAGGAGACAATGGCTTTGGATGACACACTGGACCAGATGGGCTTAACACATGTATAAAGAACATCTCACTCAAAAGCAGCAGAATACACATTCTTTTTGAGTGCACATGGGATATTCCCCAGAATAGATCACATACAAAGTTACAAATCAGGCTTCAATCAGTAGAAAAAATTGAGATCATATCATGAATATTGTCAGGCCACAACACTATGAAACTTGAGGTCAACCACAAGAAAAAAATTGGAAAGACTTAAAATACACGGAGATTAAAGAACATCCTACTAAACAATCAATTGGTTAACCAAGAAATTAAGAAATAAAAAAATACTTGGAAGCACATGAAAATGAAAACATGATAGTCTAAAACCTTTGGGATGCAGCAAAAGTGGTCTTAAGAGGGAAGTATATAGAATACAGGCCTTCGTTAAAAAGGAAGAAGAGTTTCAAATACACAACCTAACCTTATACCTAAAGAAACTGTAAAAGCAACAGCAAATAAAGTGTAAGCCAGCAGAAAAGAGGAAATAATAAAGATTAGGACAGAAATAAATGATATAGAAACCAAAGAAATCATAGAACAGATAAATGAAACCATGAGCTGGTTCTTTGAAAGAATAAATACAAGTGATAACTCCCTAGCCAGACTTATCAAAAAGAAAAGAGAAAGTACCCGAATAACTAAAATCATGAATGAAAGACATCACAACCAACACCAAGAAACACAATTATAAGGAAATATTATGAAAACTTATATAATTGGACAATCTGGAAGAAATGGATAAATTCTTGGAAACGTAAACTAGAAAAACTGAAACAGGAAGAAATAGGAAATTTGAACAGACCCATAACCAGCAAAGAAATTGGAACAGCAATAAAAAAATCTGCCAAAAAATAAAAGTCCAGGGCCAAATGGCTTCCCAGGGGAATTCTACCCCACACTTAAGCAAGAGTTATATCATTCTTCTCCAACTGTTCCACAAAATAGAAATGGAAGGAAAGCTTCCAAACTCTTTTATGAGGCCAGAATTACTTACCTTGATTCCTAAACGAGACAAAGACCCCACTAAAAAGGAGAATTACAGGCCACTGTCCCTGATGAACACGGATGCAAAAATTCTCAACAAGATACTAGCAAACTGAATACAATAGTACCTTAAAAGAATTATTCACCACAATCAAGTGGAGTTTATTCCTTGACTGCAAGGGTGTTTCAGTATTTGCAAATCAATCAACATGATACACCAGATTAATAAAGGATAAGAACCATATGATCCTCTCAATAGATGCAGAAAAAACATTTGACGAAATACAGCGTCTATTTTTGATTAAAAACCCTTTATTAAAAGTAGTGATAAAGAGAACATACCTCAACATAATAAAGGCCACATACAAAAGACCCATAGTTAATATTATCCTCAATAGGGAAAAACCGAGAGCTTTCCTGTTAATGTCAGGAATAAGACAGGGATGTCCATCCTCACTACTGTTATTTAACACAGTATGGAAGTCCTCAGCTCAGCAATTGGACAACAAAAAGAAATAAAAGGCATCAAAATCAGCAAGGAACAAGTCAAACTTTTACTCTTCACAGACCATATGATATCTATGTAGAAAACCTGAAAACCTCCACCAAAAAATTGCTAGAACTGATACACAAATTCAACAAAGTTGAAGGATACAAAATCAACGTGCCAAAATCTGTTGCATTTCTGTACACCAATAATGAAGCAGCAGAAATCGAAATCAAGGATTTGATCCCATTTATAATTGCACCCAAAAACATAAGATACCTAGCAATAAACCTAATCAAAGAGGTAAAATATCTGTACTCTGAAAACTATAGAACACTGATGAAAGAAATTGAAGATGACACAAAGAAATGGAAAAACATTCTATGCTCATGGATTGGAAGAGCAAACATTGTTAAAATCTCCATACTACCCAAAGCAATCTATACATGTAATGCATTTCCTATGAAAATACCACCAGGATTTTTCACAGAACTAGAACAAAAAATCCTAAAATTTGCGTGGAACCACAGAACACCCTGAATAGCCAAAGTAATCTTGAAAAAAAAAAAAAAAAAAGCAAAGCTGGATGCAATTACAGTTCTGGACATCTAGTTATATTACAAAGCTCTAATCATCAAGGCGGTATGGTACTGGCACAAAAACAGACACATAGATCAATATGGATCAATGGAACATAGTAGAATACCCTGAAATGGACCAACTATGACATGGCTAACTAATCTTTGACAAAGTAGGAATGAATATCCAATGGAAAAAAAAGACAGTCTCTTCAACAAATGATGTTGGGAAAACTGGACAGTGACATGCAGAAGAATGAAATTAGGCCACTTTCTTACATCATACACAAAACTAAATGCAAAATAGATGAAGACCTATATGTGAGACAGAAAACCATCAAAGTCCTAGAGGAGAAAACAGGCAGCAATCTCTTTGACACAAGATGTAGTAACTTCTTACTAGACATGTTGCTGAAGGCAAGGGAAACAAAAGTAAAAAAGGACTATCGGGATTTCATCAAGTTAAAAAGCTACTGCACAGAGAAAGAAGCAATCAACAGAACTGAAAGGCAACCACAGACTGGGAGAAGATATTTGTAAATGACATATCAGTTAAAGGGATGCTATCCAAAATCTATAGAGAAATTATCAATCTCAACACTCCCAAAACAAATAATCCAGGTAAGAAATAGGCAGAAGATGTGAATAAACACTTCTCCAAAGAAGACATCTAGATGGCTAACAGACCATGAAAAGATGCTCAACATCCCTCATCATTGGGGAAATACAAATCAAAACTAAAATGAGATATCACCTCACACTTGTCTGAATGGCTAAAATTAACAACACGGGAAACAGCAGATGTTGGCGAGGATGCGAAGAAAGGGAGACCCTCTTACAACTTTGGTGGGAATGCAAACTAGTGCGACCACTCTGGAAGATGGTGTGGAGGTTTCTCAAAAGTTAAAAATAGAACTACCCTACAACCCAGTAATTGTTCTAGTAGGTATACAAAAATCTGATTTGAAGGGACACATGCACCCCAATATTTATAGCGGTATTATCAACAATAGCCAATTATGGAAGGAGCCCAAATGTCCATCGACTGATGAATGAAAAACAAGGATGTGGTATATACATACAATGGATTATTAGCCATCAAAAAAGAACGAAGTCTTGCCATTTGCAAGGACTGGATGGAACTAGAATGCATTATGTGAAGTGAAATGAGTCAGAGAAAGACAAATACCATACAATTTCACTCATGGAATTGAAGATGCAAGACAGATGAACATAGGGGAAGTGGGGGAGAAAAGAGAGGGAGGCAAACCATGAGCCTCAACTCTAGAGAACAAAGTAAGGGTTGAGGGGGGTTGGGTAGATTAGGGATGGGCTAAATGAGTGCTGAGTATTAAGGAGATCACTTGTGATGAACAATGGGTGGTTGTGATGAATATGGAAGTGATGAATCAAAATTCTACTCCTGCAACCAATTTTACACTATATGTTAACTAACTGGAACTTAAATAAAAACTTGAAGAAGTAAAAATAATTTCCCAGTGGTAAAAATACAATAAAATTTAGTTTTAGTGGAGGAGTGTTGCTCATCTTTTCCTAAGTATTTTTGTTTTCAGATACTAATGTAAAGGTGTTTAACATTTTGTCAGTTTTCAATTGTTATGGATACTAATATATAGAAATGCAATTGAACATTTTATTTGGACCTTGTGTTCCTGAAAACTCACTCAATTCACTTATTATTTCTAGTAATCTCTGTAGATTCATTAGAGTTTTCTATAACACAATCATGTTTAGAAAAAAAGCTTATTTCTTGGAGATATATAGGAGTATTTAACTTTTAAGTTTTTATTTTTGAGTCTTTTTCAGAAGGTTGCGTTTTTCCTTTATTTTATCCATTTTATCTAAGGTATCAAATTTCTTTGAATAATGTTTTTCATAAGAACAATTTATTATCCTTTTAAAGTCTGCAGTATTTGTATGATTTTATCTGCTTTTTAATTTCTGATATTGGTAGTTGTCTCATCACTCCTGCTAGAAACTTATCAGTTGTATTATAAAAGTACTAACTTTTGGCTGTTTTAGTTTACTCTATTTTATGTTTTCTATTTTATTTATTTTTGATCTTTTCATTACATCCTTTTTTATTTTCACTTTGTCTTTAATTTAGTTTTCTTTTTTTCTAGCTTCTTAAAATAAAAGCTTAGCTGCTAGTAGAGCTTTATTTTTAACACAAGTATAAATCTATATATACATTTAGGTCAGCTGAAAACCAGAAACTTTTGGTGTGGGTTAGCATGTTAGAAAGTTCTTCGGATGGTTCATACAGGTATTAAATGACTCATTATCAATGATCCTTATGACCTAGAAAATGCAATATACAATTACACATATGTGGAGACGAAGATGCTCGATGGCGCCCACCGTAAGCCATGGGGAAATGGGTAAGTGTGGAAGCCCTCAGCAATTTGATGTACTACCAGGCTCTTGTTGGAAAATAATCTGTTTCTGGTAGTTGCAGTTACTCAATTGCTACTGGACTGAAATTAAGGGACTAAATTAATGAACTGAAAATCATTATGGTGTTAGTTCACATAGTTTCAGGCCTTCATCAACAGCATCCGTTGCAACCCAGACTCCGGAACTGTGATTACCAATCTTTTCAACAATTGCAGTGTCAACCTCAGTAACTTCTCTCATCCCAAGGCCTTCTGCCTCTGAGCCTCAGGGCCTCTTGAGCAAAGATTCTAACAGCTGGAAGAAAGACCTCCTTTGTTGAGGGTATGATTGGGTAAGTCAGTCTGAGACTGGTTCTCCTTTCACATTGGCTTAAATATGACTTCCCTTACCTGAATGTTTTGTATTATGAAACTCAAAATTTATTATTTGCTTACCTTTTTTTTTCTATTCAAAATAGAGGCTTTTCACATATTTGGCTGTCTGATACTTTCCTGGCAAGAACTAAGTCATTTTTTCTCTAAGGATTGCTCTAGGGGAGAAAACTGTCCAGAAGTAGTTACTTCATGTGAATTTGTTCCACGTATTCTAATAAACTAATCTGTAATGACATTACACTCTCTTTCATTTAAAAACAGTAGAAAACCATAGGCTGTGTCTTCACATAGAATGGAAGGATTACTTTCCTGATACAATGGCCCAGGACATTTCTGACAACTCAAATATCTGCCCAGGCTGGAATTTCTCTTCATCCCCTAGATGTTTTCTTGTTATATTTTCCTGTGCATAGGTATTCCTTGCTGCTTGTACAAACATGTGGAAGGGCCCAATTGTCTAGGATAAAGCTGGAGAAAGGTAAAAATGTCTCTTCCATTAGGGAAGAGGTGGCCTTAGGGATACATTTTGAATGTCATTTTGAATGACTGAACAAGTAAAGCGTTCTCCTACTACCTGAGAGAGAGTTCAGTCGTTGGTCTTCTAGGAAGTTAAATTCTAGCATTTTTCTTATCAGGCAAAGAGACAGATTCATGTCATTATGCTAATGGCATGGACATTATGCTAATCCTCTAAAGGACTTTTTGATTGCCTAACTATACTGACCAAGAAGAGATACATTCAAATAACTTTTGAGGTTTTTAAATTTTTAAAAAAAATTAGTAGGATTGGCTAAATTTATTTCTAGTAATTAGGCTAGTTTTTACACAGTCATGTGAAGGCTATTATTGGGTTATTAGATTGTCCTCTTATTTGTTGTCTGACCTTATGAGAAATAAAGTCCATGCAGGAAGGACTTTTCATGTGATTTTTGCCCCTGTTTTATTAATTGGTATGTCCTCATTCACAGCATGGTTCCTGGCATTAAATAGATGCTCTAATATAAAAGCAATAATTAATAATTGAATAGTTACATCTAATTTGATAAAGAAATATTTAACATATCCAATCATACTTTAAGGCAGATGATAAATTGAGTGTTAAATAAAATGAGAAGAAACTTGCTATGGCAAGTGGGGGAATACATGATAAAGTAGCCTTCACTTGCACAAAATGACGTGGCTGAGATTTTTATTCTTGACTGGCAATAGTCTCGTAATGGTTCTAAAAATTGTTTTTCCCTTCATGTTACATCCTTTAGAAATTAATTATGTGATTTGGTCTACATAGAGATATTTTTAAAACATTTTGTGGGCAATCCCAGTGAATTTAATTAAGCAAGCATCAGTCTTGGACACTTTCCAATTCTGACTGAATGACAAATGGTGGTTAGAAAGGATGAAATGTCTAGTGATCTCTGCCCCTATCAGGAGAAAGATGCTCTCCTCTTCAGAAATGATAAATTTATTAGGAGGTCTTTGTTGGCTGAATGCACTACCCCCCCCCCCCCCGCCCCCTAAAAAAGCACAATAATTTGTGTCAAAATTTCAAGTCAATTGGTGTGGTCACACCAACACAGAAGAAGGAGAAGGACTAACCGAGTGAATGGTTTTTTTCTATTTTGAAGTTAGTAGGAAAGAGTTACTGGAGAAAAATCTCCCTGGAAAATGGCTGGTTGCTATCTTTTTATGTAAAATTAGGTTGCTTGTCTTTTAGATAAATTATCCTAAGGTAATAAAGTTTTATTGTGTGTATGGATCATAGAATTCCTTTTACATAATCTCTAGTGCAAATAAAAGCAATCTTCTGAATAATTGGAAGACCCCATGAAGAACATAGACTGATATCCAAATGAAATAAAATATATCTTCAAATAATAATGCAGATTTTTTCTTTCTCTTGTCATACTGGATGAAAAAAAAAATTCCAGTCCAACAAATGATTAAAAACTCTTCCTTCAGATTCTGGACTTGTCTTCACGAGGTAAGACTAACAGTAAATATTGGGAACCAGGTTTGCAATTGTGTGAATTTCTTTATTATGTAAAAGTGAGATCACTTTGAGATAAAGCAAACTTTGAAAAATAGGTGACCTTGGGAAAGTTAATTAGATGTTCTGAGCCTCTGCTTGTCCACTTATGAAGTGGAGATTAGAGTTCCTCTTACTGTAAATATGAACTATGATACATGAAGTTGTGAGTGTGTGATTGGAATCCACCGTAGGCATTGTGAGCTGTGGAATTATAGATCAGAATCAGATTTTATAAATAAATCATTTGAACTGCACGAGGAGAACATACTGATGTAGGCCAGAATGAAAGGAGAGGGACGTGGCAGGAGACCAGTGCAGTGGCTCAGTAGGGAAGCGGTGGGGAGGGAAATGATAAAGTTTGTGATATATTTTAGAGGGGCTAATAAGATTTGTTAAAGGTAACAATACGTGATATGAGAGCAAGAAAGGCATGAATGGCATGGTGATATTTCTTGTCTGAGCAATGACATGGAAGGTGGTACCATTTAATGAGGTGGAAACACCTATGTTTATTGCTGAACATTAAAAATTTAGTTTATAAGTACTGAATTGATATCCAGTTGGAGATGTCCAAATTTGGAGATGTTGCATGTGTAAATTTTTTTTTGAAGAGAGAGATGTGTAATTTATTTTTGTATTATTGTTTTTTAATATATTGTCAAGTTAGCTAACATGCAGTGTATACAGTGCACTCTTGGTTTTGGGGGTAGATTCCCGTGATTCATTGCTTACATACAACACCCAGTACTCATCCCAACAAGTGCCCTCCTAAATGCCCGTCACCCATTTCCCTCCTTCCCCACCCCCCCATCAACCCTCAGTTTGTTCTCTGTATGAGTCTCTTATGGTTTGCCTCCCTCTCTGTTTGAAACCATTTTTTCCCCTTCTCTCCCCACCATGGTCATCTGTTTAGTTTCTCAAGTTCCACATATGAGTGAAAACATATGATATCAGTCTTTCTTTGACTGACTTATTTCACTTAGCATAATACCCTCCAGTTCTGTCTACATTGTTGAAAATGGCAAGATTTCATTTTTTCTCATTGCCAAGTAGTATTCCATTGTATATATGAGTCACATCTTTATGCATTCATCAATTGATGGACATTTGGGCTCTTTTCATAATTTGGCTATTGTTGAAAGCCATGTGCCCCTATGAATCAGCCCTCCTGTATCCTTTGGATAAATTCCTCATAGCGCTATTGCTGGGTCATAGGGTAGTTCCATTTTCAAGTTTTTGAGGAACCTCCACACTGTTTTCCAGAGTGACTGCACCAGTTTGCATTCCCACTAGCTGTGCATGAGGGTTCCCATTTCTCCACATCCTTGCCAACATCTGTTGTTTCCTGAATTAATTTTAGCCACTCTGACCGATGTGAGGTGGTATCTCAATGTGGTTTTAGTTTGTATTGCCCTGATGATGAGTGATGTTGAAGTTGATCATCTTTTCATGCGTCTGTTGGCCACCTGGATGTCTTCTTTGGAAAAGTGTCTTTTCATGTCTTCTGCCCATTTCTTCACTGGATTATTTGTTTTTCAGGTGTTGAGTTTGGTAAGTTCTTTATAGATTTTGGATACTAATCCTGTATCTGATATGTCACTTGCAAATATCTTCTCCCATTCCATCAGTTGCCTTTTTGTTTTGCTGATTGTTTCCTTTGTGGTGCAGAAGCTTTTTGTCTTGATGAGATCCCAGTAGTTCATTTTGCTTTTATTTCCTTTGCCTTTGGAGGCATGTTGAGCAAGAAATTGATATGGCTAGGGTCAAAGAAGTTGTTGCCTGTTTTCTCCTCTAGGGTTTTGATGGTTTTCTGTCTCACGTTTAGGTTTTCATCCATTTTGAGTTTATTTTTGTGTATGATGTAAGAAAGTGATCCAGTTTCATTCTGCCAGTTCTCCCAGCACCATTTTCTAAAGAGACTGTCTTTTTTCCATTGGATACTCTCTTTTGTTTTGTCAAAGATTAGTTGGCCATACATTTGTGGGTCCAGTTCAGCGTTTTCTATTCTATTCTATTGGTCTATGTGTCTGTTCTTGTGCCAGTACCATACTGTCTTGATATGAAGGTTAAAAATTAAGGGAGAGACACAACACTGGTGTGCTTCCCCATTTATTAGTCAGGAAAAGGGGGTATATCCAACCACTGAGAAGTATCAGTGAGGGAAGACACAATCCTTCAGTGACCTTCTATTCCTAATTTGACCTACTCACATTGAATATGTCAATTACACTACATTGGTCTCAAGTATTTCACTTTTGTGACTTTATAAACTATGCACCTTTTCATGGAATTCCCTTGCCCTCTTTTCTTGTCCTTCCACTTTTCCTTTAAAACTCAGCTAAAGCATTGCACCTCTGGGAAGCCTCTGACTCCTGTCTGGTAGATATATTCCTATTCTGTGACCTTCACATTGTGGGGCTGTTTTTATATTGTCACTTTTTGGTGATTATTATGTATGCTATCACTAAATGTAGGAAACCATGGCTTATTCAACTTGGAAATCACAATGTCTATAAAACATTTGACACAAGCAGGCACTCTTTCACATTTTTTAATTGAATGAATCAATGAAAGATTACTCTTATAATGCATTTAAAAGTTTTTTCCCTTGTTTTATAGATCTCCTGCTTCTAACATGAGAAATCACCTCCTATGCAGATTAGATGGAAGCAAGAAACAATGTAACTTACTTTGTCCTCTTGGGTCTCACACAGGATCCAAAGGAACAGAAGGTCCTTTTTGTTATGTTTTTGCTTTTCTATATTTTCACCATGGTGGGCAATTTGCTCATTGTCATGACTGTAACTGTCAGTAAGACCCTGGGCTCGCCTATGTACTTGTTTCTTGCTAACTTATCATTTATGGATGTCACTTATTCCTCTTGCATTTCCCCCAGATTGATTTCAGACTTGTTCTTTGGGGAAAACACCATATCCTTCCAATCTTGTATGACCCAACTATTTGTAGAGCACTTTTTTGGTGGATCAGAGGTTTTTCTTCTGCTGGTGATGGCCTATGACCGCTATGTGGCCATCTGTAAGCCCTTGCATTATTTGGTTATCATGAGACAGTGGGTGTGTGTTGTGCTCCTGGTAGGGTCCTGGGTTGGGGGTTTTATGCATTCAGTAATTCAAGTTAGCACTATTTATGGGCTCCCATTCTGTGGCCCTAATGTCATTGATCATTTTTCCTGTGATATGTATCCCTTACTGAAACTGGTCTGTACTGACACCCATGTCATTGGCCTGTTAGTGGTGGCCAACGGAGGACTGATCTGCACAATCGTGTTTGTGCTCTTGCTCATCTCTTATGGTGTCATCTTGCACTCTCTAAAGGACCTTAGTCCAGAAGGGAGGCAGAAAGCCCTCCAGACCTGTGGTGCCCACATCACTGTGGTGGTCTTCTTCTTTGTGCCGTGTATTTTCATGTACATGAGACCTGCCAAGACCTTCCCCGTTGACAAATTATTGAGTGTGTTTTATACAGTCATAACCCCCATGCTGAACCCCCTGATCTACACTCTGAGAAATTCTGAGATGACGAATGCTATGAAGAAACTCTGGAGGAGAAATGTTATATCTCTCAGTAGATAAGTGTATGATCCACCATGAAGAAAATAATTTAACATTTGTGCCCATCTCCTCAAATGTTAACGTCTGTTTTACTGTAAATGCACTTAGAGTAGGAGTCAATAAATAATATGTAATTGAGTAGTCAATGAAAGTTTTATAGTTACACTAATTGCTATGTATTTATTTTTTTATTCATGTAAAATTAATATAAAGTGTTATATTAGTTTCACATGCACTATATAATGATTTAACAATTCTATACATAGTGCTCATCATGAGAAGTATACTCTTAATCTCCAGATGTAATGAAGTAACCAATGACATTTTTGTAGTTCCACTAATATTTCTTTCAAAAAATTTTAATACTTTATTTATTTTTGAGAGACAGAGAGGGAAAGTGAGAGGGGGGAGGGGCAGAAAGAGAAGGAGACACAGACTCCAAAGCAGACTTCAAGCTCTGAGCTGTCACCTTAGAGCCCCACGTGGGACTTGAGCCCATGAATAGCAAGATCACAACCTGAGCCCAAGTTAGACACTTAACTGACTGAGCCACCCAGGTGTTCCTAGTTACATGAATTTTTAATTATTGGCTATACTTAATTTATTACTTTCATTCGAATTCTTATTTTTATATTTAGTTGGATTGATTTTCTTCTTTAGCATACAGAGTTTTATTAGCTTCATATGTGCAATGTAGTGATTGAGCAATTCCATTCATCACCTGGTGCTCAACATAATACGTGCATACCTTAATCCCCATCACCTCTTTAACCCAACCCTGCTTCTCCTCTGGTAACCATCAGTTCTCTATGACTAAGAGTCTATATCTTGATTTGTATCTTTCTCTCTCTCTTTTTCCCTTTGCTCATTTTTTGTTTCTTAAATTCCACATGAGTGAAATCATGTGGTATTTTTCTCTCTCTGAATTATTTTGCTTGGCACTATACTCTCTAGCTTCATCCATGTCATTGCAAATATATATATATATATATATATATATATATATATATATATATATATATATATATAAAGACAGACCTTTACCCATCCCTCACATAGTCCCAGATCTTCTTACATACATAGTTATTGTATTAAGATTGTTATTGCTTCTAAAATTGGTCTATTAATAATCTTTGCTAATAAAACATATGTGTTCATGTTTATGTCCTTGTGTATAACTTTTACATTTACTACTCAGCCTCCTGAAGTCCTTTCCACACCTGTCTAGAGATGTAACCCATTCTCAGGTTGCTCATACTGCTTAAAACTTCTTTATGAAGATACGGTAAAATTAGTGTTTCCAGTCCTTGCCATATTTTCCCCCATTTTTTTTGTTACCTATAGCTCTGCAATGAAGTCTTACTGAAATTGTGTAAGTATGAGTTTTTAGAAGTGGAATTCTTGGATCAATTGGTATACATATTTAAATGTTGATGTTTGTACTTATTGCCCAAATACTGTCCATAAGCTCATACCAAACTACACTACTTCCATAAGTCTAAAAATGCCTGTCCAGCTTCATAGATGTGTCTATATATGAACACAGAGGTCTGTATCTGACAGCGCATGGATCAGTATCTGACTATGCATATGAATGCTTATGTGTATGTATATGTATTTGATATGATCACACACAGGTTTGTATGTATTTACACACAGGGCTATATCTTGCCACACACAGGTCTGAATCTGAGCACATATGAATTTTGGCAGGACTTGACTGAACAATTTTTTTTGTTCCATGTGGCATGGACTGAGCTCCCTCGGCTTTTAGGGAGTATTTTGGATGACTTTACTCTTGTGAGTGGTGCCTTGGCAGGGATAGCTAGAAGACCAGGCTCTCCTGGCTCCTTCTCCTTGCATGTAGCCTGTTTCTCCAGTGAGTTTGTCAGACTTGTAAAATGGCAGTTCAGGACTTTCGGAGGGAGGGCACAGAAGGTATTAAGCCAGTTAAGATCTCATCCCATCCTGACATCAGCTTGAAATTCAGGATCTCAAGTTCTAGATCCAGACTGTATCTGACCAAATGAAAAGGCAACCTATGGAATGGGGGAAAATATTTGCAAGTCTTATACCTCACAAGGGGTTAATATCCAAAATGTATGAGGAACTTATACAACCAATAGGAAAAACAAAACAAAACAAAACTGATTAAAAACTCGGCAATGGATCTGAATAGACATTTTCCAAAGAAGACATACAAATGACCAATAGGAACATGGAAGGGTGCTCAATATTATTAATCACTATGGAAATGCAATTCAAACTACAATGAGATATCGCCTCATACTTGTTAAGATGGGTGTTATCAAAAAGAGAAGAGATTACATTTGCTGGTGAGGATGTAGATAAAAGGGATCCCTAGTTCACTGTCTTTGGGTATATAAATTTTTCAACCGCTCTGGAAAAAAGTATGGAGATTGCTCAAAAAGTGAAATAGAACTACCATAATATCCAGAAATTCCACTTCTGTGCATATATCCAAGAATATGAAATCAGAATCTTGAGGAGATATCTTCACTCTCATGTTTGTGGCAGTATTTTCACAATAGTCAAGACATGGAAACAATCTAAGCATCCATTGAGGGATGAGTGGAAAAAGAACAGTGGTATATACATACAAGAGAATATATTAAGGTATAAAAAAGAAGAAAATCGTGCCAATTGCAACACCATGATAGACTTTGAGGGCATTATGCTAAGTTAAATAAGTCACACAGAGAAAGACAGATACTCTATCATCTCATTTATATGTGGTATGGAAAAACCCAATTTATAGAAGGCAAGAGAATGGTGATTTCCAGGGCCTGGCGGGTGGGGGATATTTGTCAATGTTAGTTAAAGGGTACACATTGCTAGTTGTAAGTTGGATAAGTTTTGGGGAGCTAATGTATAGCAGGTACAGTAGCTAACAATAATGTATTATATAGAAATAGTTGCTGAGCGAGCGAATCTTAAATTGCTCATCCCCCACAAAAATTCCAGTTATGTGAGATGACATATGTGTTAAGTACCCTTATTGTGGTAATCATTTTGCAATATATGTATATGTCAGATCAACATGTTGTACACCTTAAACTTACACAAGGTTATATATCAGTTGTATTGAACAACCCTGTGAAAACACAAGTAAATGAAATTAGACTTTGTGAATTGAAAAAAGAAAGTCTAAGAACTAGAGACTTGCTCTTTCTTCCCTGTGTCCTGCATATGTTTTGGAGGTGGACAACCTAGTTAAGAGAATTTATGAGACACACCTTAAATCTTTCCGAAGTCTCACTAGGGTCTTACATCTACAACACTGAGATGATTTTTCTTCTGGTGCCATTTCTTACTCTGAGAGCTTTTTTGCTCTTTGGAGATGCTATGGATGAGAACCAGCTTTATGCCAGAACCCAGCAGGTCTTGACTCCTTACATGTTTCTCCTGAATTCTGCTTGAGAACTTGATAACAGTCATGCTTTTAACTCACCTCTCTATCTCTTTTTTTGAGGTTAATTTATTGATTTTGAGAGAGACAGAGACACCATGAGTTGGGGAGGGGCAGAGAGAGAGAGGGAGAGAGAGAATTCCAAGACCCAACATGGGGCTCAAGTTCACAAAACCACAAGATCATGACCTGAGCTGAAACCAAGAGTCAGATTCTCAACTGACAGCCACCTAGGCACCCCTCACCTCTCGTTACCCATCCTTCAACATATCATACATGGCTGAGGAAGCAGCTGGCATATTCAGTATTATGCTTGGAAATCACAGTCAAATCCACCTGCTCCCCGACCTGTTCCTATTTTCCACACTACTACAGGTGAGGGTATTACCAAACTTTGCTAGCACTTGGTAACATGAGTCACTTTCTCTTCAGCCTCCAAGCACAGTCCATCCTGTCCTTCAACAAAGCTTTACCTACAGATGCCTCGAAGCCCTTACAGCCCCAGCAACTCCTGGGGCCGGGGTCAATGCCATGTACTTTACATTTCTGTTATGGAAGCACCACAGTTCCAGCTTCCACTCTTTGCTCTGGTTATCTTTTGCTACATGGTATAAGACTTTGAAATGTTGTGACTTAAAGCCACAACCATTTACATTTGCCTCACAATCTTGTGGACCAGCAATTCTGCCAGAGGTTAGCTGGGTATTTTTTCTGCTTCATGTGGCATGGACTGGAGTCCCTCTGTGGTATTCAACTGATAACTGAGGGGTCTACAGGATTCAGGGCAGCTTCATTCATATTCAAAGTGGCTTGGAAATGGTGACTGGAAAGAACCCACCGGTCCCTCTCCCTATCCAGTTAAATGTAGGACCACAGTCAGGATAGTCAGACTTTTAAAATTTAAGTATAAGTTGGTTAGCACATAGTGTAATAGTTTCAGGAGTAGAATTTAGTGATACATCACTTACATATAACACCCAGTGTTCATCCCAACAAGTGCCCTCCTTAATGCTCATCACCCATTTAGCCCATCTCTCCACCCACCTCCCCTCCAGCGACCCTCACTTTGTTCTCTGTATTGAAGAGTATCTTATGGTTCGCCTCCCTCTCCATTTTTATCTTATTCTTCCTTCCCTTCACCTATGTTCATCTGCTTTGTTTCTTAAATCCCACATCTGAGTGAAATCAGGTGATATTTGTCTTTCTCTGACAGACTTATTTTGCTTAGCATAATACACTAGTTCCCACCACATTGCTGCAAATAGTAAGGTTTCATTCTTTTTGATCACTGAGTAATATTCCATTGTATATCTATCTATCTATCTATCTATCTATGCCACATCTTCTTTATCTATTCAGCAGTTGATGGACATTTGGGCTCTTTCCATAATTTGGATACTGTTAGAAAATTGGAGTGCATGTGAACCTTCGAATCAGTATTTTTGTATCCTTTGGATAAATACTTAGTAGTGCAATTTGCTGGGTTGTAGTGGAGTTCTATTTTCAATTTTTTGAGGAACTTCTATACTGTTTTCTGATTGTGGCACGATTTTGCATTCCCACCAACAGTGCAAAAGTGTTCCCCTTTCTCCGCATTCTCGCCAACATCTGTTGTTTCCTAAGTTGTTAATTTTAACCATTTTGACAGGTGTGAGGTGGTATCTCTTTGTGGTTTTGATTTGTATATCTCTGATGATGAGTGACGTTAAGCATCTTTTCATGTGTCTATTAGCCATCTGGAAATCTTCTTTGGAAAAGTGTCTATTCGTGTCTTCTGCCCATTTCTTCACTGGATTATTTGTATTGGGTGTTGAGTTGGGTAAGTTCTTTATAGATTTTGGATGTTAACCCTTTGTCCGATATGTCATTTGCAAATATCTTCTTCATTCCATCAGTTGTCTTTTAGTTTTGCTGATTAACGAATCTTTATCTATGATCCTTATGACCTAGAAAATGCAATATATAACTAAACGTATGTGGAGATCAAGATGCTCAGTGGAGCCCATTGTAAGCCAGGGAAAATGAGTAAGTGTGGAAGCCCTCAGAGATTTGATGTATAAGCAGGCTCTTGTTGGAAAATAATTTGTTTCTTATAGAAACAGTTACTCAATTGACCCTGGAATGAAATTAAGGGACTGAATTAATGAACTGAAAATTTTTATGGTGTCAGTTGACATAGATTAAGGCTTTGATAAACAGCATCCACTGCGACCCAGAGTCTGGAACTGTGATTAGCTATCTTTTCAACAATTGCAGTGTTAACCTCAGTGACTTCCCTCATCTCAGGGCCTTCTGTCTCTGAGCCTCAGGATTTCATAAACAGAGATTCTAACAGCTAGAAGAAAGACCTCCTTTGCTGAGGATATGATTGGATACGTAAGCCTGAGACTGGTTCTTTTTTAATGCCGGCTTAAATATGACTTCCCTTACCTAAATCTTTCCTACTATAAACTCACAATTTATCATTTGCTTAACATTTTTTTTCTGTTTAAATTATATGCTTTTCACATATTTGACTGTCTGTGCCTCTTTCTTGGCAAGAACCAAGTCATTCTTTCTCTAGAGATTGTTCTAGGGGAGAAAAACTGTCCAGAAGTGTTTACTTTATTTGAATTTGTTGCACATATTCTAATAAACTATAATGACCTTACATTCTCTTTCATTAAAAACAGTAATGACATAGAAAGCCATAGGCTGTGTCTGCACACAGAAATGGGAGGATTATTTTCCTGATACACTGGCCCAAGAGATTTCTGACAACTCAAATATCTGTGCAGGCTGGAGTTTTTGTTAATTCCCTAGATGGTTTTTTGTTATATTTTCTTGTGCATAAATATCCCTCATTACTTGTACAAACATATGGAAGAGCCCAATTCTCTTGGATGAAGAGTGGGGAAAGGTAGAAACATGTCTTCCGTTAGGGAAGAAGTGACCTTAAGGATACGTATGTTTTGAATGAGTGAACAGATAGAGTTCTCTCTCACCTGAGAGACTGCTCAGTCATTGGTCTTCCAGGAAGCAAATTCCAGAATTTTTGTTGTTAGGCACAGAGACATGCTAATGTACAGAGACATAAATGTTATCCCAATCCTCAAAATAAAATATTTTTTTTGTTGTCTCATCATAAATGTCTAATAAGAGATTTATTTAACTAATTTGAGGTTATAAAATTTTGGGCATTTTTATGTTGACAAATAACAGGCTTGTCCAAGTTAATTTCTACTAATTAGGATAATTTTTAGATGCACTGATCAGGCATATATTATTATGTGTTCTATGGTCACCCGCAGTTCTGTGAAGTATCTACAATTACTCACAGTGAGAGAAGCACTATTTTAATGACCAAGGAAACGACCCAAGAGGTGAGTCCTTAAAACAACCAAGGGATATGCAATGAAAGCTCATGTAATATATTTAATGTAGCTAATGTCTTAAATACCATATAGTTTCATTGGAGAAAGACTGGATTGAGGAAATTAAGCTAGCAAAACTGAAGTTAGCCAGTGTATCTAAAATGTATTTGGTATTAGTATTATAACCTGACAGATTTTTATTGTCCATTTAGCCAAATAACAAAGAGGAACACATAATGCATTTGAAATAAACTAACGGAATTATAAAGTAGGTTCGTGGGCTATTTTACATAGCATGTTAATATGTGTAATTACTGTTAGATATATAAATTAGAGAATTTAAAATTGTATATCATATCAAACGTGTTAGAATATAGAGGAATAAATAAATGCCTATTCTGTTCTGGAAGCTTGATGTGCACTGTTATGTGTGAATCTTAAAATTTTCATTGGTACTATGTTGCTGCATATTCATGAAGAAATTCATGCTCGTGAGTAACTTTTGGCCATTGAGAGAGACATAAAACTGTAATTTGTAAAATACTATAGTATTTTTGTTACCATGGGATTTTAATTTATCTTTTAAAAGATATATTCATAACAAACTATGTAAATTATATCTTTTAAGTAGAGCTGTGTTTACGTAATGGTTTCAGTTATTAAAGCCTAGTAAGGCTATCTGTCCGTTTTTATAGTATGAAATCTTTGATGACTTAAACTCTGGAGAATAGTTTATATGCCTCATTCCTACATGTGAATAATTTAACTGGCTAGTAGAAGATTTATCTTGGTGAAATCCAAAGTGGGGATTAATAAGAGTGAAGAACACTATTTCTTGCAGAAAATAATGAATGAAAAATAAGAATTATATATAGACTACATTGTAGTGTTATGTTCTTGAACAGGAGTGGCTCTATCAGTCTAGAACTTCCACGATGATAGCACCCCCCAACCAAATGGAGTAACAATGTGAATGAAGCATGGAGATCATTTGTTACACCTGGCTTCTAAGGAAAGCTCAAGCTTTTTCTTCACGTGTCCTCCCCTCCCAAATCCATGGGATTGGAATCAACTTGTCTATATATGAGGTTTAGTTAATTCTTTAATTTCCTTGAGCACTGAATAACCCAAAAGTTTGGGCTTGTGTCTGTATCTGTACAATTCTTCTCTCATTTAATTTTGTCCTTCCCTTCAGATGTAGGGTCTCTAAGGAATCAGTGCTTTTATTCTTTTTGAATTTTTTTTTTCCTTACCAAGAAGTGCTCTGTGTTTAATTGCTATGACTTCCCAGGATGCCTCCTGAGTGACCCCTGGAAGGTTCAGGGGATTTGCCTTCTAGCACTTCCTCACTAAAGGAAAACTTTCAGAATAAGATTTTTAAAAAAAGTTATTTACTTATTTTGAGTGAGATAGGATGAGCGAGGGAGGGGCAGAGAGAGGAGAGAGAGAGAATTGTAAACAGGCTCTGTGCTCTCAGCGCAGAGCCTGATTTGGGGCTCGATCCAACCAACTGTGAGATCATGACCTGAGCTGAAAACAAGAGTTGGACGCTTACTGACTGAGCTTCCCAGGCACTCCTGAATAATATTTTTAAAAGAATACTAACCTCACTTAATTATTACATTAATATTCTTTTTTACCTGAGGATATTCATATCTTCAATATAATTTCTCCTCTCTGATTTGATACTTCCTTTCTTTCATTTTCTACCTTTTTTCTCTAGTTTTATGCTTGCTTCTAGACGAGTCACATTTCATCATATGTAAATAATACTGCTCATATGTAATAAAATAGGTAATTCCTAAGGCATACAAACCTATCCTATGCACAGCAAGTGGTTCATGAGTTAGAGGTGCAATATTCTTTTTACCTGGGACTATGTCTATGATACTTACTAAATTGACAAAGATTCAGATGATTTGTTCTGATACAACTTAATAGTGAAACATTCAAGAACATTAATCATAGTACAATTTACTGAGCCTTTAAATAGGTGCCAGGCAGGTTCCGGATGCTTTATTTGTAATAAAACAACAAACTTAAGAAGTAGAAACTGTTGCTCTCCCCATTCTGCAAATCGTGAAACTGGGACACAGAGAGGTTAAGTTGCCCAGCATTGCCCAGAAGGCACATGGCAGAGCTGGGATTCCAACACAGGCAATGAAGTTCCAGAACCCACATTATTCACCATTGCACTACGCTCCCTCTCCAAGGATGTTTTGGGTCTTAACTAGGTGCACACTGAATGAGAAACTTGTAGTCATGATTTGATCTTGGTAATGATCAAGTCCCAGTTGCCACTGGCTAGCCTTTCTCAAGTAACAGTAACAAGATTGGAAATTTTAATGTAATTATAAAAATATGAAAATAGAAGGAAATGTCAGCAAAATAGAAGGGGTGGGGCTGCACAAAGGTCTCACAGAGCACTGGATTGGAAAGGATTCTGAGGTGGATGAGTTTGACCCCCTTAGTTTCCAATGAGCAAGCTGAGACAGGCTTGTAATACGTTTAGAAGGTGACTCAAACCCATGCCTTCTTACACTGAGCTTGGATTTTCCCCCCAAGGGTGCTGTTTTTTGCAACCTGGGCAACAAAGTTGTATTTTTGAGTGCTCTCAGTACCTAAGAAGCATTATAAGTAAAACCATGTCCCATTGTACCCTACCCCTCTTTTCAGCGTCTGTTTCTCTTCCTTCACTACCTAGCTCATGCCAAGTGTTTTGAAAAAAAAATACCAGGTGCTAATGTAACAATTTGTGAAAATCGCAAGTCTCTCCAGTTCAGTTCAAATGTATTTGCTGAAAATCTAGAGAGTTATTTGTGTTAAGATATTGCGGGGTGGGCAAACATTAAATGGAGAGAACTCCAACTCCTTACAAAGCTGATCGAGAATCATACCAAGTCATTGTAATAGGGAACAATGTGCTAGATAGTTTTGCAGTTATTTGATACAGTTAAATCTAGTCTTTACATCAGAGTCTAGTCTGAACATCTAATAGTGGAATATCATAGTATTATTAAGTGATTTATTACACAAGAGAGGCTATTTTTGGTGCTGGATACATCACACCGTAAAGGTACTCACTGCAACTACGTACTATCACCTCAAAAGTCTGACTCTATGCCGATTTATGTAGCGTTTATTGCCACCAGCAGAAAGTAAATTTCTGGAGAGCAGGAATCCTTTCCTCGTTTGTGACTGCTGACTTCTGTGCCAAGAACAGACATAGTTTAAATAAGGCTATAATAAATCTATGTCGATAGCTGAGCTTTTGATTACTCCTCTCTATAGACGATCCCCTAAGACTTAGAGATAGAACTTCTTTCTTGTAGGCCAACAAGATCATCTGAAGACAAATAGGACCATCAAGGGAAGGTGTAGCAGGCTTTTTGGAAGAACTCAATAGTTACCACTAACTGTTTATTGCGTATAAACTGCTGTAGAAAAGACTTAATGATGAAGATGTGCTCTTAACAATGGACGTATTTATAGTCATGTTCACGATTCTATTACAGATTGCATTGTCCTGAGCTCTCATCCTTGAAACAGGCCATATAGAAAGAAGAAATGGGAAATAGTAACAATGTGACGGAATTTGTCCTCCTTGGCCTCACCCGGGATCCTGAAGGGCAAAAAGCATTATTTGTCATGATTTTACTGACCTACATTGTGACAATAATGAGCAACCTGCTCATTGTGGTGACTGTGTTTGGCAGCCCCTCTCTGGGCTCCCCCATGTACTTCTTCCTCACCTGTCTGTCACTCATGGATGTTGTTTATTCCACTGTCATCTCTCCCAAATTGATTATAGACTTACTCTGTGACAAAAAGACAATTTCCTTCCCAGCTTGCATGGGCCAGCTCTTCCTAGAACACTTGTTTGGGGGTTCTGAGGTCTTCCTCCTGATCGTGATGGCCTATGATCGCTATGTGGCCATCTGTAGGCCGCTGCATTACTTGACTATCATGAATCGACAGGTTTGCATTCTGCTGTTGGTGGTGGCCTGGGTTGGAGGTCTTATGCACTCCATGGTTCAACTTCTCTTTGTGTACAGCCTCCCGTTTTGTGGCCCCAATGTCATTGATCACTTCATCTGTGACATGTACCCATTACTGGAACTTGCCTGCACTGACACCTACTTAATAGGCCTCACTGTTGTTGCCAATGGTGGAGTCATCTGCATGGTCATCTTTATCCTTCTGCTCATCTCGTACGGAGTCATTCTAAATTCTCTTAAAAGTCACAGTCCGGAAGGGAGGCGCAAAGCCCTGTCCACCTGCAGCTCCCACACCACAGTGGTTGTCCTCTTTTTTCTTCCCTGCATTTTCATGTATGTTAGACCTGTTTCCAACTTGTCCATTGATAAATCCATAACTCTGGTTTATACAGTTATCACTCCCATGTTAAATCCTTTAATATACACCTTGAGAAATTCGGAGATGAAAAATGCTATGGAAAAATTCTGGTGTAAAAATGTAACCAAAAGTAAAATAAGCATGTGTCACTGACACCGAACACATTTATGATTAATTCTGAAGCAACAAAAGGGTTCTAAATTCTGACAATGGATTTAGTAAATTCCGTGGATTCTCTAGAGATGTTTCTCTTTATTTACACAAAGTCATCAAGAAGTGGAATGGATTGTCTTTTGAGGTAATAATCAACCTAATAGGGAAATTCTGGAGGTTGAATAATATTTGTCCCATTACAAGTAAAAATACAATTAATTTCACCTCATAGCCTTATTTTTCTTGGTTTATATTGAAATGGAACTTTAGAAACAATAGTTTTTAAATTAAAAAAATGTCTTTTTATTTTGAGAGAGAGAGGAGAAAGTGAGCATGAGTTGAGGAGGGGCAGATAGAGAGGGAGAGAGAAAATCCCCAGCAGGTTCTGCACTGCCAGCAAGGAGCCCAATGCAGAGCTTGAACCCATGAACCATGAGACCATGACCTGAGCTGATATCAAGAGTCAGACGCTTAACCAACTGAACCATCTAGGCACCCGAAGAGTTTTAAAATTTTAAATGTGAACCAACCTACTTTTGAAAATTTACTTTCACCCAAACTAAAGAGAAAGTAATTTGGATAATACTTAGAACAAATTACTGGGGCAAAAAGAGTGGTGTATAAATTTTAATGCTCATTATTCTATCAGCACAGAAACTTTCTGTAGCTGCAATATGCATCTTGTCCTTAAGATGATTTCCATTCCTCAGGTCAATGCCTATGCTTTTGCAGTTCAGGACATTTAAATGGGAGATGTTATTGTGTTTGGTTAGATGCTATCAGTGAGAACTTTTGTTAAAAATTTAACAAAGGGATGTTAAAAGGGATGTTGTATGTTTTTCCAGTTTGTTATGAGCCTGTATGGGGATGGTTGATGATGAAAACAGATTCTAGTTCCTAATTTGAGCACAGAAAACCATACTAATTTAATTATAAATATATTTTATGCCTTTCCTCATTAGCTGTTATGTACATTTTGTTGCCATTCTTCAACAAGAAGATAGAACCTACTTTGTCTTCATGATACTAAAGATATGGGTAAAGAAATGTGTTATTTTGCATAACAGTGTTTCCCCTAAAAGTTGTATTCAACTTAAGTACTTTGTCCTGATAGACCTAATAATGATTTACTTTGGAATAAATAAAATTTTGTTTTTCACTGCTATGTGTAAAAATCGACAACAGGTTTTTCTGTCTGCAGCCCATCCCTAAACACTGCAAGCTAGGAAGAAAATGAACTTGCTTTCATTGTAACATGGAACATCATCATCCTTTGAAAGAGTTTTCTTTTCTAACTAAAAAAAGATTTTATAACTTTTCTTATTTTAAAATTGTATTATTTTTCATGCATATTGAATGATATATGCAATTTACTTTTACATGTGATAGCCTCTTAACCTTGAATGTGATCAATATCATTGAAACTACCTGTGCATACTTCCCTGATAGCACTCATCTGCCTCTTCCCAGAGGTAATCTTAATGCTGAATTTTGGATAACCATAGTTAAAAACAGTTTAACTACATATGTATGTATCCTGAATATATATTGTGTAGAGTTTTCCTGCTTTTTTTGAAATTATACTAAGTATTGCATAGTTTTCTGAATCTTACTTTTTTAATTTAAGTTTTTAATTTTAATTCCAGTATGGTTAACATACAGTGTTATATTAGTTTCAGGTGTACGAGATAGGGATTCAATATTTCCATACGTTACTCAGTGCTCATCATGAGAAGAGTACTCTTTAATCCCCATTACCTATTTCACCCATCCCTCCATCCATTTCTCCTCTGGTAATCCATCAGTTTGTTCCTAAAGTTCAGTCTGTTTCTTGGTTTCTCTCTCTTTTTTCCTTTGCTCATTTCTTTTGTTTCTTAAATTCCACCTATGAGTGAAATTATATGGTATTTGTCTTTCTCTGACTTATTTCACTTAGCATTATACTTTCTGGATCCATCCATGTTGTTGCAAATGGCCAGATTTCTTTCTTCTTCTGGGTGAAAACATTCCATTGTGTATATGTACACACACACGCGCACACACACACACACACACACACACACACTACTTCTTTATCCATTCGTCTGTTGATGGACACTTGGGCTGCTTCCATAATTTGGCTATTGTAAATAATGCTGCAATAAACATAGGGTGCATGTATCCCTTTGTTTTAGCATTTTTGTATTTTGGGGGTAAATACCCAGTAGTGTGATTACTGGATTTTAGGGTAGTTCTATTTTAACATTTTGAGGAAAACATTTTGTTTCCCATAGTGGCTGCACAAGTTTGCATTCCCACCAACAATGCATGAGGATTCCCATTTTACCACATCCTCACCAACACTTTTTGTTTCTTGTGTTTCTGATTTTAGCCATTCTGACAGGTGCGAGGTGGCATATCATTGTGGTTTTGACTTCTATTTCTCTGATGATGAGTGATGTTGAGCATCTTTTCATGTGTCTGTTAGTCATGTGGATATTTTCTTTGGAAAAATGTCTATACATGTCTTCTGCCCATGTTGTAACTGGGCTATTTGTTTTTTGGGTGTTGAGTTTGGTAAGTTCTTTATAGATTTTGCATACTAACCCTTTGTCAGGTATGTCATTTGCAAGTATCTTCTCCCATTCCATAGGTTGCCTTTTAGTTTTGTTGATTGTTTTCTTTAAAATCCCAATAGTTCATGTTTGCTTTTGTTTCCCCTGCCCTTGGTGACATGTCTAGTAAGGAGTTGTTGCGGCCGAGGTCAAAGAGGTTAGTTACTTCCTGTGTGTCCTCTACGATTTTGATGGTTTTCTGTCTCACATTATGTCTTTCATCCATTTTGAATTTAGTTTTGTGCATGGTGTAAGAAAGTGGTCCAGCTTCATTCTTCTGCATGTTGCAGTCAAGTTTTCCCAACACCATTTGTTGAAGACACTGTCCTTTTTCCATTAGATATTCTTTCCTGCTTTGTTGAAGATTAGTTGACCATACAGTTGTGGGTCCATTTCTGGGTTTTTCATTCTGTTACATTGATATATGTGTCTATTTTTGTGACAGTACCATATTGTCTTGATGACTACAGCTTTATAATATAGCTTGAATTCTGGAATTGTGATGCCTCCAGTTTTCTTTTTCTTTTTCAGGATTGTTTTGGCTCCTTGGGATATTTTGTGGTTCCATAGAAATTTTAAGATTGTTTGTTCTAACTCTGTGAAAAATGCTGGTGGTACTTTGATAGGGGTTGCATTAAATATGTAGATTGCTTTGGGTAGTATAGACATTTTAATATTTGTTCTTCCACTCCATGACCCTGGAATGCTTTTCTACTTTTTTTTGTGTCCTCTTCGATTTATTTCATCAGAGTTCTATAATTTTCAGAGTATAGATTTTTTTAATGTTTATTTATTTTGAGAGAGAGAAAGAGAGACAGAGAGAGAGAGACAGAGAGAGAGAGACAGAGAGAGAGACAGAGAGAGAGAGAGACAGAGAGAGAGAAGGCACTGGGGAGGGGATAGACAGAATCCCAAGTAGGCTCCGTGTTGTCATCACAGAGCCCAATGTGGGGGGAAGAAAAGCTCTCACTTTGTGTATGATGTTAACCTGGGTTTTTCACATATGGCCTTTATTATGTTGAGATATGTTCCCTCTAAACCTACTTTATTGAGGGTTTTTATCATGAATGGATATTGTACTTTATCAAATGCTTTTTCTGCATCTATGGAAATGGTCATATGATTTTTATCTTCTCTACTGTTGATGTGATGTATCCTAGTAATTGATTTGTGAATATTGAACCACTCTTGCAACCCAGGAATAAATACCACTTGGTCATGGTGAATGACTTTTTAAAATGTATTGTGGATTTGGCTTGCTAATATTTTGTTGAAGATTTTTGCATCTATGTTCATCAGCCACATTGGCCTATAGTTCTCTTTTTTTTGTCTTTATCTGGTTTTGATATGTCTTTATCTGGTTTTGGTATGCTGGCCCCATAGAACGAATTTGGAAATTTTCCTTTGTCTTCTATTTTTTGGAATAGTTTAAGAATAATAGGTATTAACTCTTCTTTAAATGTTTGGTAGGAAAAAAATAAGTGTTTGGTAGAATTCGCCTGTGAAGTCATCTGGTTCTGGACTTTTGACTGTTGGGAGTTTTTTGATTACTGATTCAATTTCATTGCTGGTAATTGGTCTGTTCAAATTTTCTATTTCTTCCTGATTCAGTTTTGGGAGGTATTTTTTCATAGGAATGTATCCATTACTTTTATATTCTCTATAACCCTATGTATTTCTGTGGGGTTGGTTGTTACTTATCCTCTTTGATTTCTGGTTTTGTTTATTTGAGTCGTCTCTCTCCCCCATCCCTCCTTTTTTTGATGAGTGTGGTTAAATGTTTATCAATTCGAAGAATGTGCTCCTGGTTTTATTGATATTCTATTTTTTAAATACAAATACACACACACAGAGGAAAGTATGGCCCATTCAAAGAAACAAAATAAAACAGCAGAAATTGTCCCTATAAAGCTCTGATGACTGGACAAGGACTTCAACACACCATCTTAGAGATGTTCAAACAAGTAAAGGAAGGTATGGCAAAGCTCAAGGAAAGGAAGCTAAGGAAAGAGTCAAGGCCAAATATCAAAAAAGAGACAGAAAACTTCCATATCAATAAACCTCAGTAAAGAAATAGTATTTTTTTGGGGAGCCTGGTGGCTCAGACAGTTAAGCACTTGGCTCTTGGTTTTGTCCCTGGTCATGACCACACAATTTTGTGAGTTCAAGCCCCAGGTCTTCTTGGGATTCTGTCTCTCTGCTCCTTCCCCTGTAATGATGCCTCTATCTTTCTCAAACTAAATAAATAAACATAAAAAAGAAGTAATACGCTTTTCAAATCATGTGTAGAGAGTTTCAAAGGACCTGACATTGTTATATAAAAGGCATCTGAATATCCAGTTTCAAATATTTCTAGATTTAGTTTCTATGTTTTTTTTCTTATATTACTTTGTAATTGTCTCTTTCAAATTATATATCCATATCATCTATCTCTTATTCTTTTTAAGAAAGATTCTCTTCTTTGGGGCAAAACTTCTCAGTTGGAATTTTATATGTGGGTTTTACCTCCTCTGAGTTAAATGGAAACTTTTAACATTGATTACCAATAATCTTCTGCCATTCTTATTAAGTATGTCTTTTTTATACAAAGACTTAAGATTTTTACTTCACTCCAGTGTCTTCTTCAACTTGAGAATTTCTTTTTTTTTTTAATTTTTTTTAAACGTTTTTATTTATTTTTGAGACAGAGAGAGACAGAGCATGAATGGGGGAGGGGCAGAGAGAGAGGGAGACACAGAATCGGAAGCAGGCTCCAGGCTCTGAGCCATCAGCCCAGAGCCCGACGCAGGGCTCGAACTCACGGACTGTGAGATCGTGACCTGAGCCGAAGTCGGACGCTCAACTTGAGAATTTCAAATATATACTGATGAATTGAAAATAACGAATTGTTGGGGTGACTAGGTGGCTCAGTTAGTTGAGTGTCTGACTCTTGATTTCAGCTCAGGTCATGATCCCAGGTTGTGGGATTGAGCCCTGCCTTGGGTTCTGTGCTGAGCATGGAACCTGCTTAGGATTCTCTCTCTCCCTATGCCCCTCTCCCTTACTCTACAATAAAAAAGGGGCACCTGGGTGGCTCAGTTGGTTGAGTGACTCTTGACATTGGCTCAGGTCATGGTCTCATGGTTCATGGATTCAGGCCCCACATTGAGCTCTGAACTGATAGTGAGGAAGCCTGCTTGGGATTCTCTACGCCCCTCCACTGCTCATGCTCACTCATGTGCTCTCTCTTTCAAAATAAATAAATAAACTTAAAAGAAATCAAATTAAATTAAAAAAATAAAGAATTCTTGTTCATGCAATCTTATGTTTTTGGTATTAATAAGTGACGTGTTCCTTGCTTTTAGATTGCTGTTTTTTTCTACTTAATTCTCCTGAAGTGATTGGCTAGAAGCCTCTGAAAACATGGATCATGTAAAAGGTCTCAGTTCTCTAGAGCATGATTCCTCAGTGAGTTTAATTTTGAACAAGCAGCCTTGGGGACAAAATGTTTTAACAACTCCATGAAGTAATTTGTTGCTCATTGTTGATTAAGTGCCCAGTCATATCTTTCCTTACCTGGGAGAATATTTCTCTTTGGGGGTAATGTTGCTGTCAAGATGTAAAAAAAAGCCATTACTTTACTGGGCATGGACCATATTAAAACAGTCATGCGAATGCTTTCAGAAATATTCCAAAGAATCCAAAACATCCACTGCATTATGGACTAAAAATGCTATTAAAGGTTGATTCAATTAATTTGGTCAGTTAAACATAACGATGTTTTACATTTAATTTTTGGTACATAATCTCAATGGCAGCTTTCAAATTCAATGATTCATCAATCATATCAACTATACATTCTTGAAGCCAACTCTGTATAATCCCATAATCCAAACTATTAAATGTCTGTGAAAGTTGAAGAAGATGGTCATGCTTTGTGCAGGCAGAGAAAGAGAAATACTTATGTGACAAAGCATTTCGATGTCACTAAGTGCACCCTGACATTTTTTCTGTAGTCACGTTGGGGTTGATGTGTTGGCAATCCTGTCTTATCTTCATGCAACTAAGTGGTCATCTTTCAGGACCAAAGATAGAATTGCAGAAGCCTGATTTGGAACAAGTGACCAAAGAGAAAACAGAAAAGAGAAAACAGAAAACATAAAACAGAAAACCCAGGTAATGTATATACCTTAAACATATACCTTATACGTATACATATATACCTTATACGAGGGATCCTATAAAATATTTTCCCTTTTATGTCTGGTTTATGGCACTTATCATGGTGTCTTCAATGAGTTTTATCCATGTTGTAGCATGTATCAGCATTTTTTCCTTTTTAAGGCTGAATAATGTTCCATTGTCTATATATACCATAATTTATTTATGCATTCGTTAGTTGAAGGACATTTGGACTGTTTCCACTTTTAGGCTATTGTGTATAATGCTTCTATGAACATTGGTGTGCAAATGACAGTTTGAATCTCTGCTTCCTATTCTCGTGTGTATATACACCAAATAACAGTTTGATATGTAACTTAATATCCCTTTAGTACAAAGGGAAACTCAGAACTTACAGTGTGAAAACTTGAGGTCATAGAAATTTAGTTACTTGTTAGATTCATTGACCCTTATGTGTACCTTATTAGAAAGCAAACTTTAGTGTCTGTGGAAATAGAATTCATGAGTTTTGTTAGATATGAGATGTATAGAATATTAAAATGCCACTATCTGTTTCTGCCTATGGGTTAATTCCATGGATATTTTCTCATTTTTAGGATCTTAAAAATATTGTGAATAAAATTGACACATTGTATTATTCACCCAGTTGACCTCTTGTTTATAAAAATAAGGCCCCTTTGATTAAATTTAGATTTAATGATACAATGCAAAGAGGAGACTGAAATGTTGAGAAAAACAGAGGCAAGGGCATTTGTACACAGTAAAGCAAATGGTAAGGAAAGGACAGCTTCTGTAATTGTGTATGAAAACTGCCCAGTCAGTCCCTCCACCCCTCAGGGAATGCTCCCTTGGGTAATGGGAGAAGACAGTGGACTTTGGGGAAACTCATCTAACACTGGTTCTAAGAGATGTGGCACTAAAATTACACAGGGAACCAAATAATGATAAATAATATCTTGAATTTATTTAGTGCTTCTTAATTGTCAGGCAGTTTTTGGATAACTTTATTTGCATTATCGTATTTAGTCTTTAAAACCATCATATGTGTTAGAAGCTGTTGTGTTTCCTTATGCAGATGATGTTGGGTAATTTGCTCAAGGTCGCACAGTTGCTAAGTATAGATTCTGAGGATTAAATTCCAAACCAGAATTTAGAAACTGAGTTCTCATAAAGTGCATCCAGGACCACCCCTGCAAAATTATAAAAGTCACAAAGATTATATATGGGAGAGACAATCCACCCTCTGTGATTGTTGTTATTCTGTTTGTCCCCAAAGTCTGTTCAGCCACATTCAGGTTTTAGAGTAGCATTGTTACGTCACTATGAAGAAACTGACTTGGAAAATGTGTTATTTCTTTAAAGTATATCTTTTTAAAAAATCTGATGAGTGTTTATTGGGACCTCAAAATGTTTGCTGCATAATTTTTATGGTCACTGCTCAATCATTAAAAAATGATGGCTTATGTGGGGAATAGATTTTAGTAATCAGACAGTTAAATAGAAACACATGTTTCTAACCATTGGCTTGCCATCATGTTTCTTCTTCTTCTTTTGTTTAATGTTGTTTTTTTTTTTTTTATTTTTGAGAGGTAGAGAGACAAATTGTGAGTTGGGGAGGGGGTGCAGAGAGAGAGAGAGAGAAGGAGACAAAGAATCTAAAGCAGGCTCCAGGCTCCGAGCTGTCAGCACAGAGCCTGATGCAGGGCTGGAACCCATGAACTATGACCTGAGCTGAAGTCGAACACCCAACTGACTGGGCCACCCAGGTGCCCCGCCATCATGTTTCAAAAGGATCTGGACTGTAGCTCAAAATTTCAGTCTATAATTTCCAATAGCTTGCTGATTTGAGAGTGTTTCCCAGTATTTTACAACTCGCGTGTCATATATGTGGTTTGTTTCTTCTGCCTTATGTTGTGGAATTTGGCATAGTGGAGATCTTCTTAATTTATCTTATTTTAATTCATATTGTGGGACAGTTATTGATTTAAGGTTTTGGAGCACTCTTTAATTATTTATTTGTTCTCATTGAATGTGGTAAGAAATTTGAAGTATCTAACGAATGTTGGAAGCAGATATATTTATTTTTAATAAAATATTGTATAGGTAAAGTATAGAATTTTGTATCATTTTGAGTCAAATCACCATTTTTCAATAGTCTAGAGTAATAATTATGTTCATAAGCTCATTTAAACAGTCAAATATTCATTGATCCCTTAAAATGCTTAAGGCACACATATGGATTCTGGTGATACCATTATTAAAAAGATATGTGTCTATGTTCACTCTCCTGGCAGATGTAACAGATGTTGGGAGAAAACACAACTATGAACAAATGAGTGCTGTAAGTTCCCAACAGGACAAGGGGTTGGACCCTCCTACTGGAAGCTATCTCTTGAATGCTCAGACAAACCCTGTGAATTGTGAGTATTTGTCATTATAAATGCAGACATAGCTTCATAATTGTGCGTGAAGATATTTAATTTTGTATGTATGCAATGAACTGCTGGATGGAACCCCTTTAAGCAGCTTGTCTCTTCTGATATATCTTCTGATATATCTTAAAGTTCAGAATCTGGTTTTCTGGAAATATGAAAAGTCTGAGGGGTGAGTCCTGGTACTGATGCTGGGGGACCCTCCAGTCTAACTCCAGGTTGAAAACTCAGGAAATCTGAAATTCCTCTACTTCCAGTTCATTCAGTCCACCCAAATCAAAATTCATCAATTTCCAAGCATATTTCATTCAGCTTATGGTCTTTGCTGATTGCTATCTGCCTTTTTATGTTTTCTCTTATTTTCTCTCTTCTACATTTTTATTCTCCCTCTGATTTTGAGTACAAATTGGCTTGCTTAGAAGCAGAAAGAATAAAATAATCTCCTTTCCTTCACAAATGATGGTCTACGAATGTACACATTATAATGGAGCACATTTCAAATAATTCTGCCAAAAAAAGTTGCACACAATACATGCAAAATTGGTTGTGGATCATATCTGAAAGGCCCAATGGATAATTCATTTTTCTCAAGTGAGAAAGAATGTCTTATATTCCACACAGACTCAGATAATCAAGAACTAACAATGAAAAAAACAGCTGGTCTAATCTACTCATTACTTTAATAATCATATAACCTTTAACACATGATAATTCACCCTGATTATTAAAAAGATGGTCTACTGTTAAATGCTAGATAAAGTTTTCAATAACAAGAATTCAGGAACTCAGGAATCTGGAAAGACTATAACCTTTTCCAATAGAAACATGGGTTGGAACATGATTTTCCCAAGATGACTGGGCAAAATCAAATAACATTTTTAGATTTTTAGTATAGAATTATTTCTACTATACCATGATTCTGCCTAAAATCTTTATGTTGGCATTCTAAATTGAGCTATGGTTAGCAATAATCAATTCTAAACAGTTTTGGAAAGTAGGAAAAATATCTATGTAGTGCCCATTTACTTAAATTTGTACTACCCATTTTTCTCCCCAATAACCTAGGTTGTAGTAAATGTCCACTCAGTTTGTGTGTGTGAGTGTGTGTGTGTGTGTGTGTGTATTTTCAAACAACATGTTGCTCTTATTGTACTTTCTTGGGTGGGAAGAATTTAATATATTGATCTCAGTTGGTTTCTTACATGTTTAAAATTCAGCTAAAATAAATTTTATAAACATTTTATTTTATTATTAAAATTTTTTTATGTTTATTTTTGAGAGAGAGAGAGAGCCGGGTGGGGGGAGGGCAGAGAGAGGAGACACAGAATCTGAAACAGGCTCTAGGCTCCGAGCTGTCAGCACAAAGCCCCGTGAGCGGCTCGAACCTATGAACCTGAGCCACAGCCAGACACTCAACCGACTGAGCCACCCAGGCGCCTCTTTATAAACATTTTAAAGGGCACTTATGCTATGTCTGGTTCTTTCATTGCTTCAGGTGACTTATTTTTTCAGTATTTGGAGCTCATAGTGAAGTAACTCAGAAAAGCAGTTATCTAAATGTCAGGTTATCAATTTATGCTCCATGTACTAGATATTACATTGTAAGTAAGCTATTAGAGATGAGATTGTTTTCATGGTGAATCTCAGAAGGCCAAAAAGAATTCAAGAAAAAAAAAAGAAATGACATATAATGTCAAAAAATGCAGTCCTTGTGAATTTCTAGAGAAAGCTTCTTCCTTGTTTGGTAGATCATGTCACAGATATGCCCACTCACATGTACCTCCCAGGTAGAAAACTGGTCTCCTCATTGTAGTTGATGCAAGGAACTTGTGGGTGGAGATTCTAAACTCATTTTCTAGAAAGTCACCCTGTGTGAGACCCTTTGGGGCAAACATTGTTGAGTCAACAATGTTATGTCAACACTTAGTTTGTTGACATACAGCTTGTGATCCTCTCAAATTCATTTTGGCCATTTTGTTTGCAGCCTCTGAGGCCTGAGTTCAATGCCTTCAGAAGAACGTATGGAAAATAGAAACAATGTGACAGAGTTTGTCCTCCTGGGGCTCACACAGGACTCTGAGGGGCAAAAAGTTCTCTTTGTCCCATTCTTACTCATCTATATTGTGACAATAGTGGGCAATCTGCTTATCATGGTGACCATCATGGCCAGTCCGTCACTGGGTTCTCCCATGTACTTTTTCCTGGCTTATTTATCATTTATAGATGCTATCTATTCTACTGTCATTGCTCCCAAGATGATTGTAGACTTGCTCTATGAGAAGAAGACTATTTCCTTCCAGGCTTGCATGACTCAAGTCTTTCTGGATCACTTATTTGCTGGTGCTGAAGTCATTCTTCTGGTGGTGATGGCCTATGACCGATATGTAGCCATCTGTAAACCACTTCATTATCTAATCATCATGAATAGGAGGGTATGTGTTCTTATGCTGCTGGTGGCCTGGACTGGAGGCTTTCTGCACTCGTTGGTTCAATTCTTCTTTATTTATCAGCTCCCTTTCTGTGGCCCCAATGTCATTGACAACTTCTTGTGTGATATGTATCCCTTATTGAAACTTGCTTGCACCAATACCTCCCTCATTGGGATTTCTATGATAGCTAATGGAGGAGCCATTTGCACTGTCATCTTCTTCATTCTCCTAGTTTCCTATGCAGTCATATTACGCTCTCTTAAGACTCATGGTTTGGAAGAGAAACGCAAAGCCTTCTACACCTGTGCATCCCATATAACTGTGGTCATTTTATTCTTTGTTCCCTGTATCTTCCTGTATGCAAGGGCTAATTCTACCTTTCCTATTGATAAATTCATGACTGTGGTTTTAACATTCATAACCCCCATGCTGAACCCTTTAATCTATACCCTGAGAAATAAAGAAATAAAAAATGCCATGAGGAAGCTTTGGAGTAAAAATCTGACCTTTGCTAGAGGAAGGTTGTACTGCTCGTGCAGAACATGATATTCATTCTTTCACAGAATCAAGGACTCCTTTCACTATCAGTGATTACATTTTAAAAATCATCTCCTTTGCATTATTTAGCCTATTTATTCTGAAACAGGTCTATAAATTAATCTTTATCTAAATGGGGTATGTTATATCCCTTGGAGAGCAAGAGAATTGTGTCAATTTAATCCTTGATATATGTAATCAAACTGTGTTAAGATTCTTTAGTGGGAAACAATTTTTGGTTTTATTTCAAGTTCTTGTTTGTGGGGTATGGCACTTCCATGGTATGTAAAAATATTATCTAGTAGAAAATTTAAAATTAAAAATTCACCTTGTTAAAAAATAAAACCTAACTGCTTCACCTAACAGCAAAAATAAATATCCTGGTCAAATTAATTAATTTCACAGCACATGTTCACAGCTGAGGATAGACCCATAAGTAGTGAACTTTGTTAGGTTTATACTGTGGTGGTAGCATATGGTTGATTTTGTATATTCTAATTAAGTTTTGGACAGAAAAATTAAATTGTTCAACCCATTCTGTACATCTAGATCAAATGGCTTCTTCCAGTAGTTACAATATATGTATAAGTGACTCGATTCATATTACGATAGAGCCTCAAATGCTGCCTACATTAAATTATACTCTCTGGGTACCTTTTTAAAAAATTGGCAATAAATGTAAAACATTTTGGGACTAGATTGTTTTGTTTACATATGAATGACTTTCTGATTTTCTGTAAACTTTGTGTTCTTGACTTAAGTGGTAAATCAAAGGTGTCTTCTCTGTTTACAATTGCTCTGTAGAAGTTTTGGAGGTCTATTACTGTAATACAAAGACCATTTTTTAAGGTTCTGGCATTATCCATTACCTTGTTGAGAAGTCAACTCACAACACAGATTGGATACGATATTGGTATTTTTTTGCCCTCATCCTTCTTTCAGTTTGTAATTCGATCCGGTTAGTGTACTTAGCAATATTAACGCTCCCATTTCTTTTATATGTATTGAATAAATGCCAGCCATGAAGGTTCATTTATTATTCAATGAAGTAAATAAAAATTAATCTAGATCTTTTCTTCAGAAAGAAATTCAACACAGTGGATTAAATAGTAAAAATTTATCAGAACTGTAGGAGATGACACCGGGGTCCTGGCATGAACTAAGTTGGGATCAAGGTCTCACCACCTCTGCTGTGGTGCAGAGGTGCAGAAACCGGACTCAGGATGAATGTTCTGTGCATATACTTCTCAAAGTCCTTCCCTGTCCTGATTTGATAAATATAACTTTCAAAAAAATTTAAAGTTTTTCTTCTTACATTTATATCTCTAACCTATATAGGATATAAATTTTCAGGTATGGTGCGAGGTGGGAATATACTTTCCTTTTTATAGTAGATTAACTTATCCCAGCACATTTATTGAATAACCATTGCATTTCCCACTACCCTGCAACACCTCCACTTTCATATAGAAAATATCTATATATCTATTCTTCTATTTCTTAGCTTTCCAAAGTGTTCAGTTTGTTGATCCATGAACAATAATACAGTGTCTAAATTACTGCAATGTTTCACATAGTATCGAAGTCTAAAAGATCGCCCCCAAATACCAGCAACCACTTTATCATTTCAGATGGTTTTGGTGGGTCAGAAATTTGGGAGTGGTTCACAGCAGTATTTCTGGGTCAGGGCCTCTCATGAGGTTGCAGGCAGAAATTGGCTGAGCCTGAGGTCATTCTGAAAAGCTTCTTCACTCACATGCCTTGTACTAGGCTTGCAAGTCTTGAACAGTGAGGGCTAGAAGAACTAGTACTCCTTGAGATCATAAGTGTGGGGCCCTAATCTGATGCAACTGGTATCCTAATAAGGAGAGGAGGGGACATTAGAGTTCTCTCTCTCACTCCTGTGCACAGAAGAAAGGCCATGTGAGGACAGTGTGAGAAGGTGGCCCATCTGCAAGCCCGGAAAAGAGGCCTCACTGGAAGCCAACCGTGTTGCCACCTTGATATCGGACTTCCAGCCTCCAGAACTATGGGAATATTAAGGTCTGTTTAAGCCTCCCAGTCTGCAGGATTTTGCTATGACAGCCCAAGCAGACTAATATGATGATGGTGGTGGTGATGATGATGATGATGATAAATAATCTAGATTTGGTGAATAAAGTCCTGAACTGAATCACCAAAATTCAGTTCAGGAAGATAATAGCTTCTCATCGAATCTTGAGATGAGAATAATTTCCTAAGCCAGAACTTCTTGAAGGAATCATCACATATCCTTGAATAAATACCCTGTGATATCACCACAGATAGGGGGTGTATATCTTCATCCTAACCTTTCTCTAAGGCATCTGACATCATTTGTCAGGGTAACTATGCTCTGAAAAGAGAGAAATACTCAAACATTTCTGGAGATGCCATAAAAATGTTGCAAACTAATGCTCACTCCTGGGTGGCAAAATGCCACTGTGGGCCAATGGTCAGAAAGCAGACCGAAGGTGAAAGAATATTGGCCCAAAGCGATCACAGTGGGCCAGTTCTGCGGAGAAAGTTAGACTACTTATATTCTACAGGAATACATTTCCATTTTGGGTCCCTGATCCCTGGTGTTTAGTTTCATGGAATGATAGGCTGAGTAGAAGTATTTAGAACTAATCTTCCTCTTCAAAACAGTAAGTAAAAAAACATTACCATATCCTTGGGCTACCAAAGAGATTTGATTTATTCAGGGAGTGAGTCTTACCACATTCCCACTGAATTTACTAGTTCGGCTTGGAATAAAATGGAGAGACAGGGTAACTGTGTGGAAAATGGAATATTAAAATAAATCTTAAATAAATTAGGTAAGCAAAACAATGTCTTTTGTTTGAATTATCCTTTAGCAAGTGAAAATATCAGCTATTCCATGCAGGAAAAAGATAAGTAGGTTGGGATATAAGAAACCTAAATTTGTACCCTTAATTTGTCACCATCAGACTTAAATTTTTTCCTCGTCACCATCCGAATGTGTAATTTCAGGAATGTTTCTTTCCTTCCCTGGGCCTCAGTTTCTTCATATGAAAAATAAAAAGAATGAATTAGATACTCTTCAATAATTCATTCAATTCCCAATGTCTATGGTTAATGATTGATTAACCAAAATCTGGCCTCCATGTACTTGACTTTTTGGGAAACTCCCATAGTAGACAATCAAACCCAAGACTAGTATTCTTCTTACAGTCAAAAATGGTACAACACTTTTTGGGACTTTTGATTTTGGAGAGCTCGTAAAGCAGGCAGATAACACTGTGGAACTGAAATAGCAGAAACTGACTTTTGGTTCCACTGCTTACTAGTTACACCATCCTGGAAAAATGAAAGAAATTATTCTAAATGTTATGTTTTCCATCTATAAGTTCAGAGTAATGTACTCATCTACTAGGGTTATTTTGAAATTAAATATGAGAGAGGATTATAAACAGTAAATGCTTGATGTATGATACTACCTTTTAATAGCAAATTTAGGTCAAATTAGAAATGGACAGAGACCATAATATGTTATTAACTGACCAGACAAAATATATAAGTAATGATAATTCTAAATTCTCCAAAGAGAGGAGATGAACAATTCTCAGAGGAAGAAGTTGACGTATTTCAAATTCTCAAGTGTGTTTTGAATCTATTTGTTAATGTCTCCACAACTTAGGATGAGAAACAGTCTCTTCTTAAAGCCTTTGTTGAAAGATGAATGTTAAAGAAGATTCATGCTAAGTACCTTGGTAAGATTTTACGTGGGAGGTAATGTGGGGCCATGGTCAAGATCAAGACTTGAGGCCAGACAGACTTGAATTATATCTTTAGGTCTGTCCCTCACTAACTATATATCCTGGAACACAAGGTTTTCCTTCTCCATGTCTCAATTTTCCTATCTGTAAAATAGAAGGAAGAACCTTTCAACCACATATAGCTCTTTCTAAAAAATATTCAGTGAGGTATTTTACATTTTTTTGCATAATGTATAGCATATGTGAAACAGTCAATACTAATTTTTGATCATTACTTGTAATAATAATGGTTAACTTTCACGCAGAACTTTATAATTACCAAATAATTCACACTCTTAAGAGGAAAGTAAGCTTAATTCTTTAGTCCTTAATTATCTCAGAACTGTAATATTTCTGCCACCACAAAAATAAAAAAGGAGGTGAGAAAGAGCTATTGGAACATTCAAAATGGTACCAAAATTTATTTAAAAAGTCTTTTCTAAAAGTAGAGTAACATATAATCATGCTAAAAAAATATAAAATACAGAGAGGTGAAAAATGAAAAAAATGTTAGTTTCAGCATTACAAAAAACCTATAAAATAATACTGTTTTTGCTTTGCTTACTTTCTGTATTTTTCATGCATAATTTTTCATAGTTATCCCTATACTTTTCCAACACAAACATAACATTTAACAATATAGTAACTGAGACTTTTTCTATGAATTAAAAGATTTTGGAGAAATGTTTCTTTAATTCCTGAAAGCAAAAAGGGGTGCCTTATTTAAATGCACTGAAATGACTTTTAGCTTTTATTAATTGATTGTGTAGCAGACGTTTCCTTTCTTGACTCGTATGTAGTTTGGCTCTTAATGAGGGAGAACACTGCTGGGAGGGACACCCTTGGTTGTTTCCCATGTGTTATTATATAGGAGAGGCTAGTGAAAACATCACGGTTATTGGTTGAAGATGTTGTTTCTGGTATCACATTTGAAAGCAATCAAAGCAAAGGCTTTCTCTCTGAGAGTTGAGATGGTCGTATTTGATAAAATGTAGCAGATAACTGGAGCTTCACTGCTTCCAAATTTTTAATCTCTCTCTTTTTAAAATGTTTATGTATTTATTTTGAGGTGGGGGAGTGGCAGAGAGGGAGGAAGAGCAAGAATCCTGAGCAGACTCCGCACTGTCAGTGCAGAGCCCCATGTGGGACTTGAACCCACAGACTGTGAGATCATGACCTGAGCTGAATTCAAGATTCAGACGCTTAACTAACTGAGCCACCCAGGCACCCCTTTAATCTCTTTATGCAAGAAATAGCAGTCCCTTGCTTCCTGAAGTGATGGGAAACTGAAGTGGTTCTTTCAAGAGTAAGCATTTGGAATTCTATTCCCTACTTTAAGTATTCACTTAATCTTCAGAGCAAAATGTTAAAGCGCCTAACTCAGTGTACTAGTCACGAGGTGTGATCCAATGCTCCATCTTCCAGGGCATTCACACTTGGTTATGGGGCCCGTCACACACTTTGAAGTGCGCATCTCTGATACTTTTAACATTTTCCCTCTTTTTCCTTAGAATATTGACTGTCCATATCATAGATGAGGAGCTCTTTCAGGAAGGCCCCTGTCTGCATCTCTCTTTGTAGCCCCTTCCAGCCCCTTTGCACATATTAGGGGCCGGATATATATATATATAGTTACTGAATTAACATGTAAATCAGTGAAAGTTTGGACAGTAAACCAATGAATTAACGGATGAATGAATGAATCATGGGTTCTGAGAAATAAGGGACTGATTTTCATAAAACTAAAAAATGGATTTGATCTAGTTGTGACAATACCACAACTATATCTTATTCGATAGCTTCTCTATTAATTCTCTACAATTTTTAGATGATATAATTACAAAGGTAAGCCAAAGACCCAAACAACCATGTTTGCAAGAGATAAAACACTGGAGTTTTTAAAGACTGGATTCTCTCTCTTTGGCTCACACAGGCTTAAACAGAAAAAATTGCTTACTTTTCTCATCTATAATGATAACACCTGTTAATAGGCCTATCTTTTTCTTTTTTTTTAATGTTTATTGATTTTTGAGAGAGAGAGAGAGAGAGCGCACCAGCAGGGGACATGCCGGGGGGGGGGGGGGATACAGAATCCGAAGCAGGCTCCAGGCTCTGAGCTGTCAGCACAGAGCTGGATGCAGGGCTCGAACCCACAAGCTGTGAGATCATGACCTGAGCCAAAGTCAGACGCTCAACCGACTGAGCCACCCAGGTGCCCCTAGGCCTTTATTTTTCAATCTGGGGGCTGAAAAAAAGGAGCCTGGTTAGGCTCCTACAGTATAGGCATCCTAGTTTTCATATTTTCACCTGCAGCATTGATGCGCATTCCTTGGCCTTCTTGGTAGCTATGCCTCTACTAGATTATTCTTACTAGTCCTTTTTCAGAAGGCACTGAAGCAGTGCTTTCTGGGATTTTAAGGGGAGAAACATTTGCTTGAGTATACACCATTACAGGTTAAAAGATCACTCTAGGGAAATGAAATCTGGAGACATGAAAAAAGAATGGAGAGTAGTGGATAGGTAGAGATCTTTTTTATTTTGTGGGGCAGGGAGGATGCTGAGCAAAAAGGTAGGAAAAATGAATTTGAAGGGGAGGGTATCAGTGAATAACACTTGCAAGAAATCTATTTCTGTTGAAATATTTTTGACATTCATCTTAAAACTGTAATCATGTGTAACAAACACTGTCTTTATCCGCTGAAGGCCAAGACTAATAAATCTACTGTGGAGTGCATGTGTGAAATAGCTTACAAGCAATCACTTTGGTAAAGAAGAGAAAAGGACTCGTGCTAGGTGGTTAAAAACCATGCAGATAAATGACTGGCAACCACTCTTATTCTTTTTGAGTAATTCATTGCTTTAGGTGTTATAGATATGGCCTCATATTATACGGACTATAATATTAATAGTCGTAGTCCGGCGTCATCCTTTGTATCTCCTTTATGCCAGTTACTGGGATAGTAGCTGTTCTGCCCTCACAGATATCCTTTGAGCCAAGCATGTTCATTTTACGGTAAATAGTGAAGAGTTCCAGGGGTTAAATGCATTTTATAGAATTACCTTTGCTTGTTTATTTCAGCGTCACAACCCTTTGACTTACATTGAACAGCTTCCTTACCCTTTCTATATCTTAAATATTTCATCTGTTAAATGAGGACGATAGTGTCTGACTTCATTGTTGAATTAAAGATTAAATGTGTCTGGTACTTGATAAACAGGAAATCATTGACTGTGTTAGTAGTGACTTCTAGACATGAAATTGTCTCAGTAAATGACAACACTGTCTTTAGATGTTGTTGTCCAAAAATTTTTGGAGTAATTTTTACTCTCTTCTCTCTTTACGTCTATGTTAAGGCCATCCACAAATTCTATTGTATCTACCTTCATAATATATTCACCTCTACTCTTACCATACTGGTCCAAACCATCATTGCTTTTTAGCTGGATGGTTGTAGTAACCTCCCAACGAGTCTGCTTCTACTCTTTTTCTTCTCTGACCCATTCTGAGTCAGAATAATCCTCTTACAATGATCTGCAAAGCCCTACAAGATCTGTCATCAGCCAGTCTTTATTCATTCCTATCCTGTTACATTGCCTCCTTTGATCAACAGTATCAACCATGCTCCCTCCTCAGGGACTTTTCACTTGCTGGTCTCTCTATATGGAAACTTCTCTCCTTGGGTATCATTGCAGGTCCTTCCCCATTCGTTCAAGTTTGGCTTATGTAATCCCTTCCAAAAGAAGCCTTCTCTGACTGCCTTGGAGAAAATCATATACAGGGACCATGTATCATTTACCCTGCTTTATTTTTCTCATAGCAATTATTGTAACTTGACATAATGTATAGTTCTTTTTTTTATTTGCTATTTTCTCTCTCTACTTACTAGAATATAAGCTTCATGAAAGAGGAAATTTTATCTCTTATTTTTACTGTTAAAGCTCCACTTCTGAGAGTGTTAGTATTTTGAAACGAACTTATACATGAATGACTCAGTAGACCATAAAATTATATTTCGTTGTGTAATCCTTCCCCTATAAACACACACACACACACACACACACACACACCAGAGCCAAACTGATGTAATTTGTTCAGCAGCTTGGTTTCGCTGTGGTTGATAAGGGTACTTACATTAGCCAAGTCTGGGTGGGAATAGAATTAGGAGGTTAATAAAAAATAATTTAATAACATATTTTGATTCCATTTGTCTTCAAAGCAAGTTTTTTAAAAAAATTCGTGCTTATTTATTTTTGAGAGAGAGAGAGAGAGAGAGAGACAGAGAGAGAGAGAGAGAGAGAGAGAGAGAGAGAGAGAGAGAGAGAGACTGTGAGCGGGGGAGGGGCAGAGAGAGAGGGAGACATAGAATCTGAAGCAGGCTCTAGGCTCTGAGCTGTCAGCACAGAGCCCTACACGGGGCCCAAACTCAAGAACTGTGAGATCATGACCTGAGCTGAAGTCAGACGCTTAACTGACTGAGCCACCCAGGTGCAAATTTTAAAGAAGACTTTTACAAATTGATTAAATAGAAGGAGATCCTTAAACAAAATAAAACAGAAAAACCCATGGTGAAATAACACAGAGGTTAAGAATATCTGGATTTTTATGAGTCTTTTAGCTTATTGCTCCTAAATATAATGGTCCCTATTCTCAGATCAAAAAGCAAGAGAATTTTTTAGAAAGTGAAACCATGACTCTTACACAAAATGAACACATGAAAAAGATTTTATTTAACCATTAATTTATGAGAGAACTGGTAAGATTATAATCACCCAAAAGAAGAATCCAAAATATTACCCTTACATTATTCAATCAGGGATGTGTAATTCATCTACAAATAAATGCAGAACTGACTTTATCTAGAATGGCCAGGGAAGTCAATCAACCTTTCACCAAACAACATTTGCATTTCTATGGGCCAGAGTTATTAGCATTATTATCAGTTTTATAAATGTTATGAGTTATAAAATAGTTCAAGGCAGTAAAAGGCATAAATCCTATATAATCCCAAAGAGAGTGCTGCAGATAACACAAACTTTCACTGAAGATGCCCAATAATCTTTATGCTACATTTCTGCCTTATACTATATATATATATATATATATTTTTTTTTTTGTCTTTTTTGTCTTTCCAGGGGAATTCTACCAAACATTTATTTATTTATTTATTTATTTATTTATTTATTTATTTATTTATAAAAATGAAATTTATTGTTAAATTGGTTTCCATACAACACCCAGTGCTCATTCCAACATGTGCCCTCCTCAATACCCATCACCTACCCTCCCCTCCTCCCACCCCCCATCAACCCTCAGTTTGTTCTGACAAAATTTAATTTAGCAGCTATACATGAAAAGAAGTACAGATCTTATAAATAAAATAAATTCATATAAAGGGAAAATGATTTTCACATTTATTTTTATTTTTTTTACAAAGGAAAGAACACAAATTTCCTGCATCCATTGGGGTCCTGAGATAACATACTTAAAATGAGAGATTAAAAATAGTTTAATTATGTTTATTTATCAAGGTATAGGTAGGGTTAAGGGAAACCAATAAGGGATGAAAAAGCCATTACCACAATTAGACTTGAGAGAGCAAGGGCAGGGGGCAGGGGGAGTGATCACAGGAACCTAGAGGGTCCATCCCAAAGAGTTCTGCTTCAGTGAGTCACCCAGTGGTTGACAGACCACTGTCAATCGAACAATGCATACCCTGACATCCTTTTCTTCTCACCTGCTTTCTTACATTCAGCTGTTACTACCTATTGGCCAGAAGGTAAGAGATCTGGTTGAAAGAGACCAGGGAAAGCAGCTGCCCAGGGTGGGCACATTGAGAGTGGATCTGAAGGGGTGGAAAGACTACATCTAGTTTGCATTCCCACCATGTACTGCATTATTTTTTCCTTAGTAAGGGAGTAAACACTTTCATTTTTTGGAGTTAACTGGAAAAAAAGAAAACACAGAAGAAATAAGTAAAGAGTCTTCCAACTTATTTATTCATTTCATATTTATTGGACACCACAATAAGTCCGACACTGAACCAAGTGAACAAATAAAGGGGTGAACAAGCAGGCAGGTTTACTCCTCTGCCACTTATTTAAAGGGTTTTTAAATGCAAAAGAAGGTGAATTAGACTTAATCTTGCATCAACCATGTGTGGAACCAAACCAACAGTTGTACATCTTTTTAAAAATATTTAATGAGTTTTTTAACATTTCTTACTGGCTGAGAAGCAATCAGGCTTATTATATGGTGACCTTCCTGTGCCTGGATGTCCTCTAGCAAAGACCCAGTGACCAGTTTTTCAGGTGTGGAACAAGGATTTTTGCATCCTTGTAAGAAGTTGAAGTCACTTCAAAAATTTGCTCTTTTTATAAAATAGAAAAGCAAGTTTCTTTTCTTTGGCACACCATGAAAAAATAGCTTATGCTATTAAAATGCTTTGGACTTACCCAAAAACCCCACATATAGAGTTCTCATCACCTTGTCTTTGAAAATACTGTCTTTACAGGTTAATTCTCCACTCTTGAATTCATCATCAGCTTTGAAATAAAAGAAGACAGGATGAATGTGACCGAATTCATTCTAATGGGACTTACCCAGAATCCTCAGATGCAGAGAATTCTATTTTTGGTGTTACTTATCATCTACATTGTCACTGTCACAGGCAACCTGCTCATTGTGGTCACTATAATCTGCAGCCAGACTTTGGACTCCCCAATGTATTTCTTCCTGGCATTCTTGTCTTTGATAGATGCATGCTATTCCTCCTCCATAGTCCCTAAAATGTTAGCTGATCTGCTTTCTGATTCAAAATCTGTTTCTTTCAGTGGCTGCATGACACAGCTCTTTGTAGAACATTTCTTAGGAGCTTCAGAGATTGTCCTCCTTGTGGTCATGGCCTATGACCGCTATGTGGCCATCTGTAGACCCCTGCACTACGTGACCATCATGAACCACCACACATGTCGCCTCTTTGTGGGGGTGTGTTGGGCAGTGGGTTTTCTCCACTCCATTGGACAGATTCTAGTTACTTTCTGGCTCCCATTCTGTGGTCCCAACGTCATGGATCACTTCATGTGTGACATTTTCCCCCTGTTACAACTTGCCTGTACTGACACTTTCCTTGTCGGCCTCTTGGTTGTTGCCAATGGTGGAGTAATTTCTGTGATCACCTTTGTGATGTTATTGGTATCCTATGTGGTCATCCTGTGCTCCCTGAAGACTCACAGCTCTGCAGGGAGGAAAAAGGCCCTCTCTACCTGTGGCTCCCACATCACAGTTGTTGTTTTGTTCTTTGTGCCCTGTATTTTTATGTATCTGAGACCAGTAGCTACTTTTCCCATGGATAAAGTCCTAACACTATTCTTTGCTCTTATTACTCCCATGTTAAACCCTGTCATCTACACAGTAAGGAATACAGAAGTAAAAAATGCCATTAGAATGTTATTAAACAGCAATGCAATTTCAGAAAATAAATGACCCACTACAAAGATGTTATTTCTTTCATGATCTTTTACATTTTTATATTTTATTACTTTTAAGACCTCATATCTCTCATGTGGCACAACACCTCTGCAAGCAGGTATTATTATGATTATTCCTATTTTACAGATGAAGGAAAATGAAGTTCAAAAACATTAAATAACCAGCCCAATGTCAGACAGAGCTAGTATGCAGCTCTGCCTTTTTCTAAATCCAAATTTGATGCTCTTTCAACCATTTCAAAGAGTATCAGAAAAAAGGCAGCATTTCATCAGAACTTCTCTTGTTTTGTAACAGACTTAAAAATGTTCCTTTCTAATTACAGAGCTGTGTAATGGCTTGTGTATATAAGCAGTTGGTACTCAGCTGAATTGCCTACTGGCCTAGGACAGTGTGGATACAATTTAGAAAGGAGGTATTTGCCAATACCCTCTTGGCACACACTTGATATATCTAATGTTTAAAATTATCCTGGGTTTCTTGTTCTGTTGGGTAAAAGTTGTCAAGGATTATAAAAATTAATTGTATTTAGACTGATGTGAAGATTTTAAAGTGTCTTCCCATGGTCACAACTTACAAAGTTGAATTCTCGTGTTTTTATTTTACAGAAAAAAAGTAGAAAATCAGAAAGGTTAAATAACTAGATCATAGAACATGCAAGCCAGCCTTGAGTGCAAATATTCGTACTCCACATCCTGTGATCTTTTCATGATACAGGGGTCTGGGACTGGTATTTGATTATGGTTTGGTTTATAAAAATAGTTTTTGGTTATATGCCATAGAAAGTGACACTTTGAGTAATAATTATTAGTAAAATCAAATGTAATTATTTCCCAGAAACATGCAGTAAAATCATTTCACTATTAAAAAGTTGACTTTGCATTTAGTTCCTTGAATCTGGAATCCTCTTTGGAAACTGCTTTAGGAGAGCATTTATAAGAGATATGAAAAAATAGGAATCATTACTCAACAGTTGTCAAAGAAAGTATTTCTCAGCTGAACAGCTTAAGTTGCATGACTTTCTTGTGAATTAATTTTGGCTTTTTTCAAAAATAAAGTCTGTTAAAGAAAATGAAATCTGTGACCAAAATACAAATGTGTATGTATGTCATAGATGTATTTACAGCTTCCTCTTCTGACAGAAAGATCCAGCATCCCACCTCATGAGTGCCATATGTTTTATTGGAAAAAAATCAAGGGATTCCATGATGTAACAATATTTAGTCAGCATATTATGGTTATGAAAATGTAGAGTAAAAAAACATCAGCTTTAGGACCAGGAGACATGGGTCTTATTTCTCACTGCGCCATTATCTCATCCATGACCCAAACCAGCTCTCCTTATGTCTACCAGTAGTTTACCTGGGTAATTTAGAAGGTGATTCCAAGTTCCATGGTTCTGCCCATGCCCATTTTTTATTACTATGAGTATTGTTATATTCACGTCTACTTCAGTTAAAAGTAAAATTGGAAGAGTCATGAGACCACAGCTCATCTCCCCCAAGTTTTGCATTTCTGACAAACAACTTAGAAGATGTCCTTCAAGGCTGAAGGGGTCTGTGGACTGGTAAGACAATGTGAGTTCTGCTCCTTTGAGAACACGTTCCTCTCCCCATTGAAATGCACGAAGCCACATGAAATGCATGAGGAACATTTTGGCAGGTACCTGATTTTTGTGAAATTAGTCCCTGAACCCATCAAACATCAGACCGTACCTCAACTAGTTTCTGGTCAACTGTGATATCAGCTATATTTAATTTCTTCTGCTTTCATTCTGGTTTATCCTTCTGATTTGAAACGCTGTGTTGCTGTCTCTCTGGGGGTTTGCAACCACTCTGCCTTTGGATTTACATTCTGGAAACACGCTTCCCTGGTATAGCTCCAGGAACTTCTCTTTTGAAAAATTACTTTCATGGGAAACCCTCAGTGATTTATATTTAACTCGTTGTTTTTTCATCTCATGCTATTGTAGGCCTTGGGAAACTGGACTAGACAGTGGTAGGGGTTCTAACGCAGTCTCTCCACTGACCACTGCAGCTAAGTGGAGGCCGGATGACCATTTAATGGGCATTGTGAATGGCATGCAATCTTTCATGACACTGGGCACAATGACCTTGTAAGCACATGCTAATTCTCTGATCTGACTGGTTTTCATCCCAGAGTTGAAAGACAAGTTCAAGACATTTTCACAGATGATCCTTCAGCAAAAAAAAAAAAAATATATATATATATATATTATGTATATATAATATATATATGTATAATGTATATATAATATATATGTATATATTATGTATATATATACATATATATATATTGTATATATAATATATATATGTATATATGTATATATATGTATATATAATATATATATATATATATACATATATATATATATATTATAGCTCTTCAGGTTCAAATCCTCATTCAAACTGTCTTTGGTATGTACCATCACAGATATTACCATGGCACTATAATACTCAAGTGTCTAATCAAACTAGGTTTAGTCATGTTTTCTCAGGTACCTTAAACTGTTTTCCCCCATGACACATGTTGCTCTTAAGGACCCAACCCAGAGTTATGTACAATTACCTTTTCCTCTTACTAAAGAAAGCATATCTGAACATGGGCGAGTGTGCTTCTGTACAGGAATATTTCTGAATGTAATTGAATAAAAATATCACTTCAAAAATTGATATTTATTTCTTTTAGTACATAACTGTAATATGCCTCACAGTTGGTGGCAGCATAAAGGTGTCATGACACTTGAGTTGCAAAACAATAATTTAGAGACAAGGATCCTGGCCCACAATTTAGAGGCCTGGCTTCTTGTTTCACCTTGGCAAATAGCATTCTTATTTCTTGTCTTATCTTTCCTTGTTATAAATACAGATAGATGCCTATTTCTTTTCTATTTCATAGGGATACTATGAGATTAAATTTATATGACTGAAATAAATACATGTTACCATCTTTGACTACAATTCAAGAATGGAATTATGTTCATTATTATCATTTTTATCTAATTTCAGAATTGGCATAAGAAAGAACCACTTTGAAGAAGTGTTGGAAACTTTAGCTGATATGAGGTACCAGTATTATAATAGGGTTCGTAACTATCATCTCATGTACATCTGAAAACAATATTTGAAAATTACCACCATGAATGGCAGACGAATCAAAAAACAAATATTATGGCTTGCAAGTTTAAAAAATCAGATAGTTATCCATCTAAATGTTTAATTTTTACAATACCAAATATTCAGACTCTGTATTAAGCTCATTTTTTATCAAGCATACAAATTTATAAATGGTTGACAGTTTTCTCCTCTTGTCATGGTATTTTGTATTCATATAGATTCAAGGAAGAAATTAAAAATTAAAGACGAATGCTATAAAACTGATGTTCAGTTAAGTTACGTGCAATAATTGGGTTGTTGGCAAGATCTACTGATGATGGTGACATATCCCTGAGGTCTAATTAGCTATAGCTAATAAACTTCACAGAATGTGCCTACCGACAGGGTGGATAGTTGTGCTTGTGAGACTCAAGAGAAAGGTGCCGTTTATAAATCAGCAAAGACACAATGTAGCTGGGCTAGTTTGTATTTTCAATCTTACCACCTGACTTATTTCTTGGTGAACTACCAGCTGCCTGAGACCCTGGCCATGGAGCTATGTCAGACAAGTTCATAGGTGAGATTTTTTTCCCCCCAGAAAATATATAATTATAGAATCTTAGGTTTAAATGGATCTTGTAAATCATAAAATCACCTCTTACCCCCGCCCCTGGTTAATCTGACATTTAAATGTCTTCTGCAGCAGGTCAAACCACAAAAGATGGAATCAACTACAATACTACCAATTTAGAAGTAAAAATATTTTGGGATCTTTTTTTCTTATTTATTTATTTATATGCATATTTAAATAGTTAGAATCATGTTATATATTCAAATTTGCGTCCAGAATTTCCCCCAACTATTATTACAACATAATAATTTTGCTTTGATATTGTGCAAATGTTTAAAAACATCTCTGTTACAAATGACATATTATTCAGAGAGGTGCACTGTATTTTGCCTATCCATTTCTCTGATGTTGGACATTGTATGCAGTTTTTAATTTTCCACAGTTCTTAATAATTGTGTTGAACATATTTGTACATAATGGTTTTTCTCTTTTAAAAATATTGTTATTTGGGTTTTATTCCTAGAAGGAATATTGTAGATTCAAAGAATACCGCCCCAAATAATTTCTACTTCTTCATAGCTAGTTATAAATCACTGTTATTAATTACATCTTATTCTTACTTACATGCACTATTGTCTCTTCTAATCTTCCGGGGAAGTCCACCTCAGAATAAGGGACTACTTGATTTTGCTATGAGGTTGCTACACTTGGTTTTCACATATGAATAACATTTTCATCGTGGATAATTAAAAACGTAAACTCTTTATCCATTTACCTTTGGAAGGAAAAGAAATGTGTTCCTGCAGGATAAATTTTGTTATATTTATGTTTTCTCCCTTGTTTCATTTGAGAGATTTATGTCCCCACATTTCCTCGTTCCATTAATAATGCAAGATCCTGCAAGCAGGAATGATGGGTGATGGATGCTTTGGGGGGATGGGAAGGGAGGGCGCAAGAATGCAGGTAGGAGGAGCATGAAGGAGTGGGGGAGTCTCATGAATGAATGCGCTGCTACTGTTTGGTAATAAAGTGTTGGGGGAGGGGTTACTAAAGGCATTTATTTAATGTTTATTTATTTCTGAGACAGAGAGAGACAGAGCATGAGTGGGGGAGGGGCAGAGAGAGACGGAGACACAGAATCTGAAGCAGGCTCCAGGCTCCGAGATGTCAGCACATAGCCCGACGCGGGGCTCGAACTCACGGACCATGAGATCACGACCCGAGCCGAAGTCGGACGCTCAACCGACGGAGCCACCCAGGCGCCCCTACTAAAGGCATTTAAACGGGGACGCTTTTATGACTTTATGTTGACAAACACATTTATATACATAAGAAGCATCCAGTAAGTATTTGTTGAATAAGTGAACATATGATACACACTTAAAGTAATAGATTTTATATATTTGTGTGTGCATGTTTACACACACACACGTATATATGTATACACACACACACACACACATAACCTATCTTATCTAACAGACTCTGTTCTCCACATGAAATTTTTATTTTTAAAAACTTTTATCTTTTATTATTATTTTTTAAAGTGTTTATTTTTTTGGGGCGCCTGGGTGGCTCAGTCGGTTAAGCATTGGACTTCAGCTCACGTCATGATCTCGGGTTCATGAGTTCCAGCCCTGTGTCAGGCTCTGCCCTGACAGCTCAGAGCCTGGAGCCTGCTTCAGATCCTGTGTCTCCCTCTCTCTCTCTCTCTCTCTGCTCCTTCCCCACTTGTGTGCTCTCTCTCTCTCTCTTTCTTTCAAAAATAAATAAACATAAAAAAAGTGTTTATTTATTTTGAGAGAGAGACTGCTCATGCAAGTCGGGGAGGGGCAGAGGAAGAGGGAGAGAGAGAATCCCAGGTAGGCTCCACACTGAGGGCAGCACCTGGCATGGAGCCCGATCCCATCACCCTGAGATCCTGACCCGAGCTGAAATCAAGTCAGACACTTAACTGACTTACAGTTGTAAGTTAACTCAGTTGTTACAGTTGTAAGTCAGTTGTAACTGAGTTACAATGTATAAGGTCACAGGCAGAGAGGAGGGCTCAGAAGCGTGGGCCACTGAAATGACTCAGTGAAGTCACTTAGGGTTGGAACCCGGAAAATCCCACTTGTGTTTAAAACCCAGGGTTTTCTCCGTAAATTACACATCAGGAGCTGCCCTTTGGGTGTTTATAAGCGGCAGGTGGGAGGTGTATGAAGAGACAGAGCATTGCGGAGGAAGAAGGAATGAAGACAAACGCCGAGGCAAGGAGTGCCCAGAACATGCGCTACAGTTACAGTGACTGTTTTTGTACCATGAAATTCAGACTACAATCCTTTCATGGATTAATAGGTATCTCTCTTTATCCCTCTGTAGGGAATTCAGGCCCCAGGAGGGTGTTCCTTCTTGAATGGATAGCCTCACACCTCCGAACAATGTGACTGAATTTTTTCTCTTGGGACTCACGCAGAATCCACGCTTGCAGAAAATACTCTTCGTGGTCTTTTTGTTCATTTTTCTATTTACTGTGCTTGCCAATCTGCTCGTTGTCATCACCATCTCCCTCAGCCCCACACTTTCCGCTCCCATGTATTTCTTTCTTACTTACTTGTCTTTTATAGATGCCTCCTACACCTCTGTGACCACCCCCAAAATGATCATCGACCTGCTGTATCAGAGGAGAACCATCTCCTTGGGTGGCTGCCTGACTCAGCTCTTTGTGGAGCACTTCCTGGGAGGATCAGAGATCATCCTCCTCATTGTCATGGCCTATGATCGCTATGTGGCCATCTGCAAGCCCCTGCACTACACAACCATCATGCGACAGGGGCTCTGCCGCCTCCTGCTGGCGATGGCCTGGCTAGGGGGGATCCTGCATGCCGCTGTGCAGACGCTTTTCATGGTCAGCTTGCCCTTCTGTGGTCCCAACGTCATTGACCACTTCATGTGCGATCTCTTCCCTCTGCTGAAACTTGCCTGCAGCGACACCTACAGGTTGGGAATGGTGGTGGCGGCCAACAGTGGGGCCATGTGCTTGCTCATTTTTTCCATGCTACTCATCTCGTACATAGCCATTCTGAGGTCCCTGAATTCCCACGGCTCCGAAGGACGACACAAAGCCCTCTCAACATGTGGCTCCCACTTTGCCGTAGTTGTACTTTTTTTTGTGCCTTGCATATTCACCTACATGCGTCCTGTGGTCACCTACCCTGTGGATAAGCTGGTGACTGTGTTCTTTGCAATCCTCACTCCCATGTTAAATCCTATCATTTATACAGTGAGAAACACAGAGGTGAAAAATGCCATGAGGAGTCTGTGGAAGAAGAGAGTTAGTTAGGCTGTTCATAATGCCAAGGAAGTGATGGTATATATAAATAGGGAAGACTATATCTGTCATAAAGTATGAAAGAGAATCAATAAATTTTGCAGATGGCTGACAGAAAAAAAAGTCCCACATACTAACATTTATTAAACACTCAATAGTGGCTAAGCCCTTTGATAGGTGCTTTTGATAGTTTTTAATGTATTTTACCAAAGCGTCAGTGTTCGTAGATTCAAGGTATGCAATGGAAAAGACGACTATAAATCCCAAGTTTGGTTATTATAGAGTATGTTTTTCTCCAGAGTCTTACTGTTACTTTACCAAATTTTTCATACATATGTTACTTGGATGAAATCGTTTTTTCCATAGGACTTTTTTTTTTTTTTTTGCTTCACCTATGGTGAAACAGAAAATAGAAATTCTTAGGTAGATATATGTGGACGGGACAGTTGGGGAGTGAAACTGCTGATGTTTTTTAGCCCTATGAATGTACCAAAGGCAAAAGGGAAAACACACACAAAAGGAAGGGAATAATTCATAACCTAGTTCTAGTTTAGGGTGGTTTTTTTTTTTTTTTTTTTTTGGCATAAAAAATAAGCCAGAAATGTTGAAATCACTCTGAATTTGGTCTCATCTTTAAAAATACCCTTATAAAAAAAATAAAAAAATAAAAAATAAAAATACCCTTATGACTCATACTTTATTTTTTTAAAATATTTTTTACTATAAAGGAATTTTTTTCTTTCTCCTTACCAAAACCTGAGCCATTTGAAACAACAACAGTAAACATTATTTTATTTAACCTTAACAAAAGGACATATGGTTAGGTTCTAAAGCTTTTGTTCGGGAGGTTGTGATACATACATTTATATTAAATGAACATTTTATTACTTATCAGGCATATTCAGCTCAGGTGATTTATCCACATCCAAAATCGGTAGTTCCAATGTTACTGTCCTCATTTTACAGAGAAGCAAATTGGTGACAAGAGAGGTTTACTAATTTACTTGCCTCAGGTCACACGTCTACGAGTTTCAGCTGCAACACTTGAACACGGGTCTTCCAGATCTCAGTCCTACTTTCTTTCAGATAAAACACAGTCGTCTGAAGCATTTATATCTATGGATAAGACATTTTTCTGCAGGTCTTGGTCATTCACTTTGTCCTTCAAGAAAGACGGTGTCAAAATTGGTTGTAGCCTTGTCTTGCATATAGAGATACGTTTACGCAATAACACTCTTCTGTGCACATGGAATCTTCCGGGTCATTCTCTTCCACTACGCAGCACTTTACGAAACAAAGCTTCTCTGACTGTAAGGCTCCAACTTGTGTTACTTCCCACAGAGGTCCCTTTCTCACACTCGCAGGTCATCTGGACTTGCATCTTAATTTGACTGCATGGTAATGCCAGAGCACGGTCTATCTTTTCTCGGGGGTGACTGTGTGTCCTAGTTTATGCCTGGCTGTCTCAAATCATAAGGCATAGAACATTTTCCCACAAAGTCGAGGCCCGGAAGATGATCTAACAGCGCTTAATCTATTAAAAGGGATCAAGTTTGCAATTGCTGGTGGCAATTAAGCACAACAGACTCAATTAAGCACAACAGACTCCAGGCCAATGTGTGGTTCAGTTTGACAGGAGACAGGGGTAAGAACAGGGAGAGTATTGAGTAAATGTTTCTACATTGAGACAAAAGGGGAGATTGAAAGAGGGAAGCTACAGCCAACGATTGTGTCTTAGGGCTGTGCCACGTGAGAAGATTAAAGAGGCACAGATTATAAATTGTCAACGGCAAACTTGACAGGCATTAAGACCTGAAAGGAGAAATGTAAGACGTCTAAGACTGTCTCCTGTTGTCAGGAGACTGTTGAGGGAGGCTTGCTGGTTTGGGAGTAATTTCAAGGAATGTTAAGGTAATCCTTTGCAAAGAATCTCATCATCGAGATTCTCTCATGAAGGCCAAGTGCCGTCTGATTATTTCTGATACTTAAAACAACAGGAGGGAAAGAAGTATATGTACTCTGAAAAATTAATAAGACACATAATGGTCGTATCTGTTGTACAAGGAGACTTTGGTTTATGTGGACTTCGGTGAGACTATCAGGCAATAAGTGAGGGGAGTGAGCTAACTTGTTGAAGACCAACTGTGACGCACACATTTTGATAGCGCTTTACGTGCTGTAAGTCTCTTTATGCAATACGTTTTATTCGATGGATCTTTACACTATGCAAAAAAAAAAAATGCGATTCAATAAGGGTTAAGTGTCAATATCAAGACTTTTAGGCTCTGCCTCCTCTACTCTTCCCACTTCCCACTATTCCTTGCTGGCATGAAGTGAAATAACCAAAACGAGAACTACTCATTGGCCACATTGTGAAGATTGTCCATGAGGCATTTTTTCCCCCTTATTTGGGGGTCACTTTCTTCCCTTCAGCCTTCCCCTGAGACTGGTTTCCCAGGCTACCTGTACTCTCTTGATTCTCCTTGTGTCTGAGAAAAGCCACTTGATGATCTCATGTCCACAGATGTATTTCCTTTCATGGACATCATGAAAAGTGGGATGTAACGGGCTCAGGAAATGAAATTCAAATGGTTGCATTTGCAAGACAGTGAATGAAGTATGGGCGAGAAAGATATTTGAAAGAAAAACAAGCAATTCAATCGTTGAGGAGACTGATAGTCTGGGCATGAGGGTAGTGTTGTCAAGCACTTAATGTCGTTTCTCTAGGGCTTTTACAATCGCTGTTCCATGTGTGAATATTTATTGCTTGAAAAATAACTCCAAAGTCAACTCAGTTTAGGAAATTCTTATTTCCTTTATTAAAAAAAAATACTATTTAATTCCCACAGTGTGCCAGAGAGTTCTAGGGGCTTGGTATAAGACGTTGACTAACACAAACAGGTTGTGTTTGTGTGGAACTTAAATTACAGTGGGGAGCAGATGGTTAATAAGCAAGTGAACAAATGAATGAAAAATGTAATTGTGTTGGTAATAGGTATGATGAAAAACATTATATTAAGGAGGTGGTGCAGAAGAGAACTGGATATAGATGTGTGTACTTGTTCGTAGCACAACTAGGATTTCAGTCACGCTCACATTTAACCACATTAATTACCTTCACCCCTTTCTTTATGTTTTCATTTTATTATTTTTTTTTTGAGAGGGAGAAAGAACATTCGCGTATGAGTGGGGGAGGGGCAGAGAGACACAGAATCTTAACAGGCTCCACACCCAGCATGGAGCCCAACGCGGGGCTCAATCTCATGACTCTGAGATCATGACCTGAGCCAAATTCAAGACTCAGATGCTTACCTGACTGAGCCACCCAGGGCCCCCCACCTTTCTTTTTGTAAGTAAGCTTTTTCATATGCTTTTGCAAAGGGTAAAATATTCTTCGCTCAGGTAAAATCAATTTCTTGGGGAATAAAAATATCTTACTGTTTTTATATATAAAGCACAGATATACATAAGGTACATACATAGATAATATATCTGTGGTGTTAAAATTTTAGTGAGGGTAATTAGAATGTCTACCACGGTGCCTTAGGAGGGCAGTAATGAAAAATAAAAAGATTGAGAAGCTTCCCCTAACCTACATATCAAAGTGGTTAGGTAAGAACATGAAGTGATTCTAAGATGTTAGTAAAAATAATCCAAGTGCGGAAGATGGCCCATCACCTTTGTGGGTCATACTCAATAAAACTGAGAGACTCTTCCTTTTCTGGAGACTTCCTCAGGAGACTGTTGTATTCTGTGTACTATGTTGTAAATGTAGCATATTGATATTTTTCACTATTGAAGGTGGAAAAAGAATGAAGGCTATCATTCCAAATATTTCTAAATTGAAAACATGTTATTTGAGAGTACTATTGTTATGAAATGAGAAAGAACTGAGTCCTTTTTTTCTGGCTGAGGTACATTGTTTAAAATCCTTAATAATGGCAACTGTTCTGCAGTTAGGTGTGACAATTTTAATAATAGTCTTAAAAGATGAAGGGGACACCAGACTAAGTAGTGGAAAAACTTGGTTCCAGGATTTGCTAGGTGTATTGGCTTTTCTTCGTCTAGGTTATTAGGCAGATGGATGGTTGTGTGGCCATTCTGTTACTGAAGAAGAGAGGTTACATTGGGAGCAGATAATTGAATGGTTAATACCAGGATCTGGGGTTGTGCTTGTGGAGCATCAGCCTGGCCTGTCTCCAGTGAAGTTCTGCCCCAGAGAAAAACAGATCCTTGTAGGGGTGGATAGGAATTCAGTGGTACGGTGATTAGCTCCCCAGTCAGTAGAGACACAGCCTCAAGGGGATGCAATTGGAATGATACAAGTCTGCACACGTGGAAATTCTGTGCCATTGGAAAATGGCGCTCTGCCCTCTTAGCTCAAGACTATTGCCCGAAGGAAAACATCTTATTAATAGTGTTTCTTCTAAGATGCGGATTGGAAACTCTTTACAAATTAAGCTCAAAATACAGCCAAATGGCAGGGACAGCTCCATGCATGATTTTGTAAATAGCTTAGCTGTCTTTTTTTTTTTTTTTTTTTTTTTTTATTTGGCAACCTTTCTTATTTAGATGAAATTTGAGTTTCTCTGCCATCTACAAGGATTGTTTCCTATTTAAATTCTTGGACACTTAGAGCATCTGTTGTAAATCTTTCATCCAAAATCATGAGAAACTCTGGTCCTATAGAAATAGCTCCCCATGAAATGATTAGACGATGTGTCTGCAGTGCGTGTCCTGATTTACTTGCCTGTATGCTTTGATCTGCTCAATGGAAACTCTAATAGGTCATGATTTGTAGCTATTTTGTAGATGAAAGTTCATGTAAGTACATCCTGGGTGGGGCCAGACTTTGGTTACCCTGACATTATCCTGGAGAATTTACTTGTACAATCTCTGCCTTCTACCTTCTGGAACCATCGGGTAACTGGCTTTTGGAGGTCACAAGGATGACATCAGGTCAAGCACTGAAGGTGACTTCAACAAGTTACGTGAGTATTAAACATGTTCTTCTTAATTTGAACTACTCCTTTGAAATTGTTGAACTAATTGAATCATTTTTTACACATGTACAATAATACTTAAAATGTGTCAGTAGTTCAACGGTTTTGTCTCTACATGCAAATTTGTGTCTTCAGAATGGAGAGCCTTAACCTATCAACACTTTTGATGGGATTTGCTTTAGTTTCTTTTAGCAAATTATCAAAATGTAAGTGTCTGCCTAATCCAAGTCATGAGATTAGTAACTATGAGAGTGTATTTATGTTTTAGGGATGTGCTCTTAGGAAGGGGAGGAACAGGAATAGCTGGTAAGTCTAGGATGGTTTTAGAGAGATTTTTATGTTTCCTTTTTTTCATGCAACTCTGTGTGTGTGTGTGTGTGCACATGAATACACATATATATGTATATATTACACATGTTTCTGCTTTCTTCTTGTGCCAACTGCTTTTAGCCTTGATTTTCCAATAACCTTTGAGAACGAATTTACATGGTGCTTTATTCCCGATTTAGTTTAATGATACTTCAAATGTTTGGTTTCATTTTTTCCAGTGTTTATTTTTGAGAGACAGAGAGAGAGAGAGAGAGAGAGAGCACCAGTGGGGGAAGGGCAGAGAGAGAGGGAGACACAGAATCTGAAGAAGGCTCCAGGCTGTGAGCTGTCAGCATAGAACTCGACGCGGGGCTTGAACCATGAGACCATGACCTGAGCCGAAGTTGGATGCTTAACCTACTGAGCCACCCAGGCGCCCTGTTTGGCTTTCAGTTTTAATGTAAAGATGAATTAGATTTAAAGAATATATTTATATAAAACATATATTTATATAAGCACATACACATTTATATGTGAGCAGCTCTGTCCAGTGCAGGGTGTTAGTGTTGGTGCTGAAGGTGATGCTGATATGATTTGCTCGGGGATGGGGTCGTGAAATCAAGAAAGGTTCTTCAGGGATTCAGCCCCCTCCCACTGGAAACATCCCTAGAGAACGTTAAGTTTTGTATCTACAATGGTATAGTAATTTCCAACCCATAGAGGTGCTGTTGTAGATAATTCCTTCTCCACTCATCTCGCAAGGAAAGCAAAATGAATTAGGAAGACTTGCTGACAAAAATAATCCTTTTAAAGCTCTTAATTAGAGACATTCTACTGATGATGCATATGTTCTGGGTACAGATATTCTGAGAAATACGGGGCTATTGATTGCTCGTTAAAAAGGACAACTCAGGGACATCCATAAACGCATTTCTTGTGGTCCAGGATTTTACTGAAGAAATTATTCGGCTCCATAAGACATTCACACACTTAGAAACATGAATCAGCCATAACTTAGATTCAAATACAGGTTCTATCATTTATTAACTGTATAGCCTTACACAGGTTAATTATTCTGTTTTTTCTCAGCCATAAAATTTGTCTAAACAGAGCCAGATGTGAGAATTAAATGAGAAAACATGTATACGTACTAGCAAAATACGTGGTATGCAGCACATGCTAAATTATTACTATTATTTTGATATTTTGTGTATAGACTATATATCTCTACATCGATATCACAGTGCATATAGGGGAGCCTGGGTGGCTCAGTCAGCTGAGCATCTGACTTCAGCTCAGGTCATGATCTCGCCGTTTGTGGGTTTGAGCCCTGCATCTGGCTCTGTGCTGGCAGGTCAGAGCCCGGAGCCTGCTTCGGATTCTGTGTCTCCCTCTCTTTCTGCCCCTCCCCTGCTCATGCTCTGTCTCTCCCTCTCTCTCAAAAATAAATAAACATTAAAAAAAATTTAAAAAAATTTACATAGTAAATTTACTTTAGCCTCATCTGGAGACCAATAATATATTTATTGTTTAGGTCATTGATGAAATTCTATGAATGATTGATTAAATGAGAATTAAAGTAATGTATGATTTTTTTACCTTATCATTTGGTTAATATAATCAAGATTGATAATATTCAGTGTGAGTAAAACTGTGGGAAAAACTACTCTTTCATACACTGTTGATGAGAATGAAAGATACTTCAGGATTTTGAGAGAACAGTTACAGAAGCAATCGAAATTCAACATATGCATAGTTTTTGATCCGGTGATGGCATTACTAGGAATTTCTCCAACCAGGAAGTATTCAACCAGGAAACATTCAAACCAGAAAGTAAAAAAGTCAGTAAAGTGACGTCCAGTGCATCATTGTGTATAGGACAGAATACTAGAAATAGCATAAATGTCAAGCAAAAACAAATTGGTTATATGAATCATAGTACAACCATAAAATAGAATCACATGCAGAAGTTAAAATGTAGGAAAATTCATAACTGTTGATAAATAATGCCCAAACAGTTCAATTAAAATTTCAAGAATATTATTATATTTTATATACTTTTATATAGAGCAAAACACATAAATGTGCACATAGAATATTCCTGCATAGAAATGCACATCTGAAGAGAGTGAACTACACTATCAATAAAGGGTCCAGTAGGGCTTATGCTTGGGAGTGGTCCTTTGACTTTCAGCTTTCTATCACTCTACCTCTCCATACGAAATATTTTCCAAGGGCTATATCTTACTTTTGCAATTTATAAAACTTAAACTGAGCATTTAGTAGAAGTATGTGGATACTTCTAATAAAATCTAATATCATTTACTAGAAGCCTGTGTAAACATGTGATCCAAAGGCAGAGGATCTGTTTTAAAATAGTTTGTGGTCAGTAGCCTTCCCCTCATTCTAGGAAAAGAAATAGAGATCCTGATCTAAGCCCTTTACATTTATAAAATCATTTAATCCTTACAACAACCTTTTGGAATAGGTAACATTACCTTCCCACTTTATAGAAAATGGAACTGAGGCACAGAGAAGTTGTCTGGCCTATTTTATGTACTCAGAAGTGAGAACTGACTGTAGTGTGGAAAATCAGGAATTTTACATAGGTCAAGTTCTTACTCCCTACTCCCAATTGAACTCCAGTTTAGCTAGGCACACCTACTCAAGGCATCTCATAACTCAGTTAGTAGGGGTGTATGTGACTAACTTTTATGAGACACCAAAAATATCACAAGCATTATAATAAATATTTAACAAACATCTACACTATAATTTATTTAATATTTTATCCCATCTTAATATTTATAAATGTAAATATCAAAACCTAAACTATAATGCTAGGAACTTATTATGTTTAATACAACTCTGAAAAAAACCCCGTGATTTAAAGACCATGTGTAACTTCTGGTTGATTACATCCCTGGCAGGTCCAGAATGAAATGTAGGTTTTTGTGATGTCAAAGTTCACATATTTTGGCTATGTACATTATGTTTTTCCTTTCTTCATGCCTTGCTCATGCTGTTCTCTTTCCTGTTGACTTTCTTTATCAAAAACTTAGAAGTTTCTAAATTCTCATGTCAAGGCTTAGATCACTTAATCTTCTTTGAAATCTATAGATCATACTGATAATTTCCCTTCTGGAACTTACATTGTATATGCATCATTTCAGGAGTGCTCATTCTGTTTCCTTCTTTACAGGTAGGGCACCTCCTCTATCCCTCACAGTTTTGGACATGTTATGGAATGAGAAATATGTACTGTCTAGGTAATCATTAGAGAATTGAAGCAATGCAGTTTTTCACTTCTTTGTCTGAATAGTCTTTTAGCCAACGTATTTCATAGGAACACTGGAAAAAGAAGGCATTATTACAAAGAGGATCTGAAAGCGGTGGTTCAACATTAAAGTGCAAATCCAAGGTAGGGCTCCACTCTTGGGATTGGCTAATGTATGTCTAAGAGTAGAAATGAGAAAGCTGAAAGATGGGATATATGAGCTTAGATGCCAGAAGGATAGCAGCCTGGCTCTGACAATGGCACTCTCTCATTTCTGGAGGCAAGACGGGCACCAGTATTGTTTGGGGTTGAATCCAATTTCATGGATTTAATTAAATTTAATTAAATGACTAGAGTGTACACAGCACAGCATTAGACATTTGTGGAAATAGAATAAATTAGCTATCCTTAAGAATCCACATAGGGAGATAACACTGACATGAAATTTTAAAAAAATTGGCCAGGAATACAGCTGAATTACCACTGATATGTACCCTAGCTGGACATTGTAACAAATATCCAGAATGATGGTGGTGAAGGGGGCATTCGGGAAGAAATGAGGCAGGAAGGAAGAATAATAATGGGTTTGTTGATAATAGATGGCATGGGCAGAGGCAGGAGGAAGACAGGAGCTTATAGGAACAGAAAATAGTCGTGAATATTTTGTTAGTGCTCCCCAAACATTCTCATGCCTGGTACTTCCTTTGGTGCTTCTGAAAGCATTGTGAGGCAGGGTATGGAATTCTTAGAGAGGCTGCAGAGATGGTGGTTAGTATCCTGTGCCATGGACTTGGTCACAGACATACGAAAGTGTACAACTTCTCTAAGCCTTAACCACTGCATCAGAAAACCAGGCTAATACGGGTTCCTGTCTCCTATGGCTTTTGTGGGAATTAAAAGAAAAAAATCAGGGGCGCCTGGGTGGCTCAGTTGGTTGGGCGTCTGACTCCGGCTCAGGTCATGATCTCACGGTTCGTGACTTCAAGCCCCGCGTCGGGCTCTGTGCTGACAGCTCAGAGCCTGGAGCCTGCTTAGGATTCTGTGTCTCCCTCTCTCTCTGCCCCTTTAATGGCTAATTACATTGTTTTCTTTTTGCAGGGTTGAAGGTTGTCCAGTGTGTGAGTGCCAGGAGTGGGACAGAGAGCTAAGTCTGCTCTCTCTGAACCCACGGCCTCTCCCACCACACTAGACAGACATGTGTGTTCTGGCAGTAAGAGATGGCTTTGACCGCTGTGCGAAGGAGGCATACAAAAAATGAGGTTGATTAGTATGAGGCGAGGCCTTGAATGTCATACCGAGTGTGTATTAGTGGTCAGAAAAGAAATATAACAAATTTATAGATTTTAAGACAGAAGGGGCATGAGTCTCTATTCTAGTGTATTATGCTTTAAGATATTTTAAGTCCTGAGATGGCCAAAGGACATCTTACTTGGAAGTGGGAACATTTAAGGCAGGTAGGAGGCAAGCTTCTGTGCTTGAGAGGGACAGAGTCCCTGAACTGCCTCCTTTGAACCCCTAGCATTCCACTCATCTACCACAGCTGCCTCCTCCTCCAGATGAGGAAACAGAGGCCCAGAGTGGTGAGAATGTGACGACACATCTTCAGAGATAAGAGGGATAATTTGGAATGAAACCCGGCTACCCTGATTCTGAGACTATGTTCCTTATACACTATTAGGGCTATTACAGGACTTTTAAAGTTCTGAGGTGGAGATTGGGATTAGCCCATACTGTAGATTGGGGTTAGCCCATATTGCAGATTGGGGTTAGCCTATCCTGGAGATTGGGGTTAGCCCATACTGTAGATTGGGGTTAGCCCATATTGCAGATTGGGGTTAGCCTATCCTGGAGATTGGGATTAGCCCATACTGTAGATTGGGATTAGCCCATACTGTAGATTGGGGTTAGCCCATATTGCAGATTGGGGTTAGCCTATCCTGGAGATTGGGGTTAGCCCATATTGTAGATTGCAAACAGTGCCTTGGCAATTGTGTACCTTGTTTAATAAAAGGAATAATATTAGGAATGTGTCTTTGGGGATTTAGAGGAATCTTAGAGAACCTTATTTATATTCCCCATAGGTCTCTAACATATTCCTATCAAGTGGCAGACAGCCTCTGCTTAGGTAGTCATAGCAAAGAGAAGTTTACTACTGGAACAGTGCTTTTACCATATCATTTGGTGGCAGTGACACTTGTATATAGCTGACTGAGGCCACTGTTCACTTCTTCAGTGGCATAGTGTAATGGTTAAGAGCTCGTGTCTCAAAATGAGATTATATGGATTCATAATCCTCACTCATTTTAGACGAGACGCCTACTGACTCCAAACATCAGTTTCCTCATCCTCAAGATGGGATTTATGATAGCCTCCAACTCATGTGATATGAAAAATAATTGCAATAATGCATGTAACAGACTAAGTACCTTGCTGGTACATAATGAGTAAAAAAAAAATAAATGAATTGTTTTATTGATATTTTGGTTATTCTTTAAAATTCTTTGTTTCGCCTGGGGCACTCCTTCACAAGGAAAAATGGAAGGAATGATTTATACTAGTTCAGGCTCACGTGCAGGGGTGATATCAGCTAAGTTGGATCGGGGTCTTCCTTGGGCAGAGAAAGAGGCACAGTTTTATTTTCTTTAGTCAGCATATCTGGCAAATTATTAGAGTCTTGGAATGTTAGTTACAGTTAATTAGTTGTAATTTCTAGTTTCAGGATTGGATTATATATAATTAGAACATGTTCTTTATGGTAAAATTGTCATCGAATTTGTTGTTGAATTTTACTGTAGGATTTATTTAGTAAAATGAGCACAGAAAGCATAAATTTATCTCACTGATTTGTTATGATAGCGAAATATCATGAAGCAAATGTCTCTACCATATCGAGCACTTGATAGACTCTTAAGAGAAGAGACATTGCTTGCCGTTGCTATTGATTTTGATCCAGGAAAAGCCAGATTTGAATTTGGTTTCAATGTTTTCTAACGGTGGGAACTCAGTGTCTTATTTTTCTACTCTTTGAAGCCTCCATATCTTATCTCTAAAATGTAGAAAATGTCTCATAGGGTATTCCACTGCCTGAGACATGGTGGTGATTCATTGCATATTCACAATACGTAATAATAATCCAGTTTGAGAAGATAACATGTACATGGAAAGAGGATAGCTTTTAATAAGTGGGGAGTCCTTGGGATATGACCTAGCTGGTAGGCTGTTCAACTTAGATCATTCTAAGTGCTCACTGCATATGTGGAAGAAGTGAAGGAGAATTTATGTGTTCTTGGTTGTTGGGTGTGTCTAGTGATAAATGAGTGTTAGCTTCTGGCTTGAAGTTACCAAAAATCAGAGGCTGAGAGAAGGCTTGTACGTAGGTGGTTTATTCTGGAGGCAGTGAATGGGGAGAGTGAAATAGGGAAGAAAGGCAAGTTAATCCAAGATTGTGGTTAAACTGGTTACCATTTATTCTTTGGCTTCTATTTATGAATGGTCTAGGATTTCTTTCAAGTATGTTAATCTCTTCATATTTCCAGGTAGGAGTATGCGCCAGAACGATAAGTGGGGTTTTCCAAGTATCTCAAGCAACACATATGGGGACAGGAAACAACAGATGTACTGGGGAGTGAAGGTGTTGGTGGAGGGATCAGTAGGATGGAGCTCTTGTCAGGCTAAACTGTTAGCAGCTGGTTGCTGTGTCAGTGGCTGGAGAAAAAAGTAGGTCAAGAAGGTGTAAGACACTGTAAGACACTGTAAGACAGTGAAAAAATTGTCCAGCACACTCAATGATTACTAATTCAAAATAGTATTCTTTTGTAGATTTTCCAGCTCAGTGTGGTGTGCTTATCTCAGCCCAAAGTAAATGGAGAATCCAAACAATGCGACTGAATTCATTCTTTTGGGCATCACAGAGAACCCAGAGCTGCGGAAAATGCTCTCTGCTGTGTTTCTAATCCTGTACGTGTCCACGGTTTTGGGGAACCTACTCATGGTGGTAACCGTGATCACAAGTCAGAGCCTGAGATCACCTATGTATTTTTTCCTCACTTCCTTGTCCCTCATGGATGCCACCTACTGTTCTGTCATTGCCCCCAAGATGATCGTGGACTCCTTCTCCGAGAGAACTACCATCTCCTTTGAAGGCTGCATGACCCAGCTCTTTGCGGAGCATTTCTTTGGTGGTGTGGGGGTCATCCTTCTCGTCGTGATGGCCTATGACCGCTACGTGGCCATCTGTAAGCCCCTGCACTACCCGAGCATCATGAACCCTCGGGTGTGCCGCCTGCTGCTGGGAGGCGCCTGCGTGGGGGGGTTTATCCACGCAGCAATACAGCTTCTCTTCATGTATCAAATACCCTTCTGTGGTCCCAATGTCATCGATCACTTCATGTGTGATTTGTTCCCATTGCTGAAACTCGCCTGCATGGACACCCACGCCCTGGGTCTCTTAGTCATCCTCAACAGTGGGGTGATGTGTGTGACCGTCTTCCTTATCCTCGTGGCCTCCTACGTGGTCATCCTCTGCTCCCTGAAGTCTTGCAGCTCTGCGGGGCGGCGCAAAGCCCTCTCGACCTGTGGCTCCCACCTCACTGTGGTCGTCTTGTTCTTCGTGCCCTGCATTTTCCTGTACGTGCGGCCTGTGGCCACTTACCCCATCGACAAAGCAATGGCTGTGTCCTTTACCATTGTTGCACCCATGTTAAACCCCCTGATCTACACCTTGAGGAATGCAGAGGTGAAAAATGCCATGAGGAAATTGTGGGTCAAGAAGGTATAAGACACTTCTATACAAGAAGGTATAAGAAACAAACAACCTGGGGTGTCACTAATTTGTATGCGAAGGACAAATCTTTCCTTCAAGGACAACGAGGTTTTGTCCCTCCAACATTCATCACAATCCATTGGGCACACAGCAGCCGATGGCATCTTTTAATATGCAAATCACACTAAGACACTACAATCACCCTATTTCCCACCTCTCCAGTACATTTTATACTCCATCACTTTTCTTACTAGATTCTGGCCACTCTTTTTTCTTTTTTCTTTTAAACCTGTTTTTTTTTTTCTTTTTAAACAATTCAAGCCTGATTTTCAATAATTCAAGTCTTGGTTCAGGGCTTTTGTTTGTTCTTATTCTGTTCACTGCTGGACTTCTCTTTTCCAGAGATTTCGCTTGGTGGGCTCCACCTCATTTTTTCCATCTTCGGATGAACTCCCACATCCTTAGATAAGTCTGTCTTGATGAGTTTCCCTAGTCATTCTTCCCTCAGTTACCTCTTCATTCCTGGATTCACTTTACGTTTCTCGACCTTGCCTCATGTCAAGAAGGAAAGAAAAAGCCCATGAAAGCATAATAACTTGCTCTCTAAAAAATTTAGGATGATCATTTTTCTATTTTAATTATAGAATTAAAGAACTGGAAAGGTCATAACGATATCCCTAGCCTTACATATTTGTAATGTGTATGGTAATTTTCCCCGTATCAAAAGCAGGTCCAAAACCTACATCTTCTCTTACAAAGGGGAGAGCTGTTCTTACCATTTGTGCTGAAATTATTACCTGTCAGTTAGATTTCACAAATTCCTTCTCATATCTGCCCTATGGGTTCCTCAAATTAATTCACGTTAAATACCTTTGCTCATTAAACATATTTCTTAGGAGCTCAGTGCCTGACTTTTTAAACCCTAACATCTGAAACAAATATTGATCTTACTACTTTTTTATAGGGATTTGCTGTTACTAGTGTAGTTTGTAAATTTCATATGATTATGTAAAATTGAAATATGATAAAATATGAAAATTCAATATTATTCATGATGCAAAGGCATAGCAAAATAGGGTAAAATGGTGCTTTAATTTGAAAAAGAGTATATGCCTAAAAAGCCCTTGCAAGCATCAAATTTTGGGGGCAACATTAGGTGGACTTTCTTCCTGTTTCATTGAGAAAAATTAAGACATCAGAATACTTCCACAGACTTGTGACTATACCTACCAATCTGTCAGCACCTGTTCAATCATATGCTACCTTCTTACTCCACTAAATACATTATCTGTGTTCCTGTCTGAAGGCAACCAATCTGTGCTCTGGACTTCAACTCTTTATCACTTACATAAAGGCATCTCTTTTTTCATTTCCCTTACGAATGGATCATTTGCATCAGCAAAGAGGCAGTCTGATATCTTTCATTTTTAAAATAAACTATTCCCTTGATCTCATTTCCTTTATCAAGTACTACTGTTTCGTTGTCTCTTCTTTGTAGCAAAACTTAAGCGATTCTGTAATGCCTGTTTCCCATTTCTCCCTTTCCAATCTCTTTACATCTTTTTCAGGCATACTTCAGGACCTAACACTAAAAATGCTCTTTTCAAGATCACCAGTGACATCTGTGTCACTCGTTGAATAGGCTTTCCTCATTTCTCATCTTATGGACTCCATCACTGAATCCAATCTTCCATGACATATTTTCCCTACTTGACCTTGACTCCCAAATTACTACCTCCAGCTCAGGCTTCTCTCCGGAGGCTGAGATCTGGAAACCCAACCTCCTTCATGGCATTTCCTCTTGAATGACTAATAGATTCTTTTCCCACCTCTAAATCTACTCTATTCACAATATTCTATATTTCAGCTGGTGGCATAGTTGGTCTCTCTTTCTCATACCCCCGTTTATCAGGAAATTCTGTTGGCTCTATCTTCAATACATACTCCAAATTCACCCAATTGTGATCTCTTTTGGACCATTTTCTAGTTCCTAGCCACTTACATCTTTCACCTGAATATTTGCAATTCTCACCCACTCTTCTCACTTCCTTCTTGGCATTCTCTGCCCTATTGCTCTATTGTCAACACAACACGCAGAAATATCCTTAAACCCAGAAGTCAGACAATAGCCATACCTTTATTCAATACTCTGAAATGACTCTTGATCTCACTCAGGTTAAAAGCTAAAACCTTTTGCAATACTAACAATCAAGTGGACATAATCTGACTGCCCTCTTATTACTCTCAACTCCTCCCTTATGAATAAACCCTCGCTGACTCCTCTGGTTACTCTGGCATCTCTCTGTTCCTCTTACTGGTCATTTACATTCTTGCTGCAGAGTCTTTATGTAGGCTATTCTCTCTGCCCAAAATACTTTCTCCCAGTCGTCTGCATGACTAACTCACTTTATGCTCCCAGACGGGAAGAACTTCTGTTTTTAATTTAATAATAATATTTAAATAATACATAGACCTGGGCAAGCAAGGCTTCTGGTCTTCATTCCACACTTGGAAATGTCTTCTGTGAAGTTTTCTAGGTTCTCTAGTGTCTGGAACTGGGTAGTGCCTTCTGGTGGGGTACTCCAGCTGGACCTGATTGCATGGGTCTCATCCTTGTTTCCTCCTTTGGGGTGCTCTTTGGCTCTCTGTGCTACCCATGACACCAACCAGATGCCCTAGAAACTCTGGATTCTATACTGTACTCTATGAAGTATCCTAGGTTTTATGCCCAGGACCTTGGTTCCAGGAGGGCATTATGTCAAGCAAGAGGCATTATTCCAATATACAGAGGTTCTGGAGAGAATAAGAAGAGATAGATTCTGGATATGAAGAGGAAGACAGATGTTTACGCATCAGGAAGAATCTTTCTGTGTCTAACTGGACAATAAGCAAATCCAAAGTACCTCTTTCTACCCTGAATTCTAGAATTCTGTCAATAATTCACTATATCTAACACTGACCTGTGAATCTTGTAATATACTTTTGAATCAAACTATTATTATTATTATTGTTATTATTACAGTAAAACCTTGGACTCCAAGTAACTTGTTCTACCAGTGTTCCACAAGATGAGCAAACATTTTTAGGAAATTTTAATTTGATAAACGAGCGATATCTTGCAATATGAGTAGCACGTGACACCAAATATCACATGGTCACAACTGAGCCAACGGTTCTTGAAATTCACTTTGATATACGACAAGTGCTTGGATCATAAACATGTTTCTGGAATGAATTATGCTCACAAATCAAGGTTTTACTCTATTATTATTATTATTTCATAAGAGTATTTACCTAGGCAGGGGTCCTGTAAAAAAATATTTGGCTGCTCTGCGCACCCTAGATGAGACCCTGATTTTAGAGACACCAATTTCTGTGATGAATTAATAACACTTCTGCAAAAGACTGAGAAAGTGCATCTTTGTGGAAATTGATAAACTAATATTAAAATTTGTGTGTATGTGTAGCTATGTTTGAACAGCCTTGGTAATAAAAACAACATGAGAGAAGTAGAAACGGGACTGGATCTTCTACATATCAGAATATACCATAAAGCTCTGCTGTGTAAATATTTTGCTAAAGGCCATTTAATAGAGAATTCTAAAGAACAGAAGAAATGGTCCAGTGGTTAAGCCATCTATCTTTGGAAACTTGGTATAATTTTTGTAATTTAATAAATGATAAAGGTGGAATTTTAAATCGGTGGGTAAGATTGGTCTATTGGATCAATTCTGAAGGGGCAAATTTCTAGTTTCTCTCCCTCTTACCTTGTATCTCCCTCCCCCCCCATTTCATACATCTCTTTGTACCTGTCTCTATCTCTCTCCTCTGTCTTTTTTGACTTGTACAGTTTCTTTTTTAATTCACAAATTAAATATTTGCACAAATAACATGCTTATTATATTATCTGTCCCTTTCGATCTTCCCACTATTATTTCAGTGTTATCCCACTCAGTTTCTCTAATAGAATCAAATAATAAGGATTAAGCAAAGCGAGGTATGGAATAAAGTAGAAGATGCCAAGTGTGGTTCAAAGAAGCAACCAGGATTCCAGGATTTAGTTGCTGGAGTTCTGCTGTTGAGTCATGTGTTTAAAAGATTGTCTCCTCCAGGAGTGTGTTCCTGGTCAGATGGTTCTTCTGGTTGGGAAAAGTCTCTAAAATGTCAGTTAAAAGAAAATAGCACGTGCCCATTAATACCACAGGTGAAGGTGCTTCTGCACATTCACTTTTCTGGCAAATCACTTCAATTCTGCTTCTTTTTGTCAGATGTGAATAGACATAAAATTCGGTAGGACACAAAAGTGTGTAGAACAACAAACTCCTTGGTATGGACCCTCTCTGAAGGGATCTCATGAGCTAAGTCCAAGTTTCCCTCAAGCTTCAATCCCAGTGCTACATACTCTGAAGGATTAAAGTAAGCAGACCTGTCATTCCTTCTTTTAAAGAACTGTTTATTTATTTATTTTGACAGAGAGAGACAAAGAGACAGAGAGAGGAAGTGCAAACAAGTTGGATCCCAACTGTGCTGACATCAGAGAGCCTGATGCGGGGTTCAAACCCATGAACCGTGAGATCATGACCTAAGCCAAAGTCAACACTTAACCAGCCTTGCCACACAGGTGCCCCCTGTCATTACTTCTTTTAAAAAAAGTAGAAAGAGAAACATTCCTTTAATCTCTAAAAATTGTTTTTAGTTTTAAAGTCATAACATATATCGCTTAGGTATTCAGACATAAAAAAAGAAGATTTTTGATGAACCCACACAGCTTTGCACATTATTCATAAAATGTGTTATTCCTGAAAAAGCACTTGTTATCTAATCCTAATCCCAACACATTACAGATCCTTATGAATTGATGAGCTTCATCCCAGAACTCAGCTCTTGTATTTAGTAAATACACAGGCATTTTGCTTGAATCCTGCACAGAGATATTATGTTCCATCCCAATATACATAGTTTTCTATTCCTGAATATGAAGGGAAATCAAAGCATCTTCAAATGGGAACCCAGGAGAAGTTAAAAAAAAAAAAAAGAAAAAAAAAACTTTAATTGGTTAGGGACATAAAGGTTTTGCAAGTACCTGCATAAATCACATCACAGATAACTGTGTCTTGAAAAATCATACTGATGGGAAATTTCCAAACCCTGAGGAAAACTAAGAAGCAATCCTACAGGTTCATAGCCTCTCAGGGAAACTTCTTTAAATCCTAGCTGGAAGTCAAGGAGGAAACTTTTGCTTCTTTATTTTATTTTTTTCCCTGAGGCCATGTTGAAGACTGCTTGAGAAGCATTGGGGAACACTCTCTACCTCGTCTGCCAGAGACGCTCTTCTTCTGTCTCCTAGATGTAGAAATAAGACTTGGAAACATGCTTCACATTTTGGCCAGCCATTGAATGGACTTTTCTCCATAGAGTATAGGTGATTGCCATCACCAGAATTTTCAAGAAACTGATAAATGGTGAGATTTGTGATTCACATGTGTGCATTTTCAGAGAGAATTTTACTCGTTTTACTGCAGCAGTAAATAATAATCTGGATCAAAAATACAGTGGGTTTAGGAATTAAGGGGGAATAGTTAATCATGGAGTTTTAATCTATTCTTTTAATATGTAATAACCATGTATATTTAAAATTTACATGCAAATGTGATTGATATGCACATATAAGTACATAAAAACATATCTTAAATTTACGGTTTGTAATATAATTATAAAAATCTACCTATAATGACAACCTTACTAATAATTCCTCATATAGTTTTAAATATACATTTCAAAATTGAAACAAGCATTTCTATTATTTTCAGAAAGATTGATGCTAGATTAGTTTTGTTGCAGAATGAATGGGAAGGAAATAGTGGACAATGGGGTTAGTGGGGCGGCACATTCCGAAGGTCACAGCCCCAGGAAATAGTCCACAGCCCAGTTCATGGCCATGAGAGTCCCTGAGCAATCTCTGGTGTACGTCCAGCACATTACAAAGTGTGGCCATCAAGAAAGGATGGACTTTGGAATCTTTGGGAAAGTTTGGGCCCATGATATGGGTATTTATGAAAAGTTTACAATAGTTAAAAATTTTTAGTTTAAGAATCTATGTCATGTTACCATGTTAGTGCCACCTATGCAAATTAATGATACTGGATAGTTAATAAAACTATCCTCATACCCTGTCTCCTTTCTCTGACGGTTAAGGTGATGGAAAATATGGTGATATGGATTTTAAACTTGATTTTTAATTTTAAATTTTATATATTTATGTCTAGATACATATTGAGAATAAAAGTCTATTTTTGAATGATCACTTCTTGATTTTAAAATTTTATTAAAACATCTGTACAAATGGGCAGAGTTATTATACTACTTTTGTTTTTCTCATTTCACATTGATTAGCATTTCATTGACAGCATCCTGCGCTATTTGTAGTAGTTTGATTTACAGAAGCATTTTCCTATTATTGACCATGTTGGATATTTCTAATTTTTCACTATTATAAATGACACATAAATGACTATTATAAATGATATGACATCGTCTTCCATAATAAAAGTTACAACACCTTAATTTAAGCAAAAACTAAATGAGCAAAGGGGAAAAGAGAGAGAGAGGCAAACCAAGAAACAGACTCATAATTATAAAGAACAAAGTGATGGTTACCAGTGGGGAGGTGGATGGGGGGATGGGTGGAACAGGTAAAGGGGATTAAGGAGGGCACTTGTGATGAGCATAGGGCGATATAGGGAGTGTTGAATCACTATACTGAACATCTGAAACTAATATAGCACTGTATGTTAACTAACTAGAATTTAAATAAAACCTAAAAAAAAAAAAAAACCAAACAAACCCAAACCCAAACCCAAAATACCTTAGCTAAAATAAAGATTCAGAGGTATTTCAAGCAAAAGAAACTACAGGAAATCATTTGTTTTAACTCCTACCCTTCCTGCAGGTAAATTTATTATTTCTATATTAAAAATGAGCCAAAAAGTAAAGTATTCAGTCTACCGACTTCTGCGCAGTATTCAATAATGCTACCGTGTTCTGATAGCTCATTATAGTATCTTGATACATACTTGATACTTGAGCATTCAGTCTGGAGTATTCACAATGTATCAGATAGTATAAATAAAGTATCAGTTCTTGGGGGAACCCTAGTAGAGCTGGTTGAATATATCCCACACGATATGTCTACCAGAACATGTGAATGTGACCCTATTTGGCGGGGGTGGGGGAGGGTCTTTACAGATGTACTTGAGTTAAGGATCTCATGATGAGATTTATCCAGATGGGCCCTAAATCCAATGGCAAGTATCCTTGTGAGACAGAAAAGGAGAAGACAGAGATACCGAAGTCCCAGACCAAGATGCAGAGGAGAAGGCTATCTGAAGAGACAGAGGATAAAGTCACGCGAAGTCTAAGACAGAGAGTGAAGCTGTGCGCCTATAAACAAAGAATACTTGGAGCTGGAAGAGGCAAGAATGGATTCTCTCCTAGAGCTTGTGGAGGAAATGCCCTGGTAACACCTTGAATTTTTACTTCTAGCTTCCAGAACGATGAGAAAATACATTTCTGTTGTTTGAAACAAACAGAAAAAGTGACACCGCCTTATTTCACTTTTAGAATAATTTTTTGTTTAGGGTGGGAGTGACTACTATAAGGAATAAAAACATGTTTATGATTCTGGAAATATTTACAAAAATATTTTCCAAATGATTCCATAATGAGAGTTTCCCTGCGATTTTAGAATTAATATAATTTTAAAAACCAACACCTTAAAGACACATTTTATCTCATGATAGATTAAAGTTTTCAGCTTGCTTTGTGGGTGTAAACACTGCTTAAATATCACTCTGATATCAGTATTTCACATCTTCCTTTTGGATTATACATTGCAAAACATATGCATAATGACTATGTCATTTGACTCTTGTGAGCCATCAGCTTGAACAAGCGTTACTAAATCTATTTTATGGAAGAGGATGCTGAGACTTAGTGGTTTTATTCAATGACACATGGGTGTTCAGCAATGAAGCTGTAATTGCTAGTTTTTTGACAGCAGAAACTGAATATTTATTTATATTATTAAAAAATTTTGGGGGTCCCCTGGGTGGCTCAGTCGGTTAAGCATCCGACTTCTGCTCAGGTCATGATCTCGCGGTTTGTGAGCTTGAGCCCCAGGTCGGGCTCTGTGTTTACAGCTCAGTGCCTGGAGCCTGCTTCAGATTCTGTGTCTCCCGCTCTTTCTGCCCCTCCCCTGCTCACGCTCTGTCTCTCTCTCCTTCAAAAATAAATAAACATTACAAAAAAAAAACCAAACAAACAAAACACTGTCATCTCTCTTCTGTCAGTAGCTCTGGGGCTTGTTCTTACCATTTATTGTAATTTTTCTCCTATGATCCTAACTACATAAATGTTGTTATGTGTCTCACCTTTTCTGATTCTCACAAGAATCCCATCAATAGGCATTTTTATATATACCCAGTTACAGAAGTAAAATCAGAGTCTCTGAGAATTTTAAGTGATTTTTTTCCATCACACGATATAACTGAGTAGAACAGCCTGGTCTGTATGAATCTGGAGCTGATGTGCTTCCTCATTTCTTTCCTGCTTTGATTCTGGGATAAGCTGATCACTGCTGGATCATGCATTGATATTCTTTACTTTTTAATAAATGGTTGTTGACTGATCCAATGACCTTCTAGTGTTTGATATTCTTGTCTTCTTAGTGACAGCTTGTAGCCAAATATCAACTTTGCAGCCCAGGCACTATTTAGGAATGTCTAGTATGCTGGAAAAATAATGGAAATAGTAATCTTAAAGTAAGAGACAACAGATATTCGTATACATGGTTGTATATTGGTTAGCGTTATTAACATTGTAAACTGTTTTGATTAGCTCTAAGAGACGTTCATAAAAATCAGCTTATTTTTAATTTGCCCAATAAGACCCATTATTCTTTTATTCACCTGTTTAATAAACATAGATTATGTGTATATGTACATACATATACGTAAGGATGGATAAATTTCTGCTATATGTGCAGGTGAGGACATAATCATTCTTCAAAGCTGCGTCTTGCTATCGAAAATGAAGTCAAAAGTTGGAGGAATCATCTGGATGGCTTATGGAAAAGATTTCTGTGGGTAAAGTGCTTGGGTTTTTAAATGAGAGAGTAGTAATTATGATTGGTAAGGACTGCTTAATCTAAGTGACATTTTTCCTTTTTCCAGTTTGACCCACGTCATAATCCTGTGAGATGAGCAGGCAGGTTATGTATGAATATCCCTACTTTACCATAAAGTCACATTCATTATCAACAGATATACTTTGGCAAGTTGTGCTTAATCAGATTGGAGCACTTTGTATGATTAATCAGCAAGTAATTAATAAAGCCCTAAGATTCTGGCAATATTCACCGTGCTGTTACTGTTCCTTACTTATGTGATTGTTATCAATTTGTACCTGCAAGTAATTGGGTCATTACCTTCTGATTCTACACTCATCTGTTCTGTGTCCTTCATCAAAGGGCCTCCTTCAAACATGAATAAGGAAATCAGAAGGTTAAAACCTCTACAGGTGGATGAACGTTTGAAAGGCCACCCTGCTCTGTGTTCTTGCTAGAAAAAGAAAGTTCTTACTCCTTTCTGTTGACACAGTGGATGGAGTTGGGGGTTAGTGCCAGAGTTTCTTTGTTAAAATCCCAGACCTAGCATCTGTCATTTGCTAACCTTATCTTTGTAAGCATGAGCTTCCCATCAGTAAAATAGGGAAAAGAACTAACACGGACTGTTTCTTGGGCAGTAGGCCCTGAACAATTGTTTTTCTTGTATTATTTAACTTAGTCATCATGGCAAGACTCTGAAATAGGTACTTTAAAAAAAACAAAAAACGTTTGTTCTTATTTTAAAATGATGAATAAAAAAACCCCTCAACTTAACACATGCATACTTGTTCTGTGTTCACATGGAGCTTTCTCATGTATCTTTCTCTTTTATAAGGAATGAATGAACTCATCTTAAAGGCCAAGTTCATTTCAGATGTTTAAAGAAATATTTGGTGAGTAGCCATGATTTGCAAGGACCTCTTAACCTGGATGTTATTTCTTCTTCTGTTTGCAGATCAGGCAGACTCCTATCAGGGATGGCACACAAGTCCCCTCGGCTCCCATTCCATCTCATGGTGGACATGATGACCACATTGTCATGGTCCTTTCCTCAGAACCTGGATGTGCTTCAGAACCCTTGCCAACAGTTCACTCCTGGAAGCCATTGCTAAGGGACCCAAGTTGGCAGTTGAGATAAACTATTTCTCTACATGTGGATACCTCCATTCTTACCCCTTATTGGAACTCTGGCTATTTTAAAGTATTTAATACTACCTTTCTCCTCCCCAATTCTGCCTGACCGCTCACTACCACCTTCAACAAACTTTGACTTTTGTGTGAGTCACAGTGACGCCAGAAACATAGAAGATAATTTTTCGTGTGATGCACCAACTTCTTACTGACTGTTGCATTACTGTCCGCTGGTCCGAGACAAATTTTTCTTTCTCATAATTGCAGATTACACATGCTCCTTCTGGCGGCTTTTAGCTTTTCCTTGGAAATCATGCGAAACCAAAGCTTTGTAACTGAGTTCATCCTCCTGGGGCTTTCGCAGAATCCCAGTGTTCAGAAAATAGTATTTGTTGTATTCTTGTTCAGCTACATTGCAACTGTCGGGGGCAACTTGCTAATTGTGGTGACCGTCAGCAGCAGCCCAGCACTCCTGGGCTCCCCCATGTACTTCTTCTTGGCTTTCCTGTCCTTCCTCGATGCCTGCTTCTCCACTGTCATTGCCCCAAAGATGATTGTGGACTCCCTCTATGAGAGGAAAACCATCTCCTTTGGAGGTTGCATGACCCAGCTCTTTGCTGAACACTTCTTTGCTGGGGTGGAAGTGATTGTCCTCACAGCCATGGCCTACGACCGCTATGTGGCCATCTGCAAGCCCCTACGCTACACAACCATTATGAACTGGAGGCTCTGTACCATTCTGATGGGTGTAGCCTGGACAGGGGGTTTTCTGCATTCCATGATACAAATTCTCTTTACTTTCCAGCTTCCCTTCTGCGGCCCCAATGTCATTGATCACTTCATGTGTGATTTGTACCCATTATTGGAGCTTGCCTGCACTGACACTCACATCTTTGGCCTTTTGGTGGTCGCCAATAGTGGGTCTATCTGCATTATAATCTTCTCTCTGTTACTCGTCTCCTATGTTGTCATCTTGCTCTCTCTGAGAACCCATAGTCCTGAAGGGCAGCGGAAAGCCCTCTCCACGTGCGGATCTCACATTGCTATTGTGGTCTTGTTCTTTGTCCCTTGCATATTTGTGTATGCACGACCTCCATCTGCTTTCTCTTTTGACAAAATGGTGGCTATATTTTACACCATCCTAACTCCCTTGCTCAATCCTTTGATTTACACTTTCAGGAACAAGGAAATGAAAAATGCCATAAAGAAAATGTGGAACAGAATAATGGTGGTTTGTAGTGACAAATAAAACATTGAAGTTTACAAAATATTGTAAAGAGTAGAAGAGTCAAATTTTCTAGACTAAGCCTTTGTGTGTTTGGGTCTGTTTGATAGGAGCTAATGTAATGCAATAAAAAACCCCAGTAATATGGGGTCAGGAAAAATGTTTTCACACTTAGATCACTTATCGACTCTGATTTGGTAACTCAGTATCTTCATAGTAAAGTAAAAGCGTTGGATATTATGTTTACTTAAAATCTTAAAAAAAAAAAAAGATTGAAGGGAGAAATTACCTATCAGACCTGTTGTCCCTCAGCCCATGCTTTGGTAAGTCTTTGTGGAGGCATGACAAAAATATCTTAAGAGGTTAGAAACTTAACACTATTTCAAATGAAAAGAAGTTTATGCGTAGGGCAATGATTTCAGTGATTGAGGAAGAAAGTCATGGGTCGAGTGGAAGAGATCAGCGCATTCTCAGAACCTCAGCTATAGGTGTTCCTGTGTCATGGGAATATGTTTTGAAAAATAGCAACTTAGATTTCATAGCCCCACTTCCCTACCTACTCTTCATCTTTTAACTTTTTTGAGAGAAGTTATTATTTTCTGATATGCTATATAATCTCTTTCTTTCTTGCTTTCTTTTGTCAGCCTTCTCTTATTGACGTATTTAACTTATTATTGAAAGAGAAGTTATTTTCTAATATGCTACATAATCTATCTATCTATCTTTCTTTCTTTCTTTCTTTCTTTCGTCACCCTTCTCTTATGGGTTATAAACTCAAGTGAGGCAGGGAAATTTTCCCCTCTTCAGCTCATAATGTATCATTAGCATCTAGAACAGTCTGAGGTAGGAGTTCAGTAAATATCTGTTGAATAAGTGAATAAATGAGATATCTTCCCATATTCACATTTAAATATATCTTTAACATCAACACACTAAAGTGTCAAATTTGGCAAAGGAGTGTGGTTATTGCTGATACGAGCTCTTAGCTCTTAATTCTTAATTCTTGACATACATAGAGCATTTAAAATAAATTAGCTCTTAATTCTTGACATACATAGAGCATTTAAAATAAATTCTACATTCTAGCAAATTTCCCTATGTTTAAAATCTAAATATAATATCTCAAAATTCAAATAGAAAATAAAGCCATTATTCTCTATCCACTTTCTCATTTTCATTCTCTATCCCTTCTTCCATTCCCTGCAACAATAAGTCTTGCTCTCAGTGATCTGACTTTTATTCATAAAATATTTATGATCCCAATAAAGTCATCTATTGCCTCAGATTTAAATTTTATTAGTTGGGTTTATCTAGCCAGAGTTTCTGAATTATCCACTGGAAACCTTACCTTAGTAAGATACAAATTTCAATGAGCAGAGTTTAAATAATCCTAAGATGAAGCCAGAGGTGGCTCAAACTAGTAAAAACCTCAGCTAGCATTTGTTCTGTTTCCACAGTTTCCATGATGGAGTGAGCATAGCCAAGTGCATTCAGCAAACCCTGCCATTGTTTTGACAGGACCTGGAATCCAGATCTCATTTAGTCCTTTGGTCTATAAGGAATTTAATGAGTGCTAAGGGTCAGTTCACTTAGAGATCGAAGAAACTTCAAGAGATCATCGACTTGGCTTCTTGGCTTTGACCGCTTCAAAGATCTCCTTGGAAACTGCCCTCTGCAAAAATTTCCCACCAGCACTGGAGAGCTTAATCCTCCTTCAGATGTAAGGAGTTAAAATGGGGCTTTTTGATTGGGAGGTTTAAGGCAGGGGCTCTTTCATTGCTTGCTCTTGTTTCCCAGCCTAAGAAATCTTATGACATTCCTGTGCACATCATATGAAAATAAAAGAAGTTTAGACTCCTACTTAAGAGATGTGGATTCTAGGCTCATTTCTGTTGCTTCTGTAACCTGTTGCTTCTGTTCTGTAAACTTCATGAGTTATTTCACTTCTCTGGTGCTCAGTTCATGTTTAAGCAGGAGTAATAAAAACACATGAATATTTCTTCTGTGCTTCTGCGAGTCAGGGACTCATTGTTTTCCTATGTTATATATTTTAAGATTTGCAGAAACTTTTTTAAAGGTAGGTCTTCATATTACCGTTTAATTTATGGGGCAGTGGAGGCTCTAAGACTTTAAGTGACAGACCAAAAACCTTCCTCAGGATTCTTCTAGTCCTTTTCTAATACAACAAGCCAGGTGTTGGGGTGTGATTTTCTCTCAGACGTTTCTGTGAGACACCAGGCCTTGCTGGTTGCCACTAGACCTTTCAGCAAGAGTTCAAAGCATTGTGAAATCTTTTGTAGTGTTCTCCTACCTCTCTTTCTGTCACCACCCTCTGTCATTCCCCTGTCGCCTGAATGGATCACTTCATCCTCACTGAAGGTGCCTAGTCGACAGTGACGTGCCTGGCAGGCGATTCTAGAGCAGAGTGCTGGGTTGCAACATGGTTTGCTTTGTGAAAAGTGTTGTTTTAATGTAATTTATCCCATCTTTAACAGCTTGTAACCATTCACAAGCAACTTTCTCTACGTAAGTGGAAGGGCATGAATCTTTAAAAACAAAAAGAAAATACAGAAGACCTATATTCAAAAATTCTTATTCTCATCTTATTCTCTGCATTGACTAAAAAATATAGGTAAGATTAAGAACAGGGGAGAACTGAACACTAATGTTAAAAATAAATAAATAATGATTACCAGTTGACTTTTCCTAAGAGAACATTGGAAATTAAAGAGGTTGAGAAACTTGCTTAAAATCACATAGCAGATAGTGGTGGGGCCAGGGCTCACATCTGTCTATCTGACATGTATCTATCTGAGCCTTTAAATGACATCAATGACTTTCATGTTTCTAGAAGAGATGAGCTTAAGCAAATCCTATGGAGAAGTGAACAGACTTTCCTAACCTGCAATCATAGTGAGTTGAAGCTAACTAATTGGCCCCAAAGCATACATTTGCCCTTAGACTATCTGAATGAGGTAGCTCATTGGACATCCTTTGGGACTGGGTTAGGAGTAATGGTTTTCCTGGAAGTCTTGAGGCTGAAAGCCTGTCTTAGGCATTTGCAGACTTACGTGGGAATTGTCGTAAATACCTAATAGCATAAGAAGAAAATGCTTACCTCATTTGTATTCTCCAAAAGAAACTCTGGGAAGAGATGCTGCTTCAGAGGCATTTCTCTCTCAGAATGCAAGAATAAGTTCCTCCATAAAATTTTGAAGGGCTGAATTAAGAAACTTTTCTTTTTCACCACCCCCTCCCTTCCTCCAATATAGACCTTGTTTTTGTCGTAGTGCTTCCGGGGAGGAGCTGTGTCATGTGTGGCCACATGCAGAGTCCCCTTCTTCCATAAAGTCTCTCTACCCCATCACCTCTTGTGATAAAAAAAAAAAAAAACAAGGATAAATGTCAATGAAGTATGGTGTGCATGTGATATTCAGGCTTCATATGATTCACTTTCTAAGCAAATGGAAGTTGAAGATACAAGAAAATATACTACATTGGAAGTCATCTATTTCCTCTTAAGCAAAGGGGTAAGTTTTCCAGTCTGTCTGAGATGTTTTCTTCATGTTGCATCTTCAAGACTGATCTGATATCAATACTCAGCGTGTCTTCTAACAAATGATGTAGTTCCTGGACAGTATTTCCACCCATGAAGGGTTGAGGTTGTCCAGGGTTCCTAAGACTTTCCTGGCCTCAGCACAGAGTTATACTGACTTTCAGATAATCTCTGCTTAATGTAGGGGGTGAAGAATGATAAACTGCACCATGGCATTGAGGCCAACTTGGCTGAAGTTTCTACTTTGCAGGTCCTCTGATTTGAAAAGTTTTAGGTCACTGGTGATGTTTCTGGAATGGAGTATAAGATAGGAGTGTCCCTTCTCTACACTTGGGGTTTCAAGAACCTTGTTAACTCTTGCTCACGACCCAAAACTGCACTCTCTGTCTTTTTTGGGGGGGCAAGTGATAGTGTGGTGGGTCAGGAATAAAGAAGCTAAACTCTCTGATGAAAACTTGGGTGAAATGACCCTCTCTAACATTTTTTTCCTCACCTCTCCTCTATACATCTTTTGAATCTTATCCCGTTTCTTCTCTCCCTGATGTCTGCTCATTGTCACTCTCCTCTCTCCTGTTCTCTTTTCTGTCTTTGCCCTTCACTATTATTCATTTGGATATCTAATTTTCCTTTTGCCATGAAGTTTACAGAACCTGATTTTGGAGTTGGGAGCAGGAATTAAGGTATCAGTTGACATCCTTCCCTGATGGCTCAGGATTTATCTTCTCTTGGATGCAATCTACATGGTGATAGGGATTTGATACATTATATGACCTGGAGGGTGAATGATAGAGAGACTTCCTATCTAGTAGCCTCCCACTCAAGTTCTAGCCTGGTTGTACTCAGTGAAACTTTCTGTATCATACCTGAAACTTTGAACATAGAGTTTTTTGTACATTGGGCAAGTGGCCACACCTACATTGTAGGAAAATGTGCAGGTCAAATAAAATAACAAAAAATGGAATATCATATGAATGGTAAGATTATAGAACACGAATAATGTATAATCTAAGATTGCCTTGTTCAGTTGTATATAAATATAAATATATATACATTTTAAATATATTTCTTATTTAAATTTTTTAATGTTTATTTTTGAGAGAGAGAGAGAGAATGACCAGGGGAGGGGCAGAGAGAGAGAGGGAGTCACAAAATCCAAAGCAGGCTCTGGGCTCTGAGCTGTCAACACAGAGCCCGATGTGGGGCTTGAACTCACGAACTGTGAGGTGATGACCTGAGCCTAAGTCTGATGCTCAATCAACTGAGCCACCCAGCCGTCCCTATAAATATATATATTTAATAAAGCACATAGTAATATAGGATCTAGGGGTAGAGGTTTATTTATCTGGGAAAACCAAAGGAAGACTTTTGGTACCAATATAATTTGAAACTGGCTAAAATTTCAACAGATAAAAGTAAAACTTAAGAATTATGAAGAGAAAATACTGTGCTCCATTACTGTGATATCCTCCCAGATCAGAGAAAAAGTACAGTCCAGGAGTGTTGGAAATGATGACTGAATTCCGTGATAGAACTCTAAGTGGTGGTGTTGATCTCACATAATACATACATCTTGTCAAGTGCTACTTTCTTGTCTTTATGTCCCCAAATTTTCTTTTTGCTTATTTAAAATAAAACAAATAGAACTACATCACCTGGCTTTCACAGTTGTCTATTATCTGCTCCCAAACTTCTCTGTTACAACCTTTTGATTTAACAAGAGTATAGTTTCTATGGAGATAGTCTCTATGTTGACCTGAAGCAATGCACGTTTCTCCCTTTATGATATTTTACTGACTCTTCTCACATAACTGCTCCTTTCTTCTCAGCCAAGGGCCCTTTTGGTTTTTTTTTTATCCCTTTTTAGGAATCTAATGTTTCAAAACAAAGTAATAATTAATTTATTTACTTTTTTTATAGCTGTCAAGAGATAATTGGACCTGCCAATCGGAGTTTGTAGTTATAACATCTCTGGTTTATCATAATGCACTAATATTATTTTAGCTGGATGGAAAATAAACTTGAAGTTTTTTAGATGCATAACTTTAGTAGGGGTAAATGAACAGTTTGAGTGAGTAATTTTGAACTATATATTTTACTTAAGGAAAGCCAATATAAACTTATGGAATACTTGAGTTTCAGAGAACCGTATTGGGAACCAGTTTAATATATTTAAAGCAATTACGTCACATCTTTCTCATTTTTGAAACTTCACTGACCAATCAATTTAGAATCTAAGGATCTTTGTACTTTTGGAATCAAAAGTACAAATGCATTCAGCATTATCACATAGAATTGTATATAATTCTTATGTAGTTAATTATCTTATCTAGAAGTGTGTTATCCCTCCAACTTTGTTGTAAAGAGGTTGAGGACATATCTATGCCCTATTACATAGATTGAAGATATGAGTATGTGCTTAGTACATATTGGTGACTGGTTTTATGTTGTTATTAATTCATCGAAGGACTGGTGATTTATCAGAAAGGAAGAGGATCTCAAAACTCATATTAAATTATAGATCATTTCACATCAATATTGAAAGGTACAGAAATATTGTAAGACAGAATAAAGACAAATTGTAGTAATTTCCTAAGCTGAAGTAATAGGTAAAATTATGGCCACCATGAACCTGAATTTGGGGAAATAATTTCTTCTTACAGCATAATCTAACCAAGATACCAAAGAGGTCAGGAATAATTGGTACAAACCAGTGTCCAAATCAAGAAATGTGTTTTTTTCAAGAGAGAGTCTCCAAGTGTATATGTTTTAAAATCATACAAGGTTATTACTTTTCAGTAATTGAGCTGCATATACGTTACATGCACATATATACCATACACATACGTACGTACTTAATAAACTATTAGTATCTCTAATTGCAAATGAAGAAAAAGCTTCCAGACATTAAAGTGACCTGATCAAGATCATACAGCAAAGTCATTAGTTCTCAGAATTTGGCAGAGGTCACGATCACTTGAGAGATTTTTTTTCCCTCTCAAAATTTCAGTCCACATTGGAAGACCTTCAGTTAATGCTCATGGTGAAAGCGTGGACATCAGCATTAAAAAACAAAAAGTTTCCCAAGTGATTACAATACATAAAAAACTGAGAACCGTTGATTTAGAACCACAAGAGTGCAATTCTGAATCAAGTCCACTGCTGTTGCTAAGTCACCATTTCCCCAACTTTCTCGCAGATGAACAATTTCTCAGCTGTGTTTTTCTACGTTCACTGTGACCATGGAGTCGAATAGCAGTGTGAATGAGTTCGTTCTGTTTGGGTTAACACAGAATGTTGTAAAGGGAAAAGTAGTGTTTGTGGTCTTCTTGTTTCTATACCTCGCAACCCTTTTGGCAAATTTACTTATTGTGATGACCATAAGATACAGCCGGACACTTGGGAGCCCCATGTACTTCTTCCTTTTCTACTTATCCTTTGCTGATGCCTGCTTCTCAACAACCACTGCTCCTAGGTTAATAGTAGATTCTGTATCTGAGAAGAAAGTCATCTCCTACAACGAGTGCATGACCCAGGTTTTTGCAGTTCACTTCTTTGGGTGCATGGAGATCTTGGTGCTTATCCTCATGTCCTTTGATCGCTATGTGGCCATTTGTAAGCCCCTGCGATACACTATCATCATGAGCCGGCATGTCTGTGGCACACTGGTGAATCTAGCCTGGGTCGTGTCTTGTATCCATTCTTCTGCACAGATTTTCTTGGCTTTGAAACTACCTTTCTGTGGACCCGATGTTATTGATCATTATTTCTGTGATATGCCACCTTTGTTGAAACTCGCATGCATGGACACCTATGTAATCAATTTACTCATAGTTTTTAACAGTGGGGCTATCTGCATGGTGAGTTTCGTCGTCCTGCTTCTCTCTTATATTTTCATCTTACATTCTCTGAATAACCAGAGTGCAGAAGGAAGAAAGAAAGCCCTCTCTACGTGCACATCCCACATCATCGTTGTCATCTTATTCTTTGTTCCATGTATATTCACATATACTCGCCCTGTAACTACATTTCCAGTGGATAAGATGGTGGCTGTGTTTTACACTATTGGGACACCCTTGCTCAACCCTCTGATTTATACTCTGAGAAATGCAGAAGTGAAGAATGCAATGAGGAAGTTATGGTGTGGCAAACTCTGACTTGAGGTGGGAAAAAGCAGAGGACTCCAATTGCTAATTCCGTAACAACGTAAATAAAATTGGATTAATAGAAAAGAGAAGATGTTTTCATCCTGACGTGGACAATTGAATTCTCTCCCAGTAGAACTTTTGGAGACATAGGCAGAATGACTGCAGAGCACGGACCCGTATTATTTTGAGCCAATATCACAGAGTGCCTAAACATCTAGTACAGTGGTATTTATGGGAAGATAAGACCACTCTTCCCTTCTGCTGTCTGCATTGCAGCTTGTAGCCAGATTCTGTTGTATCTATAGCTTTAGCTCCCTCCTTCGTATATTATTCTGGTGTGTTTCTCTTTTCCATGTTTCTGACCTGTGTTGAAAAATTGGCCCCTAATTTTGACTGACCTATTTGGTTGGCAAATCGATTCTGACACTATCAGATCTGGATCTTGTCTTTTCTGGCTCAACGGTGAATATCGCAAAGTCACTACAAGAAACTGATGATCCCACAGGAGCATACATACCATCTAATTAAGCCTCTATTTGATGCTTGTCTTCTCTTTGTATCATCTTTAAAAATTGGCCCTTTTTGAAATTGTGGTTTATATACACAATGGAGTACTACGTGGCAATGAGAAAGAACGAAATATGGCCCTTTGTAGCAACGTGGATGGAACTGGAGAGTGTGATGCTAAGTGAAATAAGCCATACAGAGAAAGACAGATACCATATGGTTTCACTCTTATGTGGATCCTGAGAAACTTAACAGAAACCCATGGGGGAGGGGAAGAAAAAAAAAAGGTTAGAGTGGGAGAGAGACAAAGCATAAGAGACTCTTAAAAACTGAGAACAAACTGTGGGTTGATGGGGGGTGGGAGGGAGGGGAGGGTGGGTGATGGGTATTGAGGAGGGCACCTTTTGGGATGAACACTGGGTGTTGTATGGAAACCAATTTGACAATAAACTTTATATATTGAAAAAAAATTGGCCCTTTTTTCCTTTTTTTTTGCCTTTTGAACATGTACAACAAGATAGGTCATGACTTTTTAAAAAAAGTTTATTTATTTATTTTTGAGAGAGGGGGCAGAGAGAGAGAGACAGAGAATCCCAAGCAGGCTCCTCACTGTCAGCCTGGAAACTGATGCAGGGCTTGATCTCACGAAGAAGATCATGACCTGAGCTGAAATCAAGAGTTTGACGCTTAACTGACTGAGCCACCCAGGCACCCCAAACAGGACAATTCTGCTTACAACAAATATATTCATTGTATTAATCCATAATTACTCTCTATGTACTTTAATATCTTTTTTCTTTGTTCATCATGCTTCTCATTATTTGTTCATATTCTGAGTTTCATATATATTTGTGATATAAATCCATGGGCATTTCCCTAATCATCGGTTGGTGAATTGGTGACAGTTTTATACAATTGTGAGAGTTACATCGTGAAAACCAACACCTCATGGATAAGATCATACATATGAAAAAAACAACTGACAGAGACAACAGAGCTACTGTTATAATATTCCATCCACCAAGAGAAGATGTCCACAGAAGTAAGATTCCAACCTGGAAATACAGAACAAAATATGTCAAGGAGGCAATACTTCTCATTATGCAACAGGTGTAGACCTAGTGCAAAGAAGTGTTTCACGGACTAGTGGATAAGATTGCTCGGCTGCTTGGCATGGCACGTACACTTCTGGATTGGGAGAAACGTTTCAGGCTATGGCTTCTTGAATTCCACCTTTATCAAGCAAACTTCGCATGATAATTTGGCTTCCTTGAGAGATTTTCTTCCCTCGTGGGAAAGATATGGACTAGTGAGTGGGATAAGCACTTCGGTGTTTTGGTTTATGTTTTTCATGTATCTCATCAGATTTCCATTCTAGTTTCAGGTACTTTTAACTAATGAGTATGGACAACAGGAGCCAGTCCCTGTGGGAGTGGCCAATGAGTCTGTCTCTGAGAGTAAATATAATCGAGAGTAGTTTCCTATAGATCTGATGATTGGCGTGTAAAGTGTGGCAGATAAACTCATCTAAAGCCAATCTGAGAGGCTTTGCATGAGCATTTTTCCCTGGGGGTAAAGGCGGACCTTCAAACTCTGATAATAAAAGTTTGGAAGCTTTATTTATATATTTATATATTTATTTATATATGCATTCATGTATTCATTAATTTATTTATTCATTTAAGTTTAGTTATTTATTTTGAGAGAAGGAGAGCGGCAAGAAAAGGAGAAAGAAAGAACCCCAAAGCGGGCTCTGCACCATCGACGGAGAGCCCAATGCGGGGCTCGAACTCACAAATCATGAGATCCTGACCTGAACTGAAATCAAGAGTCCACACTTAACTGACCGAGACACCCAGGCACCCCTGGAGGATGTATTGAAAGCTCATCTCCTGTCCTGGAAAATCTCTCACAGTACAAATCCTGTAGAGGATAAGGCAGGAATTTCTTGGTTGGTAAAAAAAAAAAAAAAAAAAAAAAAAAAGGCATCAACAAGCTACTTTCCTTGCCTGCTTTGCCACAAATTTAGCTTTGCTATGAATTGCTACAGTTTAGTATTGCTATAGAAACAGAAGGGAAGAGAGGAGAGGAGAAAAGAGTAGTAATGGAGTTGAGATTATGAAGGAGAGAAAGCATTTCACTTTGAGTTTTAGGAACCTCCTCTGGGAAAGTGTAGAGCCACTGATGATCAGGAAGGTTCTTTTTTTCTTTCTTTTCTGTCAATTCTGATTAGCTGAGCTTTCTCTGAAAATGCATGTCTTTAGGTCACTAAAGCTCAGCAGAAAAAATTCATTTCATAAGTTATATTAAAACGAAAATAGAATCAAGGGTTCTTGGGGCTTTAAATACCATCTCTATGCTGATGAGTCACACATTTATATTTCCACCCCAGACCTCCGTCTTGAAGGCCAGACTTGTATACTTGACTACTTGCTTGATACTTTCCTTTATATATCTAATAGGTATCTTCACATTTAATGACTGGTTTGTCTCCCTTTTGAAAATAATTTAATAGGGAAAATGCTTTCAACATATTTATACACAAAAGCCTGTCTGTGTATAAATTAACATCTTAATATTAGATTTTTAAAACGCATAAATAGGCACTATTGCAGGCATCTGGGTGGCTCGGTCAGTTGAGCGTCTAACTTCAGCTCAGGTCATGGTCTCGCAGTTCATGACTTCGAGCCCCGCGTTGGGCTCTGTGCTGACAGTGCAGGCAGAACCTGGAGCCTGCTTCAGATTCTGTGTCTCCCTCTCTCTCTGCTCTGCCCCTGCTCACACTCTGTCTCTCTCTCAAAAATAAATAAAGGTTAAAAAAATTTTTTTAAATAGGCACTATTGGAAAGTACAGTTGCATAAACTTGACTGAGAGTCCTCAGCTGTAACAACCTGAAATCTGATTTTTAAAAAACTCTAGTAGAGATGATTAGCCTGAAGTATTTTGTTCAGTTACATTTTTTTTGATATATGCCAAATGTTCTATTTGATCCTTTCTAGGCATCTAAGACAATTTGCGAGAATAATTTGACTTAAATAATTTATTTTCAGGGTAGGTTTGCCAATCAGGTTTAAAAGACAGAGAATTCAGGCCACTCAATCTGTATATGACTTTACCTGGAAGAGGGTCTTTTCGGTCGTAATTAAGCAGTCATGATGAAAACTGCCTCCTGAAACACAAGATTCTTGAAATACCTAAGCTTGGGCTGCTTCAAATTTAAATAAAAAAGCATGGTTCTATGATAGTGATAACATTTAAAAATATTTATTTATTTATTTTGAGAGAGAGAGAGAGAGAGAGAGTGAGAGAGAGAAACACAAGGGGGGGAAGGGCAGAGAGCGTGAGAATCCCAAGCAGGCTCCACACTGTCGGCTCCTCGTGGGGTTTGATCCCACCACCCAAACTATGATATCATGCTGTGAACCAAAATTCAGAGTCCGAAGCTTAACTGACTGAGCTACCCAGGCACCCTCATGGTGAAAAATGTTAAATGTTTTCACTTAGTTTATGATTAAGGCGTAATTTATGCTGCGGTGTGTGTATTCAGCAGTCAGCAAAGGTTATGAGTTCCAGAATGATTGTACTGAGAAGTCTTGGGTCCCATTGAGTGAAACCGGACGGATGGAGTTTAGTGCAAACTGTGACCCGACATGGCATCTGCTCAGCCACCTCAGTTACATGTTGTTTTGAGGTGTCGTGACGGTGACGTCTCTTTGGCGTCGTGTATCAAATCTAGTGAAGTGCCATCATGAGACAGTCGTGTTGGGCAGCCTTCCTGTGGCACAGGTGTTCCCAGGGACATCAGTTTGGAGCTCAGAGGCGGTATATGGCTGAACCTTCTCATTTCCAAGAGCAGCAGACAAGAGTACCCTCTCGTCGCTCTGTGTGTGCCACACAGAGCACACACATCCTGTGTGAAGCCACATCTGCCTGTGACTGCAGCATGCCTTCCGTCGGTGCACTTCTATTCGACTTTAAAGTGTTCGTTCTTTAGACTTCACTTGTCTAGTTTTGAAGAATGTTTTTAATGCCCATAATTCCTGGGGCCTCAAACTCTGATCCAGCCCTGGAGTCAATTTATAGCTCAGAGACACAACGTAACAATTTTGGTAAAGACAGATTCTGCTTGGAGAACTCAAAGGTGCCAAACATAACTCCAAAATGTGGCACAATCTTCAGTAGGTTGACTGTCAATCCATTCCAGAGCCCTAGTTCCCCTGGGGCTTTCCCTGTCCACTGCTCCTGAGAAATGGACATCTACTCCTCCACAATGGGGGAGGTAGGAGCTCTGAGCCTTCATCTTTTTCTTCACCGTGTAGAAGGGAGAGGATCTGGGCCACCGCAGTAGCCAGGCAGACACTGGCAAAGTTGCGGGGGAGAGAGAATCAATATCGGGGCCCAGTCTAGATTTTCTCTAGGTTCACAAAAACTAGAAGGGTGACAGTAGAGAAACAGTAAGGGAAACCCCCCCGATAAAGGGTCAGGAACACTTCCTCTTCAGAAACAGTAGAAAAATACAGAGGATCCCCCTGTGAGATGGTTTCAGCACATTCTGCACAACAGCCTGGTTTTGATGAGGTCTGTATTTTTTACAATGGTGAAAACCATGTCTGCTAGACTTCCAGCCATGATGGAGCTCCACTGGGATTATGGCCCAGGTCATCCATGAACAGCACTACAAATTTCAGCAGGTACAGTTCTGCAGGGGAAGAAGTGCAGGCATACCTTCGTGTTTCCCTTCCATGTGCTGGAATCCCCGGGGTTGTGGGAAGACCCCTGATCCTTCCACCCCCAACCGCCAGGCCCAGTGCCCCCAGTGGCGATCAATTTGCAAATGTTTGATTCGAGAAGAATCGATTGTTCTTGCAATCAAACATAATTGACCTGTGGCCTTCCCCAGAAAATTCCATCCTTCCAGTTTCCCAGACCAAAAACATGGAAGTAAAAAAAAAAAAAATTGATAACATCACAGTTCACACATAACCTATTAGAAAAACATTCATTTGCCTTCAAAATAGATGCAGCATATGATCTATTTTCCCATCAAGTCTCCTCCCATCCTGGTCTGGGCTGCCATCACCTCTCACTTAGATCATAGTCATGAACTTAGAATTCTCCCTACTTCTATTCTCAATCTATTAAGTCTATTTTCATCAAAACCCTGCAGTGACCCCATTTTTCTCAGAGAAAAAGACCAAACCCTTACAATGGTTTGACATTCTGTGGCTCTTTTGGCTTCTTCTGGTACTTCACACTTGCTCAGCTCCAGCCACAATCGCCTCCTTGCAATTTATTGACCACACCAGGCAGGCTTTCTCTTTGTGTTATTTGCTTCAGCTGTTTTCTCTGCTTAACACATGGGTGTTTGCCTAACAGCCTATCTGCTTATGGTCTTATTCTAATCTCTCCTCAGTGAGGCCTCTCTTATGCTGTATTTACTACTGTATTTCCATTAGCATGCCGTATCTCCTGTTCTTACTTGGCTTTCTTTTTCAATGGCATTTATTATCTCTTAACATACTATTTGACTGACTTATTATTATATTGTTTCTTGTCTGTCCCCAGCAGAATGTAAGATCCAAGAAGGCCCGGAGTTTTGTCTGTTTGTTCAGGAATACATACCACACCCATTGTAGAATCCTTTGAATGTAATAGAAACAGTATGGAGGTTCCTCAAAAATTTAACAATAGAACTACCCTATGAGCCAGCAATTGCACTACTAGGGATTTATCCAAGGGATACAGGTGTGCTGTTTCGAAGGAACACATGCACCCCCATGTTTATAGCAGCACTATCAACAATAGCCAAAGTATGGAAAGAGCCCAAATGTCCATCGATGGATGAATGGATAAAGAGGATGTGGTATAAATATCAACACACACACACACACACACACACACACACACTGGAGTATTACTTGGCAATCAAAAAGAATGAAATCTTGCCATTTGCATCAATGTGGATGGAACTACAGCATTCTGCTGAGGTAAATTAGTCAGTCAGAGAAGACAAATATCTTATGACTTCACTCATAAGTGGAATTTAAGAAACAACGCAAATGAACAAAGGAAAAAGAAAAAACACCCAGACTCTAAAATACAGAGAATAAAATGCTGGTTGCTGAAGGGAGGTAGGCGGCTGGGTGAAATAGTAAAGGAGATAAGAGGAGAGAAGATACTCTAGAGGTAGCCAGTCTGTGACACTTGTGATGAGCACTGAGTAATGTGTAGAATTGCTCAATAACAAAAGTGCATTTCATTGTTAAGTATAACTTGAGTTGACTTAAAAATAAAAAAAAAATATTTAAAAAATGTCTTCATTTCCATATTCTTTCTCTTCTCTCTTTACCTACTGAGTCAACTGACTTCAAAATATTTAGAAATTGTAGAAATTTTAGTGAGTAGTTTTCATTGTAATTTGATATTTTATGAGTCTCATTAAGATTTATTGTATTATATCTAAGAGTGACTTTTTCTAGAATAAGAAAGAGGGAGAAGTTAGAAACTTGCTTAAAGTGACAGAGACACAAATAGTGAAGCTAGAATTCAATTATATCACATGTGGTTCAAACTCTACATGGGCTCCGAGTTTTGCGTGGGGTTAGAAAACATTTGGCTTAAAGAGCAGAGCATTTGGGAACTTTCAGTGATCTCTACCTGCTTACTTTTTCCTTAGGGCAGAGACAGGTGTGGAGCACTTAGTAACTGAAGTGAGACGTGTCCCTTAGGACAGACTGGAGGGGGAGAAGGGCTCTGAGGACAGAATCTGCCCACTGACAGCCTTGTTCATGAATCCTGGCACCATGGTTTGCGTGATCAGGATTAATTGTGCTTATCCTTTGAGGTGGGAAGGGCAGAGTCCTTGTCCCTCCAAAGGCTCAGCATTTGTGAACGTCTATGAAATCTCTATAAATATCTGATGGAGGAGGAAGAAATGTTAACTCATGTGCTCTTCCAGGGTTTTTTTTTTGGGTTACAGAGCTGCTTTTAGAGATGTTCCTATCATAGAATAGTGGGGATGTTTCCTTTTTATTCTTGAAAGTTCTAAGAATAGAAGTGAGAAATTTTCTGCTGATATTACAGCTCTAACTCAGGCCTTCTAGGAAAGACTGGCTATCTGTGGAGTATCTCCTCTCCCCACAGACCCTGCACTGGAAAGCTGAGTAAATCTATTGGATGTACGGTTCACATGTTGCACACTTACTGCACATGATTCATCTTCAAAGTAAATCCGAATTGCGAGAGCAAATCTAGGAGCTCTCTATTGGATCTCATCTCCTTTACGAGCAATAAGGTAAGTTTTCAAACCCAAGTAAACTATGTTCTTTTCCTTGCCTCCCATGCAGGACTGGGTTTTAGGGCAGTTGCCATGATTTAGTTCTGTCTCCTGAGAAGCTTGAAGCTCAAGGAACATATTTATCTCTGTGATGAGAGGATCTGAATGTATCAGGGCTCCCAGCTTTCACTGGCCTCTGCTTGAGGCAGCACAGTCTCAGGAAAAATTCTTATCGAAAGGGTGGGGGGTATATTTGAGGGGGCAGAGGTATAGTGTCCTCTACATATGGGTTTCTTTTTCTTTTAATGGATTAAATAAGCAGCTGATCCTCAATTTTCTTTTATTCAGTTTAAATGGTTATTTATTTCACAAGAGAAAGAGAGAGGAGAGATAGAGAAAGAGAATGAGTGAGGGAGGGAGAGAGAGAGAGAGAGAGAGAATCCCAGGCAGGCTGTCAGCCCAGAACCCAATGTGGGCCTTGTCCCATGAACCTGGAGGTCATGGCCTGAGCTGAAATGAAGGGTCTGACACATAACTGACTGAGTCACCCAGGGGCCCCTATACAGGTGAATTTTTTTTTTTGTTGTTTAAATTTTTTTAAATGTTTTATCTATTTTTGAGAGAGTGTGACAGAGTGCGAGCAGGGGAAGGGCAGAGAGAGAGGGAGACACAGAATCTGAAGCAGGCTCCAGGCTCTGAGCTGTCAGCACAGAGCCCGACGCGGGGCTCGAACTCACAAACCGCGAGATCATGACCTGAGCCAAAGTCCATGCTTAACAAACTGAGCCACCCAGGAGCCCCCAGATGGATTTCTTATTTACAAGGTTTAAGATCAGGAAAAGGACCAGGTTGTACACTGACCATATGCAGTCTGTATGCATTGTTACATTCGATACCACGATTCCATGATGCACTGAATGTTCTGCCAGTCGTGATACTAAAGCGGTCTGTCCAGACCCACTGTCACCCCTGCTCACAGCTAAGAAATATTCTCTTTCTGCTGTTGGGGTAAGGGGTATATATGGAGTGGAGGAATGAGAAGCAAACTCTCTCGTGAAATCCGAGACAAGTATTCTTTATCCCTAACAAGATTCTTTGCTCAACCTTACACTGTGGGCTTAAATGATAAATGTGAACATAAATAAATATAAATAAACAGAAACATAAATATAAATTCTGCTCTCTTTTTTAATCCCTCTTAAATTTGCATCCATTTAAGAGTCAGGGTACATACTGGGCATGGCAGTGCTTTTCTGCTCTACTGGTTCATGGTTTCTGGCTTTATGCCAGCTCCACCCAAATGAATGGAGTCTGATGCTTTGCAGGGCAGTGGTGGGTGAGGTGTGGAGTGTTTGAGAGGGAGAGATGACCATGGAGCACAAAGGCTTGAGTTCTGGTACTGGTTGCTTTTTGACTGCTCTCTGCTAAGCTGCTTCCCAGCCTAGTCGGACATGCACAAAATAGAACAATGTGAATTTGCCTAATGAGATATAAATTCCAATGAACAAAGATTTTAAAGAGAGAAGGAAAGAGGGGTATAATCAAGGGTTGTATGATTCAAAACACACACACACAGACACACAACACACACACAGACACACACACACACACACATTTTAACAGTTGAAGGCCATTAGCAAGAAAGTCATTTGGGAAAACCTGGAAGGCTGTGCCGAGGAGATGGACAGGGTACTCTGGATCCAGGAAGAAATGGAAGGTGGAAGTTGTATCAGAGGAAGGTCACGTAACCACTAAGAAGTACTTAAAATTTAGGAAATGAGACGGTCGGGACATATTCATGAGGGACAGCAAGTGTCAGGCATGGCTGGAACACACACGAGCAGAAGCCCTGGGAGGAAAGGTCGTAAGCAAGACTATGGCACAGCGTTTGAGGACTTCGAAAGTCATGGTGAGTATTTCAGCCTTTGCACTTGAAAACCACAGTAACCCTTTAATCTTAAGATTCATCATAGTTTTAGAATGTCCACTTTTCCTTTTGAAGTTGTAGCTATGAGGTAAAAGAAAGGAGAGGATAGAGAGCAAGGAGAAGAGGGAACTTCTGAAATTGTGTCCTTTCTTTCTGTATAGAAACAGAGGGTCCACTTAAAGAACTGTAGGATTGACCATTTGTAATACTTCTGTTTATGAGTAACCAGCCTGATTTTGTACTTTGTTTGAGCTAATAATGCTCACAGTGAAAACTCACATAGTTATCTCCCGCGATGTGTTATTTTCTCCAACAAAATGGTGTGAGACATTTATTTAGAATTTAATGAGTATTAGACACTGTGTGAAAGGAATATTTATGTCCCATGTTTTGAGAATCTAAACTGATCCTGTTTTTAGATCAGTGAAAATACTCTGCATGATATTACGATGATGGATGTCTGTTACTAATATGTACTGAAACCATAGAATGTACCACACCCAAGAGTGACCCTTGGGGTAAACTTTGGACTCTGAGTGATGAGGATGTGTCACGGTAGGCTCATCAGTTCTGGGAAATGTACCGTTCTGGCGGGCAATGTTGGTAATGGCAGGGTGATATTTGGGTGGCGGCTAGGGACCATATAGGGAATCTCTGTACCTGTGTCTTGGTGTTGCTCTGAATGTAGCATTGCTCTAAAAAAATTAAGTCTTAGCAACGCGAACAAACTAAAAAGCAACAACGACCAAAAGATCTTATTAAAGCTGAGAGGAGGCGTGTGATTTTGCTGCCTCCTCCCCACCCCCCACAGAGACAGCTGAGAGGGAGCCCATCTGCTCCTCTGAGAGGGGAAGGGACAGGTCTGGAGTCACCACTGAATCATACTCAGGATGCCTGCTGGGTCAATCTTCATTCTGTTGGGGCCACAGTGGATCCACCTGTATGCTGTCCATTGAGTTTCTAATGCAGGGGATTCAAAGATGGATGTCTTCAGGGCAACCCTGACATCTTGAAGGGAGCAGGCACCTCATTCCAGATAAGCCCAAATCCAACTGGGCTAAATTTAGAAAAACCAGATGATTAAATTTTGATAAGCAGCTGAATGATTCTGTTCTTCTGTGCTGAATAAATCTTAATAAAATCAGCTCTCATATCTTGTATATCTCCAAATCTCATACTTGACTGCAAAAATATGTTCAGGTTTCATAACGTGGCTTCCATGGCCTTTGGCAGAGAGGAAACTTTACATTTCCAAGTTTCTCTACTATCACACTAGAATCCGTGTAAACCAGCAGTTTCATATTGACCTTCTCTATTTGTCCCATTATCCCCATTGAAACTTTGGTTGGTTTCTTTCATGTCAAATGCTCTCACCCCTCTGATTTTTGTATCTTTGGATCACAAACTCTTTACAACCAAGGATACGTTTTATTTCTACTCTCATTTCATCAGGGTCACATTTAGGGAAGCTGTTTGGACTTTGTATTTGTTTTTTAGTATTTATTAAGGATATTTGGAGTTGCCATTCCCAGCTTCTGATCACCATGAGCAAATTAGCAGAAACCACAGTGCCGAGGTAATTTCAGTCTTTCGAGGAAGGAAATTGTCATAGGCGCTGGCTGTAAAATTCTCTTTTGTCTGGCAAGAGAGTGGGACACAGGATGAAAAATGAGAGATGCTAATTTCTGGGAAAGACAAGAGCCCTGAATAAGTGTCCTTGCCCTGTTTTTATTAGGATCAGAAGGTGATGGATGTGCACAAAGAGAGAATGAATTTGTCAACATTAACTTGCGGTTGTGAGGGAAAGGGGGTCCTGAAGGTATTTGGGGTTAGGGGTTTGGGTTAATACAAAACAAAAGCTGGGTGCAGGGCAATTGGGAGGAAGGTTGTTTACAGTGGATATGAGGCAGAACCTTTGTTTACCTTAGCTAGCCTAGGGGATGAGGCAGGTAAGGGAAATAACCTCAGAGTTAACAAGGCACCTTTTCTTTTGTTAACCCTCTCTGCTCTGGGCTGCTTTGCCTGCAGTGCAGCAGTCCACAGTCCAATTCACCAATTTACCTAACTTGGCTCTATCCTCCTGCAAAAGCAGCTTTTCTGATGTAGCGCTAAATTGGGAATGCTTTCAACCTGAACATCTAATCTTGTTTATTTCATATACCTATGTGTTGGGCACCTTTGCGCCTGTTCCTATTTTAGGCCTTTGCCAATCCCTCTCTATGCTGGGGGTTCTGCACTGGTGTCTATTTTGGGGTGCCTTTACACCTCCTTATTCCTTCTTGGCGCCTTTTTGCCTCCTTATACTCGGGGTGCCTTTGCAACCCCCTATTCTTGGGGTGTCAATCTGGCTAACTCAAACTCGGGTGTGACTGTTTTATGACTGTAATTCTCTATGCCTTGTTAACCCATCGGTGTAAGCCCAGAGGATTCCTAAGCTTATCCCCCACAGGCAATTAGTGTGAAAACAGTTGTGCAGCTGTATTAGGGGTAAATGAACAGGTAGATTAATATCTTGATAATATTAATAATCGTAATACAACATTGATGCTAATAATCTTAATGAAAGGACCATTCCAAAAGCATGTACTGCCTATCTGCATCTCTTATGCATTGTACATACTTAATTATTTAGCTTTCATAGAAACTCTAAAAGGTAGATTATTTTACTCCTCACATTTACAGGTGAAGAAAATGAAGCCCAGCGATATATCGGGACTTGTGAAATATGGCACCATACTGTGCAGCAGTTGGGGTATGAATCCAGGCGGTTCAGCTTCAGCTTCGATGCTCTGTCACTGTGCTAACCTACCTCTCTGCTCTGCTTTAGGATGTTTGCATCTCAGGGAACCTGGTTCAGAATCTGACTTTCTTCAGTTAAAGCTGTAGTTCATCCCTTAACATAACCTGGAGTTTTTCACTGATCCATCTGTCTCTTAGGAATTTTTACACTTCTCTCTGCAGATGGTTTCTATTCTTCTAATACCAACCGCATAGTCCCTTACATAATGAATGATTTCATCTACATGTATCTTAAAACTCAAAAATCATTAAGTAGTGAGTATTTTATGTTATGTTAAAATATCTTTCCCCAGCTAGTAAAAAGTGGAGCTGAGATTTGAACCCAAGACGTCTGACTGGAGCAACAGTGTTCTTGACCAAGAAATGTAGTTATTTTCTTGATGAATAGCCATCCCAGATAAAATATCAACATTGCAAAATATGAACTGAACAAACATAAAAAAATTCTCGTAACAGCAACACTTTCATTAAAAAATGTAGTAAACTAGTAAAAAAACGTAGTAAAAATGTAACATGTGGCTGGTGATAAAAATGTGTATGTATATAAAAAAATGCAATTTTTTTCTACTAACCAAATGAGAGAATAAGATCATGTCATAAAATAACCTTTTTTGTTTGTTTGCATCTTCTGTAAAATCATGAACCTTGAAATATTGACCATATGTGTATGGTCAGCTCTTCTGAAAAATCATGAACCTTGAAATATTGACCATATGTGTATATAGTAAAAAGATGTGGAGATAAACACAAATGTAAATATACTTAGAGAATGTTTCTTAAAAGACATATAAGAAAACCAATAGTTATTTCCAAAGAGTAGGATTATAGATACAATAATTGGGAGACAGCTTTTAAATTTTCTTTCATTCTTCTGTGTACTTTGAGTAATTAATGACAATCATGAATTATTTCATAATAAAATATAGTTAATAAATGTACACAAAATATTGAAAAACGTTTTTAATAATTGTCAACAGCAATGATAATCCCTAGCATTTGGGACAGCGGCATCATACTTGGGAAATTAAGTTGTTATCTGTGTGAGTCAAAATTGGAAGCGATATAAATATCTCAAAAGACAAATGATCAAAGAGATGCCACTTAAAAAGCTATATACAATGTCACATAATTAAATTAACAGTTAGACTAATGATAAGTATAATAACATGGGAAGAAGTGTTATAATAATCCCAAGTCAAAATCAGGACACAAAATGATATTATATGATGATTTCAGTGAAAACTCAACATGTTATGAACAAATACTTGAAATAGAACAATCATAACATAGTATGTTGGAATTATGGGATACTTTTCAGATGAAATTTTTAGAAGCATGCTGGTGACTTCAGGGTAAAATGAACATCTCTGAGTAACATCTCTGATGCCTGTTTAGATTATAGGCATCATTAGGAATTTTATAGCGTGTTGACTTCATAGGCAGAGATGCTCAATATTCTGAGTTTAGTCCCACAGCACAGTCAAGAGGGTAAACAGTTTCCTCAATTATTCCAACCACAAAGTTGTCCTGACATTTGTTTTATAATGACATCAGCGAAGCTGACATTGAACATGAGAGTGTGTAAGTAAAAGATTGTCAAAACAGACTTTTGTAAAGTCCAAGATACAGATGGGATCAGAGATGAAGGGGTCAGGGACCTAAATGAGTGAACTGAACAGAGAATATTTTCTTCCAGAGGGATTCTCCAACGATATGAGTGCTTAATCATAGTGGAATAGAGTTTTTTTAGATTTCAAAGCACATAGATAACACCTATATGTGTATCTGTGTGCATATACAATCTTTTAATTCTTAAGGAAACTCAGGATCAGCTAAGGCAAATATTTGCATCCCTTTTTCACATGAAAGCTAAATTATGAGACAGTTAAGACACTTGCCCAAGGATAGTTCAAGTTCTGCAGTTTTCAATCTTGGTGGGAATCAGAATTTTTTAAGGACATTTAATTTTACCTCCCCAGATGCAAAGGCTTTGTTGATCCAAGGCAGTTAGCTTCAGAATCAACAGATAGCTCTGGGAGAGGCTTGGGCATCTGCAGATTTACCAAGAGTCATAGGGGATTGAAGACAGTCAGAGGTAACATAACATGGAGCAAAAGCAAGGCATTCAGAGTTCAGCCCACCGATCTTCCCAAGCTGTCACTTCTTTTCTTCTCTTTGCAGATTCAGCCCTTGTCCTCAACTGCACCTTACTTTCAGCCAGTAGTATTACGATGAATAGCAGTGTGACTGAATTCATTCTCCTTGGGCTGACACAGGATCCAGTAAAGCAGAAGGCAGTATTTGGGGTCTTCTTGATCTTTTACCTTGCGACACTGTTGGGGAACTTTCTCATTGTAGTGACTATCAAAACAAGCAGGACCCTTGGGACTCCCATGTACTTCTTCCTATTCTACCTGTCTTTTGCTGACACTTGCTTCTCTACAACCACAGCCCCCAGATTGATTGTGGATGCCCTTTCTCACAAGAAGACCATTTCCTACAATGAGTGCATGATTCAGGTCTTTACATTCCATTTCTTTGGGTGCATGGAAATCTTGGTGCTCATCCTCATGGCTTTAGATCGCTATGTAGCCATTTGTAAGCCCTTGCGATATACAACCATCATGAACCGGCACGTCTGCAGCATTTTGGTGATTCTAGTCTGGGTGGCATCTTGTATCCACTCTTTGGCACAAATTTTCCTGACTTTGAGATTGCCTTTCTGTGGCCCCAATGTGATTGACCACTATTTCTGTGACTTGCAGCCCTTGTTGAAACTTGCCTGCATGGACACTTATGTGACAAATTTGCTACTTGTTTCTAACAGTGGAACTATATGCACGGTGAGTTTCATAATCCTGCTTATGTCCTATGTTGTCATCTTGTACTCTCTGCGAAACCACAGTGCTGAAGGAAGGCGAAAAGCCCTTTCCACCTGCACCTCCCACTTTATTGTGGTTGTCTTATTTTTTGGTCCATGCATATTCATATACACACGCCCCCCAGCCACATTTCCAATTGACAAAATGGTGGCTGTGTTTTATACAATTGGGACGCCCCTGCTGAACCCTTTGATCTATACACTGAGGAATATGGAAGTGAAAAAAGCCATGAAGAAATTATGGTGTAGCAAAGAATGACTTCTTTGGATATAGGATATTCAGGGAATTCTAAAGTATTTTTCCTTGACAGCTTGGTTTTCCTTCATGGACAGGCAAAATGAATTATCCTCATTGTGGGAAAAATCCATTAGGAAATTTTAATTTCACTAATATTTTGTATATTTAATTGAATTATTATGAATAAGTACGAATAAATACACATTGCTTATTCCGAGAGGATGGCATTAAAATAGGATTACTTAACACCCATAACCATTGTGAACATCCTGGGCTGGCTCTCAGTTGAATTCTTTTGATAGCTGGCCATATTCACATGATAATTTCTCTTCTTGTACAATTTGCCTTCAGAAAAAAAAAATATTGACAGAATGATTGTGTGTGTGTGTGTATGTGTGTGCACACACCAATTCTTTACAGATTTCATTCTAGTCCTTAAGAACTTGGATATAGAGCTAATCCCTATGGAACCAGAACTTAGAAATGAATGTTGTGGTCTGACAACCTGGGAGTTGGAGAATATGTTCTGAGAAAATTCTGCGGTGGAATGTGTGCCTCAGGCTGACTCACTGGTACATGGATGGACCCTCAAACTCCACGAAAAGCTGGAAATCTCAGTGAAAACCTGGACTGTCACTTGAAAACACTCTCAGTGTTCAGTGAATGGTGGGAGAAGGAGAGTTTAACACTTGGCAGTGATGGGCGGTATCATCCAGGAACTGCTTTTTGGCAGGGTCCTTCTCTTTCATCGTCACAGATCAGGGTCAGTGAGGGGGTTTGGCAGCAGGAATATGCAGAAGGTTAAGGGGTAGAAGGGCGGCTAGAAAGCAATGTACACTGTACAGAAAGCAAAGGTGAAAGGAAAGTCGTAACTGTATCCAGCTGGGATAGAAGAAGCTTTGCTTTTTTATATTAATAATAATTTTTTGGATATCTGAACGTTTGCAGGGAAACAAATGCACTTTCTGGGTATCTCTATAAAATTGACGTAGATTGGCTTGACGTCCTTGGCTGTTACATTTATTTACATATCGGGAAAACACTTTTTATTTATTTATTTATTTATTTATTTATTTATTTAGGGTTCCCAATGGTGTCTGAGAATTCAAATTTCATATTCCTCGGGAGAAGCCAGGACTGAAGGTCCACATTAGTGCTTTTCAATTCTGGTCTTCTGGTTTTGTAGGAGAATGTTTGAAGACATAGTTTGATTTTTGAAGTTAAACAATTGAGATGTGCAATAAACACCCTACCACCATAACCACCACCACCTCCGCCACCACCACATCGTAATCTCATAATTAAGTACCGTCATGTGATGCTTTTTCAGTATCTGAACTTATAATTCCCACCAAATTGGAACCAAGAAGAATTACTTTAAGTGATATAAGCTAATGACAAAAGAATCCAATGACCTTCCCAATTATGAGAACATTTCTACCAACTGAAGACCAAATGTTATCATGTCACATCAAAGATGCCCAAGACTCCTACATAGAAAGAGGTGGCAGAATAAATAGTTAAGTCCCAAGGAAGACAGACATTCGTCAGAGCTCTCAGTGCCATAGTTACAAGAGGCAATTATGTTTTATGTTCTAAGTGAAGACTCAAGATATTCCTAACTTTGTGTCTTGCAGTTTCATTTCTGAAGCATTTGAATCTGGTCATATGAAGGTCATATTTAGAACAATTGCAGAAATTTTCTTGTCATGCTTAGTTCATTTAGATGCCAGATTCCCTTGGATGTTAAATAAAGTCTCAGTTGGAAGGGGTGGGAGAACTTGCAGGGAACTGAAAGATCTTACTTGACCTGGTACCTTAACAAACTGCCTCACTGTCTCTGCTTCTGGCAAATGGTGAAAGCTTTTTATTTGCCTTCCTTTGGGGGGCTTTTTGTAGGCTCTCTCATTTTAGCATCCTTGATGTGGAAAGATTTCTATTTCTTGTCATCACTGATGACCCCTTGTTAGCCCTTAGAAAGCCAGTGGTTAACTTCCAAATTCTGTACTCTTCCCAGTGAACTCTTTTGGGCTGGTCCCTAAAAGATCGCTTTCTGGCTTCTCTGTGGCAGTTTGTGGGAAACATCCAGGCATCTCTGCTCCCAAAGTGTTCTATTAATGAAGAAACATTTCTAACATAGGGTGATGTCAAACAGTCACCCTCATCTGATACCAACCTGTCTCTCTTCCTTCCTTGACTTTACTTACCTCAGTCTGCTCAGTGCACCCATATGGAGGGTCCCATGCTAGGTTCTCAGAGTAGGGCTTCATCACACATGCACATGCACACGCACACACACACACACACCCCTGGGGTGAGGGACAGACATATCTCTACAGTGAATTCTCTAAAGCTGTTTTCACAAATTACTCAGCCAGTTTATAACCCGACCACGTTTATATCCTTTATCTAGTTGTAGGATACTTCTGTTGATCATTTCCTTGGTTTGGAAGTAGCATAAGATGATTTAGGCACAAGTTCACATCCATTGTGTCTATTCAACATTTGAGTTTTAACACCTTGCTACATAAGAAAGGTTACATTATAAACAATTTGTATGACCACTGGACCTGAAGAGAATTTATTTTCATTTGGAAAGTGATGGTAGACGGCACTGGAGGGGCGAAGATGGTGGAGAAGCCAGGTAGTTTTTTCTTTTCTCTGTCTCTTCCCTGAAATACAGTTAGATCATCACCAAACCATCTTGCACAACTAGAAAACAGATTTGAGGATTAACACAACAATCTGCAACTTGAGGCACAGAACTCAGCAGGTCCATGGTGCAGAGAGGTGAACTGGGGGAGAGAGAAGCTGTGGATAGTGGGGAGCTGTTTTTGCTTGTGGACAGAGGACAGAGACAGGGAGAGAGTACAGGAAATGCACTCCCTCTAACAGCAGCTGATGAGGAAGAGAGGGAGTAGAAAACCCACAGGGACTGAACAAGAAAGAGAGAAACAAAACTTAGAAAGAAAGTTTACGTTTACAAACTGGGGTTTTATCAAGAAAGGATGCTGAATTTTGTCAAATGGTTTCTCCATATCTATTGACAGGTTCACGTGGTTCTTCTCCTTTTTCTTACTAATGTGATGTATCACATTGATTTGTGGAAATTGAGTCATCCTTGCATCCCAGGTATAAATCCCACTTGATCGTGGTGAATAGTTCTTTTAGTGTATTGTATAGTTCAGGGTGGGTAGGATTTTGTTGAGAGGTTTTGCATCCATGTTCGTTAGGGAAATTGGCTGTAGTTCTCCTTTTTAGTGGGGTGTTTGTCTGGTTTTGGAATCAAGGTAAATGTTGGCCTCATAGAATGAGTTTGGGACTTTTCCATCCATTTCTACACTTTGGAAGAGCTTCAAAAGAATAGGCATTAACTCTACTTTCAGTATTTGGTAGAATTCCCCAGGAAAGCCATCCAGCCCTGGACTCTGGTTTTGGGGAGATTTTTGATTACAGATTCAGTTTCTTTACTGGTATGGGGCTGCTCAAATTTTCTATTTCTTCCTATTTCAGCTTTTGTAGTTTATATGTCTCTAGGAATTTGTCCATTTCTTCGAGATTGCCCAATTTATTGGCATATAATTGCTCATAATACTGTCTCCATTTTTTTTCTAGTGGTTGATTGCGAGTTTCACAGTGTTGTGGTCTGAAAATATACAAGGTATGATCTCAATCTTTTTGTACTTATTCAGGGCTGATCTGTGTCCCAGTATGCGATATTTTCTGGAGAATGTTCCACGTGCACTGGAGAAGAATATGTATTGTGCTGCTTTAGAATGGATTGTTCTGAATATATCTGTTAAGTACATCCAGTCCAGTATGTCATTAAAAGCCTTTGTTTCTTTGTTGATGTTCCAGTCAGATGATCTGTCCATTGTTGTCATTTGGGTGTTGAAGTCCCCTACTATTATCGTATTATTGTCAATGAGTTCCTTTATATTTGTGATTAATTGATTTGTAAATTTGTGGTATCAAAACTTGGGGACATAAATATTTACAATTGTTAAATCTCCTTGGCAGATAGACACCTTAATTTTGATCTGATACCCTTCTTTATCTCTTGTTACACTCTTTATTTTAAAATCTGGATTTTCTGATATAAGACTGGCTACTCCAGCTTTCCTTTGGCAACCATTAGCATGATAGATGGTTCTCTACCTTCTTACTTTCAATCTGAAGTTGTCTTAAGCCTAAAATGAGTCTCTTCTAAACAGCATATAGATGGATCTTGTTTTTTTATCCATTCTGTTACCCTATGTCTTTGATTGCAGCATTTAGACCATTGACATTTAGAGTGAGTCCTGAACGATATGAACTTATTGCCTTTGTGTTGTGTGGAGTTGGAGTTTCTGGTGGTATTGTCTGGTCCTTTCTAGTCTTTGTTGCTTTGATCTTTTTTGTTTTGTTTCGTCTTTTTTCCTCTCAGAGAGTTCCCCTTAAAATTTCTTGCAGGCCTTGTTTAGTGTTCACCAACTCCATCAGTTTTGTTTGGGAAACTTTTTATCTCTCCTATTTTCAATGACAACTTTGCTGGATAACGAATTCTTGGCTGCATTCTTATTCAACACGTTGAACATATCTTGCCACTCTTTTCTTGCCTGTCAAGTTTCTGCGGATAGGTCTGCTGTGAACCTGCTCTGTTATCCGATGTAGTTTAAGGACTTTTTTTTTTCTTTTCCCTTGCTGCTTTCATGATTCTTTCCTTGCCTGAGTATTTTGTGAACTTGACTATGATATGCCTTTTTGATGCTTGGTTTTTGTTGCATCTAATGGGAGTTTTCTGAGCTTCGTGGATTTTGAGGTCTACTTTTCCACTATTATTTGCTCCCATGACCCTTCTACCCCTTTTCCCTCTCTTTGTCTTCTGGGACCCATATGATTTGGATGTTACTCCTTTTTAATGAGTCACTGAATTCTCTCATTCTTATATCCTGCTCCTTTGCCTTAGTTTTCCTCTTTTTTCTTCTTCACTATTCTCTATAATTTTGTCCTCTGTATCATGAATTTGCTGCTCTGCTTATTCATCCTTGCCACCATAGCACCATTCGAGATTGAATGTCAGTAATAGCATTCTTATTTTCACCTTACTGGAGTTTACTTCCTTTTTGCCACAGAAAGAGATTCTTCGTGTTTTTTGTTTCTTATTTTACCCTGGGTATTATTCTTACTATCGTGATTGTAAATTTGTGTTCTGTCATCTTGCTTGTAACAGTGTTAAGTCCCTGGTTGCCATTTCTTCCTTTTCTTTCTTTTGGGGTGAATTCCTTCATTTCATCATTTTGAAGGAAGAAAAAGAATTAATAAAATAAAATAAATAAATAAAAATTAAAAAATTAAAATCAACACAAAAAAATCAAATGTAGGATGCTGGCCACAGGTGTGTTCTGGATGTTTGTTGAAAGAAGTTTGATAGAATAGAGAAAAAAAGGAAATAAAAGAAGTGAAAAAAAGGCAAACAGTTGAAAATTTAAAATAATGAATACAATAACATAGAATAAAAAGAAATGAGGAAAGTGAAATAGATTTAAAAGTTTACAAAAACGTGAAAAATACGGTAGAAAAACTGAAGAAAAATCTTTTCATAAAAATGGGAATAAGTATCAATTTTTTCTCTTTCTCTCTTCACGAACAAGAAAAGAAACTAAAAGTAAACATAGAGAACATACAGATGGGTGCTGGGTGGGTTGTGTGTGAGTGGATGAATAAATGGGCAAAGGACCTTGAGGAAGACACTTGTTAGGATGAACACTGGGTGTCAGATGTAGGACATGAATCACTGGATTCTACTCCTGAAATTATTAGTGAGCTATATGCTCACTACCTTGGATGTAAATTAAAAAATATAATTTGGTATGTACAATGCAGTCATAGCATTAAAATGAATGAAATCTTACCATTTTCAACAACATGGATGGACTTAGAGTGTCCATAAGCTAAATAACTCAGACAGAGGAAGTCAAATAGCACATGATTTTACTCATATGTGGAATTTAAGAAATAAGGCAAATGAACAAAGAAAGGAAAAAGAAAACAAAACACCCAGACTCTAAAATACCGAACAGAAAATGCTGGTTGCTGAAGGGAGGTGGGCGGCTGTGTGAAATTGTAAAGGAGATCAAGAGGAGCGAAGATACTCCACAGGTAGCCAGTCTGTGACACTTGTGATGAACGTTGAGTAATGTGTAGAATTGCTCAATAACAAAAGTGCATTTCATTGTTAAGTATAACTTGAATTGATTTAAAAATAAAAACTACTTGAAAACATTTTCATTTCCATATATTTTCCCTTGTCTCTTTACCTGACAACTTACTGACTTCAAAATATTTAGAAAGTGTAGAAATTTTAATGAGTAGTTTTCATTGTATTTTTATAATTTATGAGTATTTTTAAGATTTATATTATATCTAAGAGTGACATTTTCTACAATAAGAAACAGGGAGAAGTTTAGAAACATGTTTAAAGTGACAGAGACACAAATAGTGAAGCTAGAATTCAATCATATCACATGTGGTTAAACTTGTACATGGGCTCCGAGTTTTGTGTGGTGTTACAAAAGATTTGGCTTAAAGAGCAGAGCATTTGGGAACTTTCAGGAATCTATACCTGCTTGCTTTTTCTGTAGGGCAGGGACAGGAGTGGAGCACTTGGTAACTGAAATGAGAGGTGTCCCTTAGGACAGACTGGAGGGGGAGAAGGGCTCTGAGGACAGAATCTTCCCATTGATGACATTGTTCAGGAATGCTTGGCACTGAGGTTTGCTGTGGTCAAGGATTGTTTGAGATTATCCCTTGCGGTGGGTGGAAGGCTAGAATCCTTGTCCCCCCAAAGGCTCGGCATTTGTGAACATTTATGAAATCTCTATAAATATTAGATGGAGGAGGAAGAAATGTTTAATTCGCGTGCTCTTCTGGGGAGTTGTTTTGGGGTTACAGAGTTGCTTTAAGAGACTTTTCTATCATCAAATATTGGGGATATTCCCTTTTTATTCTCGTAAGTTTTAAGAATAGAAGTGAGAAATTTTCTGCTGATATTACAGCTCTAACTCAGTCCTTTTAATAAAGACTGGCTGTCTGTGGAGTATCTCCTCTCCCCACAGACCCTGCACTGGAAAGCTGAGTAAATTTATTGGGTGTACGGTTCACATGTTGCACACTTACTGCACATGATTCATCTTCATAGTAAATCTGAATTGCGAGAGCAAATCTAGGAGCTCTCTATTGGATCTCATCTCCTTTACGAGCAATAAGGTAAGTTTTCAAACCCAAGTAAACTATGTTCTTTTCCTTGCCTCCCATGCAGGACTGGGTTTTAGGGCAGTTGCCATGATTTAATTCTGTCTCCTGAGAAGCTTGAAGCTCTGGGAACATATTTGTCTTAGTGATGAGAGGATCTCAATGTGTCAGGGCTCCCAGCTTTCACTGGCTTCTGCTTGAGGCAGCACAGTCTCAGGAAAAGTTCTTATTGAAAGGGTGGGGGGTATATTTGAGGGGGCATAAGTATAGTGTCTGCTACATATGGGTTTCTTTTTCTTTTAATGGATTAAATAAGCAGCTGACCCTCAATTTATTTATTTCATTGAATTTTTTTTATGTATCTTGAGAGAGAGAGAGAGGAGAGAGAGAGAAATGGAGAATGAGTGACTGAGAGGCAGGAAGAGAGAGACAGAGAGAGAGAGAGAGAGAGAAAGAGAGAATCCCAGGCAGGCTTTCAGCGCAGAACCCTATGTGGGGCTTGATCCCATGAACCGTGAGATCATGACCTGAGCTGAAATGAAGAGTCTGACACATAACTGACTGACCCACCCAAGCACCCCTATTCATGTGGATTTCTTATTTACAAAGCTTAAGTTCTGGAAAAGGAATAGGTTGTATACTAACCATACGCAGTCTCTATGCATTAATACTGTTGATACCTCGATCTGTGGTTTACTCATTATTCTGCCAGTAATGATACTAAAGTTGGCTGTCCATACCTCCTGAAAAACCTGCTTACAGCTAAGAATTAAATTCTCTTTCTGCTGTTGGGGTAAGGGGTATATATGGAGTGGAGGAATGAGAAGCAAACTCTCTCGTGAAATCCGAGACAAGTACTCATTTTCCATAACAATTCTTTGCTCAACCTTACACTGTGGGCTTAAATGGTAAATGTGAACATAAATAAATATAAACATATATATATATATATATATATATATATATATATATAAATATAAACATAAATAGAAATATAAATTCTGCTCTCTTTTTTAATCCCTCTTCAATTTGAGAGTCAGGGTACATACTGGGCATGGCAGTGCTTTTCTTCTGTACTGATTCATGGTTTCTGGCTTAATCCGGCTCCACCCAAATGAATGGAGTCTGATGCTTTTCAGGGCAGTGGTGGGTGAGGTGTGGAGTGTTCGAGAGGGAGAGATTACCATGGAGCACAAAGGTTTGAGTTCTGGTACTGGTTGCTTTTTGACTGCTCTCTGCTAAGCTGCTTCCCAGCCTAGTCGGACATGTACAAAATAGAACAATGTGAATTTGCCTAATGAGATATAAATTCCAATGAACGAAGATTTTAAAGAGACAAGGAAAGAAGACTATAATCAAGGGTTGCATGACTCAAACACACACACACACACACACACACACACACACACACACACACATTTTAGCAGTGGAAGGCAAGTAGCAAGAAAGTTGTTTGGGAAAACCTGGAAGGCTGTGCTCAGGAGATGGACAGGGTACTCTGGACACAGGAAGTAAATGCGGAAGGTGGAAGTTTATCAGAAGAAGGTTATTTAGCCACTAAGAAATACTGAAAATGTAGAGAATGAGAAGGTCGGGACATATTCATGAGGGACAGCAAGTGTCAGGCATGGCTGGAACACACATGAGCAGAAGCCCTGGGAGGAAAGGTGGTAAGCAAGACTATGGCACAGCGTTTGAGGACTTCGAAAGTCATGGTGAGTATTTCAGCCTTTGCACTTGAAAACCACAGTAACCCTTTAATCATAAGTTAAGATTCATCATATTTTTAGAATGCCCACTTTTCCTTTTGAAGTTGTAGCTAGGAGGTAAAAAGAGGGAGAGGATAGAGTGAGGAGAAGAGGGAATTTCTGAAATTGTGCCCTTTCTTTCTGTATAGAAACATAGAGGGTCCACTTAAAGAATTGTAGGATTGACCATTTGTAATACTTCTGTTTATGAGTAACCAGCCTGATTTTGTACTATGTTTGAGCTAATAATGCTCACAGTGAAAACTCACATAGTTATCTTCCACGATGTATTATTTTCTCCAACAAAATGGTGTGAGACATTTATTTAGAATTTAATGAGTATTAGACACTGTGTGAAAGGAATATTTATGTCCCATGTTTTGAGACTCTAAACTGATCCTATTTTAGGTCAGTGAAAATACTCTGTATGATATTATGATGATGGATGTATGTTATAATATTTACTGAAACCATAATGTACCACACCCAAGAGTGAGCCTTGGGGTAAACTTTGGACTCTGGGTGATGAGGATGTGTCACGGTAGGCTCATCAGTTCTGGGAAATGTACCGTTCTGGCGGGCGATGTTGGTAATGGCAGGGGTGATATTTGGGTGGCGGCTAGGGACCATATGGGGAATCTCTGTACCTGTGTCTTGGTGTTGCTCTGAATGTAGCACTGCTTTAAAAAAAGTCTTAGCAACGCGAACAAACTAAAAAGCAACAATGACCAAAAGATCTTATTAAAGCTGAGAGGAGGCGTGTGATTTTGCTGCCTCCTCCCCACCCCCCACAGAGACAGCTGAGAGGGAGCCCATCTGCTCCTCCTCTGAGAGGGGAAGGGACAGGTCTGGAGTCACCACTGAATCATACTCGGGATGCCTGCTGGGTCAATCTTCATTCTGTTGGGGCCACAGTGGATCCACCTGTATTCTGTCCATTGAGTTTCTAATGCAGGGGATTCAAAGATGGATGTCTTCAGGGCAACCCTGACATCTTGAAGGGAGCAGGCACCTCATTCCAGGTAAGCCCAAATCCAACTGGACTATGTTTAGAAAACTAGATGACTAAATTTTGATAAACAGCTGAATGATTCTGTTCTTCTGTGCTGAACAAATCTTAATAAAATCAGCTCTCATATCTTGTATATCTCCAAATCTCATACTTGACTGCAAAAATATGTTCAGATTTCATAACGTGGCTTCCATGGCCTTTGGCAGAGAGGAAACCTTGCTTTTCCAAGTTTTCTACTATGATACTAGAATCAGTCCAAACCAGCAGTTTCATATTGACCTTCTCTATTTGTCCCATCATCGCCATTAAAACTTTGGTTGGTTTCTCTCATGTCAAATGCTCTCACCCCTCTGATTTTTGTATCTTTGGATCACAAACTCTTTACAACCAAGGTTATATTTTATTTTCACTCTCATGTCATCATGGTTCACATATAGGGAAGCTGTTTGCACTTTGTATTTGTTTTTTAGTATGTATTAACGATATTTGGAGTTGCCATTACCAGCTTCTGATCACCATGAGCAAATTAGTGCCAAGATGATTTCAGTCACTTGGGGGAAGGAAATTAGTGTTCAAAAGCGTTGTGCAGAGGTCGTATGGGTAAATGAACAGGTAGATTAATATCTTGGTAATATTAATAATCATAGTGGAATGTTGATACTAGTAATCATAATGAAAGAACCATTCCAATCACAGTTACTAAATACCTGCATCTCTTCTGCGTCGTACATACTGAATTATTTAGCCTTCATAGAAACACTAAAAAGTAGATTATTTTACTCTTCACTTTTATGGGTGAAGAAAATAAAACACAGAGATATGTGCGGACTTTGCAATATGCCACGATACTGAGCAGTGTGTGGGGTATGAATCTAGTGGTTCCACTTCAGCCTCGATGCTCTCACTGTGCTAACTTACCTCTCCAGTGTGCTTTAGGATGTTTGCATCTCAGAGAACCTGGTTCAGATCCTGACTGTCTTCAGTTAAAGCTGTAGTTCATCCCTTAACAGAATCCTCAGTTTTTCACTGACCCATCTGTCCTTTAATAATTTTAACTCTTCTCTCTGCAGATTGTTTCTATACTTGTAATACCAACCACATAGACCCTTACATAATTAATGCTATCATCTACGTGTATTTTAAAACTCAAAAATCATTAAGAAAAAGTGAGTATTTTGCCCATTTTTGCCATAAGTCCAGGTAATTGTGATTTGATATTTAAAATCAAAGATGATTATGGAAGTATGAGAGAAGGGATGGCAGTACCATTATAAAATGTTTTGCAAAAAGACTAAATTAGAATGGGAAAATGGACAGCTTGTAATATAAGAAAAGGAAAAAAGGTCACAGAAAAAGGGAAAAAGTAAAATCATAATAGGGAAAGTAGCAGAGGCGGGGACTTACATAGCTCTCGTTTATTATAAGCTGGATCTTTTTCTCATTTTATCTGCAGTGTAACCATGTTATGTGTAAAGTAGTTTTCCCCAGATAGTAAAGAGTGGAACTGGGATTTGAACCCAAGACATCTGATTGCAGCAACTGTGCTCTTGACCAAGAAATGTAGTTATTTTCTTGATGAATAGCCATCCCAGATAAAATACCAAGGTTGCAAATTATGAACTGAACAAAGATAAAAATTTCTCATTAGAGCAATATTTTCATTAAAAATGTAGTAAAATGTAAAATGTGGTTGGTGAGAAAAATGTGTATGTATGTATAAAACAAAATACGATTTTTTCTACTAACCAAATGAGGGAATAAGATCATGTCATAAAATAACCTTTTTTGTTTGTTTGCATGTTCATCAGCTTTTCTGCAAAATCATCAACTTTGAAATATTGACCATATGTGTATATAGCGAAAGGATATAGGCATACACACATATGCTAATATACTTAGGGAATGTTTCTTAAAAGACATTCTAAAAGAAACCAAAAGTAGTTATTTCTGGAGAGTAGGATTATATATTCAATTGCTTGGAGACAGCTTTAAATTTTCTTTCATATTTCTGTGTACTTTGAATAATTAATGAAAAACATGAATTATTTCATCAGAAAATATAGTTAATAAATGTACACACAATACTGAAAAATATTTTTAGTAATTATCCACAGCAATGATAATCTCTAGTATTTGGGATGGCAACATCATGCTTGGGAAATTACTCTAAGTTGCTATTTATGTGAGTCAAAATTGGAAGCAATATAACTATCTCAAAGGAAAAACGGTCAAAGAGATTCCATAGAAGAAATTTTATACAAAGTCACACAATTAAATTAACAGTTAAACTAATGATAAGTTTGATAACGTGGGAGGAAGGGTTATAATAATTCCAAGTCAAAATCAGGACACAAAATGATATTATATGATGATTTCAATGACAAACTCAATATGTTATGAACAAATACTTGAAATAGAACAATCATAACATAGTATGTTGGAATTATGGGATACTTTTCAGATGCAATTTTTAGAAGCGTGCTGGTGACTTCAGGGTAAAATGAACATCTCTGAGTAACATCTCTGATGCCTATTTAGATTATAGGCATCATTAGGAATTTTATAGCATGTTGAATTCATAGGCAGAGATGTTCAATATTCTAGTTTAGTCCCACAGTACAGTCAAGAAGGTAAACAGTTTTCCTCAACTATTCCAACCTCATAGTTTTCTTGACATTGGTTATATAATGACATCAGGGAAGCTGATGTTGAACGCGAAGGCATTAAGTAAAAGATTGTCGAAATAGAGTTTTATAAAGCATATTATATCCAAGAAACTGGTGGGTTCAGAGATGAAGGAGTAGGAGACCCAAAAATAAGTGAACTGAACTGAGATTATTTTCTTCCAGAGGGATTCTCCAACAATATGAGTGCTTAATCTTAGTGGAATAGTCTCTTTTAGATTTCAAAGCACATAGATAAAACGTATAACACATGAGATATATGTGTGTATCTGTGTGCATAAACAATCTTTTAATTCTTAAGGAAACCCAGGGACAGGTAAGGCAAATACTTTCACTCCATTTTTCAAATGAAAGCTAAATTTTAACACAGTTAAGTTACTTGCTGAAGGAGAATTGAAGTTCTGTTTCAAGTTTTCAATCTTGGTAGGAATCAGAATTTTTAAAGGACATTTCATTTTACCTCCCCAAATGCAAAGGCTTTGATCCAAGGTAGTTCGTTTCTGAATCAACAGATAGATCTGGGAGAGGCTTGGGCATCTGCGGATTTACCAAGAGTCAAAGGGGATTGAAGGCAGTCAGAAGTAACATAACATGGAGCAAAAGCAAGGCATTCAGAGTTCAGCCCACTGATCTTCCCAAGCTGTCACTTCTTTTCTTCTCTTTGCAGATTCAGCCCCTGTCCTCAACTGCACCTTACTTTCAGCCAGTAGTACTGCGATGAATAGCAGTGTGACTGAATTCATTCTCCTTGGGTTGACACGGGATGCAGGAAAGCAGAAGGCAGTATTTGGAGTCTTCTTGATCTTTTACCTTGCGACACTGTTGGGGAACTTTCTCATTGTAGTGACTATTAAAACAAGCAGGACCCTTGCGAGTCCTATGTACTTCTTCCTGTTCTATCTGTCTTTTGCTGACACCTGCTTCTCCACAACCACAGCCCCCAGATTGATTGTGGATGCTCTTGCTCAGAACAGGACCATTTCCTACAATGAGTGCATGATTCAGGTCTTTACATTCCATTTCTTTGGGTGCATGGAAATCTTGGTGCTCATCCTCATGGCTTTTGATCGCTATGTAGCCATTTGTAAGCCCTTGCGATACACAACCATCATGAGCCGGCACGTCTGTAGGGTTTTGGTGATTCTAGCCTGGGTGGGATCTTGTATCCACTCTTCGGCACAAATTTTCCTGGCTTTGAGATTGCCTTTCTGTGGCCCCAATGTGATTGACAACTATTTCTGTGACTTGCAGCCCTTGTTGAAACTTGCCTGCATGGACACTTATGTGACAAATTTGTTACTTGTTTCTAACAGTGGGGCCATATGCACGGTGAGTTTCATAATCCTGCTTACCTCCTATGTTGTCATCTTGTACTCTCTGCGTAACCACAGTGCTGAAGGAAGGCGAAAAGCCCTTTCCACCTGCACCTCCCACTTTATTGTGGTTGTCTTATTTTTTGGTCCATGCATATTCATATACACACGCCCACCAACCACATTTCCAATAGACAAGATGCTGGCTGTGTTTTATACAATTGGGACGCCCCTGCTCAACCCTCTGATCTATACACTGAGGAATATGGAAGTGAAAAAAGCCATGAAGAAATTATGGTGTAGCAAAGTATGACTTCTTTTGATACAGGATATTCAGGGTTTCTAATGTATTTTTCCTTAACAGCCTGGGCTTCCTTCATGGACAGGCAAAATGAATTATTCTCATTGTGGGAAAAATCCATTGGGAAATTTTAATTTCACTAATATTTTATATATTTAATTGACTTATTGTGAATAAGTACGAATAATACACATGCCTTTTTCAGAGGGGATGGCATTAGAATAAGATTATTTAAATTCCGTAACCATTATGAACAACCTGGCTGCCTCTCAGTTGAATTCTTTTGACAGCTGGCCATATTCACATGATAATTTCTCTTCCTGTACAATTTGTCTTCAGAAAAAAATATACTGACTATTGACAGAATGATTGTGTGTGTGTGTATGTGTTCGCACACACCAATTCTTTACAGATTTTATTTTAGTCCTTAAAAACTTGGACATAAAGCTAATCCCTATAGAATCAGAACTTAGAAAGGAAGGTTGTGGTCTTGACAACCTGGGAGTTGGAGAAGATGTTCTGAGAAAATTCTGTGGTGGAATCCTTGCCTGAGCCTGACTCACTGGGACATGGATGGACCCTCAAACTCCATGAAAAGCTGGAAACCTCAGTGAAAACCTGGACTGTCACTGGAAAACACTGTCAATGTTCAGTGAATGGTGGGAGAAGGGGAGTTTTACACTTGGCAGTGATGGGCGGTATCATCCAGGAACTGCTTTTTGGCAGGGTCCTTCTCTTTCATCGTCACAGATCAGGGTCAGTGAGGGGGTTTGGCAGCAGGAATATGCAGAAGGTTAAGGGGTAGAAGCATGGCTAGAAAACAATGTACAGTGTAGAGAAAGCAAAGGTGAAAGGAAAGTGGTAACTGTATCCAGGTGGGATAGAAGAAGCTTTGCCTTTTTATATTGGAGACTCGCTCATTGTGTATCTGAACATTTGCAAGGAGAAAAATGGAGTTCCTGGGTATCTATAAAATTGACCTAGATTAGCTTGACTTCCTTGTCTCTTGCATTTATTTGCATATTGAGAAAACACATTTATTTATTTATTTATTTATTTATTCATTCATTTAGGGTTCCCAATGGTGTCTGAACATTCAAATTTCATATTCCTCGGGAGAACCCAGGATTGAAAGCCCACAATAGTGCTTTTCAATTTTGGGCTTCTGGTTTTGTAGGAGAATATTTAAATACATAGTTTGATTTTTTAAGTTAACCTAATTGAGATGTGTAATAAACACCCTACCACCATAACCACCACCACGTCCGCCACCACCACATCATAATCTCATAATTAAGTACCGTCATGTGATGCTGTTTCAGTGTCTGAACTTACAATTCACACCAAATTGGCACCAAGAAGAATTACTTTAAGTGATATAGGCTAATGGGAAAAGAATCCAATGACCTTCCCAAGTATGAGAACATTTCCACCAACTGAAGACCAAATGTTATCATGTCCCATCTAAGATGCCCAAGACTCCTACATAGAAAGAAGTGGCAGAATAAAGTTAAGTCCCAAGGAAGACATTTGTCAGAGCTCTAAGTGCCATATTTACAAGAGGCAATTATGTTTTATGTTCTAAGTGAAGACTCCTGATCTTCCTAGTTTTGTGTCTTGCAGTTTCATTTCTGAAGCATGAATCTGGTCATGTGAAGTTTATATTTAGAATAATCGATTCTTAAGTGACCAAGACATAATAAAAATAAACATTTAATTCTTATCATTTGTTGATTTTTAAAATTTAATATAGTGGGAGAAAGAAAATATTCATTAGTATTCAGAAAGCTGTGGGAATTTTCTTTTCATGCTTAGGTCATTTAGATCCCAGCTTCCCTTAGATTTTAGATAAAGTCAGTTCATAGGGGTGGAAGAAGTGGTCAGGGGACCAAAAAGTCTTACTTGACCTGGTACCTTAACAAACTCACTCACCGTGTCTGCTTCTGGCAAATAGTGAAAGATTTTTCTTTGACTTCCTTTTGGGGGATTTTTGTAGGCTCTCTAATTTTAGTATCCTGGGTGTGGGAAGAAGATTTCTGTTTCTTATGATCACTGATGACCCCTTGTTAGCCCTCAGAAAGCCAGTGGTTTCCTTCCAAATTCTGTACCCTTCCCAGTGATCTCTTTTGAGCTAGTCCCTAGAAGTTCTCCTTATGGCTTCTCTGTGGGAGTGTGTGGGGAAACGTCCAGGCATATCTGCTCCCAAAGAGTTATATTTATATGGAAAACTTCTAACATAGGCTAATGTCAACCAGTCACCCTCACCTGATACCAACCAGTCTCTCTTCCTTCCTTGACTTTTCTTATCTCATTCTGCTCTGAGTACCTATATGGAGGGCCCCATGCTAGGTTCTCCAAGTAGTGCTCCAGCACTCAAACACACACACACACACAAGCCTGCGCACACGCGCACACACACACACACACACACACACACACACACAGAGACACATGTGAAGTCTGGGGTGAGGGACAGACATATCTCTACAGTGATTTACTTAAAGCTTTTTTTTCACAAGTCTCTTGGCCACTTTATAACCTGACCACATCTATATCCTTTATCTAGTAGGATACTTTCTTTCATCTTTTTCTTTGGTTTGGAAATAGGCATAAGGTGATTTAGAACATAGTTTACATCCATTGTGTCTATACAACATTTCAGTTTTAACACCTTGCTACATAAGAAATGTTACATTATAATTTGTATGAACACTGGGCTTCAACAGGATTTATTTTAATTTAGAAAGTGATGGGAGACAGCACTGGAGGGGCCAAGATGGAGGACCAGCAGGGAAGTTTTTTTTCCTTTCTCGTCCCTGAAATGCAGGTGGATCAACACTAAACCACCTTCCACACCTAAAGAAGAGATTTGAGAATTAACACAGTAATATGCAACTTGAGGCACAGAACTCATCAGGTACATGGTGCAGAGAGGTGAACTGGGGGAGAGAGAAGCTGTGGATACTAGGAGCTGTTTTTGCTTGTGGACAGAGGAAAGAGACACGGTGAGAGTATAGGAAATGCACTCCCTCTAAAAGCAGCTGGTGAAGAAGAAAAAGAGCAAAAACACCCACAAGAATGGGAGAAAGAGAACCTAGAAAAGAGAGGGTTTAATTAAGTCTCCATAAACAAGGGTGGGCAGAATTAAAACTCCACAGCTCAATACCCAGCAAAGCTCTGTTTGGAAGGGTGAATTCCCCAGCAGCAGACAGTGAGGTCCGAGGGGGTCCTAGGGCCACACCAGAAGAGGCAGTTTCCCCTCCGGGATAACATTTGGTAGACACTGTGTGGCCTCCCCACAGGCATAGGTCCCAGCGGACCCTGGATAACAGCCACGTTCACTGGGGTTGCGATGAGAATGTTAAGGGTGAAGCCTGGTGCCATATCTGTGTTGTGATTTACCATAATTCATAATCCCTGAGTCACTGCTGCTACATGATTGCATGAACTTTTTCTAGCACAGGCTGGCACCAGGCTTCACTCTCTGGGTATCTGCAACATCGCAGTCATGTGAACCTTCCTGGGGGCAGGGAGGCACCAGCCATTGCTCTTGAGACCCTCCCCCAAAGCATCTCAGTGGGTCATAGCAGTGAGTCCCTCAGAAGTGAGGGGTTTGGATACACAGCCCCATCTGAGATAAAACTTGGGAGGGAGGTGCTGCCTGGCAGACTGATGTCTTGGTCACAGGCAGTGTAGTTGCGGGGAGTGGACAGAAGCCTGAGACAAAGGAGGAGTGCTTGATTGCTGGTGGGGGAGTTCACAGAGTTCTGATACTAGAGACTGGGTAGCTTGGTGTTTCCATTTTCAGCCCTCCTGAGCATGTGAATACACACCCATGCTTGCCACAACCTTCCACTCTAGCACACTAAGCAGCGCCATCTTGTGGAGGATCAAGCCATTACACCAAGACCCTTCCAAGTGGGCCAATGGTGCTCTAGAGGAATGCCACAAGTGTCTGCCTGCTTAGTTTACAACCATAAAGTGCTTGATAGTTTGATTCCTGGGGGAAACTGGATTTCTTTCAACCATATCTCATTCTGTTCACTGGTCCGTCTATTCAATTTTTTTTTTTCTTCTCTTTTCTCATTCTTGAAGAGACAAAGAGAAAAACATATTTATTTTCCAGTTTTATAAAAAGATTTCTGTTTATGGTTTCTACTTTACTTTCTACTTTATTGTAAATTTTTAAATCCTATTTCACTTTCATCATTTCATTTTATTCTACCTTATTGTATTTGTGATTTTAAATTTTCAAATGTTTTTCTTTTTGTCCCCTTTTATTCACTTGTTTTATTTCCTTTGTTCTCTATTCAATCAAGCTTCTTTCAACAACCAGGCCAAAACACACCTACAATCCAGCATTCTTTACTTGATATTTTTTGTGTTGTTTTAAATTTTTGAATTTTTATTTATTTATTTTACTTTATTAATTCTTTTTCATCCTACAAAATGATGAAATGAAGGAATTCAGCCGAAAAGAAAGAAGAGGAAGAAGTGACAACCAGAGACTTAATCAACTCAGTTATAAGCAAGATGTCACAACCAGAATTTAGAATCACAATATTAAGAATACTACTCAGCTTAAAACATACACACACACAAACACATACACACAAACACACACCCAATCGCTTTCTGTGGCAATAAAAGAAGTAAACTCTTGTCAGAGTGAAATTAAAAAAGTTATAACTGACATTCAATCTCAAATGGTGCCATAGTGGCAAGGATGGATGAAGCAGAGCAGCAAGTCAATGATATAGAGGACAAAATTATGGAGAATAATAAAGTTGAGAAAAACAGGAAAACTAAGGCAAAAGAGAATGATATAAGAATGAGAGAACTCAGCGACTCATTAAAAGGGAATAATATCCAAATCGTAGGGGTCCCAGAAGATGAAGAGAGAGAAAAAGGGGTAGAAGGGTCATGTGAGCAAATAAGAGTGGAAAAGTAGACCTCAAAATCCAGAAAGCCCAGAAAACTGCCATTAGGGTCAACAAAACCAAGCATCAAAAAAGCATATCATGTTCAAATTCACAAAATACTCAGGCAAGGAAAGAGTCATGAAAGCAGCAAGGGAAAAAAAAAACCCTTAATCTACAAAGGAAGACAGATTATGTTCACAGCAGACCTATCCGCAGAAACTCGGCTGGCCAGAAAGAGGTGGCAAGATATGTTCACGTGTTGGATCAGAAAAGTATGCATCAAGAATTCGTTATCCAGCAAGGTTGTCATTGAAAATAGAAGGAGAGATAAAAAGTTTCCCAAACAAACCTGATGAAGCTGGTGAACACTAACCCAGCCCTGCAAGAAATTTTAAGGGGAACTCCCTGGGAGGAAAAAAGATGAAACAAACAAAAAAGATCAAAAGCAACAAAGACTAGAAAGGACCAGAGAATACCACCGGAAACTCCAACTCCATAGACAATTTGAATAGCCCCACTAAAGAAATTGAATCTGTAATCATAAATCTCCCCATAACCCGAGTCCAGGGCTGGATAGCTTTCCCGGGGAATTCTACCAAACACTGAAACAAAATTAAGACCTATTCTTTTGAAACTGTTCAAAAAATAGAAAAGGAAGGAAGAGTTCCAAACACATTCTATGAGGCCAGCATTACCTTGATTCCAAAACCAGAACCCCCCCCCCCTTGAAAACAACTACAGACCAATTTCCCTGTTGCACATGGATGTAAAAGCTCTCAACAAGATCCTAGCCAACACTAAAAGAATTATTCACCACGATCAAGTGGTTTATATCTGGGATGCAAGACTGACTCAATTTCCATAAACCAATCAATGTCATACATCTTGCTTAGAAAAGAGGGGGGAAGAACCACATGAACCTGTCAATAGATGCGGACAAAGCATTTGACAAAATTCAGCATCCTTTCTTGCTGAAACCCCTCAAAGAGTAGTGATAAAAGGATCATACCTCAAGATCATAAAAGCTATATATGAGAGATCCACCACGAATATCATCCTTGGTGGGGAAAAAACTGAGAGCTTTCCCACAAGGTCACGAAAATGACGAGGATGTCCACTCTCTCCACTGTTATTCAACATAGTATTGAAAGTCCTAGCCTCAGTAATCACACAACACAAAGGAACAAAATGCATCCAATTGGCAAGGAGGAAGTCAAACTTTCACTCTTTGCAGATGACATGATACACTATATGGGAAACCCAAAGGTTCCACCAAAAAGCTGCCAGAACTGATCCGTGAATTCAGCAATGTCGCAGGATATAAATTCAATGCATAAAATCGGATGAATTTCTATATACCAATAATGAAGCAACAGAAAGATACATCGAGGAATCGATCCCATTGGCAAGTGCACCAAGAACCATAAGACACCTAGGAATAAACCTAAACAAAGAGGTGAGAAATCTATACACTGAAAACAATAGGAAGCTACTGAAAGAAATGGAAGAAGACACACAACAAGATGGAAAAATATTTCCTGGTCATGGATTAGAAGAACAAATATTGCTAAAATGTCAATACTACCCAAGGAAATCTATGTATGTAATGCAATCTGTATGAAAATGAGACCAACATGCTTCACAGAGCTAGAACAAACAATCCTAAAGTTTGTGTTGAACCACAAAATACCCTGAAGAGCCAAAGCAATCCTGAAAAAGAAAACCAAAGCTCGAGCATCACATTCTGGACTTCAAGGTGGATTCCAAGGCTGTAATCATCAGGACAGTATGGTACTGCCACAAAAACAGACACTTAGATCAAGGGAACAGAATATAGAGCCCAGAAATGGACCCACAAACATATGGGAAACTAATCTTTCACAAAGCAAGAAAGAAAATAGAATGGAATAAAGACACTCTTCAGCAAATGGTATTGGGAAAACTGGACAGCGACATGCCGAAGAATGAACCTGGAACACTTTCTTACACCGTACACAAAAACAAACTCAAAATGGATGAAAGACCTAAGTGTAAGGCAGGAAGCTCTCAAAATCCTAGAAGAGAAAACAGGCAAAAGCCTCTTTGACCTCGGCTGCAGCAACTTCTTGCTCAACATGTCTCTGGATGCAAGGGAAGAAAGCAAAAATGAACTATTGGGACCTCATCAAGATAAAAAGCTTTTGCGTGGTGAAAGAAACAATCAGCAAAAACAAAAGGCAAATGATGGAATGGGAGAAGATGTGTTCAAATTACATATCAGATAAAGGGTTCGTATCCAAAGCCTATAAAGAATTTGTCAAACTCAACACCTGAGAAAGAAATAATCCAGTGAGGAAATGGACAGAAGACCTGAACAGACACTTTTCAAAAGAAGACATCCAGATGGCTGACAGACACATGGAAACACGCTCAACATCGCTCATCACCAGGGAAATACAAATCTAAACCACAGGGAGATACCACCTCACAGCTGTCAGAATGGCACACATTAGCAACTCAGGCAACCATAGATGTTGGCGAAGATGCGGAGGAAGGGGAACCCTTTTGCACTCCTGGTGGCAATGCAAGCTGGTGCAGCCACTCGGGAAGACAGTATGGAGGTTCCTCAAAAAATTAACAATAGAACTACCCTATGAGCCAGGAATTGCACAACTACATATTTTTCCAAAGGATACAGGTATGCTGTTTTGAAGGGACATGTGCACTCCATTGTTTATAGCAGCGCTATTGACAAAAGCCAAAGTATGGAAAGAGACCAAACGTCCATTGACAGATGAATGGATAAAGAGGATGTGGTACACACACACACACACACACACACACACACACACACACACACACTGGAGTATTACTCGGCAATCAAAAAGAATGAAATCTTGCCATTTGCATCAATGTGGATGGAACTAGAGTATTGTGCTGAGGGAAATTAGTCAGTCAGAGAAGACAAATATCATATGACTTCACTCATATGTGGAATTTAAGATACAAAACAGATGACCATAGGGCAAAGGAAGAGAAAATAGTGTAAAAACAGGGAAGGGGACAATGCGTGAAACTCTTAAATGTAGAGAACAAACTGATGGGTTCCGGAGGGGTTGTGAGTGGGTGGGTGGATAAATGGGCGACGGACATTGAGGAAGACACTTGTTGGGATGAGCCCTGGATGTCAGATGTAGGGGATGAGTCACTGGATTCTACTCCTGAAATCATTAGTGAACTATATGCTCACTAACTTGCATGTAAATTAAAAAAAATGATGTGGTACGTACATGCAGAAACACTTAGCCTTATTATGAATGAAATCTTGCCATTTGCAACAACGCGGATGGACTTAGAGTGCCCATAAGCTAAATAAATCAGACAGAGGAAGTCAAATAGCGAATGATTTCACTCATATGTGGAATTTAAGAAATAAGGCAAATGAGCAAAGAAAGAAGAGAACAAAAACCCAGACTCTAAACTACAGAGAATAAAATGCTGGTTGCCGAAGGGAGGTGGGCGGCTGGGTGAAATAGTAAAGGAGATCAAAAGGAGAGAAGATACTCCAGAGGTAGCCAGTCTGTGACACTTGTGATGACCTCTGAGTAATGTGTAGAATTGCTCAATAACAAAAGTGCAGTTCATTGTTAAGTATAACTTGAGTTGATTTAAAAATAAAAACTACTTAAAAACATCTTCATTTCCATATTTTTTCTCTTCTCTCTTTACCTGCCAACTAACTGACTTCAAAATATATAGAAATTGTAGGAATTTTAATGAGTAGTTTCATTATAATTTTATATTTTATGAGTATCATTAAGATTTATAATATTATATCTGAGAGTGACATTTTCTAGAATAAGAAATAGGGAGAAGTTTAGAAACTTGCTTAAAGTGACAGACATATAAATAGTGAAGCTAGAATTCAATTTCATCACATGTGGTTCAACCTGTACATGGGCTCCGAGTTTCGTGTGGGGTTAGAAAAGATTTGGCTTAAAGAGCAGAGCATTTGGGAACTTTCAGTGATCTATACCTGCTTGCTTTTTCCGTAGGGCAGGGACAGGAGTGGAGCACTTGGTAACTGAAATGAGAGGTGTCCCATAGGACAGACTGGAGGGGGAGAAGGGCTCTGAGGACAGAATCTGCCCATTGATGGCCTTGTTCAGGAATCCTTGCCACTGAGGTGGCTGTGGTCAAGGATTGACTGAGTTTATCCCTTGGGGTTGGGTGGGAAGGGCAGAGTCCTTGTCCCTCCAAAGGCTCAGCATTTGTGAACGTCTATGAAATCTCTATAAATATCTGATGGAGGAGGAAGAAATGTTAATTCATGTGTTCTTCCAGGGTTTTTTTGGGGGGGGTTACAGAACTGCTTTTAGAGATGTTCCTATGATAGAATAGTGGGGATGTTTCATTTTAATTCTTGAAAGTTCTAAGAATAGAAGTGAGAAATTTATGCTGATATTACAGCTCTAACTCAGGCCTTCTAGGAAAGACTGGCTATCTGTGGAGTATCTCCTCTCCCCACAGACCTTGCACTGGAAAGCTGAGTAAGTCTATTGGATGTACGGTTCACATGTTGCACACTTACTGCACATGATTCATCTTCAAAGTAAATCTGAATTGCGAGAGCAAATCTAGGAGCTCTCTCTTGGACCTCATCTCTTTTACGAGCAATAAGGTAAGTTTTCAAACTCAAGTAAACTATGTTCTTTTCCTTGCCTCCCATTCAGGACTGGGTTTTAGGGAAGTTGCCATGGTTTAGTTCTGTCTCCTGAGAAGCTTGAAGCTCTGGGAACATATTTGTCTTAGTGATGAGAGGATCTGAATGTGTCAGGGCTTCCAGCTTTCACTGGCCTCTGCTTGAGGCAGCACAGTCTCAGGAAAAATTCTTATCGAAAGGGTGGGGGGTATATTTGAGGGGGCAGAGGTATAGTGTCCTCTACATATGGGTTTCTTTTTCTTTTAATGGATTAAATAAGCAGCTGATCCTCAATTTTTTAAATTTAGTTTAAATGGTTATTTATTTATTTCGAGAGAGACAGAGAGAGGAGAGATAGAGAAAGAGAGACTGGGTGAGTGAGAGAGCGAGAGAGAGACAGAATCCGAAGCAGGTTGTCAGCCCAGAACCCAATTTGGGCCTTGTCCCATGAACCGTGAGATCATGGCATGAGCTGAAATGAAGAGTCTGACACATAACTGACTGAGTCACCTAGGTGCCCCTATACAGGTGAATTTTTTGTTTGTTTAAATTTTTTAAAAATGTTTTATCTATTTTTGAGACAGTGTGACAGAGAGCGAGCAGGGGAGGGGCAGAGAGAGAGGGAGACACAGAATCTGAACCAGGCTCCAGGCTCTGAGCTGACAGCACAGCACCCAATGTGGGGCTCAAACTCATGAACTGTGAAAACATGACCTGAGCCAAAGTCGATGCTTAACCGACTGAGCCACCCAGGCACCCCCAGGCGGATTTCTTATTTACAAGGTTTACGTTCAGGAAAAGGATCAGGTTGTATACTGACCATATGCAGTCTCTATGGATTGATACATTCGATACCACGATTCTATGATACACTGACTGTTCCGACGTCATGATATTAAAGTTGGCTATCCAGACCCCATGTAAAATCTGCTTACAGCTAAGAATTATATTCTCTTTCTGCTGTTGGGGTAAGAGGTATATATGGAGTGGAGGAATGAGAAACAAACTCTCTAGTGAAATCTTAGACAAGTACTCTTTATCCCTAATAGGATCCTTTGCTCAACCTTACACTGTGGGCTTAAATGATAAATATGAACATAAAAAATATATATAAATATAAATCTAATCATAAATATTGATACAAATTCTGCTCTCTTTTTTAATCCCTTTTCAATTTGCATCCATATGAGAGTCAGGATACATACTGGACATGGCAGTGCTTTTCTTCTTTCCAGGTTCATGGTTTCTGGCTTTATGCAGGCTCCACCCAAATAAATGGAGTCTGATGCTTTGCAAGCAGTGGTGGGTGAGGTGTGGAGTGTTCAAGAGGGAGAGGTGACCATGGAGCACAAAGGCTTGAGTTCTGGTACTGGATGCTTTTTGACTGCTCTCTGCTAAGCTGCTTCCCAGCCTAGTCTGCAGTGCACCAAATAGATCAATGTGAACTTGCTAATGAGATATGAATTCTAATGAGCAAAGATTTTAAAGAGAAAAGGAAAGAAGACTATAATCAAGGGTTGCATGATTCAAAACACACACACGCACACACACATTTTAGCAGTGGAAGATAAGTAGCAAGAAAATTGTTTGGGAAAACCTGGAAGGCTGTGCTCAGGAGATGGACAGGGTACTCTGGACACAGGAAGCAATGGAAGGTGGAGGTTATCAGACGAAGGTCATTTAGCCACTAAGAAATGCTAAAAATGTAGGGAATGAAATGGTCGGGACATATTCATGAGGGACAGCAAGTGTCAGGCATGGCTGGAACACACACGAGCAGAAGCCTTGGCAGCAAAGGTGGTAAGCAAGACTATGGCACAGGGTTTGAGGACTTCGAAAGTCATGGTGAGTATTTCAGCCTTTGCACTTGAAAACCGCAGTAACCCTTTAATCATAAGTTAAGATTCATCATATTTTTAGAATGCCCACTTTTCCTTTTGAATTGCAGCTAGGAGGTAAAAAGAGGGGAGGATGGAGAGAGAGGAGAAGAGGGAATTTCTGAAATTGCGTCCTTTATTTCTGTTTAGAAACATAGAGGGTCCACTTAACGAACTGTAGGATTGACCATTTGCAATACTGACGTTCATGAGATACCAGTCCGATTTTGTACTATGTATGAGCTAATAATGCTCACAGTGAAAACTCACGTAGTTATCTCCCTTGACATGTTATTTTTCTTCAACAAAATGGTGTGAGACATTTTATTTAGGTTTTAATTTAGATTTAATTTAGATTTTAACAGTATTAGACACTGTGTGAAAGGAGTTTTTATGTCCCATGTTTTGAGAATCTAAACTGATCCTGTTTTAGATCAGTGAAAATACTCTGCATGATATTACGATGATGGATGTCTGTTACTAGTATGTACTGAAACCATAGAATGTACCACACCTAAGAGTCAACCTTGGGGTAAACTTTGGACTCTGGGTGATGAGGATGTGTCACGGTAGGCTCATCAGTTCTGGGAAATGTACCGTTCTGGCGGGCGATGTTGGTAATGGCAGGGGTGATATTTGGGTGGCGGCTAGGGACCATATGGGGAATCTCTGTACCTGTGTGTTGGTGTTGCTGTGAATGTGGCACTGGTCTAAAAATATTAAGTCTTAGCAACGAGAACAAACTAAGAAGCAACAACGACCAAAAGATCTTATTAAAGCTGAGAGGAGGCGTGTGATTTTGCTGCCTCCTCCCCGCCCCCCACAGAGACAGCTGAGAGGGAGCCCATCTGCTCCTCCTCTGACAGGGGAAGGGACAGGTCTGGAGTCACCACTGAATCATACTCGGGATGCCTGCTGGGTCAATCTTCATTCTGTTGGGGCCACAGCGGATCCACCTGTATGCTGTCCATTGAGTTTCTAATGCAGGGGATTCAAAGATGGATGTCTTCAGGGCAACCCTGACATCTTGAAGGGAGCAGGCACTCATTCCAGGTAAGCCCAAATCCAACTGGGCAAAATTTAGAAAAACCAGATGATTAAATTTTGATAAACAGCTGAATGATTCTGTTCTTCTGTGCTGAATAAATCTTAATAAAATCAGCTCTCATATCTTGTATATCTCCAAATCTCATACTTGACTGCAAAAATATGTTCAAATTTCATAACGTGGCTTCCATGGCTTTGGCAGAGAGGGAACCTTACCTTTCCAAGTTTTTCTACTATGACACTAGAATCAGTCTAAACCAAAGGTTTCATATTGATCTTCTCTATTTGTCCCATCATCCCCATTAAAACGTTGGTTGGTTTCTTTCATGTCAAATGCTCTCACCCCTCTGATTTTCATGTCTTTGGACCACAAACTCTTTACAACCAAGGGCCTATTTTATTTCTACTTTCATGTCATCATGGATCACATTTAGGGAGGCTGTTTGCACCTTGTTGTTGGTTTTTAGTATTTATTAGCGATATTTGGAGATGCCATTCCCAGCTTCTGATCACCATGAGCAAATTAGCAGAAACCACAGTGCCGAGATGATTTCAGTCATTCGAAGAAGGAAATTGTCAGAGGCTCTGGCTGTAAAATTCTCTTTTGTCTGGCAAGAGAGTGGGACACAGGATGAAAAACGAGAGATGGCTAATGTCTGGGAAGGACAAGAGATCTGAATAAGTGTCTTTGCCCTGTTTTTATTAGGATGAGAAGGATTACAAACATAGCGATGGACGTGCACAAAGAGAGAATGAATTTGTCAACATTAACTTGTGGTTGTGAGGAAAAGGGGGTCCTGAAGGTATTTGGGGTTAGGGGTTTGGGTTAATACAAAACAAATCTGGGTGCAGGGCAATCAGGAGGAAGGTTGTTTACAGTGTATATGAGGCAGAACCTCTGTTTATCTTAGCTAGCCTAGGGCATGAGGCAGGTAGGGGAAATAACCTCAGAGTTAACAAGGCACCTTTTCTTTTGTTAACCCTCTCTGCTCTGGGCTGCTTTGCCTGCAGCGCAGCAGTGCAGAGTCCAATTCACCAATTTACCTAACTTGGCCCTATGCTCCTGCAAAAGCAGCTCTTCTGATGTAGCACTAAATTGGGAATGCTTTCAACCTGAACATCTAATCTTGTTTATTTCATATACCTATGTGTTGGGCACCTTTGCACCTGTTCCTATTTTAGGCCTTTGCCAATCCCTCTCTATGCTGGGGGTTCTGCACTGGTGTCTATTTTGGGGTGCCTTTACACCTCCTTATTCCTTCTTGGCGCCTTTTTGCCTCCTTATACTCGGGGTGCCTTTGCAACCCCCTATTCTTGGGGTGTCAATCTGGCTAACTCAAAGTCGGGTGTGACTGTTTTATGACTGTAATTCTCTATGCCTTGTTAACCCATCGGTGTAAGCCCAGAGGATTCCTAAGCTTATCCCCCACAGGCAATTAGTGTGAAAACAGTTGTGCAGCTGTATTAGGGGTAAATGAACAGGTAGATTAATATCTTGATAATATTAATAATCGTAATACAATATTGATGCTAATAATCTTAATGAAAGGACCATTCCAAAAGCATGTACTGCCTATCTGCATCTCTTATGCATTGTACACACTTAATTATTTAGCTTTCATAGAAACTCTAAAGGGTAGATTATTTTACTCCTCCCATTTACAGGTGAAGAAAATGAAGCCCAGCGATATATCGGGACTTGTGAAATATGGCACCATACTGTGCAGCAGTTGGGGTATGAATCCAGGCGGTTCAGCTTCAGCTTCGATGCTCTGTCACTGTGCTAACCTACCTCTCTGCTCTGCTTTAGGATGTTTGCATCTCAGGGAACCTGGTTCAGAATCTGACTTTCTTCAGTTAAAGCTGTAGTTCATCCCTTAACATAACCTGGAGTTTTTCACTGATCCGTCTGTCTCTTAGAAATTTTTACACTTCTCTCTGCAGATGGTTTCTATTCTTCTAATACCAACCATATAGTCTCTTACATAATGAATGATTTCATCTACATGTATGTTAAAACTCAAAAATCATTAAGAAGTGAATATTTTATGTTACGTTAAAGTATCTTTCCCCAGCTAGTAAAAAGTGGAGCTGGGATTTGAACCCAAGACATCTGACTGGAGCCACTGTGTTCTTGACCAAAAAATGTAGTTATTTTCTTGATGAATAGCCATCCCAGATAAAATATCAACATTGCAAAATATGAACTGAACAAACATAAAAAAATTCTCGTAACAGCAATATTTTCATTAAAAATGTAGTAAACATGTAAAAAAAGTAGTAAAAATGTAACGTGGCTGGTGATAAAAATGTGTATGTATATAACAAAATGCAATTTTTTTCTACTAACCAAATGAGAGAATAAGATCATGTCATAAAATAACCTTTTTTGTTTGTTTGCATCTTCTGCAAAATCATGAACCTTGAAATATTGACCATATGTGTATATAGTAAAAAGATGTGGAGATAATCACAAATGTAAATATACTTAGAGAATGTTTCTTAAAAGACATATAAGAAAACCAATAGTTATTTCCAAAGAGTAGGATTATAGATACAATAATTGGGAGACAGCTTTTAAATTTTCTTTCATTCTTCTATGTACTTGGAATAATTAATGATAATCATGAATTATTTCATCAAAAATATAGTTAATAAATGTACACAAAATATTGAAAAACGTTTTTAATAATTGTAAACAGCAATGGTAATCTCTAGCATTTGGGACAGGGGCGTCATACTTGGGAAATTAAGTTGTTATCTGTGTGAATCAAAATTGGAAGCGATATAAATATCTCAAAAGACAAATGATCAAAGAGATGACACTTAAAAAGCTTTACACAATGTCACATAATTAAATTAACAGTTAAACTAATGATAAACATAATAACATGGGAAGAAGTGTTATAATAGTCCCAAGTCAAAAATCAGGACACAAAATGATATTATATGATGATTTCAGTGAAAACTCAACATGTTATGAACAAATATTTGAAATAGAACAATCATAACACAGTATGTTGGAATTATGGGATACTTTTCAGATGAAATTTTTAGACGCATGCTGGTGACTTCAGGGTAAAATGAACATCTCTGAGTAACATCTCTGATGCCTATTTAGATTATAGGCATCATTAGGAATTTTATAGCATGTTGAATTCATAGGCAGAGATGCTCAATATTCTGAGTTTAGTCCCACAATACAGTCAAGAGGGTAAACAGTTTCCTCAATTATTCCAACCACAAAGTTGTCCTGACATTTGTTTTATAATGACATCAGAGAAGCTGACATTGAACATGAGAGGTGTAAGTAAAAGATTGTCAAAACAGACTTTTGTAAAGCATATTACATCCAAGATACAGATGGGATCAGAGATGAAGGGGTCAGGGACCTAAATGAGTTAACTGAACAGAGAATATTTTCTTCCAGAGGGATTCTCCAACGATATGAGTGCTTAATCATAGTGGAATAGAGTTTTTTTAGATTTCAAAGCACATAGATAACACCTATATGTGTATCTGTGTGCATATACAATCTTTTAATTCTTAAGGAAACTCAGGTTGAGCTAGGGCAAATGTTTGCACTCCCTTTTTCACATGAAAGCTAAATTATGAGATAGTTAAGGCACTTGCCCAAGGACAGTTCAAGTTCTGCAGTTTTCAGTCTTGGTGGGAATCAGAATTTTTTAAGGACATTTAATTTTACCTCCCCAAATGCAAAGGCTTTGTTGATCCAAGGCAGTTAGCTTCTGAATCAACAGATAGATCTGGGAGAGGCTTGGGCATCTGCATATTTACCAAGAGTCATAGAGGATTGAAGGCAGTCAGACGTAACATAACATGGAACAAAAGCAAGGCATTCAGAGTTCAGCCCACCGATCTTCCCAAGCTGTCACTTCTTTTCTTCTCTTTGCAGATTCAGCCCTTGTCCTGCACTGCACCTTACTTTCAGCCAGTAGAATTGCGATGAATAGCAGTGTGACTGAATTCATTCTTCTTGGGTTGACACAGGATCCAGGAAAGCAGAAGGCAGTATTTGGGGTCTTCTTGATCTTTTACCTTGCGACACTGTTGGGGAACTTTCTCATTGTAGTGACTATCAAAACAAGCAGGACCCTTGGGACTCCCATGTACTTCTTCCTGTTCTATCTGTCTTTTGCTGACACTTGCTTCTCTACAACCACAGCCCCCAGATTGATTGTGGATGCCCTTTCTCACAAGAAGACCATTTCCTACAATGAGTGCATGATTCAGGTCTTTACATTCCATTTGTTTGGGTGCATGGAAATCTTGGTGCTCATCCTCATGGCTTTTGATCGCTATGTAGCCATTTGTAAGCCCTTGAAATACACTACCATCATGAGCTGGCACTTCTGTAGCGTTTTGGTGATACTAGCCTGGGTGGGATCATGCATCCACTCTTCCGCACAAATTTTCCTGGCTTTGAGATTGCCTTTCTGTGGCCCCAACGTGATTGACCACTATTTCTGTGACTTGCAGCCCTTGTTGAAACTTGCCTGCATGGACACTTATGTGACAAATTTGCTACTTGTTTCTAACAGTGGAACCATATGCACGGTGAGTTTCATAATCCTGCTTACCTCCTATGTTGTCATCTTGTACTCTCTGCGTAACCACAGTGCTGAAGGAAGGCGAAAAGCCCTTTCCACTTGCACCTCCCACTTTATTGTGGTTGTCTTATTTTTTGGTCCATGCATATTCATATACACACGCCCCCCAGCTACATTTCCAATAGACAAAATGGTGGCTGTGTTTTATACAATTGGGACCCCCTTGCTCAACCCTCTGATGTATACACTGAGGAATATGGAAGTGAAAAAAGCCATGAAGAAATTATGGTGTAGCAAAGTATGACTTCTTTTGATACAGGATATTCAGGGATTCTAATGTATTTTTCCTTAACAGTTTGGTTTTCCTTCATGGACAGGCAAGGTGAATTTTTCTCATTGTGAGAAAAATCCATTGGGAAATTTTAATTTCACTATTATTTTATATATTTAATTGAATTATTATGCATAAGTACGGATAAATACACATCCCTTTTTCACAGAGGATGACATTAGAATCGGATTACTTAAAATCCGTAAACATTGTGAACAACCTGGAGTGGCTCTCAGTTGAAATCTTTTGACAGCTGGCCATATTCACATGATAATTTCTCTTCCTGTACAATTTGTCTTCAGAAAAAAATATACTGACTATTGGCAGAATGATTGTGTGTATGTGTGTGTGTGTGTGTGTGTGCGCACTAATTCTTACAGATTTCATTCTAGTCCTTAAGAACTTGGATGTAGAGCTAATCCCTATGGAACCAGAACTTAGAAATGAAGGTTGTGGTCTTGACAACCTGGGAGTTGGAGAAGATGTTCTGAGAAAATTCTGTGGTGGAATGTGTGCCTGAGGCTGACTCACTGGGACATGAATGGACCCTCAAACTCCATGAAGAGCTGGAAACCTGAGTGAAAACCTGGACTGTCTCTGGAAAACACTCTCAGTGTTCAGTGAATGGTGGGAGAAGGAGAGTTTTACGCTTGGCAGTGATGGGGAGTATCAGCCAGTGAACTGGTTTTGGGCAGGGTCCTTCTCTTTCATCTTCACAGATCAGGGTCAGTGAGGGAGTTTGGCAGCAGGAATATGCAGAAGGTTAAGGGGTAGAAGGGCACTAGAAAATAATGTACAGTGTAGAGAAAGCAAAGGTGAAAGGAAAGTGGTAACTGTATCCAGGTGGCATAGAAGAAGCTTTGCCTTTTTATATTGGATGATCACTTTTTGGATATCTGAACGTTTGCAGGGAAACAAATGCAGTTCCTGGGTATCTGTATAAAATTGACCTAGATTAGCTTGACTTCCTTGGCTCTTACATTCATTTGCATATCGGGAAAACACTTTATTTATTTATTTATTTATTTATTTATTTATTTATGATTTCCAATGGTGTCTGAAAATTCAAATTTTCTATTTCTCGGGAGAACCCAGGATTGAAGCTCCACACATAGTGCTTTTCAATTCTGGTCTTCTGGTTTTGTAGGAGAATGTTTAAATACATATTTTGATTTTTGAAGTTAACCAATTGAGATGTGCAATAAACACCCTACCACCATAACCACCACCACGTCCACCATCACCACATCATAATCTCATAATTAAGTACTGTCATGTGATGCTGTTTCAGTATCTGAATGTAGAGTTCTCATAAAATTTGCACCAAGAAGAATTACTTTAAGTGATACAGGCTAATGAGAAAAGAATCCAATGACCTACATAAGTATGTGAGATACCAACTGAAGAGCAAATGTTATTGTGTCACATCAAAGATGGTGAAAGCTTTTTATTTGCCTTCCTTTGGGGGGCTATTTGTACGCTCTCTAATTTTAGCATCCTTGATGTGGAAAGATTTCTATTTCTTGTCATCACTGATGACCCCTTGTTAGCCCTTAGAAAGCCAGTGGTTAACTTCCAAATTCTGTACTCTTCCCAGTGAACTCTTTTGGGCTGGTCCCTAAAAGATTTCTTTATGGCTTCTGTGTGGTAGTTTCTGGGAAACGTCCAGGCATCTCTGCTCCCAAAATGTTCTATTAATGAAGAAACATTTCTAACATAGGCTGATGTCAAACAGTCACCCTCATCTGATACCAACCTGTCTCTCTTCCTTCCTTGACTTTACTTACCTCAGTCTGCTCAGTGCACCCATATGGAGGGTCCCATGCTAGGTTCTCAGAGTAGGGCTCCATCACACACGCACATGCACACACACACACACACACACACACACCACACACACCCCTGGGGTGAGGGACAGACATATCTCTACAGTGAATTCTCTAAAGCTGTTTTCACAAATTACTCAGCCACTTTATAACCCGACCACGTTTATATCCTTTATCTAGTTGTAGGATACTTCTGTTGATCATTTCCTTGGTTTGGAAGTAGCATAAGATGATTTAGGCACAAGTTCACATCCATTGTGTCTATTCAACATTTGAGTTTTAACACCTTGCTACATAAGAAAGGTTACATTATAAACAATTTGTATGACCACTGGACCTGAAGAGAATTTATTTTCATTTGGAAAGTGATGGTAGACGGCACTGGAGGGGCGAAGATGGTGGAGAAGCCAGGTAGTTTTTTCTTTTCTCTGTCTCTTCCCTGAAATACAGTTAGATCATCACCAAACCATCTTGCACAACTAGAAAACAGATTTGAGGATTAACACAACAATCTGCAACTTGAGGCACAGAACTCAGCAGGTCCATGGTGCAGAGAGGTGAACTGGGGGAGAGAGAAGCTGTGGATAGTGGGGAGCTGTTTTTGCTTGTGGACAGAGGACAGAGACAGGGCGAGAGTACAGGAAATGCACTCCCTCTAACAGCAGCTGATGAGGAAGAGAGGGAGTAGAAAACCCACAGGGACTGAACAAGAAAGAGAGAAACAAAACTTAGAAAGAAAGTTTACGTTTACAAACTGGGGTTTTATCAAGAAAGGATGCTGAATTTTGTCAAATGGTTTCTCCATATCTATTGACAGGTTCACGTGGTTCTTCTCCTTTTTCTTACTAATGTGATGTATCACATTGATTTGTGGAAATTGAGTCATCCTTGCATCCCAGGTATAAATCCCACTTGATCGTGGTGAATAGTTCTTTTAGTGTATTGTTGGATCAGATTGGGTAGGATCTTGTTGAGAGATTTGCATCCATGTTCATCAGGGAAATGGGCTGTATTCTCCTTTTTAGTGGGGTGTTTGTCTGGTTTGGAATCAAGGTAAATGCTGGCCTCATAGAATGAGTTTGGAACTTTTCCATCTATTTCTACTTTTTGGAACACCTTCAAATGGATAGGCGTTAACTCTACTTTCAGTGTTTGGTAGAATTCCCCAGGAAAGCCATCCAGCCCTGGACTCTGGTTTTGGGGAGATTTTTGATTACAGATTCAGTTTCTTTACTGGTAATGGGCTGTTCAAATCTTCTATTTCTTCCTATTTCAGCTTTTGTAGTTTATATATCTCTAGGAATTTGTCCATTTCTTCGAGATTGCCCAATTTATTGGCATATAACTGCTCATAATACTGTTTAATATTGTTTGTGTTTCTGCAGTGTTGGTTGTGATCTCTCCTCTTTCTTTCTCAATTTGATTTATTCGGGTCCTTTCCTTTTCTTCTTGATCAAACTTGTTATAGGTTTACCAATTTTGTTAATACTTTCAAAGAACCAACTCCTGGTTTCATTGATCTGTTCTACTTTTTTCTTTTCAATTTTGATACAATTGATTTCCACTCTAATGTTTATTATTTCCTGTCTAACGCTGATTTGGGGTTTTATTTGCTGTTCTTTTTCCGACTCTTTTAAGTATAATGCTAGGTTGTGTATCTGAGACCTTTCTTCCTTCCTTAAGAAGGCGTGCATGGTTACATACCTCCCTCTTATGACTGCCTTGGTTGTGCGCAGATTTTGTGCTATGGTGTTATCATTTTCTTTGGCCCGTATACTTTTTATGTACCTCTTTAACTTCTTGGTTAACTTATTCATTCTTTGGTAGGATGCTCCTTAGTATCCAAGTATTTGTTGACTTTCCAAATATTTTCTTGTGGTTGATTTTGTGTTTCAGTGTTGTGCTCTGAAAATATACAAGGTATGATCTCAATCTTTTTGTACTTATTCAGGGCTGATCTGTGTCCCAGTACGCGATATTTTCTGGAGAATGTTCCACGTGCACTGGAGAAGAATATGTATTGTGCTGCTTTAGAATGGATTGTTCTGAATATATCTGTTAAGTATATCCAGTCCAGTATATCATTAAAAGCCTTTGTTTCTTTGTTGATGTTCCATTCAGATGATCTGTCCATTGCTGTAATTTGGGTGAAGTCCCCTATTATTATCGTATTATTGTCAATTATTTCCTTTATGTTTGTGATTCATTGATTTGTAAATTTGTTGTATCAAAACTTGGGGGCATAAATGATTACAATTGTTAAATCTCCTTAGTAGATAGACACCTTAATTATGATCTAATGCCCTTCTTCATCTCTTGTTACACTCTTTATTTTAAAATCTAGATTTTCTGATATAAGACTGGCTACCCCAGCTTTCCTTTGGTAACCATTAGCATGATAGATGGCTCTCTATCTCCTTACTTTCAATCTGAATGTGTCTTAAGTCTAAAATGAGTCTCTTGTGAACAGCTTATAGATGGATCTTGTTTTTTCTTTTTTATCTATTCTGTTACTCTATGTCTTTGATTGCAGCATTTAGTCCATTGACATTTAGAGTGAGTACTGAACGATATGTACTTATTGCCATTGTGTTGTGTGGAGTTGGAGTTTCTGGTGGTATTGTCTGGTCCTTTCTAGTCTTTGTTTCTTTTGATCTTTTTTGTTTTGTTTCGTCTTTTCTCCTCTCAGAGAGTTCCCCTTAAAATTTCTTGCAGGGCTTGTTTAGTGTTCACCAACTCCATCAGTTTTGTTTGTCTGGGAAACTTTTTATCTCTCCTTCTGTTTTCAATGACAACCTTGCTGGGTAACGAATTCTTGGCTGCATATTTTTCTGATTCAACATGTTGAACATATCTTGCCACTCCTTTCTGGCCTGTCAAGTTTCTGAGGATAGGTCTGCTGCAAACCTGATCTGTCTTCCCTTGTAGGTTAAGGACTTTTTTTTTCCCTTACTGCTTTCATGATTCTTTCCTTGCCTGAGTATTTTGTGAACTTGACTATGATATGCCTTTTTGATGCCTGTTTTTGTTGAATCTAATGGGAGTTTTCTGGGCTTTGTGGATTTTGAGGTCTACTTTTCCACCATTATTTGCTCCCATGACCCTTCTACCCCTTTTCCCTCTCTTTGTCTTCTGGGACCCATATGATTTGGATGTTACTCCTTTTTAATGAGTCACTGAGTTCTCTCATTCTTATATCGTGCTCTTTGCCTTTGTTTTCCTCTTTTTTTTCTGCTTCATTATTCTCTATAATTTTGTCCTCTGTATCATGAATTTGCTGCTCTGCTTCATCCATCCTTGCCACCATAGCACCATTCGAGATTGAATGTCAGTAATAGCATTTTTAATTTCACCTTGACTGGAGCTTACTTATTTTATTGCCACAGAAAGGGATTCTTTGTGTTTTTTGTTTTTTATGTTACTTTGGGTATTATTCTTATTATAGTGATTCTAAATTCGTGTTCTGTCATCTTGCTTGTAACTGTGTTGATTAAGTCCCTGGTTGTCATTTCTTCCTTTTCTTTCTTTTGAGGTGAATTCCTTCATTTCATCATTTTGAAGGAAGAAAAAAAATTAACAAAATAAAGTAAATAAATAAAAATTAAAAAATTAAAATCAACACAAAAAAATCAAATGAAGGATGCTGGTCATAGGTGTGTTTTGGTCTGGTTGTGGAAAGAAGTTTGATTGAATAGAGAAAAAAAGGAAAGAAAAGAAGTGAAAAAAGGCAAACAGTTGAAAATTTAAAATAATGAATACAATAACATAGAATAAAAAGAAATGATGAAAGTGAAATCGATTTAAAAGTTCACAAAAATGGAAAAATACAGTAGTAAAAACTGAAGAAAAATCTTTTCATAAAAATGGGAATAAGTATCAATTTTTTCTCTTTATCTCTTCATGAACAAGAAAAGGAAATAAAATTACATATATAAAACAAAAGGATGGGTGCTGGATTGATTGTGAGTTGGTGGATGAATAAATGGGCAAAGGACATTGAGGGAGACACTTATTGTGATGAGCACTGGGTGTGAGATGTAGGGGATGAATCACTGGGTTCTACTCCTGAAATTATTAGTGAACTATATGCTCAATATCTTGCATGTAAATTAACAAATATAATTTGGTATGTACAATGCAGTAATAGCATTAAAATGAATGAAATATTACCATTTGCAAAAACATGGATGGACTTAGAGTGTCCATAAGCTAAATAAATCAGTCAGAGGACGTCAAACAGCACATGATTTCACTCATATGTGGAATTTAAGAGATAAGGCAAATGAACAAAGAAAGGAAAAAGAAAAAAAAAACACCCAGACTCTAAAATAAAGAGCAGAAAATGCTGTTTGCTGAAGGGAGGTGGGCGGCTGTGTGAAATAGTAAAGGAGATCAAGAGGAGCGAAGATACTCCACAGGTAGCCAGTCTGTGACACTTGTGATTAGCACTGAGTAATGTGTAGAATTGCTCAATAACAAAAGTGCATTTCATTGTTAAGTATAACTTGAATTGATTTAAAAATAAAAACTACTTGAAAACATCTTCATTTCCATATATTTTCCCTTCTCTCTTTACCTGACAACTTACTGACTTCAAAATATTTAGAAAGTGTAGAAATTTTAATGAGTAGTTTTCATTGTAATTTTATAATTTATGAGTATTTTTAACATTTATAATATTATATCTAAGAGTGACATTTTCTAGAATAAGAAACAGGGAGAAGTTTAGAAACTTACTTAAAGTGAGAGACACAAATAGCGAGGCATGAATTCAATTACATCACATGTGGTTCAACCTGTACATGGGCTCCGAGTTTTGTGTGGTGTTGGAAAAGATTTGCCTTAAATATCAGAGCATTTGGTAGCTTTCAGGAATCTATACCTGCTTGCTTTTTCCATAGGGCAGGGACAGGAGTGGAGCACTTGGTAACTGAAATGAAAGGTGTCCCTTAGGACAGACTGGTAGGGGAGAAGGGCTCTGAGGACAGAATCTGCCCATTGACAGCCTTGTTCAGGAATCCTTGGCACTGTGGTTTGCTGTGGCCAAGGATTGACTGAGTTTATCCCTTTGGGTTGGGTGAGAAGGGGAGAGTCCTTGTCCCTCCAAAGGCTCAGCATTTGTGAACATTTATGGAATCTCTATAAATATCAGATGGAGGAGGAAGAAATGTTTAATTCGTGTGCTCTTCCGGGGAGTTGTTTTGGGGTTACAGAGTTGCTTTAAGAGACGTTTCTATAGCAGAATAGTGGGGATATTTCCTCTTTATTCTAGAAAATTATAAGAATAGAAGTGAGAAATTTTCTGCTGATATTACAGCTCTAACTCAGTCCTTTTAATAAAGACTGGCTGTCTGTGGAGTATCTCCTCTCCCCACAGACCCTGCACTGGAAAGCTGAGTAAATCTATTGGATATATGGTTCACATGTTGCACACTTACTGCACATGATTCATCTTCAAAGTAAATCCGAATTGCGAGAGCAAATCTAGGAGCTCTCTATTGGATCTCATCTCCTTTACGAGCAATAAGGTAAATATTCAAACCCAAGTAAACTATGTTCTTTTCCTTGCCTCCCACGAAGGACTGGGTTTTAGGGCAGTTGCCATGATTTAATTCTGTCTCCTGAGACGCTTGAAACTCCAGGAACATATTTGTCTTAGTGATGAGAGGATCTGAATGTGTCAGGGCTCCCAGCTTTCACTGGCCTCTGCTTGAGGCAGGACATTCTCAGGACCAATGCTTATTGGAAAGGTGGGGGGTATATTTGAGGGGGCAGAGGTATAGTATCCTATACATATGGGTTTCTTTTTTTTTAATTGATTAAATAAGCAGCTGACCCTCAATTTATTTATTTTATTTAAATGTTTTTTATTTATTTTGAGAGAGAGAGAGGAGAGAGAGAGAAAGAGAGAATGAGTAAGGGAGAGTCAGGGAGACAGAGAGAATCCCAAGCAGGCTGTCAGCGCAGAACCCTATGTGGGGCTTGATCCCACGAACCGTGAGATCATGACCTGAGCTGAAATGAAGAGTCTGACACATAACTGACTGACCCACCCAAGCACCCCTATTCATGTGGATTTCTTATTTACAAGGCTTAAGTTCTGGAAAAGGAACAGGTTGTATACTGACCACATGCAGTCTGTATGCATTAATACTGTTGATACCTCGATCTGTGATATATTGATTGTTCTGCCAGTAATGATACTAAAGTTGGCTGTCCATACCTCCTGAAAAACCTGCTTACAGCTAAGAATTATATTCTCTTTCTGCTGTTGGGGTAAGGGGCATATATGGAGTGGAGGAATGAGAAGCAAACTCTCTATTGAAATCTGAGAGAAGTATTCTTTATCCCTAACAAGATTCTTTGCTCAACCTTACACTGTGGGTTTAAGTTATAAATATGAATATGAATATATATAAATAAACATAAATATAAATATAAATATAAATATAAATATAAATAAATTCTGATCTTATTTTGATCACTCTTCAAGTTTGCATCCATTTGAGAGTCAGGGTATACATACTAGGCATGGAAGTGCTTTTCTTCTTTACTGATTCATGGTTTCTGGCTTTACGCTGACTGCACCCAAATGAATGGAGTCTGCTGCTTTGCATGGCACTGGTGGGTAAGGTGTGGAGTGTTAGAGTGGGAGAGATTACCATGGAGCACAAAAATTTGAGTTCTGGTACTGGTTGCTTTTTGACTGCTCTCTGCTAAGCTACTTCCCAGCCTAGTCGGAAGTGCACAAATTAGAACAATGTGAATTTGCCTAATGAGACGTGAATTCCAATGAGAAAAGATTTTAAAGAGAAAAGGAAAGAAGACTATAATCAAGGGTTGCATGATTCAAACACACACACACACACACACACACACACACACACACACACACATTTTAGCAGTGGAAGGCAAGTAGCAAGAAAGTTGTTTGGGAAAACCTGGAAGGCTGTGCTCAGGAGATGGACAGGGTACTCTGGACACAGGAAGCAATGGAAGGTGGAGGTTATCAGACGAAGGTCATTTAGCCACTGAGAAATACTGAAAGTGTAGGGAATGAGATGGTCGGGACATATTCATGAGGGACAGCAAGTGTCAGGCATGGCTGGAACACACACGAGAGGAAGCCCTGGGAGGAAAGGTGGTAAGCAAGACTATGGCACAGCGTTTGAGGACTTTGAAAGTCATGGTGAGTATTTCAGCCTTTGCACTTGAAAACCACAGTAACCCTTTTATCATAAGTTATGATTCATCATATTTTTAGAATGCCCACTTTTCCTTTTCAAGTTGTAGTTAGGAGGTAAAAAGAGGGAGAGGATGGAGCTAGGAGAAGATGGAATTTCTGAAATTGTGTCCTTTCTTTCTGTATAGAAACATAGAGTGTCCATCTGAAGAATTGTAGGATTGACCATTTGTAAGACTGCTGTTTATGAGTAACTGATTTTGTACTATGTTTGAGCTAATAATGCTCACAGTGAAAACTCACGTAGTTATCTCCCTCGACGTGTTATTTTCTCCAACAAGATGGCATGAGACATTTTATTTAGATTTTAATGAGTATTAGACACTGTGTGAAAGGAGTTTTTATGTCCCATGTTTTGAGAATCTAAACTGATCCTGTTTTTAGATCAGTGAAAATACTTTGTATGATATTACGATGATGGATGTATGTTACTAATATTTACCAAAACCATAGAATGTACCACACCCAAGAGTGAGCCTTGGGGTAAACTTTGGACTCTGGGTGATGAGGATGTGTCACGGTAGGCTCATCAGTTCTGGGAAATGTACCGTTCTGGCGGGCGATGTTGGTAATGGCAGGGGTGATATTTGGGTGGCTGCTAGGGACCATATGGGGAATCTCTGTACCTGTGTCTTGGTGTTGCTGTGAATGTGGCACTGCTCTAAAAAAATTAAGTCTTAGCAACGAGAACAAACTAAGAAGCAACAACGACCAAAAGATCTTATTAAAGCTGAGAGGAGGCGTGTGATTTTGCTGCCTCCTCCCCGCCCCCCACAGAGACAGCTGAGAGGGAGCCCATCTGCTCCTCCTCTGACAGGGGAAGGGACACGTCTGGAGTCACCACTGAATCATACTCGGGATGCCTGCTGGGTCAATCTTCATTCTGTTGGGGCCACAGTGAATTCCCCTGTATGCTCTCCATTGAGTTTCTAAGTGCAGGATGTACAAAGACTGATATCTTCAGGGCAACCCTGACATCTTGAAGGGAGCAGGCACCTCAGTCCAGATAAGCTCAAATCCAACTGGACTATGTTTAGAAAACTAGATGACTAAATTTTGATAAACAGCTGAATGAGTTTTTCCTTCTGCGCTGAATATATCTTAATAAAATCAGCTGTCATATCTTGTATATCTCCAAATCTCATACTTGACTGCAAAAATATGTTCAAATTTCATAACCAGGCTTCCATGGCTTTTGGCAAAGACAAAACCTTGCTTTTCCAAGTTTTTCTGCTGACGCTAGAGTCCGTCTAAACCAGCGGTTTCATATTGATCTTCTCTATTTGTCCCATCACCCCCATTAAAACGTTGGTTGGTTTCTTTCATGTCAAATGCTCTCTCCCCTCTGATATTCATATCTTTGCATCACAAACTCTTTACAAACCAGGGTATATTTTATTTCTACTTTCATGTCATCATGGGTCACATATAGGGAAGCTGTTTGCACTTTGTATTTGTTTTTTAGTATGTATTAACGATATTTGGAGTTGCCGTTACCAGCTTCTGATCACCATGAGCAAATTAGTGCCAAGATGATTTCAGTCACTTGGGGGAAGGAAATTAGTGTGCAAAAGCATTGTGCAGATGCAGTATGGGTAAATGAACAGGTAGATTAATATCTTGGTAATATTAATAATCATAGTGGAATGTTGATACTAGTAATCATAATGAAAGAACCATTCCAATCACAGTTACTAAATACCTGCATCTCTTCTGCGTCGTACATACTGAATTATTTAGCCTTCATAGAAACACTAAAAAGTAGATTCTTTTACAGGTGAAGAAAATGAAGCACAGAGGTATGTAAGGACTTCTGCCACATGGCACCATACTGCGCAGTGGGTGGGGTATGAATCCAGCTTTTCCGCTTCAGCCTCGATGCTCTCACTGTGCTAACTTACCTCTCTGCTCTGCTTTAGGATGTTTGCATCTCAGGGGACCTGGTTCAGATTCTGACTTTCTTCAGTCAAACTATAGTTCATCTCTTAACAGAATCTGGAGTTTTTCACTGACCATCTGTCTGTTAGGAATTTTTACTCTTCTCTCTGCAGATGGATTCTTCTAATACCAACCACATAGTCCCTTACATAATTAATGATTTCATCTACATGTATCTTAAAACTCAAAAATCATTAACAAGAAGTGAGTATTTTGCCCATTTTTGCCATAAGTCCAGGTAATTGTGATTTGATATTTAAAATCAAAGATGATTATGGAATTCTGAGAGAAGGGAACAGGCAGTACAATTTTAAAATGTTTTGAAACAAACACTAAATTAGAATGGGGAAATGGACAGCTTGTAATAAAAGAAAAGGAAAAAAAGTCATAGAAAAAGGGAAAAAGTAAAATCATAATAGGGAAAGTAGCAGAGGCGGGGACTTACATAGCTCTCGCTTATTATAAGCTGGATCTTTTTCTCATTTTATCTGCAGTGCGGTGTAACCATGTTATGTGTAAAGTAGCTTTCCCCAGATAATAAAGAGTGGAGCTGGGATCTGAACCCAAGACATCTGACTACAGCAACTGTGTTCTTGACCAAGAAATGTAGTTAGTTATTTTCTTGATGAATAGCCATCCCAGATAAAATATCAAGATTGCAAAATATGAACTGAACAAATACAAAAAATTCTCAAGAGAACAACATTTTCATTAAAAATGCAGTAACAATGTAAAATGTGGTTGCTGATAAAAATGTGTATGTATATAACAAAATTCAATTGTTTTCTACTAACCAAATGAGAGAATAAGATCGTCATAAAATGACCTTTTTTGTTTGTTTGCATGTTCATCAGCTTTTCTGCAAAATCATCAACCTTGAAATATTGACCATATGTGTATATAGTAAAAGGATGTAGAGATACATTCATATGTAAATATACTTAGAGAATATTTCTTAAAAGATATTTCTAAAAGAAAACCAAAAGTAGTTATTTCTGAGAGTGCGTTTATAAATTCAATAATTTGGAGACAGCTTTAAATTTTCTTTCATTTTTCTATGTACTTTGGAATATTAATGATAAACATGAATTATTTCATCATAAATATAGTTAATAAATGGACATACCATATTGAAAAACATTTTTACTAATTATCCACAGCAATGATAATCTCTAGCATTTGGGACAGCAGCAAATTACTTGGGAAACTACTCTAAGTTGCTATTTATATGAGTCAAAATTGGAAGCAATATAAATATCTCAAAGGACAAACAGTCAAAGAGATTCCATTTAAGACACTTAATACAATATCACATAATTAAATTAACAGTGAAACTAACGATAAGTATGATAAAATGGGAAGAAGGGCTATAATAATTCCAAGTCAAAATCAGGACACAAAATGATATTATATTAAGATTTCAATGACAAACTCAATATGTTATGAACAAATACTTGATGTAGAATAATCATGACATAGTATGTTAGAATTATGGGATATGTTTCATATGAAGTTTTTAAAAGTATGCTGGTGAAATCAGGGTAAAATGAATATCTCTGGGTTACAAAACTATTTAGATTATAGGCATCATTAGGAATTTTATGGCATGTTGAATTCAGAGGCAGAGACGCTCAATATTCTGAGATTAGTCCCAGAGTACAGTCAAGAGGGTAAACAGTTTTCCTTGATTATTCCAACCTCAAAGTTGCCTTGACCTTTGTTATATAATGACATCAGGGAAGCGGACATTGAACAGGAAAGGCGTAAGTAAAAGATGGTCAAAATAGATTTACGTAAAGCATATTGCATCCAAGAAACTGATGGGTTCAGAGACGAAGGGGTCAGAGACCCAAAAATAAGCGAACTGAACTGAGAGTATTTTCTTCCAGAGGGATTCTCTGACAATATGAGTGCTTAATCTTAGTGGAATAGTCTTTTTTAGATGTCAAAGCATATAGATAAAACGCAAAACACATGAGATATATGTGTGTATCTGTGTGCATAAACAATCTTTTAATTCTTAAGAAAACTCAGGATCAGGTAAGGTAAATATTTGCACTCCGTTTTTCATATGAAAGCTAAATTTTGAGATAGTTAAGGCACTTGCCAAAGGAGAAGTGAAGTTCTGCAGTTTTCAATCTTGGTAGAAATCATAATTTTTAAAGGATATTTAATTTTATCTCCCCAGATGCGAAGGCTTTGTTGATCCAATTCAGTTAGCTTCTGAATCAGCAGATAGATCTGGGAGAGGCTTGGGCATCTGCAGATTTACCAAGAGTCATAGGGGATTGAAGACAGTCAGAGGTAACATAACATGGAGCAAAAGCAAGGCATTCAGAGTTCAGCCCACCGATCTTCCCAAGCTGTCACTTCTTTTCTTCTCTTTGCAGATTCAGCCTTGTCCTCCACTGCACCTTACTTTCAGCCAGTAGAATTGCAATGAATAGCAGTGTGACTGAATTCATTCTCCTTGGGCTGACACAGGATCCAGGAAAGCAGAGGGCAGTATTTGGGGTCTTCCTGATCTTTTACCTTGCAACACTGTTGGGGAACTTTCTCATTGTAGTGACTATCAAAACAAGCAGGACCCTTGGGACTCCCATGTACTTCTTCCTGTTCTATCTGTCTTTTGCTGACACTTGCTTCTCTACAACCACAGCCCCCAGATTGATTGTGGATGCCCTTTCTCACAAGAAGACCATTTCCTACAATGAGTGCATGATTCAGGTCTTTACACTCCATTTCTTTGGGTGCATGGAAATCTTGGTGCTCATCCTCATGGCTTTTGATCGCTATGTAGCCATTTGTAAGCCCTTGCGATACACAACCATCATGAGCCGGCACGTGTGCAGTGTTTTGGTGATTCTAGCCTGGGTGGGATCTTGTATCCACTCTTCGGCACAAATTTTCCTGGCTTTGAGATTGCCTTTCTGTGGCCCCAACGTGATTGACCACTATTTCTGTGACTTGCAGCCCTTGTTGAAACTTGCCTGCATGGACACTTATGTGATAAATTTGCTAGTTGTTTCCAACAGTGGGGCCATATGCACGGTGAGTTTCATAATCCTGCTTATGTCCTATGTTGTCATCTTGTACTCTCTGCGTAACCACAGTGCTGAAGGAAGGCGAAAAGCCCTTTCCACCTGCACCTCCCACTTTATTGTGGTTGTCTTATTTTTTGGTCCATGCATATTCATATACACACGTCCCCCAGCTACATTTCCAATTGACAAAATAGTGGCTGTGTTTTATACAATTGGGACGCCCCTGCTGAACCCTCTGATCTATACACTGAGGAATATGGAAGTGAAAAAAGCCATGAAGAAATTATGGTGTAGCAAAGTATGACTTCTTTGGATACACGATATTCAGGGATTTCAATGTATTTTTCCTTAACAGCTTGGTTTTCCTTCATGGACAGGCAAGGTGAATTATTCTCATTGTGGGAAAAATCCATTGGGAAATTTTAATTTCACTATTATTTTATATATTTAATTGAATTATTATGAATAAGTACGAATATATACACAACCCTTATTCAGAGAGAATGGCATTAGAATAGGATTACTTAATATCCATAAACATTGTGAACAACCTGGGCTGGCTCTCAGCTGAATTCTTTTGATACCTGGCTATATTTACATGATAATTTCTCTTCCTGTACGATTTGTCTTCAGAAAATAATGTATTGATTATTGACAGAATGATTGTGTGTGTGTGTGTGTGCGCGCACACACTAATTCTCTACAGATTTTATTCTAGTCTTTAAGAACTTGGACATAGAGCTAATCCCTATGGAACCAGAACTTAGAAATGAAGGTTGTGGTCTTGACAACCTGGGAGTTGGAGAAGATGTTCTGAGAAAATTCTGTGGTGGAATCCTTGCCTGAGCCTGACTCACTGGGACATGGATGGACCCTCAAACTCCACGAAGAGCTGGAAACCTCAGTGAAAACCTGGACTGTCACTGGATAACACTCTCAGTGTTCAGTGAATGGTGGGAGAAGGGGAGTTTTACACTTGGCAGTGATGGGCGGTATCAGCCAGTGAACTGGTTTTTGGCAGGGTCCTTCTCTTTCATCGTCACAGATCAGGGTCAGTGAGGGGGTTTGACAGCAGGAATATGCAGAAGGTTAAGGGGTAGAAGGGCACTAGAAAATAATGTACAGTGTAGAGAAAGCAAAGGTGAAAGGAAAGTGGTAACTGTATCCAGGTGGGATAGAAGAAGCTTTGCCTTTTTATATTGGAGAATCACTCATTGGGTATCTGAACGTTTGCAGGGAAACAAATGCAGTTTCTGGGTATCTCTATAAAATTGACCTAGATTAGCTTGACTTCCTTGGCTCTTACATTCATTTGCATATCAGGAAAACACTTTATTTATTTATTTATTTATTTATGGTTCCCAATGGTGTCTGAAAATTCAAATTTCATATTCCTTGGGAGAACCCAGGATTGAAGGTCCACATTACTGCTTTTTGATTATGGTCTTCTGGTTTTGAGAGGAATGTTTAAATACTTATTTTAATTTTTGAAGTTAAACTAATTGATATCTGTAATAAACACCCTACCACCATAACCACCACCACCTCCGCCACCACCACATCATAATCTCATAATTAAGTACCGTCATGTGATGCTGTTTCAGTGTCTAAACTTACAATTCACACCAAATTGGCACCAAGAAGAATTACTTTATGTGATATAGGCTAATGAGAAAAGAATCCAATGACCTTCCTAAGTATGAGATCATTTCTAGCAACTGAAGACCAAATGTTATCATGTCTCATCTAAGATACCCAAGACTCCTACATAGAAAGAAGTGGCAGAATAAATAGTTAAATCCCAAAGAGAACATTTGTCAGAGCTCTCAGTGCCATATTTACAAGAGGCAATTATGTTTTATGTTCTAAGTGAAGACTCCTGATCTTCCTAGTTTTGTGTCTTGCAGTTTCATTTCTGAAGCATGAATCTGGTCATGTGAAGTTTATATTTAGAATAATCGATTCTTAAGTGACCAAGACATAATAAAAATAAACGTTTAATTCTTATCATTTGTTGATTTTTAAAATTTAATATAGTGGGAGAAAGAAAATATTCATTAGTATTCAGAAAGCTGTGGGAATTTTCTTCTCATGCTTAGATCATTTAGATCCAGCTTCCCTTAGATTTTAGATAAAGTCAGTTCATAGGGGTGGAAGAAGTGGTCAGGGGACCAAAAAGTCTTACTTGACCTGGTACCTTAACAAACTCACTCACCGTGTCTGCTTCTGGCAAATAGTGAAAGATTTTTCTTTGACTTCCTTTTGGGGGATTTTTGTAGGCTCTCTAATTTTAGTATCCTGGGTGTGGGAAGAAGATTTCTGTTTCTTATGATCACTGATGACCCCTTGTTAGCCCTCAGAAAGCCAGTGGTTTCCTTCCAAATTCTGTACCCTTCCCAGTGATCTCTTTTGAGCTAGTCACTAGAAGTTCTCCTTATGGCTTCTCTGTGGGAGTGTGTGGGGAAACATCCAGGCATATCTGCTCCCAAAGAGTTATATTTATATGGAAAACTTCTAACATAGGCTAATGTCAACCAGTCACCCTCACCTGATACCAACCAGTCTCTCTTCCTTCCTTGACTTTTCTTATCTCATTCTGCTCTGAGTACCTATATGGAGGGCCCCATGCTAGGTTCTCCAAGTAGTGCTCCAGCACGCAAACACACACACACACACAAGCCTGTGCACACGCACACACACACACACACACACAGAGACACATGTGAATTCTGGGGTGAGGGACTGACATATGTCTACAGTGATTTACTTAAGGATTTTTTTCATAATTCTCTTGGCCACTTTATAACCTGACCACGTCTATATCCTTTTTCTAGTAGGATACTTTCCTTCATCTTTTCCTTTTGTTTGGAAATCAGCATAAGGTGATTTAGACACACAGTTCACATCCATTGTGTCTATACAACATTTCAGTTTTAACACCTTGCTACATAAGAAAAGTTACATTATAATTTGTATGAACACTGGGCTTCAACAGAATTTATTTTAATTTAGAAAGTGATGGGAGACAGCACTGGAGGGGCCAAGATGGTGGAGCAGCAGGGAAGTCTTTTTTTCCTGTTCTCGTCGCTGAAACACAGCTAGATCAACACAAAACCACCTGCACACCTAGAGAAGAGATTTGAGGATTAACACAACAATCTGCCACTTGAGGCACAGAACTCAGCAGGTACATGGTGCAGAGAGGTAAACTGGGGAGAGAGAAGCTGTGGATACTAGGAGCTGTTTTTGCTTGTGGACAGAGGACAGAGACAGGGCGAGAGTACAGGAAATGCACTCCCCCTAAAAGAGGCTAGTGAACAAGAAAAAAAAGCAGAAACACCCACAAGAAAGGGAGGAAGAGAACTTAGAAAAGAGAGGGTTTAATTATGTCTCCGTAAACAGGGGTGGGCAGAAGCTGAAACTCCACAGCTCAGTACCCGGTGAAGCTCTGTTTGGAAGGGTGAATTCCTCAGTAGCAGTGAGGTCCGAGGGGGTGCTAGGGCCACACGGGGAGAGGAAGTTTCCCTTCCAGGATAACATTTGGTAAACGCTGGGTGGCCTCCCCACAGGCATAGGTCCCAGCAGACCCTGGGTAACAGGCACGTTCACTGGAGTTGCCACGAGGATGTTAAGGGTGAAGCCTGGTGCCATATCTGTGTTGTGATTTACCGTAATTCATAATCCCTGAATCACTGCCGCTACATGATTACATGAACTTTTTCTGGCACAGGCTGGAACCAGGCTTCACTCTCTGGGTATCTGCAACATCGCAGTCATGTGAACCTTCCTGGGGGCAGGCAGGCACCGGCCATTGCTCTTGAGACCTTCCCCCAGAGCATCTCAGTGGGTCATAGCTGTGAGGCCCTCAGAAATGAGGGGTTTGGATACAAGGCCCCATCTGAGATACAACATGGGGGGAAGGTGCTGCCTGGTGGACTGATGTCTTGGTCACAGGCAGTGTAGTTGTGGGGAGTGGACAGAAGCCTGAGACAAAGGAGGAGTGCTTGATTGCTGGTGGGGGAGTTCACAGAGTTCTGATACTAGAGACTGGGTAGCTTGGTGTTTCCATTTTCAGCCGTCCTGAGCATGTGAATACACACCCATGCTTGCCACAACCTTCCACTCTAGCACACTAAGCAGCGCCATCTTGTGGAGGATCGAGCCATTACACCAAGACCCTTCCAAGTGGGCCAATGGTGCTCTAGAGGAATGCCACAAGTGTCTGCCTGCTTAGTTTACAACCATAAAGTGCTTGATAGTTTGATTCCTGGGGGAAACTGGATTTCTTTCAACCATATCTCATTCTGTTCACTGGTCCGTCTATTCCATTTTTTTTCTTTTTCTTTTCTTTTCTTTTCTCATTCTTGAAAAGACAAAGAGAAAAACATATTTATTTTCCAGTTTTATAAAAAGATTTCTCTTTAGGTTTTCTACTTTACTTTTTACTTTTTTGTAAATTTTTAAATCCTATTTCACTTTAATCATTTCATTTTATTCTATCTTATTGTATTTGTTAATTTAAATTTTCAAATGATTTTCTTTTTGTCCCCCTCTTTTCACTTGTTTTATTTCCTTTGTTCTCTATTCTATCAAGCTTCTTTCAACAACCAGACCAAAACACACCTACAATCCAGCATTCTTTATTTGATATTTTTTGTGTTGTTTTAAATTTTTATTTTTTTCTATTACTTTATTAATTCTTTTTCATCCCTCAAAATGATGAGACAAAAGAATTCACCCGAAAAGAAAGAAGAGGAAGTGACAACCAGAGACTTAATCAACTCAGTTATAAGCAAGATGTCACAACCAGAATTTAGAATCACAATATTAAGAATACTACTCAGCTTAAAACACACACACACACACACACACACACACACAAACACACACAAAATCGCTTTCCGTGGCAATAAAAGAAGTAAACTCTTGTCAGAGTGAAATTAAAAAAGTTATAACTGACATTCAATCTCAAATGGTGCCATAGTGGCAAGGATGGATGAAGCAGAGCAGCAAGTCAATGACATAGAGGACAAAATTATGGAGAATAATAAAGTTGAGAAAAACAGGAAAACTAAGGCAAAAGAGCATGAGATAAGAATGAGAGAACTCAGCGACTCATTAAAAGGGAATAATATCCAAATCGTAGGGGTCCCAGAAGATGAACAGAGAGAAAAAGGGGTAGAAGGGTCATGTGAGCAAATAAGAGTGGAAAAGTAGACCTCAAAATCCAGGAAGCCCAGAAAACTGCCATTAGAGCCAACAAAAACAGAGCATCAAAGAAGCATATCATATTCCAATTCACAAAATACTCAGGCAAGGAAAGAGTCATGAAAGCAGCAAGGGGAAAAAAAAACCCTTAACCTACAAGGGAAGACAGATCATGTTCACAGCACACCTATCCGCAGAAACTTGGCAGGCCAGAAAGGAGTGGCAAGATATGTTCAATGTGTTGGATCAGAAAAGTATGCAGCCAAGAATTCATTATCCAGCAAAGTTGTCATTGAAAATAGAAGGAGAGATAAAAAGTTTCCCAAACAAACCAGATGGAGTTGGTGAACCCTAACCCAGCCCTGCAAGAAATTTTAAGGGGAACTCACTGGGAGGAAAAAAGATGAAACAAAACAAAAAAGATCTAAAGCAACAAAAACTAGAAAGGACCAGAGAATACCACCGGAAACTTCAACTCCATAACAATACAATGGCAATAAGTTCATATCTTTTAGGACTCATTCTAAATGTCAAAGGACTAAATGCTGCAATCAAAGACATTCGGTAACAGAATGGAAAAGAAAACAAGATCCATCTATATGCTGTTTACAAGGGACTCATTTTAAACATCAAGACACCTTCAGTGTTTATTTATTTTTGAGAGACAGAGAGAGATAGCATGAGCAGGAGAGGGCAGAGAGAGAGAGGGAGACCCAGAATATGAAGCAGGCTCCAGGCTCTGAGCTGTCAGCCCAGAGCCCGATGCGGGCCTTGAACTCACAGACCGCGAGATCATGACCTGAGCTGAAGTCGGACGCTCAACCGACTGAGCCACCCAGGCGCCCCGACATCAAGACTCCTTCAGATTGAAAGTAGAGATGGAGAACCACCTAACAGGCTCCCAGTTGCCAAAAGAGAGCTGGAGTAGCCAGTCTTATAACAGACAATGTAGATTGTAAAATAAAGTCTGTCACAAGAGATTAAGAAGGGCATTAGATCATTATTAAGGGGTTTATATACCTAGGATATCTAACAGTTGTAAACATTTATGCCCCAATGTGAAATAACCCAAATTTATAAATCAATTAATGACAAATATAAAGGAAATCATTGACAATAATACGATAATAGTAAGGGACCTCAACACCCAAATTATAGCAATGGACAGATCATGTGAGTGGAAAATCAACATAGAAGCAAAGGCTTTGAATGACACACTGGACTGGATGTACTTAACAGATATATTCAGAACATTTCATTCTAAAGCAGCACAATACATATTCTTCTCCAGTGCATGTGGAATATTCTCCAGAATAGATCACATACTGGGACACAAATCAGCCCTTAATAAGTACAAAAGGATTGAGATCATACCTTGCATATTTTCAGACCACAACACAGTGAAACGTGAAATCTCAAGAAAAAATTTGGGCAGGCAACAAATAGTTGGAGACTAAAGAATATCCTACTAACAAATGAATAGGTTAACCAAGAAGTTAAAGTGGTACATAAAAGTATATGGGCCAATGAAAATGATAATACCACAGATAAAAACCTCTGGGACACAGCCAAGGCAGTCATAAGAGGGAAGTATGTTGCAATGCACACCTTCCTAAAGAAGGAAGAAAGGTCATAGATACACAACCTAACTTTACACTTAAAAGAGCTGGGAAAAGAAGAGCGAATCAGCAGAAGACAGGAAATAATAAAGATTAGAGCAGAAATCAATTCTGTCGAAATTGGAAAAAAAAAAAAAGAAACAGTAGAACAGATCAATGAAACCAGGAGTTGGTTCTTTGAAAGAATTAATAAAATTGATAAACGTTTAACAAGTTTGATCAAAAAAGCAAAAGGATAGGGCCCAAATAAATCAAATCAAGAATGAAAGAGGGGAAATCATAGCCAACGCTGCAGAAATGCAAACAATATTAAGACAATATTACGAACAATTATATGCCAATAAATTGGGCGATCTGGAAGAAACGGACAAATTCCTTGAGACATATAAACTACAAAAACTGAAATAGGAAGAAATAGAAAATTTGAACAGCCCCATAACCAGTAAAGAAATTGAATCAAAAATCTCCCCAGAACCCAAGTCCAGGACTGGATGGCTTTCCAGGGGAATTCTACCAAACACTGAAACAAGAGTTAACACCTATTCTGTTCGAAAAAATAGAAAAGGAAGGAAAAGTTCCAAACACATTCTATGAGGCCAGCATTACCTTGATTCCAAAACCAGACAAACACCCCACTAAAAAGAACTACAGACCAATTTCCCTGATGAACATGGACGTAAAAGCTCTCAACAAGACCCTAGCCAACACTAAAAGAATTGTTCACCATGATCAAGTGGGATTTATACCTGGGATGCAAGACTGACTCAATTTCCATAAACCAATCAATGTCATACATCTTGCTTAGAAAAGAAAGGAGAAGAACCACATGAACCTGTCAATAGATGTGGACAAAGCATTTGACAAAATTCAGCATCCTTTCTTGATGAAACCCCTCAAAGAGTAGTGATAAAAGGATCATACCTCAAGATCATAAAAGCTATATATGAGAGATCCACCACTAATATCATCCTTGGTGGGGAAAAAACTGAGAGCTTTCCCACAAGGTCACGAAAACGACGAGGATGTCCACTCTCTCCACTGTTATTCAACATAGTATTGAAAGTCCTAGCCTCAGTAATCACACAACACAAAGGAATAAAATGCATCCAGTTGGCAAATAGGAAGTCAAACTTCCACTCTTTGCAGATGACATGATACACTATATGGAAAACTCAAAGGTTCCGCCAAAAAGCTGCCAGAACTGATCCATGAATTCAGCAATGTCGCAGGATATAAATTCAATGCACAAAATCAGATGCATTTCTATATACCAATAATGAAGCAACAGAAAGATACATCGAAAAATTGATCCCATTGACAATCGCACCAAGAACCATAAGACACCTAGGAATAAACCTAAGCAAAGAGGTGAGAAATCTATACACTGAAAACAATAGGAAGCTACTGAAAGAAATGGAAGAAGACACACAACAAGATGGAAAAATATTCCCTGGTCATGGATTAGAAGAACAAATATTGCTAAAATGTCAATACTACCCAAGGAAATCTGTGTATGTAATGCAATCTGTATGAAAATGAGACCAACATGCTTCACAGAGCTAGAACAAACAATCCTAAAGTTTGTGTTGAACCAGAAAATACCCTGAAGAGCCAAAGCAATCCTGAAAAAGAAAACCAAAGCTCGAGCATCACATTCTGGACTTCAAGGTGGATTCCAAGGCTGTAATCATCAGGACAGTATGGTACTGCCACAAAAACAGACACTTAGATCAAGGGAACAGAATATAGAGCCCAGAAATGGACCCACAAACATATGGGAAACTAATCTTTCACAAAGCAAGAAAGAAAATAGAATGGAATAAAGACACTCTTCAGCAAATGGTATTGGGAAAACTGGACAGCGACATGCCGAAGAATGAACCTGGAACACTTTCTTACACCGTACACAAAAACAAACTCAAAATGGATGAAAGACCTAAGTGTAAGGCAGGAAGCTCTCAAAATCCTAGAAGAGAAAACAGGCAAAAACCTCTTTGACCTCGGCTGCAGCAACTTCTTGCTCAACATGTCTCTGGATGCAAGGGAAGAAAGCAAAAATGAACTATTGGGACCTCATCAAGATAAAAAGCTTTTGCGTGGTGAAAGAAACAATCAGCAAAAACAAAAGGCAAATGATGGAATGGGAGAAGATGTGTTCAAATTACATATCAGATAAAGGGTTCGTATCCAAAGCCTATAAAGAATTTGTCAGACTCAACACCTGAGAAAGAAATAACCCAGTGAGGAAATGGACAGAAGACCTGAACAGACACTTTTCAAAAGAAGACATCCAGATGGCTGACAGACACATGGAAACACGCTCAGCATCGCTCATCACCAGGGAAATACAAATCTAAACCACAGGGAGATACCACCTCACAGCTGTCAGAATGGCACACATTAGCAACTCAGGCAACCATAGATGTTGGCGAGGATGCGGAGGAAGGGGAACCCTTTTGCACTCCTGGTGGCAATGCAAGCTGGTGCAGCCACTCGGGAAGACAGTATGGAGGTTCCTCAAAAAATTAACAATAGAACTACCCTATGAGCCAGCAATTGCACAACTACATATTTATCCGAAGGATACAGGTATGCTGTTTTGAAAGGACACGTGCACTCCATTGTTTATAGCAGCGCTATTGACAAAAGCCAAAGTATGGAAAGAGACCAAACGTCCATTGACAGATGAATGGATAAAGAGGATGTGGTACACACACACACACACACACACACACACACACTGGAGTATTCCTTGGCAATCAAAAAGAATGAAATCTTGCCATTTGCATCAATGTGGATGGAACTAGAGTATTGTGCTGAGGGAAATTAGTCAGAGAAGACAAATATCATATGACTTCACTCATATGTGGAATTTAAGATACAAAACAGATGACCATAGGGCAAAGGAAGCGAAAATAGTGTAAAAACAGGGAAGGGGACAATGCGTGAAACTCTTAAATGTAGAGAACAAACTGATGGGTTCCGGAGGGGTTGTGAGTGGGTGGGTGGATAAATGGGCGACGGACATTGAGGAAGACACTTGTTGGGATGAGCCCTGGATGTCAGATGTAGGGGATGAGTCACTGGATTCTACTCCTGAAATCATTAGTGAACTATATGCTCACTAACTTGCATGTAAATTAAAAAAAATGATGTGGTACGTACATGCAGAAACACTTAGCCTTATTATGAATGAAATCTTGCCATTTGCAACAACGCGGATGGACTTAGAGTGCCCATAAGCTAAATAAATCAGACAGAGGAAGTCAAATAGCGTATGATTTCACTCATATGTGGAATTTAAGAAATAAGGCTCATATGAGCAAAGAAAGAAGAGAAAAAACACGCAGACTCTAAAATACAGAGAATAAAATGCTGGTTGCCGAAGGGAGGTGGGCGGCTGGGTGAAATAGTAAAGGAGATCAAAAGGAGAGAAGATACTCCAGAGGTAGCCAGTCTGTGACACTTGTCATGAACGCTGAGTAATGTGTAGCATTGCTCAATAACAAAAGTGCAGTTCATTGTTAAGTATAACTTGAGTTGATTTAAAAATAAAAACTACTTAAAAACATCTTCATTTCCATATTTTTTCTCTTCTCTTTTACCTGCCTACTTACTACTTCAAAATATATAGAAATTGTAGGAATTTTAATGAGTAGTTTCACTGTAATTTTATATTTTATGAGTATCATTAAAATTTATAATATTATATCTAAGAGTGACATTTTCTAGAATGAGAAAGGGGGAGAAGTTTAAAACCTTGCTTAAAATGACAGAGACAAAAATACTGAAGCTAGAATTCAATTATATCACATGTGTTTCAAACTCTACATGGCCTCTGAGTTTCGTATGGAGTTACAAAAGATTTGGCTTAAAGAGCAGAATATTTGGGAACTTTCAGTGATCTATACCTGCTTGCTTTTTCCGTAGGGCAGGGACAGGAGTGGAGCACTTGGTAACTGAAATGAGAGGTGTCCCTTAGGACAGACTGGTAGGGGAGAAGGGCTCTGAGGACAGAATCTGCCCATTGATGGCCTTGTTCAGGAATCCATGGCACTGAGGTGCCTGTGGTCAAGGATTGACTGAGTTTATCCCTTGGGGTTGGGTGGGAAGGGCAGAGTCCTTGTCCCTTCAAAGGCTCAGCATTTGTGAACGTCTATGACATCTCTATAAATATATGATGGAGGAGGAAGAAATGTTGATTCATGTGTTCTTCCAGGGTTTTTTTGGGCGGGTGGTTACAGAGCTGCTTTTAGAGATGTTCCTATCATAGAATAGTGGGGATGTTTCCTTTTAATTCTTGAAAGTTCTAAGACTGGAAGTGAGAAATTTTATGCTGATATTACAGCTCTAACTCAGGCCTTCTAGGAAAGACTGGCTATCTGTGGAGTATCTCCTCTCCCCACAGACCTTGCACTGGAAAGCTGAGTAAATCTATTGGATGTACGGTTCACATGTTGCACACTTACTGCACATGATTCATCTTCAAAGTAAATCTGAATTGCGAGAGCAAATCTAGGAGCTCTCTATTGGACCTCATCTCTTTTATGAGAAATAAGGTAAGTTTTCAAACTCAAGTAAACTATGTTCTTTTCCTTGCCTCCCATGCAGGACTGTGTTTTAGGGAAGTTGCCATGGTTTAGTTCTGTCTCCTGAGAAGCTTGAAGCTCTGGGAACATATTTGTCTTAGTGATGAGAGGATCTGAATGTGTCAGGGCTTCCAGCTTTCACTGGCCTCTGCTTGAGGCAGCACAGTCTCAGGAAAAATTCTTATCGAATGGGTGGGAGGTATATTTGAGGGGGCAGAGGTTTAGTATCCTATACATATGGGTTTCTTTTTCTTTTAATGGATTAAATAAGCAGCTGATCCTCAGGAAGCAATGGAAGGTGGACGTTTATCAGACGAAGGTCATTTAGCCACTAGGAAATACTGAAAATGTAGTGAATGATATGGTTGGGACATATTCATGAGGGACAGCAAGTGTCAGGCATGGCTGGAACACACATGAGCAGAAGCCCTGCGAGGAAAGGGGGTAAGCAAGACTATGGCACAGCGTTTGAGGACTTTGAAAGTCATGGTGAGTATTTCAGCCTTTGCACTTGAAAACCACAGCAACCCTTTAATCATAAGTTATGATTCATCATATTTTTAGAACGCCCACTTTTCCTTTTCAAGTTGTAGCTAGGAGGTAAAAAGAGGGAGAGGATAGAGAGTGAGGAGAAGAGGGAATTTCTGAAATTGTTTCCTTTCCTTCTGTTTAGAAACATAGAGGGTCCACTTAACGAACTGTAGGATTGACCATTTGTAATACTGACGTTCATGAGATACCAGCCCGATTTTGTACTATGTATGAGCTAATAATGCTCACAGTGAAAACTCACGTAGTTATCTCCCTTGATATGTTATTTCTCTTCAACAAAATGGTGTGAGACATTTTATTTAGAATTTGATGAGTATTAGACACTGTGTGAAAGGAGTTTTTATGTCCCATGTTTTGAGAATCTAAACTGATCCTGTTTTTAGATCAGTGAAAATACGCTCTATGATGATGTTATTAACGTTTATCCAAACCATTGAATGTACTACACCAGCAGTGAACCCTGGGAAAAACTGTGTACTCTGGGTGATGAGGATGTATCACAGTGGGCTCATCGGTTCTGACAAATGTGCCATTCTGGCAGGGGATGTTGATAATGGCAGGGGTGATATCTGTGTAGGGGCTAGGGACCTTATGGGGAATCTCTGTACCTGTGTTGGTGTTGCTGTGAATGTAGCACTGCTCTAAAAAAATTAAGTCTTAGCAACAAGAACAAACTAAAAAGCAACAACGACCAAAAGATCTTATTAAAGCTGAGAGGAGGCGTGTGATTTTGCTACCTCCTCCCCGCCCCCCACAGAGACAGCTGAGAGGGAACCCATCTGCTCCTCCTCTGAGAGGGGAAGGGACAGGTCTGGAGTCACCACTGAATCATACTCGGGATGCCTGCTGGGTCAATCTTCATTCTGTTGGGGCCACAGTGGATCCACCTGTATGCTGTCCATTGAGTTTCTAATGCAGGGGATTCAAAGATGGATGTCTTCAGGGCAACCCTGACACTTGAAGGGGGCAGGCACTCATTCCAGGTAAGCCCAAATCCAACTAGACTAAATTTAGAAAAAAACAGATGATTAAATTTTGATAAACAGCTGAATGATTTTGTTCTTCTGTGCTGAATAAATCTCAATAAAATCAGCTCTCATATCTTGTATATCTTCAAATTTCATACCTGACTGCAAAAATATGTTCAGATTTCATAACCTGGCTTCCATGGCCTTTGGCAGAGATGAAACCTTACTTTTCCAAGTTTTTCTACTGTGACACTAGAATCCGTCTAAACCAGCGATTTCATATTGATCTTCTCTGTTTGTCCCATAATCCCCATTAAAACGTTGGTTGGTTTCTTTCATGTCAATGCTCTCACCCCTCTGATTTTCATAGCTTTGCATCACAAACTCTTTACAACCAAGGGCCTATTATATTTCTACTTTCCTCTCCTCATATACAGAACCTGTTATGTACTTTGCATTTTATTATTTATTTATTATTTATTTATTTATTCATTTATTTATTTAATATTTATTCATTATTGAAAGACAGAGGGAGACAGAGTGCTAATGGGAAGGGGCAGAGAGAGAGGGAGACACAGAATTTGAAGCAGGTTCTAGGCTCTAAGCTGTCAGCCCAAAGCCCCATGCAGGGCTCTAACTCACGGACTGCAAGATCATGACCTGAGCCAAGCCATCTGCTCAACCAACTGAGCCACCCTGGCGTCCCTGTTTTTTAGTATTTATGAACGGTATTTGGAGTTGCCATTCCCAGCTCCTGATCACCATGAGCAAATTAGCAGGAACCACAGTGCCGAGATGATTTCAACTACTCGGGGAAGGAAATATGTGTCAAAAACAGTTGTGCAGATGTATTAAGGGTAAATGAACAGGTAGATTAATATCCTGGTAATTTTAATAATCATAATGGAATGTTGATACTAGTAATCATAATGAAAGAGCCATTCCAATCGCAGTTACTAAATACCTGCATCTCTTCTGCGTCGTACATACTGAATTATTTAGCCTTCACAGAAACCCTAAAAAGTAGATTATTTTAATCTTAATGTTTACAGAGGAAGAATAAGTAGCACAGTTATGTAGGGACTTGTGAAATATGGCACCATACTGCGCAGTGCGTGGGGTATGAATCCTGGTGGTGTGGCTTCAGCCTAGATGCTCTGTCATTGTGCTAACCTACCTCTCTGCTCTGCTTTAGGGGATTTGCATCTTAGGGAACCTGGTTTAGAACTTGAATTTCTTCAATCAAATCTATAGTTCATCTCTTAACATAACCCTGAGTTTTTCACTGACCCATCTATCCTTTAGGAATTTTTACTCTTCTCTTTGCAGATGGTTTCTATTCTTCTAATACCAATCACATAGTCCCTTACATAATTAATGCTTTCATCTATGCATATCTTAAAACTCAAAAATCATTAAGAACAGGTGAGTATTTTGCCCAATCTTCACAATAAGTCCAGATAATTGTGATTTGATATTTAAAATCAAAGATAATTATGGAATTCTGAGAGAAGGGAACAGGCAGTAGAATTTTAAAATGTTTTGAAACAAACACTAAATTAGAATGGGGAAATGGACAGTTTGTAATAAAAGAAAAGGAAAAAAAGTCATAGAAAAAGGGAAAAAGTAAAATCATAATAGGGAAAGCAGCAGAGGCGGGGACTTACATAGCTCTTGCTTATTATAGGCTGGATCTTTTTCTCATTTTATCTGCAGTGCAGTGTAACCATGTTATGTGCAAAGTAGCTTTCCCCAGCTAGTAAAGAGTGGAGCTGGGATTTGAACCCAAGACATCTGACTACAGCAACTGTGTTCTTGACCAAGAAATGTAGTTAGTTATTTTCTTGATGAATAGCCATCCCAGATAGAATATCAAGATTGCAAAATATGAACTGACCAAAGATAAAAAATTCTCATAAAAGCAATATTTTCATTAAAAATGTAGTAACAATGTAAAATGTGGTTGGTGATAAAAATGTATGTGCATATAACAAAATACAATTGTTTTCTACTAACCAAATGAGAGAATAAGATCGTGTCATAAAATAACCTTTCTTGTTTGTTTGCATGTTCATCAGCTTTTTTGCAAAATCATCAACCTTGAAATATTGATCATATGTGTATATAGTAAAAGGATGTAGAGATACACACATTTGTAAATATACTTAGAGAATGTTTCCTAAAAGACATTTCTAAAAGAAAACCAAAAGTAGTTATTTCTGGAGAGTAGGAGTGTAAATTCAATAGTTTGGAGACAGCTTTAAATTTTCTTTTATTCTTCTGTGTCTTTTGAATAACTAGTGATAAACATGAATTATTTCATCATAAAATATAGTTAATAAGTGGAGGCAAAATGTTGAGAAACATTTTTAATAATTATCAACAGCAATGATAATCTCTAGCACTTGGGACAACAACATCATACTTTGGAAATTAAGTTGTTATGTATGTGACTCAAAATTGGAAACTATATAAATAACTCAAAGGACAAATGGTCAAAGAGATGCCACTTATGAAACTTTATACAATGTCACATAATTAAATTAACAGTTAAACTAATGCTAAGTATAATAACATGGGAAGAAGTGTTATAATAATTCAAGTCAAAATCAGGACACAAAATGATATAATATGATGATTTCAGTGACAAACTCAACAAGTTATGAACAAAAACTTGAACTAGAACAATCATAATATAGTATGTTGGAATTATGGGATATGTTTCAAGATGAAATGTTTAGAAGTATCCTGGTGACCTCAGGGTAAATGAACATATCTGAGTGACAATACTATTTAGATTATAGGAATCATTAGGAATTTTATAGCATGTTCAATTCATAGGCAGAGATGCCCAATATTCTGAGTTTAGTCCCACAGCACAGTCAAGAGGGTAAACAGTTTCCCTCAATTATGTCAACTTCAAAGGTGTCCTGATATTTGTTATATAATAGCGCCAGTAAAACTGACATTGGACAATGGAGGTTAAGTAAAAGATTGTCAAAACATATTTTGTAAAGTATATTTCATCCAACATACTGATGGAGTCAGAGATAAAGGGGTCAGGGACCCAAAAATGAATAAACTGAACTGTGAATACTTTCTTCCAGAGGGATTCTCCAACAAGTTAATTATAGTGGAATAGTGTTTTCCAGATGTCAAAGTACATAGATAAAATGCATAACACATGTGATATATGTGTGTATCTGTGTGCCTAAACAATCTTTTAATTCTTAGGGAAAATCAGGATCAGGTAAGGCAAATATTTGTATTCCGTTTTTCACATGAAAGCTAAATTTTGAGACAGTTAAGTCACTTGCTGAAGGAGAATTGAAGTTCTGATGCTTTCAATCTTAGTAGGAATCATAATTTTTAAAGGACATTTAATTTTACCTCCCCAAATGCAAAGGCTTTGATCCAAGGCAGTTAGTTTCTAAATCAACAGATAGATCTGGGAGAGGCTTGGGCATCTGCGGATTTACCAAGAGTCATAGAAGTTTCAAGGCAGTCAGAGGTAACATAACATGGAGCAAAAGCAAGGCATTCAGAGTTCAGCCCACCGATCTTCCCAAGCTGTCACTTCTTTTCTTCCCTTTGCAGATTCAGCCCTTGTCCTCAACTGCACCTTACTTTCAGCCAGTAGTATTGCGATGAATAGCAGTGTGACTGAATTCATTCTCCTTGGGTTGACACGGGATGCAGGAAAGCAGAAGGCAGTATTCGGGGTCTTCTTGATTCTTTACCTTGCAACACTGTTGGGGAACTTTCTTATTGTATTGACTATTAAAATAAGCAAGACCCTTGGGAGTCCCATGTACTTCTTCCTGTTCTATCTGTCTTTTGCTGACGCCTGCTTCTCTACAACCACAGCCCCCAGATTGATTGTGGATGCCCTTGCTCAGAAGAAGACCATTTCCTACAAAGAGTGCATGACTCAGGTCTTTGCAGCCCATTTCTTTGGGTGCATGGAAATCTTGGTGCTCATCCTCATGGCTTTTGATCGCTATGTAGCCATTTGTAAGCCCTTGCGATACACTACCATCATGAGCCGGCACGTGTGCAGCGTTTTGGTGATTTTAGCCTGGGTGGGATCTTGTATCCACTCTTCGGCACAAATTTTCCTGGCTTTGAGATTGCCTTTCTGTGGCCCCAATGTGATTGACCACTATTTCTGTGACTTGCAGCCCTTGTTGAAACTTGCCTGCATGGACACTTATGTGATAAATTTGCTAGTTGTTTCCAACAGTGGGGCCATATGCACGGTGAGTTTCATAATCCTGCTTATCTCCTATGTTGTCATCTTGTACTCTCTGCGTAACCACAGTACTGAAGGAAGGCGAAAAGCCCTTTCCACCTGCACCTCCCACTTTATTGTGGTTGTTTTATTTTTTGGTCCGTGCATATTCATGTATACACGCCCCCCAACCACATTTCCAATAGACAAGACAGTGGCTGTGTTTTATACAATTGGGACGCCCTTGCTCAACCCTCTGATATATACACTGAGGAATGTTGAAGTGAAAAATGCCATGAAAAAGTTATGGTGTAGCAAAACATGACTTCTTTTGATACAGGGTATTCAGGGATTCTAATGTATTTTTCCTTAACAGCTGGTTTCTTTCATGTGCAGGAAAGATGAAATATTCTCATTGTGGGAAAAATCCATTAAAATTTTTAATTTCACTAATATTTTATATATTTAATTGACTTATTATGAATAAGTATGAATAAATGCACATCCCTTTTTCATAGAGGATGGCATTAGAATAGGATTACTTGAAATCCATAAACATTGTGAACCACCTGTGCTGGCTCTCAGTTGAATTCTTTTGACAGCTGGCCATATTCATATGATAATTTATCTTCCTGTACAATTTGTCTTCAGAAAATAATATACTCACTATTGACAGAATGATTGTGTGTTTGTGTGTATGTGTGTGCACACACTAATCCTTTACAGATTTTATTCTAGTCCTTAAGAACTTGGATGTAGAGGTAATCCCTATGGAACCAGAGCTTAGAAATGAAGGTTGTGGTCTCGAGTTGGAGAAGATGTTCTGAGAAAATTCTGTGGTGGAATCTGTGCCTCAGCTTGACTCACTGGGACATGAATGGACCCTCAAACTCCATGAAAAGCTGGAAACCTCAGTGAAAACCTGGACTGTCACTGGAAAACACTGTCAATGTTCGGTGAATGGTGGGAGAAGGAGAGTTTTACACTTGGCAGTGATGGGCGGTATCAGCCAGGAACTGCTTTTTGGCAGGGTCCTTCTCTTTCATCGTCACAGATCAGGGTCAGTGAGGGGGTTTGGCAGCAGGAATATGCAGAAGGTTAAGGGGTAGAAGCATGGCTAGAAAACAATGTACAGTGTAGAGAAAGCAAAGGTGAAAGGAAAGTGGTAACTGTCTCCAGGTGGGATAGAAGAAGCTTTGCCTTTTCATATTGGAGAATACTCATTGGGTATCTGAACGTTTGCAGGGAAAAAAATGCAGTTCCTGGGTATCTCTATAAAATTGACCTAGATTAGCTTGACTTCCTTGGCTGTTACATTTATTTGCATATCGGTACAACCCTTTATTTATTTATTTAGGTTCCTAATACTATCTGAAAATTCAAATTTCCTATTCCTTGGGAGAACCAGGATTGAAGGTGCTTTCCAATTTTGGGCTTCTGGTTTTGTAGGAGAATGTTTAAATACATATTTTGATTTTTGAAGTTAACCTAATTGATATGTGTAATGAACACCCTACCACCATAACCACCACCACGCCCGCTACCACCACATCATAATCTCATAATTAAGTACTGTCATGTGATGCTGTTTCAGTGTCTGAACTTATAATTCCCACCTAATTGGCACCAAGAAATTACTTTAAGTGATATAGGCTAATGAGAAAAGAATCCAATGACCTTCCCAATTATGAGAACATTTCTACCAACTGAAGACCAAATGTTATCATGTCCCATCTAAGATGCCCAAGACTCCTACATACAAAGAGGTGGCAGAATAAATTGTTAAGTCCTAAGGAAGACATTTGTCCGAGCTCTCAGTGCCTTATTTACAAGAGGCAATTATCTTTTATATTCTAAGTGAAGACTCCCGATTCCTAGTTTTGTGCCTCGCAGTTTCATTTCTGAAGCATTTGAATCCGGTCATGTGAAGGTTATATTTAGAATAATTGCAGAAATTTTCTTGTCATGCTTAGTTCATTTGGATGCCATATTCCCTTAGATGTTAAATAAAGTCTCAGTTGGAAGGGGTGGGAGAACTTGCAGGGAACTGAAAGATCTTACTTGACCTGGTACCTTAACAAACTGCCTCAATGTCTCTGCTTCTGGGAAATGGTGAAAGCTTTTTATTTGCCTTCCTTCTGGGGGCATCTATGTAGGCTCTCTAATTTTAGCATCCTTGATGTGGAAAGATTTCTATTTCTTATCATCACTGATGACCCCTTGTTAGCCCTTAGAAAGCCAGTGGTTACCTTCCAAATTCTGTATGCTTCCTGGTGAACTCTTTTGGGTTGGTCCCTAAAAGATCTTTATGGCTTCTCTGTGGCAGTTTGTGGGGAAACATCCAGGCATCTCTGCTCCCAAAGTGTTCTATTAATGAAGAAACATTTCTAACATAGACTGACTTCAACCAGTCACCCTCATCTGATACCAACCAGTCTCTCTTCCTTCCTTGACTTTTCTTATCTAAGTCTGCTCAGTGCACCCATATGGAGGGTCCCATGCTAGGTTCTCAGAGTAGCACTCCTGCATGCAAACACACACACAAACACACACACACACACACACACACACACACACACACACAAACACACACACCCCTGGGGTGAGGGACAGACATATCTCTACAGTGAATTCTCTAAAGCTGTTTTCACAAATTACTCAGCCAGTTTATAACCCGACCACGTTTATATCCTTTATCTAGTTGTAGGATACTTCTGCTGATCATTTCCTTGGTTTGGAAGTAGCATAAGATGATTTAGGCACAAGTTCACATCCATTGTGTCTATTCAACATTTGAGTTTTAACACCTTGCTACATAAGAAAGGTTACATTATAAACAATTTGTATGACCACTGGACCTGAAGAGAATTTATTTTCATTTGGAAAGTGATGGCAGACAGCACTGGAGGGGCCAAGATGGTGGAGAAGCCAGGTAGTTTTTTCTTTTCTCTGTCTCTTCCCTGAAATACAGTTAGATCATCACCAAACCATCTTGCACAACTAGAAAACAGATTTGAGGATTAACACAACAATCTGCAACTTGAGGCACAGAACTCAGCAGGTCCATGGTGCAGATAGGTGAACTGGGGGAGAGAGAAGCTGTGGATAGTAGGGAGCTGTTTTTGCTTGTGGACAGAGGACAGAGATAGGGCGAGAGTACAGGAAATGCACTCCCCCTAAAAGCAGCTGATGAGGAAGAGAAAGTGTGGAAACACCCACAAGGACTGATCAAGAAAGGAATAAAGGGAACTTAGAAAGAAAGGGTTTAATTACCATTTACAGACGGGTTTTATCAAGAAAGGATGCTGAATTTTGTCAAATGGTTTCTCCATATCTATTTACAGGTTCACGTGGTTCTTCTCCTTTCTCTTACTAATGTGATGTATCACATTGATGATTTGTGGAAATTGGGTCATCCTTGCATCCCAGGTATAAATCCCACTAGATCGTGGTGAATAGTTCTTTTAGTGTATTGTTGGATCAGGTTGGGTAGGATCTTGTTGAGACGTTTGCATCCATGGCATCAGGGAAATTGGTCTGTAGTTCTCCTTTTTAGTTCTCCATTTCAGTTCTCCATTTAGTTCTCAATTTCAAGGTAAATGCTGGCCTCATAGAATGCGTTTGGAACTTTTCCATCTATTTCTACTTTTTGGAACAGCTTCAAAAGAATAGGCATTAACTGTACTTTCAGTGTTTGGTAGAATTCCCCAGAAAAGCCATCCAGTCCTGGACTCTGGTTTTGGGGAGATTTTTGATTATAGATTCAGTTTCTTTACTGGTTATGGGCTGCTCAAATTTTCTATTTCTTCCTATTTCAGTTTTTGTAGTTTATATGTCTCTAGGAATTTGTCCATTATTTCCAGATTGCCCGATTTATTGGCATATAATTGCTCATAATACTGTCTTAATATTGTTTGTATTTCTGCAGTGTTGGTTGTGATCGCTCCTCTTTCATTCTCCATTTGATTTATTTAGGTCCTTTCCTTTTCTTCTTGATCAAACTTGTTAGAGGTTTATCAATTTTATTAATTCTTTCAAAGAACCAACTCCTGGTTTCATTGATCTGTTCTTTTTTTTTTTCATTTTGATACAATTGATTTCCACTCTAATATATATTATTTCCTGTCTAATGCTGATTTGGGGTTTTATTTGCTGTTCTTTTCCCGACTCTTTTAAATATAATGCTAGGTTGTTTTTCTGGGACCTTTCTTCCTTCTTTAGGAAGGCATGCATTGCTACAAAGTACCCTCCCTCTATGACTGCCTTGGCTCTGAGCAGATTTTTTGCTGTGGTGTTATCATTTTCTTTGGCCCATATACTTTTTATGTACCTCTTTAACTTCTTGGTTCACCTATTCATTCTCTAGTAGGATGCTCTTTAGTATCCAAGTATTTGTTGTCTTTCCAAATTTTTTCTTGTGGTTGATGTTGTGTTTCACAGTGTTGTGGTCTGAAAATATACAAGGTATGATCTCAGTCTTTTTGTACTTATTCAGGGCTCATCTGTGTCCCAGTATGTGATATTTTCTGGAGAATGTTCCACGTGCACTGGAGAAGAATATGCATTGTGTTGCCTTAGAATAGATTGTTCTGAATATATCTGTTAAATACATCCAGTCCAGTATGTCATTCAAAGGCTTTGTTTCTTTGTTGATTTTCCACTCAAATGATCTGTCGTTTGTTGTAATTTGGGTGTTGAAGTCCCCTACTATTATCGTATTATTGTCAATGAGTTCCTTTATATTTGTGATTAATTGATTTGTAAATTTGTGGTATCAAACCTTGGGGACATAAATGTTTACAATTGTTAAATCTACTTGGTAGATAGACACCTTAATTATGATCTAATGCCCTTCTTCATCTTTTGTTACATTCTTTATTTTGAAATCTAGATTTTCTAAGACTGGCTACTCCAGCTTTCCTTTGGCAACCATTAGCATGATAGATGGTTCTCTATCTCCTAACTTTCAATCTGAAGGTGTCTTAAGTCTAAAATGAATATCTTGTAGTCAGCATATAGATGGATCTTGTTTTTTTTTTTATCCATTCTTTTACCCTATGTGTTTGATTGCAGCATTTAGACCATTGACATTTAGAGTGAGTCCTGAATGATATGAACTTATTGCCATTGTGTTGTCTGTGGAGTTGGAGTTTCTGGTGGTATTGTCTGGTCCTTTGTAGTCTTTGTTGCTTTTGATCTTTTTTGTTTTGTTTCGTCTTTTCTCCTCTCAGAGAGTTCCCCTTAAAATTTCTTGCAGGGCTGGTTTAGTGTTCACTAACTCCATCAGTTTTGTTTGGGAAACTTTTTATCTCTCCTTCTATTTTCAATGACAACCTTGCTGGGTAACGAATTCTTGGCTGCATATTTTTCTGATTCAACACGTTGAACATATTTTGCCACTCCTTTCTTGCCTGCCAAGTTTCTGCAGATAGGTCTGCTGCAAACCTGATCTGTCTTCCCTTGTAGGTTAAGGACTTTTTTTTTTCCCCTTACTGCTTTCATGATTCTTTTCTTGCGTGAGTATTTTGTGAACTTGACTATGATATGCCTTTTTGATGCCCGTTTTTTGTTGAATCTAATGGGAGTTTTCTGGGCTTCGTGGATTTTGAGGTCTACTTTTCCACTATTATTTGCTCCCATGACCCTTCTACCCCTTTTCCCTCTCTTTGTCTTCTGGGACCCATATGATTTGGATGTTACTCCTTTTTAATGAGTCACTGAGTTCTCTCATTCTTATAACGTGCTCTTTTGTCTTAGTTTTCCTCTTTTTTTTCTGCTTCATTATTCTCTATAGTTTTGTCCTCTGTATCATGAATTTGCTGCTCTGCTTCATCCATCCTTGCCACCATAGCACCATTCGAGATTGAATGTCAGTAATAGCATTTTTAATTTCACCTTGACTGGAGCTTACTTCTATTATTGCCACAAACGGGATTCTTCACGTTTTTTATTTTACCCTGGGTAGTATTCTTACAATTGTGATTCTAAATTCGTGTTCTGTCATCTTGCTTGTAACTGTGTTGATTAAGTCCCTGGTTGCCATTTCTTCCTTTTCTTTCTTTTGAGGTGAATTCCTTCATTTCATCATTTTGAAGGAAGAAAAAGAATTAACAAAATAAAGTAAATAAATAAAAATAAAAAATTAAAATCAACACAAAAAAAATCAAATGAAGGATGTTAGTCACAGATGTGTTCTGGATGTTTGTTGAAAGAAGTTTGATAGAATAGAGAAAAAAAGGAAAGAATAGTAGTGAAAAAAAGGCAAAGAGTTGAAAATTTAAAATAATGAATACAATAACATAGAATAAAAAGAAATGAGGAAAGTGAAATAGATTTAAAAATTTACAAAAACGTGAAAAATACAGTAGAAAAAACTGAAGAAAAATCTTTTCATAAAAATGGGAATAAGTATCATATTTTTCTCTTTCTGTCTTCACGAACAAGAAAAGAAAATAAAATTAATATAGAGAACAAACATATGGGAGCTGGAGGGGTTGTGAGTTGGTGGATGAATAAATGGGCAAAGGACATTGAGAAAGACACTTGTTGGGATGAACACTGGATGCGAGATGTAGGGGATGAATCACTGGATTCTACTCCTGAAATTATTAGTGAACTATATGCTGACTAAATTGCATGTAAATTAAAAAATATAATGTGGTACGTACAATGCAGTCATAGCATTAAAATGAATGACATCTTATCATTTGCAACAACATGGATGCACTTAGAGTGTCCATAAGCTAAATAACTCAGACAGAGGAAGTCAAATAGCACATGATTTCACTCATATGTGGAATTTAAGAAATAAGGCCAATGAACAAAGAAAAAAAAGATAAGAAACACCCCAGACTCTAAAATACAGAGTGGAAAATGCTGGTTGCCAAAGGGAGGTGGGTAGCTGGGTGAAATAGTAAAGGAGATCAAGAAGAGAGAAGATACTCCAGAGGTAGCCAGTCTATGAAACTTGTGATGAGCACTGAGTAATGTGTAGAATTGCTCAATAACAAAAGTGCGTTTCATTGTTAGTATAACTTGAATTGATTTAAAAATAAAAAAATATTTTAAAAATGTCTTAATTTCCATATTCTTTCTCTTCTCTCTTTACCTACTGACTCAACTGATTTCAAAATATTTAGAAATTTTAATGAGTAGGTTTCATTGTAATTTTATATTTTATGAGTCTCATTAAGATTTATTGTATTATATCTAAGAGTGACATTATCTAGAATGAGAAAGAGGGGTAAGTTTAGAACCTTGCTTAAAGTGACAGAGACAAAAATAGTGAAGCTAGAATTCAATTATATCACATGTGGTTTAACCTGTACATGGGCTCTGAGTTTTGTGGGGTTAGAAAAGATTTGGCCTAAAGAGCAGAGCATTTGGGAACTTTCAGTGATCTTTACCTGCTTGCTTTTTCTGTAAGGCAGGGACAGGAGTGGAGCACTTGGTAACTGAAGTGAGATGTGTCCCTTAGGGCAGACTGGAGAGGGAGAAGGGCTCTGGGGACAGAATCTGCCCACTGACAGTCTTGTTCAAAATCCTTGGCACTGTGGTTTGCTGTGGTCAAGGATTGACTGAGTTTATCCCTTGGGGTTGGGTGGGAAAGACAGAGTCCTTGTCCCTTCAAAGGCTCAGCATTTGTGAACATCTATGAAATCTCTATAAATATCTGATGGAGGAGGAAGAAATGTTAATTCATGTGCTCCTCCAGGGTTTTTTTGGGGGAGGTTACAGAGCTGCTTTAGAAATGTTCCTATCATAGAATAGTGGGGATGTTTCCTTTTTATTCTCGTAAGTTTTAAGAATAGAAGTGAGAAATTTTATGCTGATATTACAGCTCTAACTCAGGCCTTCTAGGAAAGACTGGCTATCTGTGGAGTATCTCCTCTCCCCACAGACCCTGCACTGGAATGCTGAGTAAATCTATTGGATGTACGGTTCACATGTTGCACACTTACTGCACATGATTCATCTTCAAAGTAAATCTGAATTGCGAGAGCAAATCTAGGAGCTCTCTATTAGATCTCATCTCCTTTACGAGCAATAAGGTAAGTTTTCAAACCCAAGTAAACTATGTTCTTTTCCTTGCCTCCCATGCAGGACTGGGTTTTAGGGCAGTTGCCATGATTTAATTCTGTCTCCTGAGAAGCTTGAAGCTCCGGGAACATATTTGTCTTAGTGATGAGAGGATCTGAATGTGTCAGGGCTCCCAGCTTTCGCTGGTCTCTGCTTGATGTGTCACAGTCTCAGGAGCAAATTTTTAAAAATATAATTTGTTTTCAAATAAAAATATGGAATGCTTTAGGAGTTTGCATATGATCCTTGCGCAGGGGCATGCAATCTTTGTGCGTTCCAATTTTAGGAATTGTGCTCTGAAAGCGAGCACACTCGGGACCAATTCCTTGGAAGGGGGTGGTTATATTTGAGGGGGCAGAGGTATAGTACCCTATACATGTGGGTTTCTTTTTCTTTTAATTGATTAAATAAGCATCTGACCCTCAATTTATTTATTTACCTATTTGTGTATTAAATTAAATGTTTGTTTATTTTTTTTGAGAGAGAGAGAGAGAAGAGAGAAAGAGATAATGAGTGAGGGAGAGAGGGAGAGAGAGAGAATCCTAAGCAGGCTGTCAGTGCAGAGCCCAATGCTGGGCTTGATCCCGTAAACCCCGAGATCATGACTTGAGCTGAAAGCAAGAGTCTGACTCATAACTGACTGAGCCACCCAGGCACCCCCTATACATTTGAATTTCTTATGTATAAGGCTTAATGTTAGGAAAAAGGATTGGATTGTATACTGACCATACACCATCATTATGCATTGGCACTGTTGATGACACGGTTCTATTATATACTGATTGTTCTGCCAGTCGTGATATTAAAGTTGTCTGTCCAGACCCACTGTCACCCCTGCTTACAGCTAAGAATTATATTCTCTTTCTGCTTTTGGGGTAAGGGGTATATATGGAGTGGAGGAATGAGAAGCAAACTCTCTCATGAAATCCAAATCTTTATCCCTAACAAGATTCTTTGCTCAACCTTACACCGTGGGCTTAAGAGATAAATGTGAACATAAATAAATATAAATATAAATAAACAGAAACATAAATATAAATATAAATTCTGCTCTCTTTTTTAATCCCTCTTCAATATGCATCCATTTGAGAGTCAGGATACATACTGGGCATGGCAGTGCTTTTCTTCTCTACTGGTTCATGGTTTCTGACTTTATGCCGGCTCCACCCAAATGAAAGGAGTCTGATGCTTTGCTTGGCAGGGCTGGTGAGGTGTGGACTGTTTGAGAAGGAGAGATTTCCATGGAGCACAAAGGTTTGAGTTCTGGTACTGGTTGCTTTTTGACTGCTCTCTGCTAAGCTGCTTCCCAGCCTAGTCGGACGTGTACAAAATAGAACAAAGAGAAATTCCCTTATGAGATTTAAAAATCAAATGAACAAAGAAATTAGAGGAAGAAAAAAGAAAGAAGGCTATAGTCAAGGGTTGTATGATCCAATAAATACACACACACACATACACACACACACACACACATTTTAACAGTTGAAGGCCATTAGTGAGAAAGTTGTTTGGGAAAACCTGGAAGGCTCTGGTGAGGAGATGAACAGGGTACTCTGGACACAGAAAGCAATGGAAGGGGGAAGTTTGTCAGACGAAGGTCATTTAGCCACTAAGAAATGTTGAAAATGTAGGGACTGAGATAGTAAGGACATATTCATGAGGGACAGCAAGTGTCAGGCATGGCTGGAACACACACGAGCAGAAGCCCTGGGAGGAAAGGTGGTAAGCAAGACTATGGCACAGCGTTTGAGGACTTCGAAAGTCATGGTGAGTATTTCAGCCTTTGCACTTGAAAACCACAGCAACCCTTTATTCATAAGTTATGTTCATCATATTTTTAGAACGCCCACTTTTCCTTTTCAAGTTGTAGCTAGGAGGTAAAAAGAGGGAGAGGATAGAGAGTGAGGAGAAGAGGGAATTTCTGAAATTGTTTCCTTTCCTTCTGTTTAGAAACATAGAGGGTCCACTTAAAGAACTGTAGGATTGACCATTTGTAATAGTGACGTTCATGAGATACCAGCCCGATTTTGTACTATGTATGAGCTAATAATGCTCACAGTGAAAACTCACGTAGTTATCTCCTTTGACATGTTATTTCTCTTCAACAAAATGGTGTGAGACATTTTATTTAGAATTTGATGAGTATTAGACACTGTGTGAAAGGAGTTTTTATGTCCCATGTTTTGAGAATCTAAACTGATCCAGTTTTTAGATCAGTGAAAATACTCTGCATGATATTACGATGATGGATGTCTGTTTCTAATATGTACCGAAACCATAGAATGTACCACACCCAAGAGTGAGCCTTGGGGTAAACTTTGGACTCTGGGTGATGAGGATGTGTCACGGTAGGCTCATCAGTTCTGGGAAATGTACCGTTCTGGCGGGCGATGTTGGTAATGGCAGGGGTGATATTTGGGTGGCGGCTAGGGACCATATGGGGAATCTCTGTACCTGTGTGTTGGTGTTGCTGTGAATGTAACACTGCTGTAAAAAATTAAGTCTTAGCAACAAGAACGAAGTAAAAAGCAACAACGACCAAAAAATCTTATTAAAGCTGAGAGGAGTTGTGTGATTTTGCTACCTCCTCCCCGCCCCCCACAGAGACAGCTGAGAGGGAGCCCATCTGCTCCTCCTCTGAGAGGGGAAGGGACAGGTCTGGAGTCACCACTGAATCATACTCGGGATGCCTGCTGGGTCAATCTTCGTTCTGTTGGGGCCACAGTGGATCCACCTGTATGTTCTCCATTGAGTTTCCAAGTGCAGGGGATACAAAGATGGATGTCTTCAGGGCAACCCTGACATCTTGAAGGGAGCAGGCACTCATTCCAGGTAAGCCCAAATCCAACTAGACTATGTTTAGAAAACTAGATGACTAAATTTTGATAAACAGCTGAATGAGTTTGTCCTTCTGTGCTGAATAAATCTCAATAAAATCAGCTGTCATATCTTGTATATCTCCAAATCTCATACTTGACCTCAAAAATATGTTCAAATTTCATAACGTGGCTTCCATGGCCTTTGGCAGAGACAAAACCTTGTTTTTCCAAGTTATTCTACTATGACACCAGAATCAGTCTAAACCAGAGGTTTCATATTGATCTTCTCTATTTGTCCCATCACCCCCATTAAAACTTTGGTTGGTTTCTTTCATGTCAAATGCTCTCACCCCTCTGATTTTTGTATCTTTGGATCACAAACTCTTTACAACCAAGGTTATATTTTATTTTCACTCTCATGTCATCATGGTTCACATATAGGGAAGCTGTTTGCATTTTGTATTTGTTTTTTACTATTTTTATTTATTTATTCTTAACATTTACTCATTTTTGACAGACAAAGAGAGACAGAGTGTGAATGGGGAAGAGGCAGAGATAGAAGGAGACACAGAATTTGAAGCAGGCTCTATCTAGCCTCCAAGCTGTCAGCACAGAGCCGGATGTGGGGCTGGAACTCACGGACTGCAAGATCGTGACCTGAGCCAAAGTCAGCTGTTCAACCGACTGAGCCACCCAGGCGTCCCTGTTTTTTAGTATTTGTTAAGGATATTTGGAGTTGCCATTCCCAGCTTCTGATCACCATGAGCAAATTAGCAGGAACCACAGTGACAAGATGATTTCAGCTACTCGGGGAAGGAAATATGTGTGAAAAACAGTTGTGCAGATGGTATGGGTAAATGAACAGGTAGATTAATATCCTGTTAATTTTAATAATCATAATGGAATGTTGATACTAGTAATCATAATGAAAGAGCCATTCCAATCGCAGTTACTAAATATCTGCATCTCTTCTGCGTCGTACATACTGAATTATTTAGCCTTCATAGAAACACTAAAAAGTAGATTATTTTAATCTTCATGTCTACAGAGGAAGAAAAAGTAGCACAGAGTTATGCAGGGACTTGTGAAATATGGCATCATACTGCGCAGTGCGTGGGGTACGAATCCTGGCGGTGTGGCTTCAGCCTGGATGCTCTGTCATTGTGCTAACTTACCTCTCTGCTCTGCTTTAGGGGATTTGCATCTTAGGGAACCTGGTTTAGAACTTGAATTTCTTCAATCAAATCTATAGTTCATCTCTTAACATAACCCTGAGTTTTTCACTGACCCATCTATCCTTTAGGAATTTTTACTCTTCTCTTTGCAGATGGTTTCTATTCTTCTAATACCAGTCACATAGTCCCTTACATAATTAATGCTTTCATCTATGCATATCTTAAAACTCAAAAATCATTAAGAACAGGTGAGTATTTTGCCCAATCTTCACAATAAGTCCAGATAATTGTGATTTGATATTTAAAATCAAAGATAATTATGGAATTCTGAGAGAAGGGAACAGGCAGTAGAATTTTAAAATGTTTTGAAACAAACACTAAATTAGAATGGGGAAATGGACAGTTTGTAATAAAAGAAAAGGAAAAAAAGTCATAGAAAAAGAGAAAAAGTAAAATCATAATAGGGAAAGCAGCAGAGGCGGGGACTTACATAGCTCTTGCTTATTATAGGCTGGATCTTTTTCTCATTTTATCTGCAGTGCATGTAACCATGTTATGTGTAAAGTAGCTTTCCCCAGCTAGTAAAGAGTGGAGCTGGGATTTGAACCCAAGACATCTGACTACAGCAACTGTGTTCTTGACCAAGAAATGTAGTTATTTTCTTGATGAATAGCCATCCCAGATAGAATATCAACATTGCAAAATATGAACTGAGCAAAGATAAAAAATTCTCATAAAAGCAATATTTTCATTAAAAATGTAGTAACAATGTAAAATGTGGTTGGTGATAAAAATGTATGTGCATATAACAAAATACAATTGTTTTCTACTAACCAAATGAGAGAATAAGATCGTGTCATAAAATAACCTTTCTTGTTTGTTTGCATGTTCATCAGCTTTTTGCAAAATCATCAACCTTGAAATATTGACCATATATCATATAGTAAAAGGATGTAGAGATACACACATTTGTGAATATACTTAGAGAATGTTTCCTAAAAGACATTTCTAAAAGAAAACCAAAAGTAGTTATTTCTGGAGAGTAGGAGTATAAATTCAATAGTTTGGAGACAGCTTTAAATATTCTTTTATTCTTCTGTGTCTTTTGAATAACAGATGATAGACATGAATTATTTCATCATAAAATATAGTTAATAAATGGACACAAAATGTTGAGAAACATTTTTAATAATTATCAACAGCATGATGATCTCTAGCATTTGGGACAACAACATCATACTTGGGAAATTACTTTAAGTTGTTATCTATGTGACTCAAAATTGGAAACTATATAAATAACTCAAAGGACAAATGGTCAAAGAGATGCCACTTACAAAACTTTATACAATGTCGCGTAATTAAATTAACAGTTAAACTAATGATAAGTATAATGACATGGGAGGAAGTGTTATAATAATTCAAGTCAAAATCAGGACACAAAATGATATTATATGGTGATTTCAGTGACAAACTCAACATGTTATGAACAAATACTTGAAATAGAACAATCATAACATAGTATGTTGGAATTATGGGATACTTTTCAGATGAAATTTTTAGAAGTATCCTGGTGACTTCAGGGTAAAATGAACATCTTTGAGTAACAACAGGCATCATTTAGATTATAGGCATCATTAGGAATTTTATAGCTTGTTGAATTCACAGGCAGAGATGCTCAATATTCTGAGATTAGTCCCACAGTACAGTCAAGAAGGTAAACCGTTTTCATCAATCATGTCAACTTCAAACGTGTCCCGACATTTGTTATATAATGGCGTCAGTAAAACTGACATTGAACAAGGGAGGTTAAGTAAAAGATTGTCAAAACAGATTTTTATAAAGCATATTTCATCCAACACACTGATGGAGTCAGAGATAAAGGGGTTAGGGACCCAAAAATGAGTGAACTGAACAGAGAATACTTTCTTCCAGAGGGGTTTTCCAACAAGTTAATTATAGTGGAATAGTGTTTTCCATATTTCAAAGCACGTAGATAAAAAAAATGCATAACACATGAGATATACGTGTGTATCTGTGTGCATATACAATCTTTTAATTCTTAAGGAAACTCAGGATCAGCTAAGGCAAATATTTGCACTCCCTTTTTCATATGAAAGCTAAATTATGAGACAGTTAAGTCACTTGCCCAAGGAGAGTTCAAGTTCTGCAGTTTTCAGTCTTGGTAGGAATCAGAATTTTTTAAGGACATTTTTTACTCCCCAAATACAAAGGCTTTGTTGACCCAAGGCAGTTGGCTTCGGAATCAGCAGATAGATCTGGGAGAGGCTTGGGCATCTGCGGATTTACCAAGAGTCAAAGGGGATTGAAGGCAGTCAGAAGTAACATAACATGGAGCAAAAGCAAGGCATTCAGAGTTCAGCCCACCGATCTTCCCAAGCTGTCACTTCTTTTCTTCTCTTTGCAGATTCAGCCCTTGTCCTCCACTGCACCTTACTTTCAGCCAGGAGAATTGCGATGAATAGCAGTGTGACTGAATTCATTCTCCTTGGGTTGACACGGGATGCAGGAAAGCAGAAGGCAGTATTTGGGGTCTTCTTGATTCTTTACCTTGCGACACTGTTGGGGAACTTTCTCATTGTAGTGACTATTAAAATAAGCAGGACCCTTGGGAGTCCCATGTACTTCTTCCTGTTCTATCTGTCTTTTGCTGACGCCTGCTTCTCTACAACCACAGCCCCCAGATTGATTGTGGATGCCCTTGCTCAGAAGAAGACCATTTCCTACAATGAGTGCATGATTCAGGTCTTTACATTCCATTTCTTTGGGTGCATGGAAATCTTGGTGCTCATCCTTATGGCTTTTGATCGCTATGTAGCCATTTGTAAGCCCTTGCGATACACTACCATCATGAGCCGGCACGTGTGCAGCGTTTTGGTGATTCTAGCCTGGGTGGGATCATGTATCCACTCTTCGGCACAAATTTTCCTGACTTTGAGATTGCCTTTCTGTGGCCCCAACGTGATTGACCACTATTTCTGTGACTTGCAGCCCTTGTTGAAACTTGCCTGTATGGACACTTATGTGATAAATTTGCTAGTTGTTTCCAACAGTGGGGCCATATGCACGGTGAGTTTCATAATCCTGCTTATCTCCTATGTTGTCATCTTGTACTCTCTGCGAAACCACAGTGCTGAAGGAAGGCGAAAAGCCCTTTCCACCTGCACCTCCCACTTTATTGTGGTTGTCTTATTTTTTGGCCCATGCATATTCATATACACACGCCCGCCAACCACATTTCCAATAGACAAGACAGTGGCCGTGTTTTATACAATTGGGACACCCTTGCTCAACCCTCTGATCTATACACTGAGGAATATGGAAGTGAAAAAAGCCATGAAGAAATTATGGTGTAGCAAAGTATGACTTCTCTTGATACAGGATATTTAGGGATTCTAATGTATATTTCCTTTTTTTTTCTAATGTATATTTCCTTAAGAGATTGGTTTTCCTTCATGGACTGGAAAGATGAAATATTCTCATTGGGGGAAAATCCATTAAGGAATTTTAATATCACTAATATTTTATATATTTAATTGACTTATCATGAATAAGTACGAATGAATATACATCCTTAATTCTGAGAGGATTGCATTAGAATAGGATAATTTAAAGTCTGTAACCATTTTTGAACCCCCTTGCTGGCCCTTAGTTGAATTCTATTCACCTATGGCCATATTTACCTGATAATTTCACCTCCTGTGCAATTTGTCTTCAGAAAGAAATGCACTGACTAGTGACAGAATGATTGTGTAGTGTGTGTATGTGTGTGCACACACTAATTCTTTACAGATTTTATTCTCGTCCTTAAGAACTTGGACATAGAGCTAATCCATATGGAACTGGAACTTAGAAATGAAGGTAGTGGTCTTGACTACCTGGGACTTAGCGATGATGTTCTGAGAAATTCTGTGGTGGAATCTGTGCCTAAGCCTGACTCACTGGGACATCTACATGGATGGACCCTCAAGCTCCCAGAAAAGCTGGAAACCTCAGTGAAAACCTGGACCTTCACCGGAAAGAACTCTCAATGTTTGGTGAATGGTGGGAGAAGGAGAGTTGTACACTTGGCAGTGATGGGCGGTATCTGCCAGTCAGCTGCTTTATTGGCAGGGTCCTTCCCCTTCATGTTCACAGAGAAGGGGCAATGTGGGTGTTTGGCAGCAGGAATATGCAGAAGGATGAGGGGTAGACGGAGGGCTGGAGAACTATGTACACTGTAGAGACAGAAAAGGTGAATGGAAAGTGGTAAGGTTAAGAAAATATGTTTATTAGTGCTCAGAAAGCTGTGGGAATTCTCTTCTCATGCTTAGATCATAGAGATCCCAGATTCCCTTAGATTTTAGATAAGGTCTCAGTTGGGAGGGGTGGGAGAAGTGGTCAGGGGACAGAGAGGTCCTACTTGACCTGGTACCTTGCAAACTGGCTCACTCTCTCTGCTTCTGAAAAATCTTGAGATCCTTTTATTTGCCCTCCTTTTGGGGGCTTTTTGTAGGCTGTCTAATTTTAGTATCCTTGATGTGGGAAGAAGGTTTCTATTTCTTATGATAACTGATGACTCCTTGTTAGCCCTCAGAAAGCCAGTGGTTACCTTCCAAATTCTGTACCCTTCCCAATGAACTCTTTTCGGCTGGTCCCTAGAAGATCTCCTTACAGCTTCTCTGTGGCATCTATCTAGTTGTAGGGTACTTCTGTTGACCATTTCCTTTGGTTTGGAAATAGGCATAAGGTGATTTAGACACACAGTTCACATCCATTGTGTCTACTCAACATTTCAATTTTAACTCCTTGCTACATGAGAAAGGTTACATTATAAATAATTTCTGTGAACACTGGACCCCAAGATAATTTATTTTCATTTAGAAAGTGATTGTACATTACTCTGAAATGAGAAATATTTACTTCTTTTCACATAAAAGCTAAAATTTTAAGAATAAAAATTTGTATAATATAACCTTATCTGTAAATGAGAAAGACTTCAAGTGAACTGGGTGGAGATTGACCTTGGGAAGGAGTAATGAGGAAAGGTGAAAGGGAGTCACTCCAAGTATAGGAACAAGAGAAAGGAAAGGAAGACAGAAAATAAGTCTTTTCATTGGTCATAAGGAAAAATGACTTCATCAAAGTTTCAAGATGCCTCTTATAAAATCCTTCTGTGATTTCAGTGACTAGCAGAGATGTGTCTGTTCTCTCCTCTCTACATTTAGGCTGGAATCCTTCTGTGCAAACAAAAAGACCTCAGCATCCGGGACAGAATCATCACTAGGGTTCAACAGACAATGGGCATAGTTAGTATTGAGGTAATTATAGCATCAGCCACTTCAAATAGCTGGACAACTGAGGAGGGTCTGTAGGAATCTAACAAGTGATAGGTAGTTACAGAGTTCTGTAGGGTATCATAGAGATCTGTCACCCTCGTCCTTTCTTCACCCCATGAATCAGAAGGGGTGGATCAGGTTAGAAGCTAGAATGAAAGGGTTTGAACAGTAAAACACAGTTAAGGAATAATGGCAGTGTCTTAGGTCCCCTGAGCTTCTAAGCTGACCTGCAGTACCTAAAAAATTAAAAATTTCCAGAAGAAAGACAGGATTTTTTAGCTGGGAATTCCAGCAAAAGTGCTGAGATTGCATATTCTATGGGTCAGACACCTCTCCCTGAAACAATCACTGTGGTAAAACAACAACAAAAAGTTCTCTGTGTTCAGATCCAGGTGAATGGGTGGCTCTATGATCTTCTCTGGGACCTCTCAGGTGTTTGGGTTCGATTAGCTATAGTCTGATCCGATATGATCTTGAACGGGACGGTGGTGCTCCTTCCCTGGTGGCCTGTCGTCCAGCATGCTAATCCGGGGTTGTTCTCATGGCAGAAGTGTCTCAGAGAGCAAATGAAAGTGCACAAACCTCTTGAGGCAGAGGCTCAGAACTGGCGTTCTGTCGGGGTGTCTATCACGTTCTATCGGCCAAAGTGAGTCACAAGGACTTCCCAGACTCAGAAAGGGAAGGTCTGCAAAGTTACAAGGAAACCAGTGTAGATACAGGGAGGCTAATAACTGTGGGCACAGTGTAATAATTCTGGCCCAAATGCTTACCACGTGCCTGGGAATTTTCAACGTGTTTTGTAGAATTTAATTGATTTCATCCTTAGCAGTGCCTATACTATACTCTATGTCTTTGTTCATGCTGGTCCCATTACCTGGAATGTCCTTTCCTTTGGCTAACTTGGAAACACCTTACTCATGTTTCAGGCTCAACTTCAATGTCATCTCTTCCAGGAAGCTTTTCGTGGCTCAGCCAAAGGCTCTTTATTTACACTCCATTAGTACTTGTGTAAATTACTTCTCAACATGTTCATCACATTATGTTGAATTTAATTAATTTGTGTACCTTTCCATGGCTTTTACATTTCCTATCTCCAGGGAATTGGCATAGAAGAATTTAGAAGCGTAGGGTTAAACTGGGCTTTAAACTAGGCTTAGAAATTTATCTGGAACAATTCACTTAATCTCTTTGTATCTCAGGTAGCTCATCTGCCAAATGGGAGCACAACGGTAGTGAATGTATAGATTTATGGCAAAGATGAGATGAGTTAACATTGATAAAGTGCTTAAGGAATACCCTTCATTATTATTGCTTATATTTGCATGATCACAATACACATAATCAGTAATGTTTCAATAAGCTGAAACATTTTTAAAACTCTTCGAGGAACTTAAAAAGCAGATGTTGTCTTTCCGAAACAATCAAGATGATGTTCTGAAAAATATTGCTTAGAGAAATTAGTTGAAAGGGTTCAAATATGGGACTGAGCAGGAAATATATTTAGTGCTTCACTGACAAGTTACACCAGGGAAAGTTAAGTCACTCACAGGAAGTTTCCTTTCTTCTCTCATTTCCCAGCTTCCTTTCAGTTGGGCGCAAGTGATTTTACCTGCCTGGCCCCTGTGGATTACTACAGCTTTGTGATATATTTGCTCTTGGTTCTTCTCCCCCTTCCCCCCTCCCCGTCCCCCCCAATCTTTGACCATTCTCACATATATATTCAACCGCATGGAGTTTAGAATCAGTTTGTCAGTTTCCATGAATATCATCTCCAGAGATTTCGATTAGGAGCTCACTAAATGTGTCAGTTAATTGGGAAAAGTTAACAACTTTCAAATGTGAGTTTCTCCTATCATGAATCGTAGAACTCACCTTATTCAGTTGTCATATGTCTTTTTGTGAAGACGTTTAGTCTGCTTTTTGTAATTTTTGTTACATCTCTTAGTTTGATGATGAAGACCATTTATTTTATTTTTTAAACTTGTTTATTATGCTTACATTTGGAAGTAATATTGTGCTTATTTTTGACCAAGATTTTTAATAAACACTATAATATGTCTGTTGGTTGTGTTGGTTTTGCTAAGTAGATGAACACATCACCCAGCAATGAATTCTGTTGCTTCATTTTTGGTTTTGATTGCCTTATTTCCTTTTTACTGTTACTTCATTGGCTGACACAGAATTTCCAAAGTGACAGCCAATGGACTGGAATTCACCTGAAAGTTTGTAAATTTGTTTGATCCCAAATTGTTCTTTAGAATACGATTTTACCAACCTTTAAAAAAATCAGCCATTGGGGCGCCTGGGTGGCGCAGTCGGTTAAGCGTCCGACTTCAGCCAGGTCACGATCTCGCGGTCCGTGAGTTCGAGCCCCGCGTCAGGCTCCGGGCTGATGGCTCGGAGCCTGGAGCCTGTTTCCCATTCTGTGTCTCCCTCTCTCTCTGCCCCTCCCCCGTTCATGCTCTGTCTCTCTCTGTCCCAAAAATAAATAAAAAACGTTGAAAAAATTAAAAAAAAAAAAAATCAGCCATCAACCTATTCAAATCATTAAAAGTTATATGAAATATGGATGCCTGATTTGTCTTAAAAATCTGAGTGTGAGGCAAATTTGGATATATGCTCCCCATAGGGTGACCACAGAGCAGAGCTTAGTCTGGGCAGACTCGAATAGGGGACAGCATTTGTTCCCTTTTGTTAGGGAACAAATGTTTTACATTTCTTCTTAAACATCTTTGCACAATTTGACTTTACTCAATTTTTAAAATCTTCCTGGTGTCTGTAGGTATATGAGGTTGAGAACGTGGCATTAAGACTCTTAGTAAAATATATAATAATAGCAGTTATAGAAGATGGCCTTATTTCTGAATTTAATGGATTACTCTTCTAATTAACCGTGACATTTTCTTTAGGCTTCTGGAACACACTTTTCATCAAGTTAAAGAGATTCATTTTCCTTTTAGTTGGTTGTGCTTTAATTATAATTCAGTTTAAAAATTGACATCTCAGAAATAGCCCCTTTTGCTTTTAACTTTATTATTAGAGTTATATAAATATAACTTTATTATTAGAATATCCTGGTACCAGAAATCAGTAAACTAAAGATTGTATCGGAAAGCAGAATATGTAAAAAATTTCCAGACCTTATGTGCTAAAATGTATTTAATGAGAAACAGAGGCATGCTGTGACCTGAGAACTTATTTAATCATCATAAAAAAGATGTGAACAAACTGGCAGTTAACCCTAAATTGTAAGTTGGCACAGTCACAAAAAGCTCTCAACAATTGAATAAGAAACATGAAACTAAAGCTAGGATTGCACTGTTTCTTTGATTGACGTTTATCAAGGTATCAAATCTCAAACATCACAAAATATAAAGTCTTGGACCTCATTCCAAGGACGTTCCTAGTGTTTATATTACACGACTCTAATAAAATAAAGATTATCCTAAGCTTTTTCAAAGACCCAAGTCATCACATTGTTGTGGATTTTTCTTCTGTACTGATACATGGAAAAAATGAAAAACTATAAAACTAGGAGGATTACTTTACTGTGAAATAAAGATATTTCTAAATGTTTATTTATTTTCAGAGAGAGAGACAGAGAGAGAGCAAGCAGGGCAGGGGCAGAGGGAGAGAGAGAGAGAGAGAGAGAATTCCAAGCAGGCTCCACACTGCCATCATGGAGCTGGAGGTGGGACTCAAACCCACGAACCATGAGATCATGAGCTGAGCTGAAATCAAGAGTCAGATGCTTAACCGACTGAGCTACCCAGTGCCCCTACTATGAAGTATTAAATGGTACTGTAAAATTCCTTCTACAATCAAAACTGAAAGAACAAATAGAAACTAGCTGCAAAAGCTTTTTACACTTTGCCTCCAACTCCCCTATAACACAAAAGTTAAAGTCATTCAGTCTTCCTGGAGAATTTCTGGCTCAAGGTTATTTCTAAGAAACCATAACAACATTCGTGCTCTTTGTGGTTATAGGGAGCAGTAGCTGTCTCCACACGACATAATCTGACCCCTGTGTACACTTCTCACCTTGCTTCTTGCCACTCTACGTGGGCCACTATGTTCCTTGAAAATACCATGGTAGTCCTGTTTTAGAGTCTCCCTTTCTAGAATCTTCATCGCACTCATCTTCACGTGCCATTTCCTTCTGATCATTGCTGTCATTTATTGGTGTTCTCATCATTAAAAGCATTAAAGTTATTAAAGTATTAATATATTTCATCACTTTTCCTCAACAATCAGCTGAAATGCTATGAGCTAATAGAATCCTTCTCTTCCTACCCAATATGAAGGACCCTCCATAAAATAACCAGAGCCTTCCATTTCCACAAACTCTGTTCTAATGATCACTCCCTGCCTTTTGTTTGTTTGTTTTTAATTACTTATTGATTATCTCCTTGTTCGCCCCAACTATCTGAACTTGGCTGTTTGGGCAGGGGAGTGGGGAAAGCTCTTCCATTCTATAATCATTCAACAGACATTTATTGAAAACCTAACAGATGCCAGGCATAAATAAAACAGAAGTCCTTCCCACAAGATGTCCAGTACAGAGAAAGCTGGCAAGTAGCCAAAGTCAAATGACGTTTATGTAAAAGCAATTATACTATTGATCATTTTTACTAAGAAAATAAGGAAGATGTCGGCATAGGGATTATGGTAAGAGTGGGGGAATCTTTAACAGAGGTGTGAGGGGGAGGCTCTATGAGGTGATAGTGCTTCATGTCTTAGTTTGAAGCTGTAAATTAGGGGGAAACAGCCACCTGAAGAGGAGGAGGGCTTGCTCTCAGAGAGAAGCAAAAACTTGAAGAGCTGAGGGGGCAGGTGAAAAAGTCCCACAACTGCTGACGGACAGTGAAGGAGGAGGTGAGGCGCTCCAGATGTGGACTTAGAGGCAGTAGAAAGATTAAGTGGAGAATTTTACCACAAGGCAGGATGTTTCTAAAGGCAATGGGAAGCCAAGGAGGGTCTAAATCAGTAGCAGATCATAATCCTTTAACAAATCCATGGTCCTTAAATCCTGAATCATAAAGAACTTTATATTGTTAAGAAATCCCTCTGGCCGCTAGTGGAGAATGGACAGTTTATTTCTCACACGTGTCTGAAAGAATTCCTCTTTATGGGAGACATGATGCTCTTAGCATGACACGCACCTGCCAACAAAAGCCCCGCCCCCTTTCCCCCACAGTTTCCCCATGGCATTTTTCACCTCTGCGTTCCTCAGGGTGTAGATCAGGGGGTTTAACATGGGCGTGATGATGGAATCAGACACGGCCATTGCCTTGTCTAGGGGGTAAGTGGCCACAGGCCGCACGTACAGGAAAATGCAGGGCACGAAGAACAAGACGACCACAGTGAGGTGGGAGCCACAGGTCGAGAGGGCTTTGCGCCGCCCCGCAGAGCTGCAAGACTTCAGGGAGCAGAGGATGACCACGTAGGAGGCCACGAGGATAAGGAAGACGGTCACACACATCAGCCCACTGTTGAGGATGACTAAGAGACCCGGGGCGTGGGTGTCCATGCAGGCGAGTTTCAGCAATGGGAACAAATCACACATGAAGTGATCGATGACATTGGGACCACAGAAGGGTATTTGATACATGAAGAGAAGCTGTATTGCTGCGTGGATAAACCCCCCCACGCAGGCGCCTCCCAGCAGCAGGCGGCACACCCGAGGGTTCATGATGCTCGGGTAGTGCAGGGGCTTACAGATGGCCACGTAGCGGTCATAGGCCATCACGACGAGAAGGATGACCCCCACACCACCAAAGAAATGCTCCGCAAAGAGCTGGGTCATGCAGCCTTCAAAGGAGATGGTAGTTCTCTCGGAGAAGGAGTCCACGATCATCTTGGGGGCAATGACAGAACAGTAGGTGGCATCCATGAGGGACAAGGAAGTGAGGAAAAAATACATAGGTGATCTCAGGCTCTGACTTGTGATCACGGTTACCACCATGAGTAGGTTCCCCAAAACCGTGGACACGTACAGGATTAGAAACACAGCAGAGAGCATTTTCCGCAGCTCTGGGTTCTCTGTGATGCCCAAAAGAATGAATTCAGTCGCATTGTTTGGATTCTCCATTTATTGGGTGCTTATATGAGCTCCAGCTGGGAGCTGGAAAACCTAAAAATGCAACATATGATTTATAATTAGTGATTGTTGGCCTCATGTCTTTCCAGGACCTCAGGGACCTTATTATTTGTTTGTATTCATTTATTCACTATCCAAGCATTTGGATCTTAACAACATGCTAAATGAAGAGTTGAAAAGATAGATACTTCATTCATGCCAGCTTCTCCCATGACATTTGTCCTCTTTATTTAAATGGTTCTTCCATGTGATATAGTTTTCCTCTTCCTTTTCCTTCCTTTCTTCTTAATAGCCACTTTTTTTGAGTGCTTATCTTACTCCAGGTACTAGAATAACCCTATGATGTTTTCTTTTGTTTTTGGTTTTGTTTTTGTTTTGTTTTGTTTTTGTTTTTTTTACAGATGATGGAGCAGACCCTCATAAAGTTTAGGAGACTTAGCCAAGGTTGCACAGCTCGAAGGGGTGAAGCCAGAACATGGGCCATACTTTCTGACTCCAGAATCGGTGCCCTCAAATATCAATATTGCTTCCTTAGTAATTACTCTGTGAGTTTATCATTTGCTAATCAGTGTGCTAATTACAGTGCGATATATTACCCTGTTTTATCTTCAAAACAATCTGAAGTGGGTTATGCTTCCAATGCTCTTTTCCAGATGTTGTGACAGTTCCATTGTAATTCTGTAATTTACCCATCAGTATTAAATGCTCAAAATATACCTAAAAGTTGTGGTTGTATAATACCTGGGTAATATACCTAAATTGAGTAAGATTATACACAGTGATAGTTGATGGGGGGTGGGAGGGAGCGGAGGGTGGGTGATGGGTATTGAGGAGGGCACCTGTTGGGATGAGCACTGGGTGCTGTATGGAAACCAATTTGACAATAAATTTCATATTAAAAAAAATAAACAGTGATGGTCCAGCAGATCCAGGTCACAACAGACTGACTCAATCCTGAACAGCCTTAAGTCATTCCTTTTGGTTTCCTCTGTTCCCAAAATGGAGCAAAGTTCCCCCCCACCCCCAACATAAATGGCAACAAGTAGGCAATTCTGCTCTCCTTTTAAAGAAATGTAACACATCTTGGGAAGTTAAATCTCTTACAAGAGGTAAATCTCTTACTGGAATTTTGATTGCACAGCTCAAGTTGCTAACTACTATGTTCCGCTACTTCCTAAGAGAACAGATGATACGGTGTTTCAAGAAAGTTACTGTTGCGACCCAGAGGAAAAGCTGCAGTGAAGACGTGCCTTGTATACTACTGGGAACTACTTTTTAAAAAAATTCCTTTACTTTGAGAAAGAAAGAAAGAGAGAGAGAATGGGCATGAGAGGAGGAGAGGGGGAGAGAGAGAGAGAGAGAGAGAGAGAGAGAGAGAGAGAAGAGAGAGAGAATCCCAAGCAGGCTCCACACGGGGCTAGATCTCACAACGGTGAGATCATGACCTGAAGCGAAATTCAGAGTTGGACGTTTAACCCACTGAGCCATCCAGGCGCCCCACTCCTGGGAATTTTTAAGCAGAGGATGGCTGCTATACCTTAGGAATTTTTGAGAGTATAGCTTCAACTGATGCGTGGAGTATACCACTGTGTGAACGCTGAGAAGTTCCTCACACAGTTCAGCAACCCCACCCCGTGCACAAAATGCAGAGCGCCCACAGATGACCGTGGCAGTGCCATTTATTCACATTGCTTAACCTCCTCCTCTCCCTCCTGACCCAGGAACTGAGATCTTTCTTGTAAGGACGCTTGTGAATTACAAGGAACACTGACTCCAGAGTCAGGGAATGAGACGTGAATTTTATTCCATGTTGTGTCACTAATGTGGTCTGCCATTTGGGCATGTTGCTGGCATCTCCCAGCCTCAGTGTCCTCATTTGCAATGTAAGGATGGCTCACTGGACGAGTAACAACAAAGGACTCTGTTGCTTCCTCACAAAAGTGCTCATCTCTTAATTGATTGTATTGATTGTTTAAGCCGCTGGGTACGTTTTCTTAGAGAGGCGATTCATTTCATGTTAAAAAAAATTGAGGGGCACCTGGGTGGTTCAGTTGATTGTCAGCCTCTTGATTTCAGCTCAGGTCATGGTCTCGGGTTTCGTGAGTTTGAGCCCCACGTCTGGCTCTGTGCTGGTAGCAGAACCTGCCTGAGATTCTCTCTGTCCCTCCCCCCACTCATATTTCTCTCTCTCTCTCTCTCTCTGTACATCCCTCTCTCAAAATAAATAAATAAACTCTAAAAAATTGGAAAGCCACCACTCTAAGTAATATCTAATGTTCCATTTGTCTTATGGCTTGGGGCTTGAGTGACTTCATATCCATACAGTATAGAATTGAATTTTTCTTTGTAACATTCAGCCCAACACCAGCACCTTCCCCCTTAACTTATTCAGCTTCATTTCTCCGTTCTCCTCATTTTGTTTTTTTGTTTTTTTTTAAATTTTTTTTAACGTTTATTTATTTTTGAGACAGAGAGAGACAAAGTATGAACAGGGGAGGGTCAGAGAGAGGGAGACACAGAATCTGAAACAGGCTCCAGGCTCTGAGCTGTCAGCACAGAGCCCGACGCGGGGCTCGAACTCACGGACCGCGAGATCATGACCTGGGCCGAAGGCCACTTAACCGACTGAGCCACCCAGGCGCCCCTCTCCTCATTTTGTTTATTCCACTGTCATCCCATCCACTTTCTGCCAGACTCCTAGCATTTCTTTCCACAGCTGCCTTTCTGTTTGCAGGGAATGTCACTGGATCCAGACCCAGCAGACCTGCCACAAAGTCACAGCCAGGCCACTTACTGGCTTAGTGATCTCAGCCTCTGTAAGCCTCAGTTTCTGCAGTAGCACAATTACTAAAACAGAAAGACATACACAACTCACAGAATAATGGACATAAACTCACAGGATGAGAGAGGGGCCAGAGAGAAAGACGTCAGAGGGAAGGAGAAAGGGAAAGAGAGGGAGGGAGAGAGAGAGAGAGAGAGAGAGAGGAGAGAGGAGGAAGCTGAATTGGAAAAAAGCCATCAGAGAATCTCTTAGTAATTCTTCCCAGAATGCCTATGAGCAGTTTTCAGAAAACTACACATTTTATTTTCCAGTTTTCATTTCTAAATAAACATTCATTCATTTAACGTTGAAAAATTTTCTCAGAAGGAAACCAAAGTAGATCAAGCAAAATAACTGAATCTAATTCAGGTGTGCACTCAAGTTCATAATCAGGGTTCCTTATTCAGAGAATAAGTATTGCTTACAGATAAAGCAAACAAACAGGTATCGAGTGAGAATGACTGACATACTTTAAGAGTAATAGACGTGTATGTACGTATTCAATGTAATTAATTCAATTAATGTTATATTTGAAAATAATTTCTAAGCTATAATTCTATGCAATAACTGAAACCTACATATGAAATGCTTACACCAAATAATGGAGATGATTCTTAGAGCTTAGATTTTACAGTTGGTCAACAATGGAAAGTGGCATAACTAAAGATTCTAAGGTCACTTAACCTAAGATCTTACCAAACTCGGGATTCTGTCACATGAAGTAAGTTCAGAGAGTCCAAGAACCAGGTGCAGTTTTTCTAACTTGGTTTTTCTAACCGTGGAGGCAAAGTCTCTAGGACATAAACAAGGGAAAAGCCATCCACTTATTACATCTTGGCCAAATTTGTAGAACTGGGATTTGTATTGCTTTCAAAGAGAGAGTTAAACAGGAGACTTAAGTAGTTATGATCTTAAGGAGGAAATAACCTTTCTCCAAGGGATTACCAAGGGATTTACATTCTCTCCAATTAAGGACAACTGCTAAAAGATATCCAAGTACAGTGCTTACCAAATCATTCAGGTTTCTTTTTGAACCCTAGTTGATTGTATTCTTAGGTCAACGTAGACAGGGGTCTTGTTCACCTTCTTAGAAGACAAATTATGAAATTAATGCTCTCCTTTTGGCACAGAGGATCTGTTTGGGCAGCTGTGACATACCACAGACCACATCATTCTAGTTTCATCCCCTGAGGCCGATTCTCCACTGATGAAGGTGCTAACCCCCGAGCCAGTGAATTCTCATCCATCTGCTATAACAATGTGGTATTCCCAGGGGACAGGATCATTGCTGGGGTCAGACCGAGCTGCTCCACAGCAGAAGTCGAGGTCAGTATCAACAATTGAGTCATTTGTTCCTGCACTGTGACCTGTAGGGTAGTTATAGGGGAGCCACATGTATTCGCATCCAACAGAGCCATGGGTTTCGTAACAGCATTTTTTCCCTCCCTTTGGAATAATCTTTGTAAATCTTAAGAAGTTATTCAGTGGCAGTTGTTACCCTTGAGCAGTTCCACACATAAGTCGAAGGCCGAACTTGGGTTCTATAAAAGAATTCCTAACCTATCAAGATTCTCTACTCTGAGACAGTCAAACTGACTTACATTATCTCCTAGGGTCCTACTTTTTCCTGATTTTCTGTTGAAAATTTTTAATTTTTGTGTCTCATTCGTAATTATTTTAGCACCCTTCCCCCACTGAGTTCGTGGTGACTCCCATTCATTGGTTTCGATAAAACATAAATACTATATCCTGGATTAAATGGTATTTTTCTAGTACTTTTCCAGTGCTGAATGTTGAACTGTTCTTACTTGTATTCCAGCCTCCCAGGCAGGACACGACTATCAAATGACAGAAAGAGGCCAGGAATTTTATTATTATTATTATTATTATTGTTAATTATTTTAAGTAGACTTCACGTTCAGCACAGAACTTAGCATGGGGCTTGAATTCACCACCCTGAGATCAAGACCTGACCTGATATCAAGAGTCAGATGCTTAAATAACTGAGTCACCCAGGTGCCCAGGAATATTTTATTCTTTTTTTTAATGGTTATTTACTTACTTGGAGAGAAAGAGAGAGAAAGCGCATGCAAGCTGGGGAGGGGCAGAGAGAGAGAGAGAGAGGGAGGGAGAAAGAAAGGGAGAGAGAGAATCCCAAGCTGGTTCCAAGTTGTCAGAGCAGAGCCTGATGTGGGGCTTCATCTCACAAACCCTGAGACCATGACCTGAGCTGAAATCAAGTGTCAGATGCTAAACCAACTGAGCCACCCAGGTGCCCATGTATTAGTTTATTCTTACTCCAGTTTCTGCTGCCTCTAATTTGCAGCAACAATTGCAACTTTTGTCTTTTTTTAGTAGTTATGTATTGCATGTAATATATTACAGGAATAAGACTTTTTCGAGGCAAATATAATTGCCCAAAATGGAATAAACAAAGTGATCCTTAATACCCAGATTCCCAGCAGTGGGAATGTCACTTTCTAGCAATAACAGATCTTCAGCAGATTCAAAGGGTAAGAGGGGGTTGAGAGACGCATAACGCTTGCAAGAAAGGTATTATGAGAATTGAATATAAAAGATCACCTTCAGAGAATCTTTACATGTTACTCTGTCACGTATGTATTTTACATTTTCATGGAGGGACATTACTGCTGCAAGTTACAGGTGATGAAGTGTGACAATTTTGTCATGATTTTCCAAACAGTAAGTCAAATTATTTTTTAATGAACGAAGGTATAATTGAAGTTGAACCAACAAAAATTATCTATGGGAACTTATGCTGCAAATAATGCTAGTTTAGTACACGGAATATTAAATTGAACTTTAAACACATGAATTGCAATGCTTCATGTGCTACTGATCAGCCGTAGGTCCTTGTGAGTAAAGCAATTATTAATCTTCTCTAAGTCTTATTTGCTCATCTGTTGCTAAGAGCTGAAAGGGATGGTCTCTGAAGTCTCACCTTCCAAATCCCTCAGGAGTATAAGCGATGTGAAGAACCCAGTTTCCATGGAGACACCAAGATATAGGGAGTATGCAAAACGTGGCTTTTAGCATTCCACCGTATCTTCTAAAGTGTAGGTGGGTGGAAGAGAGGTCAAGGGAGCCCATGCAAGGTGCTAAATATAAGCTTAAAATATGCTCTATAGCTGGTCACAAGAAAAAAAATCACCTTGCTTTCCAGGTAGGAAGATCTTTAAAGGCTTTATTAATGTGGTAAAGGAAAGAAGAAGCAGAATGGGAATTCCTTGGTAACTGGAATGACGCCCATCCAGGAATAGAGTGACCATTTTATGTGATACTCAATTTTCCAAATTGATTAAGTAACAGAAATTTTAATATGTTTTAAAATGTTCACATGGTTTATAGTAATTTATACATAATGAGATGTTTTGAAGAGATGTCTGAAGTTCTGTGTCTTGGTGACATGTTGAAATCTAGTCTAGATCTGTTCAATTTTAGTTCAATTTGTTTTCACTACATGTGACCAAAGATCTGAATCTACCGAGGTTTTTTTATATTTTATTTCTAGGGGCGCCCGAGTGGTTCAGTTGGTTAAGCGAGCCACCTCGGCTCAGGTCATGATCTCGCGGTTTGTGAGTTCGAGCCCCGCATCGGGCTCCGTGCTGACAGCTCAGAGCCTGGAGCCTGCTTTGGATTCTGTGTCTCCCTCTCTGCCCCTCCCCTGCTCATGTTCTGTCTCTCTCTGTCTCTCAATAACAAATAAACGTTTAAAAAAAAGTCTTATATTTTGGTTCTACACATGTTAGAAATCTATTCTTTCCAAAAATATTTATGGAGTAACTACTATGTGCCAGATCTATTTTAGGTGCTCGAGATAAAACAGTGAACAGAACAAAGATTCCTGACCTCATGAGCTTAGATTCTAGTGAGGGAAAGAGAAAAATCAACAATAAACACACGAGTAGATGGTTTGTTTCGTTACAAGTTTATATGTACCGTGGAAAAATACAAAGGGGGGCATGGTAAGGATCATCAGGGCTGGGGGGGGGGCAGCCTGCAATGGTGCTGTGTTGTGTAGTATTGTATTTTATAGTGTTTATTTTTACTGAAGCATAATTGGCATACAATATCCTAGTGGTCTCAGGTGCATGTTATAGTGATTTGATATTTTTATACATTATGAAAATGATCCTCATGGTAAGTGTAGTTTCATTCTATCACCATACAAAGTTATTACAACATTACCGACTCTATTCCCTGTGCTGTACATTATATCTCCATGGCTTACAGTCTGCAACTTTAATAGGTGGTCAGAGTAATCTTCAAGGAGGACATCCTATTTGAATAAATACTGGAAGAGGGTGAGGGTATTCACTGAAGAAATAGGTTGGAACATTTGAGGCCAGTGAGATTGGAACTCAGAGAGTACCAGATGAGGTCAGACGGGGAGTGGTGGGTTCGGATCACGTAAGTCACATTAAATGACTTTGGTGTTTTTGTTTTTTTTTTAACGTTTATTTATTTATTTTGAGAGGGGACGGGGACACAGAGAAAGAGGGAGACAGAGAATCCCAATCAGGTTCCGCACTGTCAGCACAGAGCCTAATGTGGGCTTGATCCCAAGAGCCGTGGGCTCATGACCTGAGTAGAAATCAAGTCATACCCTCCACCAACCAAGCCAGCCAGGTGTCCCAAATGACTTTGTTTTTTACGAGAGTGACGAAGAGCACTGCTGGAGAGGTTTAATTAGAGGAGAGACAAGACCTGACTCTCGGGTGACACGGTCACTTTAGCTGCTTAGATAGGATGTGACTGGGGTTACATGAAGGTAAGGCAGTAACTACAGAAGCAGGGGTATCGCTGTGGATTTCAGCGACCTCGGTTGGGAATCCACATGACTATAACTCATTCTTAATAGTGAAGATGGTGAGAAACATCAGGTCCTGCATATGTTTTGAAGGTAGAACTAACAGAATTCTGTGTCAGATTGGAATGCGCAGTGTGAAGAGAGAAGCAAAGAGTGACTTAAAGATCTTGACCTGAGAAATTGCTAGGATGGACTTGCCAACCGCTGAGAAGACAAAGCGCTGAGAGAGGAGCGTGGTGGTGGGGGGTGGGGGGGTGCGATGTGTGGCAGTGGAGCCAGGGGTTCATCCTTGCGACATTCTGAATTTGAGATTTTATTAGACAACGGAGGGGAGATTTGGTCAGGCGGTTAGACATACAAGGGTGGCATTAGGGAGCATTGTCTGGGACGCAGATACAAACTTGTGAGTATCAGGCAGTTAGAGAACGTTTGAAGCTAAGGGATTGGATGCATTTACTGAAGCTGTGTGTTGACGGAGGAAAAGGGGACCTGGGACCCGCAACCTTAGGAGTCAGAGAGAAAAGGCAGCATCAACAGGAGAAGGAAGAAAGGGACCAGTAAAGTAGAAGGAAAATCGAGAAGCCAAGGTAAATAGGAAGCCAGTGGACAAAGTATACCAAGGAAATAAAAATGGTAACCATCTCTAATACTGCAGGTAGATCTAGTAAATCGATGGCTGAGAGCTGGCCATGGGATGTAGCACTGTGGAGGTCATTTGCAACATCGACAGGAAGTGGGGTAAGGTGGAGTGCTGGGGCACCTGCCCGGCATTGGACTGAGAGGGATCAGACACAGAAAGTACCAAGCTCTCCCAACATATGTTACTAGGAAGGGGGAGAAGTGAATGCAGAAAGCAGCTGGCAAGGAATAAGCTTGAGGGAAGGGGCTTTTTAAGATAGAGGAAAGGACGGGGTGGTTCCATGATGATAGGGAATGATCCAGCAGAGATCAAAAGGTTCTAAGGAAAGATGGGGAATCATCAGACCGCTGCTCTCGTGTAGACAGGAGCAACACAAATGGAGGCGCTGGCTGATGCGACAGACTTGCAACTCACACCCGCTGACATTGTGTCTCCTACTCCTCCACCTCTGCTGAATTTGTCTCCGTAGCACATCCTTCTCTGACTCCTTAGCACATCCTTCTTTGACATGTCACACCGCTATTTATTTACTTGTTTGTTTTTCTTTGTTTAGCATACACACCAGACTGCAATTTATATGAGGGAAGGGATTTGTGTCTTTAAGAAACGTGCTGTTAAATGACCAGTGTCCAGAAGAGCACCGGGCACATAGTAAGTGGTCAATAAATATTTGCTGAGTTAACTTAAAAATGATAATAAAATCCATAGATGGTCTTTCGCTTCTGGGTGTGATTCGATAACTTGTGGCCAAAAGTGCTCTTGTCATGAGTGACTAGAAAAGGCAGATACAGCAGGGCAACCACCTTGTGAGGAACTGGAAGGGATAAACTGCAGAGACAAGAGCTTCGATAAATAAATTCTGTGGCTGCCTTTTTAAATTTAAATTCAAGTTGTTTTTACAGTGTAGGACTGGTTTCAGGAGTAGAACCCAGTGGTCCACCTCTTACCTATGATGCCCAGTGCTCATCCCAACAAATGTCCTTCTTAACGCCCATCACCCATTTAGCTCATCCCTCCACCCACCTCCCTTCTCACAACCACTAGCTTGTCCTGTGTATTTAAGAGCCTCTTATGGTTTGCCTCCCTTGATCGTAGAGAATGAAATCTTGCCATTTGCAACAACACGGAGAGAACTAGAGGGCATGATGCTAAGTGAAATAAGTCAGGCAGAAAAAGACAAGTATTGCATGATTTCACTCATATGTGGAATTTAAGAACACAGCAGATGAATGTAGGGGAAGGAAAGGAAAAATAAGATCTGTGGTGGCTTCTATCCCAAGAACATTTGGTGATTCTGGCACAGACAGGAGGCTGAGAACTGGTGGAGGGTCACTTGCAGGGCTGGGGTGAGGACAGAGACAGCAGCAGCGCTTTGGGAGGAAATTTTGGAGAGCCTCAATCATGCTGTGATTTCCCCCTCAGGATGTTTCCCCAATTCTAGAGGCTGTATAGGGTTTGTTATGGGTTGAATTGTAAATCTTCAAAAGATGTTGAAGTCCTGCCTCCCAGTGGTTGTGAATATGAATTTATTTGGAAATAGGGTCTTTGCAGATGATCAAGTTAAGACGAGGTCGTCATAGTGGACTTTATAAGGATCACTGTTCTTATAAACAGGGGGAGATTTGGACATGGAGACAGACATGCACACAACCAGGGACAACACCAGGGAAGATGAAGGCAGAGATGGGGTGATGCATCTATAAGCCGTGAAACTCCAAAGATTGCCAGCAAACCACCAGAAGCTAGGGGGGATGCATGAAACAGATACCCTCAGAAGGCACCATAGGACACAACCAAATAATAAAGAGCAGAAGGCAGAGAAGTAGAACATAAATATGAGGAGAACACACACAAAGCCAAAATCTGTTTCTTTGAATAGAAGAATAAAGTTGACAAACTCCTACCGTGGGGTGGTAGTTACAGGAGTGTATACATTTATCAAAAGTCATCTACTGCATGTTTAAAAATGGTGCATTTTGTCATTATGTAGTGTCCTTCTTTGAGTCTTGTTACAGTCTTTGTTTGAAGGTCTATTTTGTCTGATATAAGTATTGCTATCCCAGCTTTCTTTCTGCTTCTATTTTCATGGTAAATGCTTTTCCATCCCTTCACTTTCAGTTTGCACATGTCTTTAGGTCTGGATGAGTCCAACAATCCGACAAGAAGATATAACAAGTCTAAATACCTATGCACTGAACATGGGTGCACCTAAATACATAAAGCAACTATTAACAGACATAAAGGAAGAAATTGACAGTAATACAGTAATAATAGGGAACTTTAACACCCAACTTACATCAAGAGCCGATCATCCAGACAGAAAAGTCAATGATGAAATAGTGGCTTTGAATGACACATGCGACCAAATGGACCTAACAGACATATTCAGAATATTATATAAACAGCAGCATACACATTCTTTTCAGATACACATGAAAAGTTCTCCAGAATGGATCACATGTTAGGCTACAAAACAAGTGTTAAAAAATTCGAAAAGATTGCAATCGTATTATACATATTTTTTTGGCCATAATGGTATGAAAGTAGCATTACTCGGGGCGCCTGGGTGGCGCAGTCGGTTAAGCGTCTGACTTCAGCCAGGTCACGATCTCGCGGTCTGTGAGTTCGAGCCCCGCGTCAGGCTCTGGGCTGATGGCTCGGAGCCTGGAGCCTGTTTCCGATTCTGTGTCTCCCTCTCTCTCTCTGTCCCTCCCCCATTCATGCTCTGTCTCTCTCTCTGTCCCCAAAATAAATAAAAAAAAAAAAAAAAAAAAAAAAAAGAAAGTAGCATTACTCATAAGAAGAAATCTAGAAAGAACACAAATACATGGAGGCTAAAGAAGTTCCTAGTAAACAATGAATGGGTCAACCAAAAAATCAAACAGGAAATCAAAAATTACATGGATACAGCTGAAAATGATTAGGGGTTAATATCCAGACGATACAAAGAACTCATACAATTCACCACCACAATGAGAAGAGATCTGATTACAAAATGGGCAGAGGACCTGAATAAACATTTTTCCAAAGAAGACACACGAATGACCAGTAAACACATTAAAACATGTTCAACGCCGCTAATAATCAAGGAAATGCAAATCAAAACTACGATGAGGGGTGCCTGGGTGGCTCAGCTGGTGAAGCATCTGACTGCGGCTCAGGTCATGGTCCCGTGGTTCGTGAGTTCGAGCCCCATGTTGGGATCTCTGCTGTCAGCACAGAGCCTTGTTCAGATCCTCTGTTCCTCTCTCGCTCTGCTCCTCACCCGTGCACACCCTCTCTCTTTTTCTTCATCAAAAATAAATAAATGTTACCAAAAAAACTGCAGTGAAATATCACCTCCTACCTATCAGAATGGCTAAAATAATAAATACAAGAAATCGCAAGTGCTGGCGAGGATGCTGGAGATGTGGAGAAAAAAGAACCCCTGTGCTCTGTTGGTGGGGATGCAACTTGGTGCAGCCATGTGAGAAACAGCATGTTGTTTCCTCAAAAAATTAAAAATAGAACTACCATCTGATCCAGTAACTCCACTACTGGGTATTTATCCAAAGAAAAAAAACACTAATGGGAAAAGACATATGCACCCCTTTGTTTACTGCAGCATTATATACAATAGCCAAAGTATGGAAGCCACCCAGGGTCCACTGATAGGTGAGTGGATAAAGAAGATACGGTACACACAGTGGACTGTTACTCAGGTTTAACAAGAAGGAAACCTTGCCGTTTGCAACAACATGGATGGACTTAGAGTGTGTAATGCTAAGCTAAATAAGTCAGACATAGGAAGACAAATACCATATGATTTCACCCATACGTGGAATTCAAGAAATTAGACAAATGATCACACAAAGGAAAGAGAGAAAATACAAAACCCAAACTCTTAAATCCAGAAAATACACTGGTGGTTGCCAGAGGGGAGGTGGGCAGATGGGTGAAGCAGATTAGGGGGTCAAGGGTACACTTGTGGTGAGCATTGAGTAATGTACAGAATTGTTCAATATAAAAAGTGCATTTCATTGCTTAACTATAACTTAACTTGACTTAAAGATTTAAAAAAACGTGTAAAACATCTTCATTTCCATTTTCTTTCTCTGCTTTCTTTACCTGTTGACTTACTGATTTCAAAATATTTAGAAATTGTAGAGATTGCAAACAGTAGTTTTCATTGTAATTTAATATTTTAAGAGTATCATTAAGATTTATAATATTATACGTAGCAGTAACATTTTCTAAAATAAACTGGGAGACGTTAAGAAACTTGCCTAAAGTCACAGAGACGTAAATCGTGAAGCGAGAATTCAATTATATCACATGGGTTTGAACCTGTACATGGGCTCAGAGCTTTATGTGCTGTTAGAAAGATTTGACTGAAAGAGCAGAGCATTGGGAACTTTCAGTGATTTACAACTGTTAGCTTTTTCCGTAGGGCAGGGTCATGAGTGGAGCACTTGGTAACTGAGATGAGAGGTGTCCCTTAGGACAGACTCTGGATGGGGAGAAGGGCTCTGAGGACAGAATCTGCCTGTTGACAGCCTAGTTTGGGATTACTTGGCACCATGGTTTGCTGTGATCCAGGATTGACTGAGCTTTGCCTTTGGGGTTGGGTGGGAAGGGCAGAGTCCTCGTCCCTCCAAAAGCTTGGCATTTGTGGACTTCTATGAAATCTCTATAAATATCGGAGGGAGGAGGAAGAAATGTACAATTCGTCTGCTCTGCCAGGGAGTTGTTTTGGGCTTACAGAGCTGTCTTTAGAGATGTTTGTATCACAGAATAGTGAGGATATTTCCTCTTTATTCTCGAAAGTTCTAAGAATAGAAGTGAGAAATTTTCTGCTGATATTACAGCTCTAACTCAGGCCTTCTAGGAAAGACTGGCTACCTGTGGAGTATCTCCTCTCCCCGTAGACCCTGCAGTGGAAAGCTGAGTAAATCTATTGGATGTACAGTTCACATGTTGCACACTTACTGCACATGATTCATCTTCAAAGTAAATCCGAATAGTGAGAGCAAATCTAGGAGCTCTCTCTTGGATCCCATCTCCTTCTTTATAAGAAATAAGGTAAGTTTTCAAACACAAGTCAACTATGTTCTTTTCCTTGCCTCCCATGCAGGACTAGGTTTTAGGGCAGTTGCCATGATTTAATTCTGTCTCCTGAGAAGCTTGAAGCTCCAGGAACATATTTGTCTCCGTGATGAGAGGATCTGAATGTGTCAGGGCTCCCAGCTTTCACTGGCCTCTGCTTGAGGCAGCACATTCTCACGACCAATTTTTATTGAAAGGGAGGTACATTCAAGGGGGCAGAGGTATAGAACCCTATACTTGTGGGTTTCTTTAGTTTTTAAATTAATTAAATAAGCAGTTGACCCTTTATTTATTTATTTATTTATTTATTTATTTATTTATTTTTATATATTTACTAATTTATTTTGAGAAAGACAGAGCATGAGCAATCATGAACGGGGAGGGGCAGAGAGAGGGAGAGAGAGAATCCCAAGCAGGCTGTCAGCACAGGGCCCAATGTGGGGCTTGATCCCATGCACCGTGAGATCATGACATGAACTGAAACCAAGGTTCTGATGCTTAATCACGTGAACCACCCAGGCACCCCAAATTAGGTGTTTTAAAAGAAAAGCTGATAAGATGAAGGCTACCTCTAGCTGTAGAGGGAGAGATTGCCATGAGAAAAAAAGGCTTGCATCCTGGTGCTGGTTTCTTTCTGACTGCTCTCTCCTCACCTGCCTCCCAGACTGGCCAGAAGTGCACGAAATAGACATTGTGAACCTGCCTCATGAGATGTAAAATCCAATGAATAAAAATATTAAAGGGAAAAGGAATGATGGCTCTAATCAAGGGTTGCACGATTCAGGAAACACACACACACACACACACACACACACACACACACACACACAGATTTTAACACTGGAAGGTTGTTTGGGAAAACCTGGAAAGCTTTGCTGAGAGGGTGAATTGGGTACTCTAGACACAGGTAGCAACGGAGAGTGGAAGTTGTTTCAGAGGAAGGTCATTTAGCCACTAAGAAACATTGAAAATGTAGGGAATGAGATGGTCGGGACATATTCATGAGGGACAGCAAGTGTCAGGCATGGCTGGAACACACACGAGCAGAAGCCCTGGGAGGAAAGGTGGTAAGCAAGACTATGGCACAGCGTTTGAGCCTTTGCACTTGAAAACCACAGTAACCATTGAATTAGAATTTATGTTTCACCATATTTTTCGAATGCCCGCTTTTCCTTTTCAAGTTGGAGCAAGGAGGTAAAAAGAGGGAGAGGACGGAGAGTGAGGGTAAGAGGGAAGATCTGAAATTGTGTCCTTTCTTTCCGTTTAGAAACACAGTGGGCCCACTTAAAGAATGCCAGGACTGGCCATTTGTAATACTGACTGGTTTATGAGAGGCCAGTCCAATTTCATGCTATGTATGAGCTAATAATACTCACAATGAAAACTCACATAGACATTGCCCTCAACGTGTTAGTTTTCTCCAACAAAATGGTGTGAGCCATTTTATTTAGAACTCAATGAGTATTACACACTGTGTGAAAGGAATTTTTGTATCTCATGTTTTGAGAATCTAAACTGATCCTGTTTTTAGATCAGTGAAAATACTCCGTATGATATTACGATGATGAATGTCTGTGATTAATGTTTATCCAAACCATAGAATGTACCACACCAAGAGTGAACCTTGGGGTAAACTGTGGTCTCTGGGTGATAAGGATGTGTCACAGTAGGCTCCTCAGTTCCGAGAAATGTGCCATTCTGGAGGGAGATGTTGATAATGGCAGGGGTGATATTTGTGTGGGGGGCTAGGGACCACATGGAGAATCTCTGTACCTGTGTGTTGGTGTTGCTGTGAATCTAACACTGCTCTACAAAACTAAAGTCTTAACAACAAGAACAAAGTCAAAAGCAACAACAACAAAATGATCCTATTAAAGCTGAGAGGAGTTGTGTGATTTTGCTACCTCCTCCCCGCCCCCCACAGAGACAGCTGAGAGGGAGCCCATCTGCTCCTCCTCTGAGAGGGGAAGGGACAGGTCTGGAGGCACCACTGAATCATACTCGGGATGCCTGCTGGGCCAATCTTCTTTCTGTTGGGGCCACAGTGGATTCACCTGTATGTTCTCCATTGGGTTTCCAAGTGCAGGGGATACAAAGATGGATTTCTTCAGGGTAACTCTGACATCTTGAAGGGAGCAGGCACCTCATTCCGGATTAGCCCAAATCCAACTAGACTAAACTTAGAAAAACCAGATGATTAAATCTTGATAAACAGCTGAATGGTTCTGTTCTTAGGTGTTGAATAAATCTAATAAAATCAGCTTTCATATCTTGTATATCTTCAAATCTCATACTTGACTGCAAAAATATGTTCAAATTTCATAACGTGGCTTCCATGGCCTTTGGCAGAGAGGAAACGTTACTTTTCCAAGTTTTTCTACTGTGACACTAGAATCAGTTTAAACCAGCGGTTTCACATCGTTCTTCTCTATTTGTCCCATGATCCCCATTAAAACTTTGGTTGGTTTCTTTCATGTCAAATGCTCTCACCCCTCTGATTTTCATATCTTTGGATCACAAACTCTTTACAACCAAGGGTACATTTTATTTCTACTCTCATGTCATCATGGGTCACATATAGGGAAAATGTTTGCACTTTGTATTTGGTTTTTAGTATTTATTTATTTATTTATTTATTTATTTATTTTAACATTTATTCATTTTTGAAAGACAGAGAGAGACAGAGTGCTAATGGGAGGGGCAGAGAGAGAGGGAGACACAGAATTTGAAGCAGGCTCTAGGCTCTAAGCTGTCAGCACAGAGCCCGATGCGGGGCTTGAACTCACGAACCGTGAGATCATGACCTGAGCCAAAGTCGGGTGCTCAACCAACTGAGCCACCCAGGCGCCCCTGTTTTTTAGTATTTATGAACGATGTTTGGAGTTGCCATTCCCAGCTTCTGATCACCATGAGCAAATTAGCAGGAACCACAGTGCCGAGATGATTTCAGCCACTGGGGGAAGGAAACTAGTGTGAAAAACAGTGGTACAGATGTAGTATTGCGTCTACATGTGTCTTAAAACTCAAAAGTCATTAAGAACAAGTATTCTGCCCATTCTTTACAATAAAAGAATCCAGATAATTGGGATTCAGTATTTCAAATGAAAGATAACTATGGAATTATGAGAGAAGTGCATAGATAGTGTAATTTTAAAATGTTGGAAAAAAGGCTAAATGAGAATGGGGAAATTGGTAGCTTGTAATAAGAAAAGGAAAAAAAAAGTCACAGAAAAGGGAAAAAATAAAATCAGAATAGGGAAAGTAGCAGAGGCTGGGACTTACACAATTCTCACTTATTATATGCTGGGTCCTTTTCTCATTTCATCTGCAGAGTAACCCTGGTTATGTTTAAAGTGGCTTTCCCAAGGTAGTAAATAGTGGAGCTGGGATTTGAACCCAAGACATCTGACTGCAGCAACCGTGTCATTGAATAAAAAAACGTAGTTATTTTCCTAGATGAATAGCCATCCCAGATAAAATATCATGATTGCAAAATATGAACTGAACAAAGATAAAGCATTCTCAAAAGAACACTATTTTCATGAAAATTGTGGCAACCATGTAAAATGTGGTTGGGGTCAAAAATGTATATGCATATTTTAATACAATTTTTTCTGTTAACCAAATGAGAGAATCAGATCCTGTCAAAACAAAACCTTTTTGTTTGTCTTCATGTTCATCAGCTTTTCTGCAAAATCATCAACCTTGAAATATTGACCATATTTGTACATAGTAAAAAGACGTAGAAATACACACATATGTAAATATACTGATAGGATCTTTCTTAAATGACATAGAAGAAACCAAAAGTAGTTATTTCTGGAGAGTAGGATTATAGATTCAATAAACTGGAGACAAATTTTAATTTTCTTCTCTCATTTTCCTGTGTAATTTGGATAATTAATGTTAATCATGAATTATTCTATAATAAAATACAGCTAACGAATAGACACAAAATATTGAAAAACGTTTTTAATGATTATAAATAGCAATGATAATCTCTAGCTTTGGGATGGCAATATCATACTTGGGATATTACTCTGAGTTGTTATCTATGTGAGTGACAGTTGGAAGCAATATAAATATCTCAAAGGACAAATGGTCAAAAAGATGCCACTTATAAAAATTTATACAGTGTCACATGATTAAATTAACAATGAAACTAATGAAAAGTATAATAACATGGGAAGAAGTGTTCTAATAATTCCAAGTCAAAATCAGGACACAACATGTTATTATATGATGATTTCAATGACAAACTATACGTGCTAGGAACAAGAACTTGAAATAGAACAATCATAACATAGTATGTTGGAATTATGGAATAATAGTCAGATGATATTTTTAGAAGTATCCTAACGAATTCAGAGTAAAAAGGAACAACTCGGAGTAAAAACAAAATTTAGATTATAGGCATCGTTAAGAATTTTATAGCATGTTGAATTCATAGGCCGAGATGCTCAATATTGTAATGAGTTAAGTTCAACAGTACAGCCAAGAAGGTAAACGATTTTCCTCAATTATGCCAACCTCAAAGTTGTCCTGACATTTGTCATATAATGCATCAGGGAAGTTGACACTGAACACGAGAGGTGTAAGTAAAAGACTGTGAAAATAGATTTTTGTAAATCATATTTCATTCAAGATATTGACGGGGTCAGAGATGAAGGGGTCAGAGACCCAAAAATGAGTGAACTAAACTGAGAACATTTTCATCAAGAGGGACTCCTCAACAGTATGAGTGCTTAATTATAGTGGAATAGTGTTTTTCAGAATTCAAAGCATGTAGATAAAATGCATAACACATGAAATATATGTGTCTATATGTGTGCATAAAAATATGTTTAATTCTTAGGGAAACTCAGGATCAGGTAAGGCAAATATTTGCACTTTATTTTTCATATGAAGGCTAAATTTGCAGTGAGATAAGTCACTTGCCCAAGGAAAGTTCAAGTGCTGCAGTTTTCTATCTTGGTAGGAATTGAATTTTTAAAGGACATTTAATTTTACCTCCCCAAATGCAAAGGCTTTGTTGATCCAAGGCAGTTAGCTTCTGAATCGACAGATAGATCTGGGAGAGGCTTGGGCATCTGCGGATTTACCAAGAGTCATAGAGGATTGAAGGCAGTCAGAGGTAACATAACATGGAGCAAAAGCAAGGCATTCAGAGTTCACCCCACCGATCTTCCCAAGCTGTCACTTCTTTTCTTCTCTTTGCAGATTCAGCCCTTGTCCTCAACTGCACCTTACTTTCAGCCAGTAGAATTGCGATGAATAGCAGTGTGACTGAATTCATTCTCTTTGGGTTGACACAGGATGCAGGAAAGCAGAAGGCAGTATTTGGTGTCTTCTTGATTCTTTACCTTGCGACACTGTTGGGGAACTTTCTCATTTTAGTGACTATTAAAACAAGCAAGACCCTTGGGAGTCCCATGTACTTCTTCCTATTCTATCTGTCGTTTGCTGATGCTTGCCTCTCTACAACCATAGCTCCCAGATTGATTGTGGGTGCCATTACTCAGAAGAATACCATTTCGTACAATGAGTGCATGACTCAGGTCTTTGCAGCTCATTTCTTTGGGTGCCTGGAAATCTTCGTGCTCATCCTCATGGCTTTTGATCGCTATGTAGCCATTTGTAAGCCCTTGCGATACACAACCATCATGAGCCAGCACGTCTGCAGTGTGCTGATGATTTTGAGCTGGGTGGGATCCTGTATCCACTCTTCAGCACAAATTTTCCTGGCTTTGAGATTGCCTTTCTGTGGCCCCAACGTGATTGACCACTATTTCTGTGACTTGCAGCCCTTGTTGAAACTTGCCTGCATGGACACTTATGTGACAAATTTGCTAGTTGTTTCCAACAGTGGGGCCATATGCACGGTGAGTTTCATAATCCTGCTCATCTCCTATGTTGTCATCTTGTACTCGCTGCGAAACCACAGTGCTGAAGGAAGGCGAAAAGCCCTTTCCACCTGCACCTCCCACTTTATTGTGGTTGTCCTATTTTTTGGTCCATGTATATTCATATACACACGCCCACCAACCACATTTCCAATAGACAAGATGGTGGCTGTGTTTTATACAATTGGGACGCCCTTGCTCAACCCTCTGATTTATACCCTGAGGAATGTTGAAGTGAAAAATGCCATGAAAAAGTTATGGTGTAGCAAAGTATGACTTCTGTTGATATAGGATATTCAGGGATTCTAATGTATATTTCCTTAAGAGCTTGATTTTCCTTCATGGACAGGAAAAGTAAAATTTTCTCATTGGGGGAAAAACAATTGAGAAATTTTAATTGTACTCATATTGCATATATTTATTTGTATTAATAGTGATAAATACAAATAAGTACATATCCCTTATTCTGAAAGGAATGCATTAGAATAGGATTACTTGAAGTTCGTAACCATTTTGAACAACTTAAGCTGGTTCTTAGTTGACATCTGACCATGTTTTCATGATAATCTCACTTCCTGTACAAATTTGTATTTGTCTTTAGAAAGAAATGTACTGACTAGTGGCAGCATGATTGTGTAGTGTGTGTATGTGTGTGCACACACCAATTCTTTTTCTAGATTTTATTCTGGTCCTCAAGAACTTGGACATGGAGCTAATCCATATGGAACCGGAACCTAGAAATGGAGGTAGCGGTCTTGACAACCTGGGACTTGCAGAAGATGTTCTGAGAAAATTCTATGGTGGAATCTGTTCCTGAGCCTGACTCACTGGGGCACCTATATGGATGGACCCTCAAACTCCACGAAAAGCTGGAAACCTCACTGAAAACCTGGACTGTCCCTGGAAAACTCTCTCAAAGTTCTGTGAATGGTGGGAGAAGGAGAGTTTTACACTTGGCAGTGATGGGCGGTATCTGCTTTTTGTCAGGCTGTCTGTCCCCATGATCTTCACAGAGAAGAGGCAGTGAGGTGGTTGGCAGCAGGAATATGTGGAGGGATATAGGATAGAAGAGGGGTTAGAGAACAATGAACAATGAAGAGAAAGAAAAGGTGAGGAGAGAAGAAGCTTTGCTCTTTTTATATTTGGAGAACCACTTTTTGGGTATCTGAACGTTTGAAGGAAAAAAAAATGCAATTTCAGGGTATCTCTATAACATTGACTTAGCTTGGCTTAGCTTTCCTGGCTGTCATGTGTATTTGGGCATCATGAAAACAGTTTCTTTTTTGGCTCTGAATAGTGTCTGAAATATCCAGTTTCAGATTCCCTGGAAGAATCCAAGATGGGAAAGGCTGCCTCAGTGCTTTTCAATTTTGGTCTTTTGGTTTTGTAGGAGGATGTTTTAAAATACGTATTTGCATTTTTGAAGATGACGTAATTGAGGCGTGTGGTGCACACAGCACCACACTGCGTCACCATCTCATAGTTAAGTACCATGATGTAATACTATTTCAGTATCTGAGTTTATAATTCCCATCAAGTTGGCACAAAGAAGTATTACTTTAAGTGATATAGGCTAGTGAGATAAGAATCCAATGAACGTCATGAGTATGTGAAACATTTCTACCAACTGAAGACCAATTGTTATCATGTCCCATCAAAGATGCCCAAGATTCTTACATAGAAAAATGTGACAGAATAAATAGTTAAGTCCCAAAGAGGACCTTTGTCAGAGCTCTCAGGGCCATATTTACAAGAGGCAATTATGTTTCATATTCTAAGTGAACACTCCTGATTTCCCTAATTTTGTGTCTTGCAGTTTCATTTTTGAAACCTTTGAATCTGGTCATTTGATTATTATATTTAGTATTATTGGTTCTTAAGTAACCAAGACATAATAAAACTTTTTTTTAATTCTTATTTCTTGTTGCTCCTTAAAATTTTATATAGCGAGAGAAAAGATATGTTTGTGTGGGCTCGGAAAGCTTCATGAATTTTCTTCTCATTCTTAGATCATATAGAGTCTAGATTCCCCCAGATTTTAGATAAGGACTCAGTTGGGAGGGGTGGGAGAAGTGGTCAGGGGACAGAAAGGTCTTACTTGACCTGGTAACTTAACAAATTGGCTGACTCTGCTTCTGGCAAATGTTGAAAGCTTTTTATTTGCCTTCCCTTTGGGGGATTTTTGTAAGCTTTCTAATTTTAGTATCCTTGATATGGGAAGAATATTTCTCTTTCTTATGATCACTGATGACCCCTTGTTAGCACTTAGAAAGCCAGTAGTAACCTTCAAAATTCTCCCTCTTTTCCTTCCTCCCTTCTGTCTTTCCTTCCCCTCAATGCTCCCTCCTCCTCTCTTCCTCCCTCCTTCTCATCCATTCTTCCTTCCTTCTTTCTCTTCTTTCAACACATTGTGTACTAAATGCATACTAGGTTCCATGACTGATGGATACAAAGTTGAATGAGAGAGTCACAACCCCAATCCTCATGGAACCTAAGTCTAAAGATATTCCTTAAAATGTTTCAAACATTTAGGTGTTTTTTCCTTAGGTCCAGCCATAAGTTTTGTTATTTTAAATTGTTCTTATAGTTTAAAATTGGAAAGGAAGGCATGGGATTTAAAGATTTTTTTTTCTCAAGTCATCTTTTCCCAGAAAAATCCCACTTTCTTTCCATGGTAATTCTATTCCTTGACTTCCATCATGTCATGGTATCATGATTATTTTGGTACTTCTCTAATCTTAACTTTTGGTCCACTTTCTGCTGCTATAATTTCCTGTTTTCTAAAAGCCCTTGTAAACCTAGGTTCTACCCTTGGCTCATTCTTCTCATCACATGCCTTACTTGGGTACTGTTATCTACTCTCTTAATTTAAACTAACACTGATACATCAATGTTCACCATATTCGATCTCCAACCTGACTTTCTTCTGATTTGAATTTTGTTTCTCTGTCTTATTTGATATCTTTTGTTACATCTTCTGGGGGTTTCAACAGATTGCTTATGGTATTCATTCTGAGCTCCTTAACTTAACACACCGTAGTTGCCAGTATGTACCTCTCCAACACTATTTTCTGTATCTTTCTGACTAAAAATATATGTCTTGTACATCCTGGATTTCTCCAGACCAAAAATAATGATAGCTATTATTATTCAATCCCATATCTGTTAGCTCTTGCTGTGAAACAACCATGCAATCTCAGTAACATAAAACTATATATATATATATATATATATATATATGTGTGTGTGTGTGTGTGTGTGTGTGTGTGTGTGTGTTTTAATTGTTAGTTTATGGATCAGCTGGGGTGTACTTCTACTTTTAGTTGAGCTCATTTAAACATCTGCAGTCAGCTTCAGGTGGATGGGTGGCTCTATGATCTTCTCTGGGACCTCTCAGGTGTTTGGGTTCGATTAGCTATAGTCTGATCCGATATGATCTTGAATGGGACGGTGGTGCTCCTTCCCTGGTGGCCTGTCGTCCAACATGCTAATCCGGGGTTGTTCTCATGGCAGAAGTGTCTCAGAGAGCAAATGAAAGTGCACAAACCTCTTGAGGCAGAGGCTCAGAACTGGCGTTCTGTCGGGGTGTCTATCACGTTCTATCGGCCAAAGTGAGTCACAAGGACTTCCCAGACTCAGAAAGAGAAGGGTCTGCAAAGTTACAAGGAAACCAGTGTAGATACAGGGAGGCTAATAACTATGGGCACAGTGTAATAAATCTGGCCCAAATGCTTACCACGTGCCAGGGAGTTTTCAACGTGTTTTGTAGAATTTAATTGTTTTCATCCTTAGCAGTGCCTATACTATACTCTACGTCTTTGTTCATGCTGGTCCCATTACCTGGAATGTCCTTTACTTTGGCTAACTTGGAAACACCTTACTCATGTTTTCAGACTCAACTTCAATGTCATCTCTTCTAGGAAGCTTTTTGTTGGCCCAAATGGCTCAGGCAAAGGCTCTTTATTTACACTCCCTTAGTACTTGTAAATTACATCTCAACATATTCATCACATTTTGTTGAATTTAATTAATTTGTGTACCTTTCCATGGCTTTTACATTTCCTATCTCTAGGGAATTGGCATAGAGGAATTTAGAAGCATGGGGTTAAACTGGGCTTTAAACTAGGCTTAGAAATTTATCTGGAACAATTCACTTAATCTCTTTGTATCTCAGGTAGCTCATCTGCCAAATGGGAGCACAACGGTAGTGAATGTATAGATTTGTGGCAAAGATGAGATGAGTTAACATTGATAAAGTGCTCAGGGAAGTGCCTGTGATATGATAAATGCACAATAGATACCCTTCATTATTATTGCTTATATTTGCACGATCACAATACACATAATCAATAATGTTTAAATAAGCTGAAATATTTTTAAAACTCTTCGAAGAACTTAAAAAGCAAGTGTCATTTATCTGAAACAACCAAGATGATGTTCTGAAAAATATTGCTTAGAGAAATTAGTTGAAAGGGTTCAAACATGGGACTGAGCAGGACATATATTTAGTGCTTCACTGACAAGTTACACCAGGGAGAGTTGAGTCACTCACAGGAAAAGTTTCCTTTTTCCTCTCATTTCCCAGCTGCCTTTCAGTTATGTGCAAGTGTCTTAGAATTTATCTACCTGTCCCTGTGGATGTTGAAGGTATAGCTTACATTTTGAGGCCCAAGGAATGTGAGTGGAGGTTTTGTGCACCAGTCTGAGGCTAAAGCATTAAGAAAACCAGCTCACATCGCCAGTGTCTGGGGTCTTCTGCCGAACATGGCCACTGAAGGGACCACCCTTTCAGTTACAAGCTGATGGAATTAGTCTGCCTGTTCTCGACCTACTATGTGAAGCAGAGACCCCAGTTGCAAGGAATGTGTAAGGTGACTGAGAAAATGTCTTTTTCTGTTCATTACTCTGTCTTGTGTGGTTTCATCCCACATACATAATTTAATATTCTCAGTATTGAGCAAAACTTCGATGGCAAAGGACCTTTCAGAAACTTCTGGAACCTCCCTCCCCACCTGCAGCCTCTTCAGGTGCCTTGAGCCCTGTGCTCTGAATCCTTGTCTCAGGGACAACTTTAGCATCAGACTGCCTTCCTGCACTGTGGTCTGATGTGTTCCTGCAAATCCTGGGTCTGACCCAGTGCTCACCTGATTTGTTTCCTTTCTCTAAAGGATCCCTTCCCTGTGTTGTCAGTTGTCCAATAATGAAAACAGTGTTTCATATATTTTGTCCAGCTCCACAACATAAGTGGAAGGCAGAACTTTGCTTCCATAAAAGAATTCCTAACCCATCAAGATTCTCTACTCTGAGACAGACAAACTGACTTACATTATCTCCTAGGATCCTATTTTTTTTTCCTGATTTGCTGTTGCCAATTTTTAATTTTTGTGTCTCATTCATAATTATTTTAGCACCTGCACAATTGATCTCTTGGTGACTCCCATTCATTACTTAAAGATTATATCCTGCATTAAATGGTATTTCTTTAGTGTTTTTCCAGTGCTGACCCTCAACTTGTCCTTGTTTGTATTCCAGCCTCCCAGGAATGATACGATGATCAGAAGACAGAAACAAGCCAAGAATGTTTTATTCTCTCTCTCTTTTTTTTTAAGTAGGCTTTATGACCAGTGCAGAACCCAATGGAGGGCTTGAACTCATGACACTGCGATCAAGCCCTGAACTGAGTTCAAGAATTGCATGCTTAATTGACTGAGGAACCCAGGTGTCCCAGGAAACTTTTATTATTTTTGTTAAAGTTTATTTAATTTGATAGAGGGTTAGAGAGTGATAGAGAGAGTGTGTGCAAACTCAGGAGGGGCAGAGAGAAGGAGGAGGAGGAGGAGAAGGAGGAGGAGGAGGAGGAGAAGAAGGAGGAGGAGGAGGAGGAGGAGGAGGAGGAGGAGAAGAAGGAGGAGGAGGAGAGAATCCTAAGCAAACTCCACGCTGTCAGCTTGTTGCAGGGCTGACAGAAATAAAGAATCAGATGCTCAACCGAGTCATTCAGGTACCCTTAAAGCTGCTAACAAGAAAAAAAAAAAAGACTCATATAGGAAGATCTTTAAAGTCTTTATAACGTGGGAAAGGAAAGAAGCAGCAGAATGGGAATTCCTTGGTAACTGGAATAATGTCCATCCAGGAATAAACTGATCATTTTGTCTGATATCAATTTTCAAAATTTATTAAGTAGCTAATATGTTAATATGTTTTTAAATATGCATATAGTAGTAGTAATTTATACATGATAAGATGTTTTGAAGAGACGTTTGAAGTTCTGTGTTTTGGTGACACATTGACACCTTGTAGGTCAGATTAAGTGACGGGTGGTTTTTTATGTTTATTTATTTATTTTGAGGAGGTGGGAGACACAGAGAAGAAGAGAGAGAATCCCAAGCAGGTTCCACACTGGCACCGTCAGCATGGCATCCGATGCGGGGCTTGATCCCATGAACCATGAGATCATAACCTGAGCAGAAATCAATGCAGAAAGTAGCTGGCAAGGAACGAGGTTGAGAGAAGGGCCTTTTTCAGATAGAGTAAACAACTGGATGGTTCCACGATGATGAGAGTGATCTTGAAGGGATGAAAAGGTGCTGAGGAAAAAGGGATGATTATCAGACCACTGGCCTCACATCGACAGAAGGAAATAGGATCCAGTACATAGTGGAACATTGGCTTTAGATGGTAGAACAGACGGTTTCTAAGGAGCAAAATTCCATGATAACAGGCAGGGGGCTGCTTATGTGGGTACAGATGCTGAGGTGGGGCAGATGGGGTGATGTGTTTATACGAATTCTTTTCAGATTGCTTCAAGTTTCTCAACGAATTAGAAAGTAAAATCATTGGTTGAGACTGAGAAAAGAGAATTATCTGGGGTTTAAAGACAGAAGGGAATCGGAGTGCCTGGATGGCTCAGTTGGTTAAGTGACCGACTCCTGATTTCGGCTCGGGTCAAGGTCTCAGGGTCTTGGGATCAAGCCCTGTGTCGAACTCTGTGCTGAGAAAGGAACCTGCTTAAGATCCTCTCTCTCCCTCTGCTCCTCTCCTCTGCTTGGTCTCTCTCTCTCTCTCTCTAAAATAATTTTTAAAAATTTAACGATACAGGAGAAGATAAATAACTCTTTAGGATACACTGTTGTCATCAATAGTGCTGACGCTAACAAGTGCTACCAGTGAAATGACAGTCCCTTTAGGACAACAGAGAGTAAATGGACTGTGGACAGTATAATACCCCAGCAGCATCCATGGCTCACTTGAGATCCAAGTGGTGAATGTAGGGTGAAATCGGCTAGCGTGGTCCCTCCATACCACTCACAGGATGAAGTACAGTGTGGTTAAAACTTCACACAATCCACGAACATTTTCTGGACCCGCAAAGATACAAAATCCTCTAGTCCTAGGTGAAACCTGGAGCTGGAACTTGCACTACCACCTCACTCGATCGCCACCTTGTGGCAAGATTGCAGAAGAGCCAAATCAACCCAAGGGTTGTAGAAGCTGTTAGAGACATCACCATTGACCAGGTTGCCCTCATCGGAACAGGAGGAGGATGGGCGGCTTTGTCCTTTACCTGTCTAGGAAATCATCCTGGAAATTGGTTTTTAACCAAGCTATAGCATAACTTTGGCTTAGCTCGTCTGTTCACAGCTGTGACAAATCCCCCAATTAAAAATGTATCGTTCATTCTTTTCAGTGTAAGCGTTTCCTTCTTCCTCAAGGTTTAGAATCTTGTCTCTTTATTTTTCTGGAAAGGTGTGAAAGGTGCTGTGCTTTAGTTAAGAGTTCTGTAAATGGTCTATTTGGCACCTGAAGTCTGGCAGCAAGGCAGACTTAACCCTGTTGTTCCCACCCAGCAGCAGCCTGGACAGCATCATCTGTTGTTGATTGGAACCTAAATAGGTGTTGCTAACTCTTCCTGTAATTAGCAAGATCCTTCCACTTCGTCATACCTATCAGTGTAAATGTTTTTCAAATCAGTTTTCATGGGATCGATGGTTAAAATCACTTTACTTACATGGTCTCATTTCACACCTAGAGCATGTTACAATGCCAGGACCCTAGGGCTGGCCCATGTAGCTTCTGCTCTTCGGTTGACTGTTTCCAATCTCAGGGGGCAGGAGGTTATCTCAGTTGAGACATATCTGTCAAAGCAGAATTATTATAGAGTCATTCCTTAAAATCTACTGATTCTTTCTTTAAGATGAGAACATTTTTCATACATTTTTGGCATTTCTAACATAAATCAACAAGGCTTTAAAAATTACAACACATTTTGGGGACGTGTTAAGACAGCAGAGACGTAGGGGGACCCTGGGCTTTTCTTGTCCCTTGAGCACATTTGCATCGAGGGCAGATCACTTGGAACACCGAGGAAATTGATCTGCAGGGTGGCAGAAGGACCACCACGGTTGGAGGGGGACAGCCTGGTAGGTGTGAGGGTTACTTCAACAAACAAATCGAACCACACCCACTTAAAGGTGCAAACACTCCCCACTGCAAGCAAGGAGTAGCTCTGCAGGGGACTGACGGGTGGGAAAGAGCAGCCAAAAAACTCAACAACTGAGCGTACACAGCATACACGAGAAACACTTTCTGAAGTGCCAGGCCCTGGACAGTGTATGACCCCTTTGTAATATGGCAGTACTCTCAGGTGCAGGAAACATACCAAGATTTAAAAGTACCCCAAAGACAGAAACTGAGCCAAAAATGAGAAGATGGTGGGATTCTCCCCAATAGAAAGGTCAAGAAGAAATCACAGCCAAAGGCTTGCTCAAAACAGATGTAAGTAATATATCCAAATAAGAATTTAGGGCAACAGTCATAAGACTACAAGCTGGGCTTGAAAAAAAGCATAGAAGACACCGAGAAATCCTTGCTGCAGAGATCAAAGACCTAAGAACTAGTCAGGATGAATGAAAAAAGGCTATAGCTGAGATGCAAAACAAACTGGATATAGTGAGAGTGAAGATTGAAGTAACAGGGGAGAATAGAGGAGATCAAAGGTGAAATTATGGCAAATAATGAAGCTGGATATAAGAGGGAAAGGAAATTACTAAGTCATGAGGGGAGACTTAGAGAACTAAGTGATTCCATGAAATGAAACAACAGCCATATTGTAGGATTTCCAAAAGAAGAAGAGTGGGAAAAAGAAGCAGAAGGTTTATTCAAACAAAGTATAGCTGAGAACGTCCCTAATCCAGGGAAGGAAATTAGCAATCAGGTCCAAGAGGCAGAGAGAACTCCCCTCAAAATCAACAAAACAGGTCAACACCAAGACATATTATAGTGAAACTTGCAAAATACAAAGATAAAGAGAGAATTCTGAAAGCAGCCAGAGACAAAAGGTCCTTGACCTAAGAGGGTAGACACATAAGGTTAGTAACAGACTTGTCCATTGAAGCTTGGCTGGCCAGAAGGGAGTGGCAGAAAATGTTCAATGTACTAAATGGGAAAATAAATAGAAGGAGAAATAAGGAGTTTACCAGATGAGCAAAAATTAAAGGAGGTCATGACCACTAAACCAGCCCTGTAAGAAATGTTATTTATTTTTATTTTCTTTTAAAAGTTTTTATTCATTTATTTTGAGAGAGAGAGAGAGAGAGAGAGAGAGAGAGAAGGAAGAAAGAGAGAAAGAGACACACACAGAGAGAGAGACACACACACAGAGGCAGAGAGAGAGAGAATTCCAAGCAGGCTCTGCACTGTCAGTGTGGAGCCCAACGTGGGGCTTGAAAACATGAATCTTGAGATCATGACCTGAGCTGAAATCAAGTCGGTTGCTTAACCAACTGAGCAACCCAGATGCCTCACCCTGTAAGAAATTTTAAGGGGGGCTCTCTGAGTGAAGATAAAAGAAAAGAAAAGCAATAAAAACTACAAGGGACAAGAGAACATCCCCAGAAACACCAACTCTATAGGTAACACAATGGCACTAAATTCATGTCTTTCAGTAATCACTCTGAATGTAAATGGACTAAATGCTCCAACCAAAAGACATAGGGTATCAGAATGGATGAGAAAAAAGATCCATCTATACGCTGCCTAAAAAAGGCTCATTTTAGACCTAAAGACACCTGCGGATTGAAAGTGAGGGTATAGAGGTCAAAAGAAAGCCAGAGTGGCCATACTTATATCAGACAAACTAGATTTAAATTTTTTTAATGTTTATTTATTTTTGGTAGGGATACAGAGACAGAGACAAAGACAGAATGCGAGCAGGGGAGGAGCAGAGAAAGAGAGAGAGAGACACACACACAGAATCCAAAGCAGGCTCCAGGCTCCAAGTTGCCAGCACAGAGCCCAACCTGGTGCTCAAACCCACCTACCACGAAATCATGACCTGAGCTGAAGTCGGATGCTTAACTGACTGAGCCACCCAGGCACCCCATCAGACAGACTAGATTTAAAAACAAAGGCTGTAACAAGAAATGAAGAAGTGCATTACATCATAACTAAGGGACCTATCCACCAAGAAGATCTAACAAGTATAAATATTTATGCTCACAACTTGGAAGCAAATATGTAAATCAGTTAATTACAAACATAAAGAAACTCATTGATAATAATGACATAATAGTAGGAGACTTTAATACCCCACTTAGGGCAATGAACAGAATCTAAACAGAAAATCAAAAAGGAAACAATGGCTTTGAATGGCACACTGGCCCATATGGACTTATTAGATGAATTCAGGACATTTCATCTTAAAGCAGCAGAATACACATTTTTCTCAAAGACACATGGGACATTCCCCAGAATAGATCACATACTGGGTCACAAATCAGCCCTGAACAGATACAAAAAGAATGAGATCATACCATGCATATTTTCAGATCATAGCACTATGAAACTTGAAATCAAACAAGGAAAAAATTTGAAAAGCCCTCAAATAGGTGGAGGTTAAAGAACATCCTACTAAACAATGAATGGGTTAACTAGAAAATTAAAGAAGAAATTAAAAAATACATGGGAGAAAATGAAAATGAAAACATGACAAACCAAACCCTTTGGGATGCAGCAGAGGCAGTCCTAAGAGGGAAGTATATTGCAATTCAGGCCTACTTCAAGAAGCAAGATATTTCCCAAGTACACAACCTAAACTTCCTTCTAAAGGTGCCAGGAAAGGGGCAACCAATAAAGTCTAAGCCAGCAGAAGGAAAATAACAAAGATTAGAACAGAAATGAACAATATAGAAACAAAAAAATCCAGTAGAACAGATCAATGAAACTAAAAGCTGGTGTTTTGAAAGAATAAGAAAAAATTGATAAACTGCTAGCCAGACTTAACAAAAAGAAAAAAGAAAGGACCCAAATTGATAAAATTTAGAACTGAAAGAGGAAGGATCACAACTAACGCCACAGAAACACAAACAATTAGAAGAGAATACTATGAAAAATTATATGCCAAAAAACTGGACAATCTGGAAGAAATTGACAGATTCCTAGAAAATCACACACTACCAAACTTAAGCAGGAATAAATCGAAAATTTGAACAGGCCCATAACCAGTAAAGAAATGAAATCTTGTGACACCTTGGTGGCTCAGTCGGTTAAACATTTGACTCTTGGCTTCGACTCAGGTCATGATCTCACAGTTTGTGAGATCAAGCACCGTGTCTGGCCCTGCACTGACAGTGAAGAGCCTGCTTGGGATTCTCTGTGTCCCTGTCTCTCTGCCTCTCCTCCATGCCTGCTGTCTCTCTTAAAATAAATAAGCATTTTTTTAAAAGAATGAAATCTTGCCATTTGCAAGATGTGGATGGAACTCGACTATATTATGCTAAGTGAAATAAGTCAGGGAAAGACACATATCATATAATTTCAATCATATGTGAAATTTAAGAAACACCACAGATGAACATAAGGGAAGGGAAGGAAAAATAAGATAAAAATGGAGAGGGAGGCAATCCATAAGAGACCCTTAAAAACAGAGAACAAACTGGAGTGTTGCTGGATGGGAGGTGTGTGGGAGAACGGGCTAAATGGGCGAGGGGCATTAAGGAGGACACTTGTTGGGATGAGCAGTGGGTATTATATGGAAGTGATGCATCACTGGGTTCAACTCCTGAAATTGATACTAAGCTGCGTGTTAACTAACTTGAATTTAAATAAATAAATTAGAAAAAATACAACACATTCAGCTTTTAGCCTGGTTCGTGGCTGTAGTCTGGGGGCCAGCACACAACTGTCAGGGGATTTAGGAGGCAGGTGGCAGCTGTATTAAGAGGACATTTAAGTTTAGGTCTTTAATATTTGGTACCTGGATGGAAAAGTATTAAAATAAAATTCTCGAGGGAGGGCGGAAGATGGCAGCGTAGGAGGACGCGGGGCTCACAGCGCGTCCTGCCGATCACTTAGATTCCACCTACACCTGCCTAAAGAACCCAGAAAACCGCCAGAGGATTAGCAGAAGGGAGTCTCCGGAGTCAAGCGCAGACCAGAGGCCCACGGAAGAGGGTAGGAAGGGCGGCGAGGCGGTGCGCGCTCCACAGACTGGCGGGAGGGAGCCGGGGCGGAGGGGCGGCTCGCCGGCCAAGCAGAGCCCCCGAGTCTGGCTGGCAAAAGCGGAGGGGCCGGAGGGACTGTGTTCCGACAGCAAGCGCGACTTAGCGTCTGGGAGGTCATAAGTTAACAGCTCTGCTCGGAAAGCGGGAAGGCTGGAGGACAAAGGGAGGGAGAGCTGCTGAGCCCCCAGACGGCAGAGCTCAGCTTGGCGGGGAACAAAGGCGCCAGCGCCATCTCCCCCGCCCATCCCCCAGCCAAAATCCCAAAGGGAACCAGTTCCTGCCAGGGAACTTGCTCGCTCCGCGCAAACACCCAACTCTGTGCTTCTGCGGAGCCAAACCTCCGGCAGCGGATCTGACATCCTCCCGCTGCCACAGGGCCCCTCCTGAAGTGGATCACCTAAGGAGAAGCGAGCTAAGCCTGCCCCTCCAGCCCCCGTGCACCTTGCCTACCCACCCCACCTAATACGCCAGATCCCCAGCAACACAAGCCTGGCAGTGTGCAAGTAGCCCAGACGGGACACGCCACCCCACAGTGAATCCCGCCCCTAGGAGAGGGGAAGAGAAGACACACACCAGTCTGACTGTGGCCCCAGCAGTGGGCTGGGGGCAGACATCGGGTCGGACTGCGGCCCCGCCCACTAACTCCAGTTATACACCACAGCACAGGGGAAGTGCACTGCAGGTCCTCACCACGCCAGGGACTCTCCAAAATGACCAAACGGAAGAATTCCCCTCAGAAGAATCTCCAGGAAATAACAACAGCTAATGAACTGATCAAAAAGGATTTAAATAATATAACAGAAAGTGAATTTAGAATAATAGTCATAAAATTAATTGCTGGGCTTGAAAACAGTATACAGGACAGCAGAGAATCTCTTGCCACAAAGATCAAGGGACTAAGGAACAGTCACGAGGAGTTGAAAAACGCTTTAAACGAAATGCAAAACAAAATGGAATCCACGATGGCTCGGCTTGAAGAGGCAGAGGAGAGAATAGGTGAACTAGAAGATAAAGTTATGGAGAAAGAGGAAGCTGAAAGAAAGAGAGAGAAAAAAATCCAGGAGTATGAGGGGAAAATTAGAGAACTAAGTGATACACTAAAAAAAATAATATACGCATAATTGGTATCCCAGAGGAGGAAGAGAGAGGGAAAGGTGCTGAAGGGGTACTTGAAGAAATTATAGCTGAGAACTTCCCTGAACTGGGGAAGGAAAAAGGCATTGAAATCCAAGAGGCACAGAGAACTCCCTTCAGACGTAACTTGAATCGACCTTCTGCACGACATATCATAGTGAAACTGGCAAAATACAAGGATAAAGAGAAAATTCTGAAAGCAGCAAGGGATAAACGTGCCCTCACATATAAAGGGAGACCTATAAGACTCGTGACTGATCTCTCCTTTGAAACTTGGCAGGCCAGAAAGGCTTGGCACGATATCTACAGTGTGCTAAACAGAAAAACTATGCAGCCGAGAATCCTTTATCCAGCAAGTCTGTCATTTAGAATAGAAGGAGAGATAAAGGTCCTCCCAAACAAACAAAAACTGAAGGAATTTGTCACCACGAAACCAGCCCTACAAGAGATCCTAAGGGGGATCCTGTGAGACAAAGTACCAGAGACATCACTACAAGCATAAAACATACAGACATCACAATGACTCTAAACCCATATCTTTCTATAATAACACTGAATGTAAATGGATTAAATGCGCCAACTAAAAGACATAGGGTATCAGAATGGATAAAAAAACAAGACCCATCTATTTGCTGTCTACAAGAGACTCATTTTAGATCTGAGGACACCTTTAGATTGAGAGTGAGGGGATGGAGAACTATTTATCATGCTCCTGGAAGCCAAAAGAAAGCTGGAGTAGCCATACTTATATCAGACAAACTAGACTTTAAATTAAAGGCTGTAACAAGAGATGAAGAAGGGCATTATATAATAATCACAGGGTCTATCCACCAGGAAGAGCTAACTATTATAAATGTCTATGCGCCAAATACCCGAGCCCCCAGATATATAAAACAATTACTCATAAACATAAGCAACCTTATTGATAAGAATGTGGTCATTGCAGGGGACTTTAACACCCCACTTACAGAAATGGATAGATCATCTAGACACACAGTCAATAAAGAAACAAGGGCCCTGAATGATACATTGGATCAGATGGACTTGACAGATCTATTTAGAACTCTGCATCCCAAAGCAACAGAATATACTTTCTTCTCGAGTGCACATGGAACATTCTCCAAGATAGATCATATACTGGGTCACAAAACAGCCCTTCATAAGTTTACAAGAATTGAAATTATACCATGCATACTTTCAGACCACAATGCTATGAAGCTTGAAATCAACCACAGGAAAAAGTCTGGAAAACCTCCAAAAGCATGGAGGTTAAAGAACACCCTACTAACGAATGAGTGGGTCAACCAGGCAATTAGAGAAGAAATTAAAACATATATGGAAACAAACGGAAATGAAAATACAACAATCCAAACGCTTTGGGATGCAGCGAAGGCAGTCCTGAGAGGAAAATACATTGCAATCCAGGCCTATCTCAAGAAACAAGAAAAATCCCAAATACAAAATCTAACAGCACACCTAAAGGAAATAGAAGCAGAACAGCAAAGGCAGCCTAAACCCAGCAGAAGAAGGGAAATAATAAAGATCAGAGCAGAAATAAACAATATAGAATCTAAAAAAACTGTAGAGCAGATCAACAAAACCAAGAGTTGGTTTTTTGAAAAAATAAACAAAATTGACAAACCTCTAGCCAGGCTTCTCAAAAAGAAAAGGGAGATGACCCAAATAGATAAAATCATGAATGAAAATGGAATGATTACAACCAATCCCTCAGAGATACAAACAATTATCAGGGAATACTATGAAAAATTATATGCCAGCAAATTGGACAACCTGGAAGAAATGGACAAATTTCTAAACACCCACACTCTTCCAAAACTCAATCAGGAGGAAATAGAAAGCTTGAACAGACCCATAACCAGCGAAGAAATTGAATCGGTTATCAAAAATCTCCCAACAAATAAGAGTCCAGGACCAGATGGCTTCCCAGGGGAGTTCTACCAGACATTTAAAGCAGAGATAATACCTATCCTCCTCAAGCTATTCCAAGAAATAGAAAGGGAAGGAAAACTTCCAGACTCATTCTATGAAGCCAGTATTACTTTGATTCCTAAACCAGACAGAGACCCAGTAAAAAAAGAGAACTACAGGCCAATATCCCTGATGAATATGGATGCAAAAATTCTTAATAAGATACTAGCAAATCGAATTCAACAGCATATAAAAAGAATTATTCACCATGATCAAGTGGGATTCATTCCTGGGATGCAGGGCTGGTTCAACATTTGCAAATCGATCAACGTGATACATCACATTAACAAAAAAAAAGAGAAGAACCATATGATCCTGTCAATCGATGCAGAAAAGGCCTTTGACAAAATCCAGCACCCTTTCTTAATAAAAACCCTTGAGAAAGTCGGGATAGAAGGAACATACTTAAAGATCATAAAGGCCATTTATGAAAAGCCCACAGCTAACATCATCCTCAACAGGGAAAAACTGAGAGCTTTTTCCCTGAGATCAGGAACACGACAGGGATGCCCACTGTCACCGCTGCTGTTTAATATAGTGCTGGAAGTTCTAGCATCAGCAATCAGACAACAAAAGGAAATCAAAGGCATCAAAATTGGCAAAGATGAAGTCAAGCTTTCGCTTTTTGCAGATGACATGATATTATACATGGAAAATCCGATAGACTCCACCAAAAGTCTGCTAGAACTGATACATGAATTCAGCAAAGTTGCAGGATACAAAATCAATGTGCAGAAATCAGTTGCATTCTTATACACTAACAATGAAGCAACAGAAAGACAAATGAAGAAACTGATCCCATTCACAATTGCACCAAGAAGCATAAAATACCTAGGAATAAATCTAACCAAAGATGTAAAAGATCTGTATGCTGAAAACTATAGAAAGCTTATGCAGGTAATTGAAGAAGATATAAAGAAATGGAAAGACATTCCCTGCTCATGGATTGGAAGAATAAATATTGTCAAAATGTCAATACTACCCAAAGCTATCTACACATTCAATGCAATCCCAATCAAAATTGCACCAGCATTCTTCTCGAAACTAGAACAAGCCATCCTAAAATTCATATGGAACCACAAAAGGCCCCGAATAGCCAAAGTAATTTTGAAGAAGAAGACCAAAGCAGGAGGCATCACAATCCCAGACTTTAGCCTCTACTACAAAGCTGTCATCATCAAGACAGCATGGTATTGGCATAAAAACAGACACATAGACCAATGGAATAGAATAGAAACCCCAGAACTAGACCCACAAACGTATGGCCAACTCATCTTTGACAAAGCAGGAAAGAACATCCAATGGAAAAAAGACAGTCTCTTTAACAAATGGTGCTGGGAGAACTGGACAGCAACATGCAGAAGGTTGAAACTAGACCACTTTCTCACACCATTCACAAAAATAAACTCAAAATGGATAAAGGACCTGAATGTGAGACAGGAAACCATCAAAACCTTAGAGGAGAAAGCAGGAAAAGACCTCTCTGACCTCAGCCGTAGCAATCTCTTACTCGGCACATCCCCAAAGGCAAGGGAATTAAAAGCAAAAGTGAATTACTGGGACCTTATGAAGATAAAAAGCTTCTGCACAGCAAAGGAAACAACCAACAAAACTAAAAGGCAACCAACGGAATGGGAAAAGATATTTGCAAATGACACATCGGACAAAGGGCTAGTATCCAAAATCTATAAAGAGCTCATCAAACTCCACACCCGAAAAACAAATAACCCAGTGAAGAAATGGGCAGAAAACATGAATAGACACTTCTCTAAAGAAGACATCCGGATGGCCAACAGGCACATGAAAAGATGTTCAACGTCGCTCCTTATCAGGGAAATACAAATCAAAACCACACTCAGATACCACCTCACGCCAGTCAGAGTGGCCAAAATGAAGAAATCAGGAGACTATAGATGCTGGAGAGGATGTGGAGAAACAGGAACCCTCTTGCACTGTTGGTGGGAATGCAAATTGGTGCAGCCGCTCTGGAAAGCAGTGTGGAGGTTCCTCAGAAAATTAAAAATAGACCTACCCTATGACCCAGCAATAGCACTGCTAGGAATTTATCCAAGGGATACAGGAGTACTGATGCATAGGGGCACCTGTACCCCAATGTTTATAGCGGCACTCTCAACAATAGCCAAATTATGGAAAGAGCCTAAATGTCCATCAACTGATGAATGGATAAAGAAATTGTGGTTTATATACACAATGGAATACTACGTGGCAATGAGAAAAAATGAAATATGGCCTTTTGTAGCAACATGGATGGAACTGGAGAGTGTGATGCTAAGTGAAATAAGCCATACAGAGAAAGACAGATACCATATGGTTTCACTCTTATGTGGATCCTGAGAAACATAACAGAAACCCATGGGGGAGGGGAAGGAAAAAAAAAAAAGAGGTTAGAGTGGGAGAGAGCCAAAGCATTAGAGACTGTTAAAAACTGAGAACAAACTGAGGGTTGATGGGGGGTGAGAGGGAGGGCAGGGTGGGAGGGAGGGCAAGGTGGGTGATGGGTATTGAGGAGGGCACCTTTTGGGATGAGCACTGGGTGTTGTATGGAAACCAATTTGACAGTAAATTTCATATATTAAAAAATAAAAAAAAATAAAAAATAAAAATAAATAAATAAAATAAAATTCTCGTATTTATGACAAAGTCCACCATCTACAGTAAAAACGAACAAACAAAAAACAAAACAAAACAAAACAGAAAAAAGTTAATGTGGGTTTTTGCTGCTATAGAAATCATATTATTTGTTTTGCACATATATTTACCCCTTATTTATTTATTTATTTGAGAGAGAGAGAGAGAGAGAGAGAGAGAGAGAGATAGAATGAGTAGGGGAGGTGCAGAAAGAGAAGTAGAGAGAGAATCTTAAGCAGGCTCCGTGACATCAGCTTGGAGCCTCTCACAAGGATGAGATCAGAAGTCAAGAGCAGAATCAAGAGTTGGAATCTTAACCAACTGAGCCACCCAGGTGATCCTACATTTACCTCTTCGGTTCGTCTTCATTTCTTTCAGATCCAGATTCCCAGGTGGTATGATTTATTTATCTGTTCACTAAAGACTTTCCTTAACCCTTCTTGTAGAGATGGCTAGTCATGATGAATTTCTTTAATTTCGTATGTCTGAAAGTATTTACTTCACTTTCGTTTTTCAAGAGGTCTTTGGTGAGTATTGAATTTTAGGTGAACAAGTTTTGTTTGTATTTTTTTTTAAGATGTTGCTCCCCTATCTCCAGCTCCACTGGCTTACAGTGTTTCTGGTGAGAAGTTTGCTGTAATTTTTATCTTTATTCCACTGTATATAAAATGTCTTTTCTCTTTGGCCATTTTTAACATTTTCTCTTTATCACTGGTTTTGACCAATGTATGATGATGTATCTCTTAGGGGAGTGTACTTCATGGTTTTGTGTCTGGCTTAATTCTTGGATCTGTGGATTTAGAGTTTTCTTTAAATTTGGGAAAAGTTGGCATTATTTCTTCTTTCTGTCCTTTCTCCCATTTTATTCTTGGAAGATTCCAAGTTCGTATATTAGGCTATTTGAAGTTTCTTCTTAGCTCATTGATGCTCTGTATGTGTTTTTCAATCTCTTTCTTTTCTTTGTTTTTCATTTTAGATGGTTTCCATTGTCATGTCTTCAAGTTTACTAATCTTTTCGCTGCTGTGCACAATCTTCTGTTAATCTGCTATTTTCATCTCAGTTATTGCATTTTTAATCACTAGAATTTTAACGTGGCTCTTTCTTATGTTTTCTATGTCTCTCCTTACCATATTCAATCTATTCTCTTCTTTCTTGAAAATTAAAGCAGTGATAATAATTTTAATGTATTCATTTACTAATTCTATAATCATTGTCATTTTGTGTGTGTGGGGGGGGGGTTTGAATCGATTGTTTTTGCTCCATATCATGGATGATATATTCCTGCCTCTTTGCATGCTTGGTAATTTTTGATTGGATGTTAAACATCATGACTTTTCCCTTGATTGCTGGATATTTTGCACGTCGATAATTGTTCTTGAGCTTTGTTAAATGAGACTAGAACAGTGTTTAGTTTACGGTTGACTTTTCCTCACTACTGAGGGAATGCACTTTTGAATACTCTCCCTGGTGCCCTGTGACTTAAGAGCTTTTTTTATTCTGGTGGGTGGGAAGCCCAAGCTATTTCAGGTTCTGTGAGAATTTTTTCTGTGAGAAAAATTTGCCAGGGATTTTTTCCTCTAATATCACTAATTCTGCTGGACATCCTAAAGATACACAATATCTTAAAGATCTCAACTCTCACAAGTTAACCTATACATCAAAAAGTTCCCCAGTAAAATCACTAATAACATATATTTTTAACTAGACAAACTGGTTCACATTGAAAAATACACATGCAGGAGCACCTAGTGGTGCTCCTTGGCTAGTTGGTTAAGCATATGACTTCAGCTCAGGTCAGGATCCTGTGGTTTATGGGTTTGAGCCTCACGTGGAGCTCTGTGCTGACAGCTCATAGCCTGGATTCTGTTTCAGATTCTGTGTCTCCCTCTCTCTCTCTGCTCCTCCCCTACTCATGCTCTGTCTCTCTCAAAAATAAACGTTAAAAAAATTATAAAATAAGAAAAATAAATATGCAAAACCTGGGCAGGTAAATTTGGACAAAAAATGGGGGGAAATGTCTATAGATAAAATATAGCACCCACCTACAAATAATTACCAAAATGTGGTATTAGCAATAGAAAACACACATGAGTGAAGCTGAGCACAAATCTTGAAATAGAACATAATAGGTATAAGGTTTTGAGATAAAGTTAATGTGATATTTAAATTACTGAGAAAAATAAATTATTCAAAAAAGTTGCTAAGAGAGTGTGCGTGTAGCTGTCTGGAAAAATATTCTTTATACCATGGGAAATAAAAATAGATAAAAATTTAAATAGAAAATACCTGTCCATGTAGTAAGGGAACTATGGCAAGAGTGTTTTACCACTTTGCAGTACAGAAGGCTTTTCTAATAAGGATTGAAGAAAAGTTGGAAGTGAAAAGCTTTCATAACAAGATTAAGCAGATGGGAAAGTTAAGGATTGAGGAGAAGTGAGAAGGAAAAAAAGGACAGTAAAAGTGTTAATTTTCTTGAAATTACAGGAAGTAGAAAGTTTTGTGGTTTATATTTTGGGAACTTCTTCTAGTCTTATGAGTATTTGTGGAAAAACTTGAATGATTAAGAAAGGCCAGCCTCATGTTCTCAGAAGGGATCAGCTTACCATGATCCAAGGTGTTTGAGATTTATCTGTTCATTATACCTTGTATGCTTCAAGTTTATCAAAACATGCAAGAATAGAACTCATGGCAATTGTTAATTACTTAGTCTTACGTTAGTAGTTGGGAACCACAGGTCCATTTTTGTTGTAGCATGCCCTTCTGGGAAGCAATCTAGACAGAAATCGTTGTGGGTACCAGAAGTGGTACATAGAACATTTAGAATCCCCATGTGGTTTTGTATTTTCCTTCCCTTCAAAGACAGTGTTTCTAACTTGATACAGTATCTTACATTTTAACTTTTCTTTCTTCTCTTTCTCCTCTCTACCCTACCTTGGAAATTTTCTTCTTTGTCCCATTGGAGGAATTCATCAAGACTCTTCAGTGTTCATCATTCTCTACAAATGTCCAAACCAAACAAAAAGAAAAAATGATTTTAAAAGATAAATTTTATACTTTAATAGATTTAAACATTTCAGAATTAAATATTAAAATTTAAATATTACAGGACTGTGCTCGTCCCATTAGATAATTTTACTAATGAGTTTGAGGCAAGAAGAAAAAAATGGAATTCCTTTCTCTATCCATGACGGATTAAGTCAAGAAAACAGAACAAAAAATAGTGCAATTTTGTTTGCATTGTGATCACAGGAAGATGTTCTGTGTAAAGGCAGGGAGTTGGCATCATCTCATGGATGGGAAGAAAGGAAGGAGGCCTCAGCTGCAGTTCATGACTGGGCAGGGCACTGGAGACAGAGATACCATTCAAGGTGGCTGATGTAATGTCTTCAGAGAATCTCTTATTATGTTGGGGGAATTGGCGCCTGCTAGAAGGAGCCCTTTCCAGTAACTCCATAGTAGTATTCAGCTCCAAAGCTTCTTGCCAAGAATCCATTGGCTGCTAGAAGAAGTTGTCACTGGGGAGCTGATAAACAAAAGTGCGTGCCTGTTAGTGTGGAAGTGGTTTTGGCACCAAGAATTCTGAATAATTAAAGCATTGCATCAGCCTTGGAGACCAAGAGACCACGTTGGAAGGAGATATTGACCACAGTTGGCTGCGTGCCTCAGGGAATGCCCTTTTTCCTTCCCTGTGTCATAAGACAAAGGCAGGGCTAGCCACGGCATCTGTAAGTAGGGCTGACCTAAAGAATACATTGTTGTCATAGACTTAGTATAGCACTTGACCCCCCAGATTATACCTTGGTTAAAATCGTGGCATGTATGTATCTATATATCAGCTAGTAAAGCATTTTAGTAAAGAATTTATTTTTTTAGAGTAATTTTAAGTTCGTGGCAAAACTTAAAGGAAGGCACAGAAATTTCCCCTATATTGGCTGCCCGCCCCCCTTGCATAGCGTCCTCATTATCAACATCCCCTGCAAGAGTTGTATGTTTGTGCACTTGAACTGACACTGACACATCATAATCACCCCAAATCTATAGTTTGCCTTAGGGGTCACTCTTAGTGTTGTACATTCTGTGGGTTTGGACAGATGTATAATGACATACATCCATCATTAGAGTGTCATACAGACTTTTTTTTAATGCCCTAAGGATCCTCTGTGCTTTACCTATTCATCTATCCCCATTACCTGTTCAGATTGGGTTTTTAAATTATGAAATAGGATGAAGATAAATCTATTTTAATTAGGCTGTCTGAGTTTTTCACTTTTACAAAATTTTGTGTATAGTCTAAAGTATCCACAGGCAGTCTATTAGAGGGAATCAGTTCCACTTAGGACTCAACATTCTGGAAGTTCATCTATTTAAAGAGCTCTGTAACCTATCAATAAGAGAGTAAAGATGATGCATCTCATTTTAATTTTCCAAACAGAAGATCTTATTCTACTCGACTAGACTTTAGAACCCAGGCTGTATTCTAGGGGACAAAGAACTTTATGGTATCATGTAGTTCTCAAATTCATTACCATGCTTCTCCTAACCCCTGCAAGTGATCTTTAATTAATATAGCTACGTAGGAGTAGATGGAAATATTTTTATACTTATGTTTCTTGTTAATGAGGTGCAATCATATACCTCAAATCTAATTTTCTAGATCACATCTTTTAATAGTGTTTAATGAATAAACATTCTGCCTCATAGAAAGTCTCTTCTCTTCACAGGACATCAGTCTATTTTAGTGCTCACAAATTTTATCCTAAATATGATATGGATAATGTGTCTAATAATTGACATTTTTTTATTTGAGCATAGTTGACACACAGTGTTGCATTACTATCAGTTGTACAACTTTTATTTGAGAAGTTTATACTTTTTACTACTTTCACCATAAGTATAGCTACCATCTGTCCCACTATATTGCTAACAATTGACATTTAAAATTTTTTTTAGTGTTTATTTATTTTTGAGACAGAGAGACAGAGCACAAGTGGGGGAGGGGAAGAGAGAGAAGGAAACACAGAATCCGAAGAAGGCTCCAGGCTCTGAGTTGTCAGCACAGAGCCGGATGCGGGGCTCGAACTCACGAACCGTGAGATCATGACCTGAGCCGAAGTCGGATGCTCAACTGAATGAGCCACCCAGGCACTCCCACCGGCTGACATTTCAAAACTGACAGTGAAAAATATAGACCCGGATTTTTACGGATGACAAATGTATCCATGTTTTTAATTAAAACAAAAACAGCAAAATAGAACTTTTTTTTTCTTAATTCTTTGCTCATCAGGTGGAGGTATTAGATCTGTTCACAAATATTCCAATCTCTCTCTCTCTCTCTCTCTCTCTCTGTCTCTTTTTGGTACATAGTTCGATTTCATTTCCTGGACCCCTTGTGGAAATGTATGACATTATCTTGTAAAGCTGAATATTGCCATATCTTACAAGCTACCAATTACACCCATAAGACACATGTTTGTAAATGTTCGTAGTTATTGTTCATAGTAGTCAAATATTCATTGACAGGTTAATGGGTAAGCACATTGGAAATAACCACAGAATAGAGTATGTTATGACAATAAAAATGAATCGACAACTGCATTCAAAAGCCAACACAAAACTTGGTAGCATACATCATGTTGAATAAAAAATAAAACAATTTCTAGAAGTCTGCATATAGTCTAAAATTCAAAACCAGGAAAAACTGACAAACATATATATATACATATGATAAAGATATTTTCTTTTTAAGAAGCAAGATCATTTATATTAAGTAAAGCAGACTACTGGTTAACTTAGGGTGAAGCAGGGGACAAGATAAGGAATGAGCCAAAAATGGATTTAATTATTGGTAATAGTTTTGATCTTGGGGTAGATTTAAATTTGTAAATATTAATTATATCATTTAAATAAATGTAAATAGGCAATAATATAAAATGAATAAAATAAAAGATGGTAAAATTGTTTGGAAATGGGTAAATTCTAGTTGAAATTTTATGATAGGGATGGGTTTCTTCTGCTTATCTGTTGACTTTGCTTGCTTATGCGTTGGCTCCATTTTCCATCAGGCTCTTTCCACTTATGACAAGATCATAGGCAAGAACTCTGGGTCTCTACTCCAGAAACTATTAGGAAAAAAAAAAGACTTTTCTCAATAGTCTGAACAAAATTTTTGAGTCCTCTCATTTGCTAATAGATGCCTGTCCCAGTAATTACAACAGGGGGAAATGTTTTCTCATTGACCACATAGGAGTCATATTCCTTACCTTGGGGAATAACACTACTCGTAACTCTTATAATGTGGGTCCTCAGAGGAAAATCAAGGTTCATTCAAAGAAGGAAAATGGAGTCTTGTCAGGAAGAATCCATCAGGGCCCACTAAGACAGTTTTTATAGCACATCTTTATGAGGCAGGCAAGGTGTATCTGCAGAAGTGTTACATATATTTCAGCAAAACAGCAGATGTCCACCAAAGGTCTATCTTATTGATGCTACATTCCATATCCCATCATGAAAAGAATCACACTCCATTATGAGGACAACCTGATGCTTTCAAAGTCCCATTTCATGCTTAGTGGGGTTCAATGTCTCGGTGCTCTTGATTCTAAGTGCTACTGAGGCACATCAGTGGAGGGACTCCTAGGGAAGTATTTGTTGTGTCTCAAGACCTGACCTCACTTCTATCTGCTGTCCTTCCAAATTAGTAGTTTTATGGTAGTTCAGAAAGAATCTCTTCAACTTATTTCACCTACCACCATGTAGGTAATTTTTCAGAAGAAGTAATTATAACATTCATTTATTTTTGAGAGACAGAGAGAGACAGAGCATGAGCAGGGGAGTGGCAGAGAGGGAGACACAGAATCTGAGGCAGGCTCCAGGCTCTGAGCTGTCAGCACAGACCCTGATGCGGGGCTTGAACTCACGAACCATGAGATCATGACCTGAACCGAAGTCGGATGCTTAACCAAGTAAGCCATCCAGGAACCCCCATAAGAAATAATTATAAATTATCACCCAAATTCTTTTTTCAATTTGGTTTATTTGTTTTATTCATTCATTCATTCATTCATTCATTAGTATTTAAAGCCTACTATGAACTTCTCTTTATAAATGTTTATTAGTAGATTTGGTGGAGAACAAGATAGTTGTAATCCCCACTCTCAATGAGTATATACTTTATGGAATTTGGGTGCTTGGCTGGCGCAGTTGGTAGAACATCCAACTCATGATCTCAGGGTTATGAGTTCAAGCCCCATGTTGGGTGTAGAGCCTACTTTAAGAAAACAATTACAAAAATAAAGTTTATGGAACTTGTGAAGAATTTGAGGAATAAAATAGGAATTCTTTCTTGGTTTCTAGTTCTCATGCAAAATTTTCTTATTTTTAATTTCTCAGTAACTGATCATTTCAATCAGAATTTTCAGGTATTCTTTTAAGTGTTGATATAACCCTTCATTTTGTAGCTGGCTCACTTCTCCAAAGCATCTACCTGGTTTTTTTGTTGGTTTGTTTTTGTTTTTGCGGGGTGGGGTGGGGGGAGGGTGTGACCTCACCCAATCTCTTGATTTAAATTATCATTTAATGGTAATAACACCAAAATCTACTTCTACAGTCCTAACTTGAAATTCATACTTAAAAAAAAAAAAATATCCAAGTGCCTACTGAGCATTTTCATTTGTATATCGTATGGCCACCTGTATATCAAGCTATTCTCGTTATTTTATTATTAATTCTAAATGCCTCAACCTGAGATATCATTGTTAGCCACTAGAAATTTCCCTTATCATCACTTTCTAATACTTCCTGGTTTTCAATTTGGCTGGTGTCAGGAAAATGTGTGGAATGAGGAAAACTATGACAAAAGAGAGTCATTAAAAGAGATCTCTACCTTGAATTACTAAATTTGTAACCTGAAAAACTGCTTAACTTCCATGAGTTTTAGTTTTGTTTTGTTTTTCCATACAAAATGTCATTGTTAATACCTACTTAGTTGGGTAAATGAAAAGATACAACTTATGTAAAGTCACAAAAGGATAGTGTATAAAAGACATTCAATATATATTTGGTGAAGTAAAATTATTCAAATAAAGTGAACTACCTTTATAAGTGTCTTTTTACTAACAATTGGTTAGCAAAACCAATGGAAATGAATTTGAAAAACATGAGATATCTATTCAGTATACATACTAATCTTCAGATCATTTGCTACAAATCTGTGGTTCTTTGTTGGGGAATGGCTATAACACACAGAACAGAACCTCTGGTTTCAGTACACCATACTTCCTTCCCTGGATTGTACTTGCAAATAAATTGCAAGGGCTAGAAAAGCTTGTCTCCTAAAGCACAGAAAGGTAAGTAAGGGCACTGAGTGGGATTAGAGTAGTTTCTTGGAGACCCACATTCTCTTTTGCTAAGGACACTGTTTTCTCTTCTTCCTATTGTTTATCACCATTAATTTGTATTTTCCTATTTTTTCTCTATATCTTTGGTTAGCCTGAGGCATCTAATGCCACCAAATCCTTGTCTGTATTTGGTTCCTGAGTCTGGGGAGGGTTAACTTATTCTTCTATGGACTAAATGGATGAACCAAAAGTTAAATGTATTACAACATCTGGCATGTTTCTGATTAACAAAGAAAGGAAAACTTTAGGGAATAGTATTCTCTAGGGTGCTAATATTTTATATCTTTATGTCTTAAAATATTCCTTCTGGGATGCAGAAAGAGCATCTTTTTTCAATGTTCTATGGGAAGGCTGTTTTCAAATAGGGATGGAAATATTTGACACTAATAATTTTCAGTGTTCTGACAGATAAGGGACAGATTACTTATATATTTATACTCAAAGAAGCATAGTTATAGAATAATCCAACATATTTAAAAAATATATTTCCATACATCTTATGGCTATTGCTCCCACTTCCTCCAAAAAAGGAACATGAAAAAAAAAAAAGAATTTTTTTCAAAATTTACTCTTAATATAGCAAATAAATAAAAATAAATAGAAGCTTTGGAATAAAACCATCTTTGACACTCAACAAATATTTTATGAGTACCAGGTATGTGAAAACCTATGTGTGGCTTTTCATTTCTGTGTAGGGATAGAAGGATTAATTTCATGTCTTAAGAGTTTCTTGAGATGGCAGAACGTAGAAAAGTTCACAAGTGCTTTTCACGTAAGGTAGCTGAGTAGGACAAGTCCTCCGGATGGATTTTAAAGTGTGAAGAGCTTATGTACGCCTGGTGAGAAATTAGAGAAAAGGTCAGTAGCGACAGTGACCCTGACAGCTTCTGGAGAATGCTGCTTTCCCATCTCCAGGTGACGGTTTTAAATAGACACTCGTACATCACAGTATAGAATGATTACTCTGTGTGTGTTTCCAAAATAAGGTGGTAAGAGTTTAACTTGCTACACGCAAAATGGTATGATGAAAGGTGCACCATATATGTGGGAGGGTTTCACTTTATCCTTCTTCAGTTTGGGAACTTAAGGGATAAAGAACATGGGGACAACCTGTTAACCTTCCCACAGAAAATGGTGGATTTTGCATAGAAAGGAGTGTAAAGATTCTCCCAAAGATAGAAGTCTAGTGTAATCCAATCAGGGAGGGTTGGGTAGTTGAAGAAAGATCTCAAGGAAAGCAATGGTTCTCACCATGGATGCTGCAGTAAAACAGATTTTTAGTGTAGAATGATTCACCTCGCAGTCCATATTCCACTCTCATCTCTTCTCCATTTTTTTTCTGTGCGCCTTTCAGCTCTTCTCTGTCATCTCCAAATCCAAGATGTAGTACGTTCGTTACTGTTCTGACAAATGTAGCCATTCTAAAGTTGGCTAACCTTGTTTGAAAAATCGAGGTAAGTACAGTAGTTATTAGAAGATGTGCTATTTTACTAGTGCCATTTTGTCTCCACATCACTGCGACCCCGTTTTTGTGTCAGATTCCTTGGAGAAATGGATGAAGGGTGTTAATATGGCTCGGGAAAAAATGGAGATATGGTCGTCCACAAAAACATGGACAAAAACATGCATCAATTGCAGGAAGATATGAAAAATGTACGGCTCTCCTTGAATGCTTCGTGGGATAAGGGTTCATGTGAAAAGGTGAATGTTTAAGATCCATAATCATTTTTATGGATGTCAGGGTCTCGAAATCTTATGTGGGTGTGTGGTGCTCTTCAGAGTATATCTCCTAATCCACACTTACTAATTTTTTTAAAAAATTGATCTCAGCTTTCTTCATGGATGTATAAATTGAGAGCATATCTGGCTGTCTACCACACATAACAGATACAAGGCCACAGCAGATTAATGGTGTGAATATGTTTTGTGATCAGAATAGTGCAAAATAATCAGATAAATATTATAATTTAAGAGTTAATTGAGAAATTTTAATTTAAAAATACTAATTATGGACATGGTACAAGTCACTGGGTTTGGAACTGTGCAGAATAAAATCCTGAGAATAGTTTTCAGAGATTCTTATTCCAAGAAAGAAGCTAAAGAGAGCACTCATGTAACAGAATTTAAGCATGGTATGTAACATTAGAAGAAAAGCTATAAAGGATGTCCTTAGAGAAAAGGAGTAATAATTTCTCTTATCACAAAATAATTACTAAAGGCCTTCAGAGGATATTACTTAGCATTTGGGTCCTGAAGTTTTGAGACAATTGAAGTAGCTAGAAATGAAATGACATTCCAGGAAGGAAGGAGATTATTGATTAAACTCTTGATTAAATATTTGATTAGAACTCACAGTTATTAACAAGTTAATGAAACCATATGCATTTATAATTCGTTTTAATTTTTTTTTATTGAGAGAGAGCGAGAGTGAGAGCGAGAGCGAGAGTGAGAGAGAGAGAGAGAGAGAGAGAGAACGAGAGCATGCAAGTGGAGGAGGGGCAGAGGAGAGAGAGAATCTTCATACTCATTGAGGAGTTTGTCACAGTGATCGATCCCTGGACTCTAGGATCATGACTTGAGCAGAAATCAAGAGTCAGATGCTTAACCAACTGAGCCATCCAGGTGCCCCTCTGATTCTTAATTTATCTTAAAAATACATGTCCACGTGTGTATATAAAGGAAATTTTCTATTTAGCCCATCTGTGCTTTGGAAGCTCACAACTTTCAAGACAGAGTATTGAAGGTATGGATGAGTTTGAGGAGGAACACAATGGGATAAATAGGTCTTCCAAATTATATTTAAATACATCACATTTAAGTTTATATTTTTACTTGCATGTAGTGTCCCTTTCAAAAGTATCTTGACAGGAAAGAGCTAAAGAAAAGATTTTGTTCTTGGAAGTGAAGCCAATGGTAATTTTTTTTTTTCCAGATTTGAAAAAAGAAATCTTCATTTCAACAGAATGAAATTTCAAAGCTGAATGATCATTGACTTTTCCAGGACAGAAAACAAATTGAATGAAGTCAGTTATTATTTATTTACTATTTCTCTTGTCTATATCTCTCTCCCTCTTCAGAGTCTGCACTCTGTTAAAAAGACATCAGATTTTCAGTACCTGGATAGTACAGACTCTACTGGGGTTTACAGTCATGATCTGGTCCTACATGAACTGCCTGGTGACATCTTTCCAAAAGATCTCAGAATCCAAAGTGCTTAAGCTAAATTTGGATTATTGTAAACATGAACTATTGGGGAATAATACCCCCTTTCATTTATATGTAACCTCGGGGACTTGGGGTACTCTAACAGATGCTTTTCAGAAGTGGGAGGGAGGGGAGGAAATAGAAATGCAGATATTTAAGTGATTATTTACTATCAAAGACCATTTTATCACTTGTCTGCATTAGTGTGTGCAAAATACTAAATATTGTAAGGGTGTTTTATGGTAATAGCATATTATTTAGAGGCTATAAGTATTTCCTGTTCCTCTATTCAAGTTGTAATATCTGGGAGAAATTCAGTGAAGGATAACATATTACATGTTTATAAAATTATACATTTATATAAATATGTATAACAAATATATGGTGATAAATAGTTGCATAAAGATGTTCTTTATGGTATGAAAGTGGGTTGTGATTTTATATTTATATTATGATTTTATATTTATAACCTCCAGCAGCAGTCAAATATATCCAAAATGCCAGGTAATACACCATCAAAACATGTGCCTGAAGATTTATTAAATACGAAAAAATAATGAAGTTAATAAAATTGACCCATGTCTTTTCACATTGTATTCATTGAATTGTACAAATTAATCAGAATCATTTAAATGCTACAAAGGATTGTATCTAAAGGATTGTATCCTTATATTCAAGCTTGTATACAAGCTTGTGTACATTTAACAAGCTTGTTTGAGACTTAAAATGACCCTATGAAATTCTCATTATAAATTGAGGAACAAAGTGTTGAAGTGACTTATAAGAAGCGACCCACCCCTAAAATATTCATGATGAAGAATATTTATTTTTCTTAAAATAGTCCATAAAATCACATGTCACACCATGAATTAATTCTTTTATTTTTTTTGTAGATCAACCACTTCCCACTCAGCCTTCTCCTCATTTGCGAAATCATGCGGCTGAATAATAATGTGACAGAGTTCATTCTCCTTGGGTTGACCCAGGATCCTGTTAGGAAGAAAATAGTGTTTGTCACTTTCTTGCTTTTCTATTTGGGGACATTGCTGGGTAACTTTCTGATCATTACTACTATCAAGACCAGCCGGGCCCTCGGGAGTCCAATGTACTTTTTCCTTTTCCACTTGTCCTTATCTGACACCTGTTTCTGTAGTTCTGTAGCCCCTAGAATGATTGTGGATGCCTTTTTGAAGAAGAGCACTATCTCTTTCAGTGAGTGCATGATACAGGTCTTCTCGTTCCATTTCTTTGGCTGCCTGGAGATCTTCATTCTTATCCTCATGGCCGCTGACCGCTATGTGGCCATCTGTAAGCCCCTGCACTACACAACCATCATGAGTCAACGAGTCTGTGCTGTGCTGGTGGCTATGGCCTGGGTGGGGTCCTGTGTACATTCTTTAGCTCAGATTTTTCTGGCCTTGAGTTTACCCTTCTGTGGTCCCAATGTGATCGATCACTATTTTTGTGACTTGCAGCCATTGTTGAGGCTCGCCTGTACAGACACTTACGTAATCAACCTACTCTTGGTGTCCAATAGCGGGGCCATTTGTACCCTGAGTTTTGTCATGCTGATGTGCTCCTATGTTAACATCTTGTATTCTCTGAGAAACCACAGTGCTGAAGGGAGGAGAAAAGCCCTCTCCACCTGTGTCTCCCACATCATTGTGGTCATCTTGTTCTTCGGTCCTTGCATATTTATATACACACGCCCTGCAACCACCTTCCCCATGGATAAGATGATAGCTGTGTTTTATACACTTGGAACACCTTTGATCAATCCTCTGATTTACACACTGAGGAATGCAGAAGTGAAAAACGCCATGAGGAAGTTATGGAAGAAGAAGTTAATCTTAGATGACAAAAGATGAGTGGGATCTTCAAAATTTTCTTCATAGTCTGGATTTGCCTAGAAGTCTACAGAGAATGTTATCTTTTTATTGTGATGTTACCATAATCAGGAGGTATGAGAATTAATTCCTTCAGGAATGAAAATACACACTGGTTAGTGTTGAGTCAGTTTCATGGATGGGAAGAGACAGCACCAGGTACAAACAACCGTGGAAAGACTGGTGCCTTAGATGTTCAGCTGTGCCTCTGCCTTCTTGACTGCCTAGTATCACTGTAATCTTGATATGGTGCTTTCCATGCCCTTCTTCATGTTGACTTCTGTTTATAGTTACACTTTTATATGCTTATAACCACAGCCTGGAAGGTTTTTTCTGTTTCAATTGGCTCTCTTAATTAAACTGTTGAATCACATAATTTCTGATCATAGACCTTAAGCTTGTTTGTTCTTCATGACTAAGCAGAAAGCACCAGATTCAAATAATAATAAAATCTTTGTGTTTTAAGGGATAATCTATAATCTAGGGTAATCTTCCTTCTATTTTGGGGGTTATACTTTGAATTCTTCTCCTATTTATCTAGATCCTTCTAGAACAGTGACAGAACACAGTGTGAATATTCACCCTTCTGAAGGAATGTTTTCACCTTAGGAAGGTTCTGATTATTGGGGTTGTACTCAGATTATTATTCTTTTTGTAAAAACTTTTTGCTTCTAAAATTGTCCCTTCTGATTTATACAAGCATTAAGTTTGTCTTGAGTCATACAAATTATAATAATTCTTTATACTGCTAAGGTATTATGGTTGTAGCATAGGTGTCCCAAATTAAGTAGATATAGTCATGTGGGCTAGAAGTAAAGTGTACAAGCAGTTGATGGTTGAAATAGGGAATCTGAATATAATAACTGATAAAGAAAGAATGTCATAATTCAGATGAGTCTCTTTAGGCTTTGAGACAGATATAGCTACATCACAGATATGAATTATTTTAGTGAGTTTTAATATAATCCAAAAATGATGGTAATTTAGAGGGACTGAGATTTTTGGGTGAAAAATGTATGCAGTAAAGAGGGATATTACCACCCGTCACTTTTATCACCATCTGATAACATTGCACTATCGAAGTATATGATCACTAAGAATCTTTCCAATTTCAACCTGTTTTCTTATTTGTATTTTTATCCATGTAGAAAATTTAACATGAGTATTATTGTTTATTTCAAACATATTTTTATTTATAAACAACTAAGTTATGTTAAGATTACCGAATTTGTATTCAATTTGTTGTACCAGGAATGTTAGAACTACTTAGCTCGAGGGGTACCTGGCTGACTCAGTCAGTAGAGCATGTGACTCTTGATATCTGACTTGCGAGTTTAAGTCCCGTCCTGGGTATGGAACCTAATTAAAATGAAAAAAAAAATAAAATAAAATAAAAAAAGAGCTTCTTGGCTTGAAAAAAAAATTATTTCTCTGTGTGGGAATGGAATTCCCTCTGTGAATTCCACAATGAACACTAGTGGCATATATACATCACTTTTATTTTTCAGATCCAGAGTTTATCCATCTCAAGCAGTTTATCATTGATCGCAGCTGCTGATTTTGCTCTTGGAAGGTTTACACATGAGTAGATTCTAGTTGGCAGAGTTTTGGTTAAAGTCCTGTTCTATTTCAAGACAAGGAAAATATGAAAAGGGGTGTATGTTGGATCCAATTTAGGTGCCTCCCCAGAGACACTCTATCCAACATGTCTTCTGGACATGCTTCTAATATGGAGCTCCTGTGGCTACCGTCACCATATCTCTTGCCAACAGAGTGTATGATCTAATTCCAATTCCGAATTTTGTAATGAAGATGGTGGAATTGCAAAGCTGACGGAGTGTGCAGCCTCACCAGGATATTTTTTAAAGTCAGTGTTCTTGTGGGGAAAGAGTGGGACTCTGACATCGCAAGTAGACACATTTGTGTGGGGAAAGAGTGAGAATTAGGAAGGCATAGATTATCTTTCATCCTCTTGGTTGTCACAAGCAGCCCTGTCTCCCTCGAAAGAGGAGAAACGACACTCTTCTCTAGCCTGGACACCTTGTGATGATCTCATCTGTACAAGTTGTCAAAAAATGATATTTGGTTTCCTCTGGAGCTTCCTTTTATAGTCCTCTTTGCTTCCAAACATCTAACTAGCTGCAAGCCACAGGGAAGTCCAAGCAGGAAAATCCAGTCTTGCTCTAGAAGGACATGTCATACACGAGGGCATTATATGGTCCCTATGTACATCATATGTCTCTACGTACATCATATGTCACACGTGTGACCTACGGGAGCACTTCATGATGGGGAAATGTTATCTAAGAGTGGTGAAGCAGAAGTCTGGAGTTGAGGTCTATCCTGATGGGTTTTTTTTTTTTTTTCCTGCAGACCCACATCATTGGAGATGCCTCGTCAAATAACTATGTTGTTTGTTTTACTCACGGAATTTATTTGTTTGGTCTGTGGAAAAGAACTAGAAGATGTAGCTTCTAAAAGCATAAAAGACTTACCTTTTATCTATTTATGTTTTCAATCTTAGGTATTGGCATCTCCTCAAAGTTTGTATTAGTCTTGGGTGTGCTAGTTGAGGGGTGAATACGATGGGAACTCAGTTCTTATTCAGGGGGCCCTAATGTAAACTGCGTGAAGAAATTAGATCCCAAAGTTTCCGGGTGGAAAAGTATACCATCGGGAAGTCATCAGTGCGTCCATATTCAACTGGAGACAAACTAAGTCCAACTAAAAGGGTTGCAGCTGGACATGGCAACTGAGGGTTGAGCATAGGGTATGTGCGTATGTATGTGTGTGTGATTTTTATGTTTGTGCTTTTAGCATTCTTAGAAGCATCTTTATTACGAGTGCTCTTAAGCACCTCTCCACATGCGTTGCAGAATGGTATAACTTCCCTTCAGTGATAATACACTGTTCTCGATGCAGCTTGCCACCTAATATTGCACTGTACGTTAACTAAAATTTTACGTACAATCTATCCACTGTACTTCGGGGCATTTATCTCAGGGAAATGAAAACCTATGTTTACACAAAAACCTGTACACAGCTGTTCATAGCGACTCAAAACTGTTGTTTGTGATAACCGAACTGCAAAACCACCATAATGTGTCCCACAAGAAGAAGTTATGTTGGAATCTTCATCCCCGGTACCTCAGAGTGTTACCTTAGTTCGAAGTAGTGTGAGTGCCTGACAATTGGCGTTTTTGATTACGACGATATTAAGCTTTGATTGCTGAGACATCCATTTCAAAGGCATCCCATCTGAAATGAACACAATGCCCACCAACTACACAACGAGGTGGAGAGCCAGGCTGCCTAGCCTATGAACTCCTCCTTCAGAAAGCCCTGTGTGGCTTACAACTGACCATTTGAGTGGCCCTGTGTTTTCCTTCCCATACTTTAATCCCACTCTTATGTTTTATTTATTTTTTATTTATTTTTAGAGAGAGAAAGAGCTTGCACAAATGGAGGAGGGGGCAAAGGCAGAGGGAAAGAGAAAATCTCAAGCAGGTTCCATGCTCAGTGCAGAGCCTATAACACTGGGTTCTACCCACAATCCTGGGATCGTGACCTGAGCAGAAATCGAGAGTTGGACGCTCAATTGACTGAGCCAACCAGGCAACCTTTTTAAATTTAATTAATAAATTAAAAAAAATTTCCACTCATGTTTTAAATTCACCAGTAGTGCACCTCCAAACCCTGGGTACTCCACTCTTGACCCCAGTAAAGGCAGAACCTCAGACTAGCAAGCTCTTTCTGTCTCTCTCTCTGTCTCTGTACCTGTGACCAAACTGTGTGGCCCCAGGTGTTGCAGGATTTTTTACCTCAGTACCCAGGATTCATTGTCTTGCTGCTTCGAAGAATGAAAATGAGCAGCAGGCAAAAGTTTATTAGAGTATAAGATGAGAAAGGAAGAATAGTATGAACACTCTCTTTGCGGAGAGGGACATCTGAAAGTGAATGCTTGCGACTATAGGCAAGGGTCTTTGTTTTACAACTTTTCGGTCCCCCTCTCCCCCTCCCAGACCCCTGCTTCATTCTCCTTTGTTTCCTCTCAGGTCCTGCCCCTATTGTCTAGGTAACTCTAAATGTCTCGTTATCCCATTTTCATTGGCTCGTTTCCATTGTACGAGGGGTGGTCTAGGGCCATATCATTCCTTGTGGGTCTTACATTTTATTGTCTACTACTCATTTTTAGTTAGGTCTTTTGTCAAATTCCTGAGGGAAACCTGAGTGGGAGTTGGTGGTGTCTTACATTTTAAAGAGGAACCTTGTGCTCGAGGGAGTTGGCTGTGGTCAGAGGCTCCCAGCATTGTTCCCAAATATGTATTTTTCCCCACCCAGGGACCTCAAGTCCTATCCTTTCCCTCTCTGCCTATTTTATACTCTCTTTTCACCATCATGCAGGTATGTGATGTACCCGCTGTGACTTGTGAGCAATAGACCTTGTCTTGTCAAGGTCCCCTCATTATTGTTGCAAGTGAGAAGAGGAGCAAACCTGAAAAAGTACACAGGCCTTTATTTGAGGTCTCAGAATTGCAATTTGGGGAGTACAGATTTTGGTGGAACCAGGAAAAGTGGGGGGGGGGGGAAGCAAGAGGTTTTTATGAGAAAGAAGGAGGGACTAATCACATGATTTAGATAAAAAAACAGGAGGGAAAAAAATGATGCTGAGGTGGAACAGCTTTTGATTACTATCTAATTGATGATTCTACTGATGGTATTAAACAAAACTATTCCCACCATGCTGTAGTTAATTTTCCTGTTCTCATAAACTTCTTGCCAACAGTGCTATAGTCTGAGTGACAGTTGTTTTGTTGGATTTTACGAGCAACGACATGTAAAACAATGACTGCGATGGCCCAGTTTAAGAGTTAATTAGTTAGAAAGGAAAATGGAACTTCAAAATGGAGTCTCTGGTGTCCAGAAATTTCCTAGCTGGCAGTCGGGGCGGGGGGTGGGGGTGGGGGGTGACTCTCAGCTTCCAGAGGTCTCTGCGTGTGCTCCCTCTGTCCTCAAAGCCAGGAATGGTGCATTTTTTTCCGATTGTACTTTGAATCTTTTTAACTTATTCTTCCGTTGCCAGTCAGGAAAAATCCTCTGTTTGTAAAGAACTTGAGGGATTAGATAAGATCCAAACATATAACTAAAAGTCAACTTATCAATAACCTTAATTACATTTTTGAAATCCCTTTTGACATGTAATTCAACATTTAACATTTAACCTGTGCCATATCACCACATTTATAATCCCAGGGGATAGGGCAGGAGATCCTGAGGGGCATTTTGGAATTATGTCTGTCACAGTGGTGAAGGAGTTTTGAAAAAATTACAGCTTTAACCCAAGAGTCAGAGAATGTACAACTCAATATCTCCAAGCTGGGGATGGTGTTCCCGTATCTATTAAATATGCCACCTTTACACCCTCCTCCAAATGTTATCCCTGAGAAAAATGTGACATCTTCTTAGGTGTGGAATAGTCTTGGAGAAAAATATAAGTAACATTTTATATCAATTTAATCATTGAATCCCACTAAGTATATGATCTTCATCAAATATCTTACACAGTCAATTCAGCTATAGCAAGCTGGCTGCATGCATGAACATGTCAACACCATGGACGAGTGCTGGAAGCAGGAACTGAAATTTCATTATCACAGAGTTTTGCTCATTGAGCTATTTGTCTTGTTTCATCCTTAAATGTCAATGCCTTCACTCTAAAGATTGTGATCTGAATGCTTTGTCCCGTAGATATTTCCAAGTTTCTTCCGAAATTGCATCAGAAAGTTTCTAATAATAATAATAATGAATAAATAAATGATTACAATAATAACAGTGAATACATGTTACTTAAGTATGGTAAAATAATTGTACTTATAGGTGAAGAACCTAAATTCCAGCGAGATAAGCGTCTTACCCAAAATCATAGCCGGTCAAAGACACACCTGGGATTCAAATTCAGACCCTCAGACTTCAATGTCTGAAATGGTAAACATGAAATCATCCCGGACATCTGATAAATGCATCTCACATAAAGTGGCCTCTTCTTCTAAATACTTAAGATGCATATCTGACTAAGGGCACCTGGGTGGCTCAGTTGGTTGAGCACCCGACTTCGGCTCAGGTCATGATCTCACGGAGTTCAAGCCCCACATTGGGCTCTGTGCTGATGGCTCAGAACCTATAGCCTACTTCGGATCCTGTGTCTCCCTCTATCTCTGCCCCTCCCCCACTCATGCATTGTCTCTCTCTCTCTCAAAAATAAAAATTAAAACAAAATTTGCAGAAAAGATGCATATACGATTGGGTTTTCACATTGTTACTACGGTGCATCCTTCAGCCATCTTCCTGTTACCATTTCCATGCACAAATGCATGTGGACACATAAGGATAACTGTTCCTCCTTGCAATGTTTCTATCAAAAGCACAACAATTAAATTGTTTAGGTAGTGAAACACCATTATAAGAGTAGTGCAATAAATTAAAAACAAATCCTTGAAATTTTGTTACTTTGCCATCATCAAATAATCAAACACTATATAGATATAAACATTATCTTATTTATTTTGTTGGTGCAATTGAGGCTCCACGATGAGGGGGCGGTACTAGTTGGGGAAACAAAGTATTCCCAACTACACAATTGAAAATTTAAGTGTAATTTTGAACTTTGCAGGATACTATTTTATTATTTTAATAAAAATCGAGAAATATTAAATAAGTACTTGGTCTGTGTAAAGTGTGGTAGTACTGTTCACGGCCATTGTAGGGTTAGTAAAACATCTTAGCCAAGGTCAAATTCTACTATGCTAGTTACTGGCTGCCTGGCCTTTTCAGTGATCTCTTGTGGCTTTGTGGAAACATTAATAATATCATCCCATAGGGTCATTACGTGCATTAAATTTTAAAAATCCCTTTTAAGCCCTTAGCACAATTACTAGCATATTGTAATGACTGTTATCAATTATTGCTATTATACTTCATCATTAAAATTTAAATTATTAAGTACAATATGGGAAAGAATAGACTCTATTTTCATTGAGTTAATAGTCTGCTGAAAAGATGAGAGAAGAACACCAATATTTAAAGGATATGCACAAAACCCCAAAACAAAATAAAAAAACCTCAGACTACCCATGAAAAGGGAATCAAATGATCTCGTGAAATGAGGTATTGGGAGTTTTATGGGATGACTTGGGGGATGGAATTAGATGGAGGAAAGGTGATACAATGAGGATAAGTTTTGTGGGAATGGGGATATTTATGTTTGACTGTAATCATTTTAAGGGAACGCTGACTACCTTCAGTATTGATTTTTATTTATTTTTAATTTTTTTAAATGAAATTTATTGTCAAATTGGTTTCCATACAACACCCAGTGCTCATCCCAACAGGTGCCCTCCTCAAGGTCCATCACCCACTTTCCCCTCCCTCCCACCCCCCATCAATCCTCAGTTTATTCTCAGGTTTTAAGAGTCTCTTATGGTTTGGTTCTCTCCCTCTCTAACTTTTTTTCCCCCCTTCCCCTCCCCCATGGTCTTCTGTTAAGTTTCTCAGGATCCACATAAGATTGAAAACATATGGTATCTGTCTTTCTCTGTATGACTTATTTCACTTAGCATAACACTCTCCAGTTCCATCCACGTTGCTACAAAAGGCCATATTTCTTTCTTTCTCATTGTCAAGTAGTATTCCATTGTGTACATAAACCACAATTTCTTTATCCCTTCAGTATTAATAAATAATTGGCCTTCATAAAAGAAACAGTGGAAGACCTTCAATAAATATAATGAATGCATTAGGGTTTATTTCTTGCATAGAAATAATAAGGCTACTCTAAAAACTTTTAGGTCACCCACCATAAAAGCTACGTTTGATGTTTAGCGTCATATATTTGAGGAAATCTAAAAGACATCTATTATAGAAAGCACCTTGGAAAAGCCAAAGCAATAGCAGATTAAAATCACCAGAGTTTATTTTTAGCAGTCTTGTCCAAGAATTCCCATAAGGACTGCCATTGACACTGCACCGACGTCCCTCCAGTGCCTTTAAATGCTGTTCCTGATTCTTCCCCTGCAGCTTCTCCAAGAGTCTCCAAGCCAAGTGCATCTAGGGAAGTAGACCTTGCTGCTCATTACCGCATGGAAGGGCAAAACGACAAGACAGAAAGGCCCCGATGCATTTGGAATTTTCCTTCCAGTTTTGGGATATAATTCTCATTCTTGTTCTGACATACAGTTAGTTTTTAAGATGTATATTCATTTTATTTTTAATTTTTTTTAACATTTATTTATTACTGAGAGAAAGAGAGAGAGAGACAGAGCACAAGCAGGGGAGGTACAGAGAGAGGGGGAGACACAGAATCTGAAACAAGCTCCAGGCTCTGCGTTGTCAGCACAGAGTCCGACGCGGGGCTCGAACACACGAATCCTGCGATCACGACCTGAGCCGAAGTCCGGCGCTTAACAGATAGAGCCACCCAGCGATCCCTAAGATGTATTTTTATTTTAAATGTAATTTGAAAACTACCTACAAAGCATGAGACTTTTTTCTCATTGCTTTTTTTGTTCCTGAGATCTACTTATTCTTTGGATTTAAAAGAGATTTTTTTTCATCTGCTGTCATGAGTTCAAGAAGACAAGGATATGTCCCTTTAAATATTAATTGGAATTGGCTGATACTAAATATGTGAGTTCTCTTTTTTTCTGTTTCCATATTTTCTTTTTTCTTCCCTTTTCTACTTTTGCATGCCTGAGAACTCTGTCATTTCTCTGAACAGCTCTAGGGTCATCTATCCTAATCTGCTTGTTTTCTAAGGTAGTTATAATTTTTTTTTTTTTGCATGAATAGTATTCCAAAATATCTTCCTGGTAAGGATTTATTTTATAACCTTTTAGGCTCCTACTTTATGTAACAATTTTTCATTTTAATAGTTTACAAAACAATTTTAAAAGGTCTGTTCTAACAGAAAATGAAAACTAGGAAGGCTATTTTGAAATCCTGGTTTCAAACTTGAAACTGTTAAGCTGCCAGGTCAGGGGGATAAGAGAAATGGTGGAATGCTGTGTGCTCTACTTTGGATAGAAAAGCAATGATAAAAAACCATAAAAGTTTGGAATCAAATAATTGGATCAGTTAAAAAAAGAGAATAAATATAGTAAGAAAATGATGGAAAACTAGTGGACAATTTTGATAAACTGGTAAATGAGCTAGTAAAGCACTAAAAAATTAGTTCTTTGCAGCTGGAAGAATCCATGCAAATTACTATTCCTTATTTTCATAAGAGGAAATACATACCCAAAGAATTTGAGGAACTTGTTCCTAAATCACATAAGCAGGGAGTGGCAGATCAAGACAAGAACCTCCAGTTTTTGCCCTACTGTGCCACAGGTCTGTAATACTGAGCAATAATCCCTGATATTTGAAATGAATAGGGGTGGTATGGAAGAAAATTTCAGTGATCACACTTAGGGAAGTTCCAATTATTAAACTGATGAATGTTTCTGTAACAAAGATAGATCATACATATATTATTAAAATTAAAAAAAAATTAACATTTATTCATTTTGAGAGTGAGAGAGACAGAGCATGAGCAGGGGAGGTTAAGAGAGAGAAGGAGACACAGAATCTGAAGCAGGCTCCAGGCTCTGAGCTGTCAGCACAGCGCTCGAGGCGGGGCTCGAACCCACAAACCAGCGAGATCATGACCTGAGCCGAAGTCAGATGTTCAACTGACTGAGCCACCCAGGTGCCCCTAGTATTAAAATTAAAAAAAAATGCAGAAAAATAGTAAATGACCTAAGTAAAATAGAGGGATAAAAGAATTATTTTCTTGAAGTGTTTGATTCACTTATTCTAAATAATAAGAGATTATCTTTTGTAGGATATTGAACGTCTTCATGAATAAATTTTTACTTTGATTTCCGTGCTCCTATCTGTGAAATGGGAAATCTTATTAAGCTACTCCAAGTCTTGGTCATTCGTTTGGGATTTTCAGTAAAGGTTAGTTGTCAAAACTTCTGTAGAAATCTGTATTCAGTGGCATGTTAAACTCATTGAGGAAAAATTATTCCCAGAGCTCCCCTTGTCTTACGAATGGTGAAGCATTTATAGAATATTAGTCCTTTTAAAATGAATAATAAGTTAATATGTAGTTAATTCTTACAATATTAGATGCACATATCTGTACCTAAAGGTTTTATATGACTTTATTATTTCGATTCTCCCCAAAATCTAATGTGGTGGGTACTATTATTATCATTGTTTTACAGATGAAGAAAACAAGGCTTAGTGCGTGTGTAACTTGCCTAAGACCATTCAGGTTTAGTGGACCGTATGCCGGAACGCATTCAGCCTAATTCAAGCACTTTCTCCCTCTATAAGCTGTCTCTCTTGCAAATACAATTGCCAATTTTATTTTAGGAACTAGGCAGTCAGTCTTGTATCCTAAGAAATATTTTCTGTGAGACTAAGGGCACCAAGATGATCCTGGCAGTCAAGGGTTGAGTGTTTTTTTATTCCCCTTTTTAGAGGTTGGGGTAAGGTGGAGTGAACATCAGTGTCCTGACTGTCCTTTTTAGGATGTTGTCTGGTGTAGATTTTCTTAATGAACTTGTTGCACCAGAGGCGAAGATTTCAGGTAAGCAGAAATTTTCAATATTGTGGCATTTCTATTGAGTACACACATATTGAAGGCTGTTAACCTTTTGTGCGGTAAATCCTGATTATTCGGCAATCTCTGTTGCAGACTTACTGTCTCCTTTTGTTAAAACCAAAATAAAAGCTGGTGTTCGTGCAACAAAACAAGGAGCCATGAGAAAAGAGCAAACTATGAACTTGAATCTTCAATGGTAACAGCGATAGAGTTAGCAAATCGTCTTGAAATGTCTTTAAATTTTATCAGGATTATAACAGTATAAGTAGATGTTCTAATGCTGAGATAAAGACAAAATCCAGATATAGGTGTAAAAGCGATGCAGCTATTAGTGTGAATGTAGGTGCAGTTGTAGATGTGTTTCCTGTTTCCTTATATCAAATATCTCCTCATGGAGGAGTATGGAAGTTGGGTACCTATTTATATTTACATTTTTTTATGACAATTAATGCGTAAAATGCTTGAGGAGGAGTGTTTATGTCTACACTTGCTAAAGTCATTGAGGAAACAATGCAGTAATAAGTGATGAGTCATAAATTTACTGAATTCTGGTAAAGGTTTAATTTTTGTTTAATTTCATTCATTACGTATTGTGTTCTTCTTAAACCATATTATACAATGATGAGTTTTTTAAAATATTCATTTATTTTTTTAGGGATTGTGCAAGTTGGGGAGGGTCAGACAGAGGGGGGCAGAGGTTCTGAAGTAGGCTCTGCCCTGCCCGGATGACATCAGGGAGTCTGATGAACCGGGAGATCATGACCTGAGCTGAAGTCAGACGCTCAACCAACTGAGCCACAAAGGTGTCCGTAAAATGATGAGTTTTAGAATTAACTTAAATTACAGAAGTAATAATGAAATATCATCTCGTTAATAAAGAAATTAAAACATTGTATAATACTGAAATCCCCTTTGGCCATCACCCCCTTATTTCTGAAAAGTAAATCTTTCTTTCCACACTTTTTCCTATTAATTTATAAGCACTCCCCCTCCTCCCCCCTCCTCCTCCTCCCGCTCCTCCTCCTCCCCCCTCCTCCTCCTTCCCCCCTTCTTTTCCCCCTCCTCCTCCTCCTCCTTCTTCTTAACATGTATGTTATCATACTGTGATTATTTTTGTGCACCTGATTATGTTTTCCACTCAAAAATATATCTTAGTGATTTGTATCATGGTAGATGTCTCCTAGGGATCAAAATTTAAGCTCGTCTAGTTCTCCCTAACAAGAAGATACTACCCCTTATTTCCATTCTATTACCAGGTTTTAGATCACATCTATTTTCCAAATTTAAATGTCTGCAAAGAATGCCCTTTTATATGCTTTCTGGGGGAGTTTTGCTGGGTCCTTCATCAAAATTTTACATGGACAGCCTTTTGAATTTTATCTTTTATGAAGTTGATGAGTGGGAATATAGTATCTTATTCTTGCTTAATCTGTATTTTCCTGATTCTAATGAGGTTGAATATTTTTATATACACTTTTGGCCAGCAGTAATTTCCTTTCTGTGTATTGCCTTGTCAAACATTTTGCTCTTTTAGAGAAAAATAGAGAAAATTGGCCTACTTATCTTTACATGATTGATTTGCAAAATTTATATTTACTCCCATTTGCCACTTTTAAAAATATTTGGTTTATAGGAAGTTTTGTCATATAGAAATTTTAAATAGATTTTACTTTTTAAATAAGTTTTCTTTTTGTGCTTTGCTTAAAAACTGTTCCTACATAAGCTATAAACCCATTCTAATTATTTCTCAAATATTTTTCCTAGTTTTGTTTGATACATTTGTATCTTTCAACCACATGGGTTATAGTTTTTTGTGCCTTGTGAGATACATATTTTTTTTTCAGAGGGAGAGTCAACGTCCTAACATCAGTTACTAAAATTCACATCATTTTGAATTCTCTGGAGTTCATATCAATTTGAAATTTCAACTTAAATATAGATTAAATTCCAGTATATATGTGTTCATTTATTGACTGTCTTCAAGTCCAGCAATATGTCTCTACCTACAACTTTTTAATGCCATAGTTTTATAATATACGTCAATTCTGAAAAGTATGTCTATTCTTTTTGCTCTTTTTTTAAAAATTTTTTTTTAACGTTTATTTATTTTTGAGACAGAGACAGAGATGGAGCATGAACGGGGGAGGGGCAGAGAGAGAGGGAGACACAGAATCGGAAGCAGGCTCCAGGCTCTGAGCCATCAGCCCAGAGCCTGATGCGGGGCTCGAACTCACGGACCGCGAGATCGTGACCTGAGCTGAAGTCGGACGCTTAACCGACTGAGCCACCCAGGCGCCCCATCTTTTTGCTCTTTTTAAAAAGTTAACGTACTTACTCTGGATGTTAACTCTTTCTGAATTTTGAAATCAGTTTTTCATGAAAAATTTTGTCAGAACTTTTGTTCCCCTTATTGAGTGTATTGATTAATTTGGGAAGAATTGACATCTTTCCTATATTGATCTTCCCTAACCATAAACATGGTATAATCTTTTAACTTGTTTCAATCCTTTTATATCTTTTAATACCATTATGTACTCAATAAGGAAATTCTCTACCTAAAAATGTTTTTTCATGCTTATTATTTACTTTTGAGAGACAGAGTGTGAGCAGAGGAGGGGCAGAGAGAGAGGGAGACACAGAATCCGAAGCAAAGGCTCCAGGCTCTGAGCTGTCAGCGCAGAGCCACACGTGGGGCTCGAACCCACTAACAGCGAGATCATGACCTGAGCCAAAATCGGAAACTTAACCGACTGAGTCACTCAGGCACCCCAGAAATTCTTTTTTTCAAGAAAGAATAGATAGCTTACAGATAAAATAATCGTTCACCGCTTATTTTAAACCAATCACACCATAGCCCAGAAACACACGGTTTTGCTTGTGTGGTGGTGATATTTCCAGATATTTTTGCAAGAAATTGGACCATAGGGTGTTAATTTGGGGTTCATGAGTGGAATTCAATCCGAATGTCCACAAACTCCCTAAAATCCTATTACAAATCTCTTTGTGGGGTGTTTGTGTGGCTCAGTCAATTAAAAACCTGACTCTTTATTTCAGTTCAGGTCATGACCTCCTGGTTGTGAGATCGAGCTTTGCATCAAGCTCCATGCTCAGCATGGAACCTGCCTTGGATTTTTTTGTCTCCTTTTCCAAACTCTTCTCCCCCTCCTCAAAAAAAAAAAAAAAAAATCTCTTTTTATGCCAAATGTACATTTTTCTAAAGTAATCTCATAAGAACTCACAGAAAGTAAAAGGCATTGCTCCATGACCATTATAACCCTTCATAAACAGGCTAACACCTTTTATCAGGGTGGAGGTGTAGGTTTTGTAAAAGTGAGCACTGAGTGTAGCAGTTTTGTGATACATTTTAGATAAAGTTGCCAAAAGGAAGTAAGAGATAGCATAACACTTTGCACCGGAGCAACATGTCCTTTTTAACTAACATATTTCAGGACTGGGGCCTGTGAGCCTGTGAAGGAAAGAAAGCGGTTCAATTCAAAGAGATACAAAGTAGTAGAACAGATCTAGTGGAAAAGAATCTCTGGATGCAATTTGCCCCTCCAAGGCAACTGTCCTACTGGGAAGCCCCAGAAAGCGTGAAACAGTGAAACAAAAACGGTGAGAACTCCTGGGTTAGACTGGAGAGTAAACTGGGAAATGAGGTCAATTTCAGGAAGCCAGAAATATACCAGAACCCCATGCAATGGAGCAATCCTTTTCCCCAAAGATCTCATCGTGGCTCTTTCCCTCCCTCCGTTTTTACAAAAGTTCATGGAAAGGTTCTAAAGGCACTTTCTGAAATTGTCACCTAGAGGTCTGATATTTAAAATTATGAGCTCATCGATGTCTAATGATGTTCCTGAACTTTAAGGATTTAGCACAGAGTTAGTCACCGGGAAGGGCTGAGAATGACAGGACCACCCTTGAAGAACAGATAACCTCAGTGCCGTTTTTATACACACCGGAGATTCAAAAATCACTCTTGAAAATATAATGCAGAAATTGCATCTCAAAATTTGACCTAAAAAGGAACATTCATCTTGTCCTCATTCATCTTGTTGCTCATAGTAAGTGTGAAACGTTGGGAATTATTATAATTTCAATTAGTTATCTGTGCTATTATTGTTAGTATATGTCTACTCTAATGAACTGTATCCACTTGTGGATAGAGATTGCATGTACTTTATACACTGCTCGACCCTTAGCACTAATTAGAGTGTATCATCATAAATAATCTGTACATATTTATTGAATAAATGGATGACTTTTAAAATAAACCAGTAATTTTAAAAAGTTGGATGTTTCACGTATGTTAACTTTCCCCTCTAAATGATAAAACCCACAGGAGCAATGGGACATGAAAACATCACAGAATTTATCCTCCTGGGACTTTTCAGTGATGAGGATGCAAAGATTGCCTGCTTTGTGCTGTTCTCGCTTTGCTATATTGCAATTCTCTCCGGAAACCTGCTCGTTCTTCTCACCATCAGGGGCAGCCGCCTCAGTGAACAGCCCATGTACTTTTTCTTGAGCTACCTGTCTTTCATGGATGTCTGCTTCACCTCCACAGTGGCCCCCAAACTGATCACAGATCTGCTGGCCCAGCGGAAGACTATATCTTACAACAGCTGCATGGCCCAGATGTTTTATGCCCACTTCTTTGGTGCCACTGAGATCTTCATCTTGGTGGCCATGGCCTATGACCGTTATGCAGCCATCTGCAGACCCCTTCACTACATGGTCATCATGAGCAGACCGGTGTGCTATATCATTGTGATGGCCTCAATTATCGGAGCATTCATCCATTCAGTCCTCCACGTATTGATTATGGTCGAACTTCCCTTCTGTGGCCCCAATCGGATAGACCACTATTTCTGTGATGTTTTCCCCTTGCTGAAGCTGGCTTGCATGGACACTAGCCTGTTGGTTATTGTGATCATTACCACCACAGGAGTGATGTCCATTTTGACCTTTGTTGCCTTGGTAATTTCTTACCTCATCATCCTGTCCACCCTGAGGACCCGCTCATCCCAGGGCCGCCGCAAAGCCCTCTCCACCTGCGGCTCTCACGTCACTGTCGTGCTCCTGTTCTTCCTGCCCCTCATCTTCACGTATGTCCCCGTGGCCGATTCTGTCAGTAACGACAAAGTTTTTGCCCTGTTTTACACCATGATAGCTCCCATGTTCAACCCTCTCATCTACACGCTGAGAAACACAGACATGAAGAACGCCATGAGGAAAGTGTGGTGTTGGCGCAAACGTTCTGAAGGGAAATGAAGTCTCTGGTGTTCAAACCCTTTCCTGGATCTTTCTATCTACAGAATCCTCATGCCAACAAATACAACAGGTGCAGTGAGGTGCTGTGCTGTCCTCCAATGTTGCAAGACTTGGGGCACCTGGATGCCTCAGTCAGTGGAGTATCCAACTCCAGCTCAGGTCATGATCTCACGCTTTGTGAGTTTGAGCCCCGGAGCCTCTGTGCCGCACCGCCCCCCCCAACCCCCAGCCTCTCCACAGCTTTCTGTCTCTTTTGCAAAAATAGATGAACTTTAAAAAAAATGTTGCAAGACTTGAAGAGAGAGGCCCCTCAGCCACCCTCTTTCTCTTACTTTCTTTTTCCGAACTCGTATAAGGGGAATGGATCCCATGACCTCCAAGTCCCTTCTAGCTTTGACATTCTGGAACTTATGTCTGGCATGCTGGAACATTATAGGTCTGTCCTTCATGGTCCCAGTCATTGTGGGCATTATAGTAGTTTTTTAGGGCACACTGTAAGGTCTGGATGGTTTGACAGTTATGTCCTGCTTTGGGAAACAGAATGTTGACTGAGACACCTCACAGAAAGAGGGAGAGAGAGAGAGAGACAGACAGACAGAGAGGGGTCCTAAGCACTCCATTTTTTGGAGGTACCTATTACAATAAAGAAATAAAGCAACTCACCACATTTGCAAGTGTTATGGTATATTTTAACTCTTTACATACACAAATAATGTAACACATGTCATTATGCAATTCACACTGTACTTATGGAAGTTATTGTAATTAACTCTTAGTACCCTATTGATGGTGTATTCCGGGAATTAGAACTTTCAAATTAGATCATGGATATCACTCTGCGCTCCTTTAAATGTAATTCCATGACGTATTTTCCACCTCATCTTGAACTCCTTCACGAGTATACAAACTGATGCTTTCTGTACTTGTGCAACAGAGAAAACCTCCCATCCTGCAGAAGACCCCGAGCTTAGGAAGCCACCTAGCTGGAGACATGGACGTCCCTGTGGTGCATTTTGTTAATCTTCACTGCTCCTTATGCAGATGGCATACTTGGACGCTTTCTTCCCAATTCTTCGCGCAATGCAAAACTGTCTCATTTCTACCCAGGCAGGCCCCTATACCAGCGAGAAATAAAGAAGGTTAGATTGAGAAGCAGAGGTAATTCACTGAAAACTGGGGCATTGGCCAAGACCAGCTTTGGTGCATTGACGTATTTCCTTAGTTTGTACAAGAATATTCGAGCTTTGTGAATTGGAAGGGGCCTCTGACATCATCGAGGGTCATCCACTAACGCGATAAGAGGAATGGAGGCCCAGAGAAGAGTGGGGTCACCAAGCTTTCAAGTATGAGAGGCACAGAACTGTTATTTTCCAGTGCCCCATCCTTTTCACCAAGTCGTCACAAAGAAATTGAGTTTTAGTTACTCGAACTATTATTGTCTCTTGTGCACAAAAATCCAGGGTGTTTTTGTGTTTGTTTTTGGAGCATAGTTGATACACAATGTCACATGAGTTTCAGGCATACAACCTAGCGATTCCACAAGTCTATATGTTACGCTGTGCTCTCCACAAGTGTACCTACCGTCTGTCACCACACATGGCTGCCGTAATACCATCGACTATAATCACTACGCTATGCCTTTTATTCCCATGACGTATTCATTCCATAACTGCAAGCCTCACCCGTTTTGCCCAAGCCCCTACCCCACCTTCCCTCTGGCAACCGTCAGTTTGTTTCCCATATTTCCTTGGGTCTGAAGGAAGCTGGGTTTTAAGGTGAAGAGTCCATTTACGGAAATTAGCCATAGTTGATGATGATTTCAGCAACAGTTTTTCTCTTCCCAAAAGACCCTGACATGTCATGTCTGAAATCAGGGAATTTAGAACATAAGGGGAGGCAGAAAAATAATGAAATATATTGAAAAGGAGATAAGAAAGATGAAGGCAGATTAAGTCATGATTTTGTTTTGATGTTGATGTCCTGGTGATTATCTCCTGATGGGATTCTCCAATTCAGAAAGGTCAAGGTGAACAGAAATGTCTAGAGCTGCATGGGCTGGTGCCTAATTCTGGTGTTTATTTTTTTTAATAAGCTTGTTTTTGACACATATATAGGCCACATTCTCTGGTAATGAATTAAATTTGCCTTTTGTGACAAATTTGCTATTTGGTCTTTCTCCAAAGACAGGCCTTTCAGAATTCTATTTGAAAATGGCTCTTCTGTATCTTTTGTTAACATTCTTCTTATAAATTATCAACAAAGGAGGGGTGGAAAGGAACCTACCCAAGAACGGTAAATACTTCCTTGTTTTCCTACATATTATCCATGGATGAAATAGTAGGAGGGAGGCTGGCTGCATGCTTAGGTATTTAGAATTGGTCTTCTATGTGTATAACCAAGGTTACGTGCTATGTGCCTCATGCCAACCTCTCTTGGCTTGGCCTTTTATACTGTTCCTTTCAAGGTATCATACACTCAATATATTGGGGGTTTTATTAATTCAAGAGTACGGTTCAGAATTCCCACTTCTATAGTTTGACTATGCTATTTATTCTTGAATCAGTCCCCTCAATAATGCGGCATATCGAGCCACTGCAATCCTTGTCGCTTATACAATAAGCATTTAGTGTGTCTTTGCAAACGCTGGGGTTCAGCTGATCTAAGGGTAGGATCAGTGTACTTCATGCAGCTCTATTTTTGTCACGCATAAAATAGAAATGTTATCTTAGTCTTTGCTGAAATTGAAAGTTTATGTTCTATACATGTGATGTTTGTCGTTACCATTGATGGTTACAGAAGTTTGGCATTGTCTGTCTCTCTTTACACTGTGGTGCACTTAACTTCTGGATTTTTTTAAATACTAAAATGTGAAATAAAGGGACGCCTGGGTGGCTCAGTCGGCCGACTTCGGTTCAGGGCATGATCTCCTGGTTCACGAATCCGAGCCCCACATCGTGCTCTGTGCTGACAACTCAGAGCCTGGAGCCTGCTTCAGGTTCTGTGTTTCCATCTCTCTCTGCCCCTCCCCTGCTCACGCTCTGTCTCTCTCTTTGTCAAAAATAAATAAAAGAAAACATTAAAAATAATCAAATGTGAAATAAAGACTATTTTGAAGACTTGGATCGAGTGATGAAGTTGCATTGTGTCTCAAAACAACACTGTGTAAGGTATGGACATAATCAAAACACTATCAAAATGAGGCATTCCCACTCAGTTACAAAAATGGTGAAATTCTAGAGGTTCTGACCTGTGACAAATGTCTTAATCTCCCGGATATGTTTAAATGAAAAAAAGAGGATAGAATATGGAGAAACATGAAGACTAGTTTTGCATCTTACATTGAGCAGTGTAAGAAAACGTGTTCGAATGTTTTTGCTGTGCTTGGGAACAGAAATATAACCGCTGGTTAGAAGACATAAGGAGACACATTTTTATTATTTTCCACTATGAAATAAACTAAGTTATCCATCAGGAAAGTGAGAAGCATTGCCATTTATTTTCATCAACGAAGGCTTTACTCGGGGTCATATCTGAGTAACAGCATTTGTAACAGCAAGGGTGTAAAACTACAAAAACTATAAAACTCCAGTGTTTTTCAGCCAAGGTTGTGGTTTTAGGCACATGAGATAAAGTCATCTTATAAACCAGACTCACCCCTATTGGAAGTGGGGAGAGTCTAGGTTCCAGTGATTCTTGGTCATCTCTTTCCAAGGAACCAAGAGTAGACTCTCTGAGCTCCTCTGACTGGGAATGACCCTGGGGAACTTTTGTGAACAGGTATAAATGTATAAAGTCACTGGTAAAAACTCGAATACTATTTCATATGTCCTGCTTCTTGGCCCCTGAGAATAATAAATCTGTCAGCTTTTACTGTCTTAGGGATGTCAGACCTTCAATAGAACTAACATACCTTGATATTCAAGATGTTATTAGTGCCAAGACATGAAGGGAAGAGTATTGTGGAGGAAATTTACAAATGGATAATGTTTATTTATTCCCCTGATTCCTAAATTTAGTTCAAGTTTAGCTCCCTTTGCATTGCTTAGTAGAATAGACATGGGCATATATTCAAATATAGGATTTTGTGGATTTTATTGGCTCACAGACCTCTTGTGCTCTAAGAACAGCAAATATCATCTAGTTCCAGTGTTTCTAAATCTAAGTGCTAAGATATGCCACTGACTGTACAAAAATTATGGCAAGAGCTTGTTAAAAATACAGATTTTTGAATACCCTTTAATCATGGCCTCGCATATTAGAAACTGTCAGCACAGATTCTGTTATCTGTTCAAAGTCTCTCAAGATGATTCCCATGATTGGACAAGTTTGAGAAGCACTGACCTAATCATTAAAAACTGAGCAAATGGAAGTGCATGGAGATTCCAAGCTGGGACAATAAACATGGATTTGTGTGTTTCCACGGCCAGGATGTTTTAATTATAACTTCTAATTATGGTGCCGCCTTTGATCTTTCTTATCTTTATTTCTTTGAATGTATCAACATCAGAGATAGTTTTTTAAAGCACTGTGTACAGTTCTCAACATAACGTACACACACACACACACACACACACACACACAGACATACGCATACACTCCACAGCCATAAACACTTACCCAGGTATGGGCAGTAACTTGAATAATCAGATTTGTGCAAAAATAATAAAACAATGAGAGGGATAATCAGTGATGTGTACATTTGTTATAGGAAAATAAAGCTCAGTTTGTGTGATGTGAAGGAGGGATGTGCGATGAATGGTTCACTGAATTCAGTAAAGCTGCTTTGTTCAAACATTGGAGGAACTACAGTTTCCAAACCATGCATTTCAACGTTGTATTTGCCCTGTGGGTGGAATCAGGTCACCTGCTCATCACAGATGCCTTTGCTTCCATTGAGTTTCTTTAGTTTTTCTTTTAGTCACTTTACATTAATGGAGACTGCTGGCTACGGGGAAGTCAAAGTCAGTTAGCAGAAGCATATTAATGGGGTGTTAAAATTACAATGGGGATCTTGGAGGTAGTTTTTTCCCTAATTTGCAGATTGTTTGGGTAAAGAAAATGTGTCCTAGAGGAAAAGGAGAAAGGGAAAGCTTTCTCCCAAAAGCGGAAGATGAGAACAGGTCTTTCATTTTTCAAGCGTGTTTTATCTTTGACACGCTGCACATATCTCACCTCTCTTTGTGGCCTCACTAGGCTAGTTTCCACTGTATTTTGGAGGACTTATATCAGAGCTCTGTAGCTCAGATCTCTGTTATTTTTCAAGTATACTTTTGTGCATGCAACACATACATATTGAGTGCTCACTATTTTTCAATCACAGTTCTAAATGCTAGAAAACCGCCTTACATGCTTCACAGAGGGCTCTCAATCTTTAAAGAAAATGGCAGAAAGGCCAAAATGGGGAAGAGAAAATAATGGTGCTGAGGAAGATCATGCTGAACTTGTGAGTTTAATAAAATTCCTCTGGCCTCGATATTTCAGAAAATTTATCTAATTATGAAACATTAGAACAAATATAATAATAATTAATAATGACAATAAATAATACCTCAGTTGTCTAGAATGTGTTATTCTCTCTTTTGTTCCTCAAATAAACCCTGTGCTGTTGTTATTACTGTCTTCACTGAACAGATCAGAAAATTTAAGATCATCCAGCTTGAATTGTCGCTTTCAACTACTTACCATTAGCTTCTGGGAAAACCTTCCTGCCCCACAGTCTTTTCATTGCATTCTTCACTTCCGCATTTCTCAGTGTATAAATCAGGGGATTTAACATGGGGGTGATAATGGTGTAAAATACAGCCACCATCTTATCCTCTGAAAAGGTAGTATCAGGGCGCATATACATGAAGGTACAGGGACCAAAAAAGATGATGACCACAGCAATGTGGGAGCCACAGGTGGAGAGTGCTTTGCGCCTGCTTTCTGCTGAGTGCTTTCTCAGGGACACCAGGATGATGGTATAGGAAATGATCAAGATAACAAAGCTCCCCAGAGCAATGGTACCACTGTTGGCTGTCACCACAACACCAATGATGTATGTGTCTGTGCAGGCAAGTTTCAGCACAGGGTGGATATCACAAAAGTAGTGATCGATCTCATTGGGTCCACAAAAGGGTAACGGGACTACCAGAGCCACTTGGATAATGGAGTGTAAGAACCCCCCTATCCACGTCCCCAGCAACATTTTATTGCATCTGTCACAGCCCATGATGGTCGAATAGTGTAGGGGTTTACAGATAGCCACATAACGATCATAGGCCATTACGGTCAGGATGAAGATCTCAGTGCAACCAAAGAAATGTACCCCAAAGAGTTGCAACATGCACCCCACATAGGAGATAGTTTTGCTCTTGGCCAACAGGTCAACAATCATCTTAGGAGCTGTGACCGAAGAGTAACAAATATCCACAAAAGACAAGTAGCTGAGGAAGAAATACATAGGAGACCCGAAAAGCTTGCCCCTGTAAATGGTCAGCATGATGAGGAGGTTTCCCAGAAGAATGACCGTGTAGAAGAAAGAAAACACCACGAAACAAACCTTTTCAACTTCTAGGTTCTGAGAAAGACCCCAGAAAATGAATTCAGTTACATTGTTTATTTTTTCCATGGAATTAGTCTAGCATGCCAAGTTCCCAAGAGACAGCGAAATTACCTGAAAGAGAAACATAACAAGCAAAAAAGACATTTATTTCTGACTCAGAATAAATGGAGAATCACAGTAGTTGAAAATGGAAAAATGGGTACTTGCTGCTGCTTTGCATGCATACTTAAAGAAATTGAGATGTACGTGTTTTGATCGTCTTGCCTCCGTCTGATAGCCCCTTCTTTCACCTCAGATGAGGAAACAAAGTCCAGAGAGATAAAGCAAATTCTCTAAGTCATACATCTAACCAAGAATCTCACCCTTTTAAAAGCTTTTAAAAATCTGCTTGTTTCTAGAAATTTACTAATTCTAATCCTGTATAAGACACTCAACTTAATTTTGAAACAATTCGGTGTTGGGGGATATGGTAAAATTTACATATCTGGAAAAGCTTGCCTTATTTTTGTCACAGAAATGAAAACATGTACCACATTTTCCCGTCTGAATATTACCATGAGTGTTCAAGTAGTTGGGGGTGGGTGACCTCCGCAGCATCTTCCCAGAAAACTCTGATTTTTATGTCCATGAATTTATGGTCCCCTATTTGACATCAAGCTCTTATAGCCAAGAGGTGGTGATGGGTGTAGTTAAAAAGAGAAGTAATATTATACCAATCTCATTCTGAGACAATGGTGCTGTAACTCTAGATAAATTATTTAGTTTCAGGGGCTTCTGTTATCCCGTTTGTGAAATAAGAAAGTTTCAATTTCGTTATACGCTATCATATGAACAGTTATTTCTACTATGAAATCAATTCAGTTCTGTCAGCTAGAATAGCCATGAAACCCTGATAAAAGCAATAAAATAAAATAAAATAAAATAAAATAAAATAAAATAAAATAAAATAAAATGAAAAAGAAGATAAAGCAATAAAAGAAACTGCTAGAGGGTCGTCTGGGTGGCTCAGTTGGTTAAGTGTCCGACTTCAGCTCAGGTCATGATCTCAGTCAGTGGGCTAGAGCCCCACATCAGGGTCTGTGCTGACAGCTCACAGCCTGGAGCCTGCTTCAGATTCAGTGTCTCCCCCTCTCTCTGCTCCACTCCTCTCATGCTCTATCTCTGTCTCTCAAAAATGAATAAACATTAAAACAATTTTTTTTAAAAGGAACTTTTACAGACACATCAAAACCCGTTGGATTTGAAAGGAGTGGAAGTGAAATCTAGGGGTAAGTTCTCATCTTTAGATTCAGTGTTTGAGGATTCCCTGGGGATTACTTTGCCTTAGTAGATTGATTGATTAATTGGTTGATTGATTGATTGATTGATTCATTTTTGAGAGAGAGAGAGGGGTGGGGGGAGGCAGAGAAAGAGAGAGAGACAGAGAATCCCAAGCAGGCCCCAGCGCAGAGCCAGTTGGGGGCTTTAACCCACTAACCGTGAGATCAGAACCTGAGCCAAAATCAAGAGTCTGCTGTTTAATCAACTGACTGAGCCACCCAGGCGCCCCGGCCGTAGTTATTTTAAACATTTGTCTGTCAGCTAAAAAACAGTAAAAAAGATAAAGAGAAAAGAAAACGAAGGACTCCGCCCTTAATCTCACTAATTCCTTCATGCATCCTTTTAATCTTTCAGGTTTCATGCTAGTTATGTATCAGTTCTCCCACTGAGGACGCTTTACATATTTCAAAGAGGTCATCACTGGAAATGCTTTAAATCGATTTAGGAAGAGGACCATATAAGTTGCATCTTCAGTGCTGGGACCTCCAGAGCTCTAGTGAGGTCACCAGAACGTATGTATGGAAAGGGGTACGTGAAGTAGTTTTGATTTAAACGTACAAGTTCTTCCCCAAACTGAGCCACAGACGGAAATGATTCCTTGAGTTGTAGGTTAGGGTGGGATTTCACAGTGTCTTAGCTCATCATTAGGAATTTTGTCCATCTGAGGCCATATCCCCTCAAGATCTGTCACATGCAGCACTTTCGGCTTCTACTTAAGTCTGTGCTCTCCACTGTCTTTCTGCAGTAACATGGTGTGGTGCCCCTCACTTCCAGCTTTTGGGAAACTACAAGGCTGTGCTTCCTCAAGTCTGTGTATTAGAGCTAACAGAATAGTCATTACAGGCGTGTCTCCTCTTATTCAGCACAAAATAATGATGATCATAACAATGGTAAAAAATTGAAATGGCGATACTAATTCAGACTCAGACTCAAGATTACCCTCCCTGATTTTACATGTTTCTTCTCCTTCGTTTTTCTTTCTGAATTACAAAACAAAAACAAACAAAAAACAAAACAAAACAGCTATTTTCTCCTGGAGAGAGCCCTTCAAGAGGGCTTGATAATAGTTTTTGATAACTGAATTATGTCGCTTGGTTTTCATTTAGAAGAAACTGGCATTTAAACACAGCCTGGGTATTATCCTTCTTTTATTCAGTCTCTATATATGGTCCTAAAGGAACTCATTTCTCTTTGAATCAAGACTCATCTCCAATAATTTCTTCCTCTTGTTTCTGAGCATTTCAAACATGACAATGCCTCCATTTCTTTTGAAATTATTGTTATTTTCTTGTTCACAATCATGCTACCATAATTTATACATGATTATAAATATATGTAATTTATAATCATGTGTAGATGCACTTTATTATCTCATCATCGTCTTAATGATTTTATTCTCCCCTTATTTCTGAGAACAGTGTCTCATAATTATCTTACAGGTATTCAAGATATAGCAATTTTATTTAACTCCCCTTTTCAATAACCCTTTTTATTTTAAGTTTTAGAAGAAAAAATCCTCACCAGTATTGTTCAGGGCTCAAATTTTGTTTTATATTTGTATCTCTTCTGAGATAATTTGGGTGCGGCTATCCATGAGCGAGTAATGCCTTAGGAATTGCTTTGTGAATAATTAATATCAGAGAATCTCTGACCTGCAAAACTCAAGGGCTGGTAAAAGTCAGCTCTTCCTCATTCCTGGTTCTGTCTCTCACCTGCTGAAACCTGCAATTTCACAGTATCTTTGGCAACAAATGCTCCTTTCTCTACTTCTTATTTGGTGCATTCAGAGAATGATGCAAAATGTTAATGACCTTGGGGAAAGCCTTTCTCCCAAAGTCTCCCTCCATATTCAGAACCACGATAGAGAACTAACAATGATCTTGTCAATGTGTTAAAAAAATTTTTTAAATTTTTCTTTATTTGCTAAGTTTAAAAACCAGTCAGTTGTCGCATTTAGGACCATACCACTAATCCAAAGCATTTCAGTAAGCACAAGTAACCGTGTATGATTGATATCTTGTTCATGGGATTAATATGTTTAACTATACAAAGGTATTAAATACTTAATGTAACACATAGGTTAAAATATCGATTTGGGGTTATTTATTGAATTTTAATTCTACTCCTTTGAAAGTTCTATTTGATTGGAAAATAGTTGATTCAATAGTGTCACTGGGGTTCACTGTTTTTCTTTTTAGTTGAATCTCTGCTGATTTCTGGAGAAATTGGTGGGAAGTTTACTTCTAGCTCATACCTGGGACAAACGTACTGCAGGCTTTCAGTCTTTTACTTTTTGAGTGTAAGCCATTAACATTGACTCTTGACCACTAATATTCTTTCTTATTCCTCTCCTGTTCCTTACTCTTTCTTTCTCCTCATTCTTGCTGGTCTTTCTTTTTCCTTCCTACTCATCAAACCTCCTGCTTCCTTTTCCATATAACGTCCAATATCCCAGACCCTTACTTGTTTCTACTCTTAGATGGAGTGTATCGACTTGCACAGTTGATTTTTTGATCTCACTGGACATTTTAAGGGAGACTGTATGTTCCTTTTCCAATCTGTAAATAGCCACAAAGGGGGAGAATGTAGCCATTGGCTTCCCTTTCCCCACTGGCCAAAGTTCACCCCACAGTGGGCCATTTGCACTGCAGTCTGGCCATGTCACTGGACTCTTCTGGCAGCTGTGGGAAAAGGCAGAGTCCGAACTGGCAGTGGGGGCATTCAGAGCAGGAGGCGAGCTTTGTGGGAAAGCCACTGGACGTATTTAGGTTCCAATCATGTCACACAGTCTCTTCTACCTCAGCAGCAATAGGAAATGTCCGTGGGTAGGATTTCAGAAGTGCTCACATCCATGTGGCTCACATCCAAAGTCCTGTCACATCAGGCTCACAAACGACCTAAAGATGGAGAATAGTTTCCAGAAATTTCTTGGTCTATGGTCTCTTAATATCATAATAAAATGCAGGCCATTGTTAAGGCATCTCGGGCTACAGGCAAGAGAATTTCAGGACCCTGGATGACATAACAATCTGGGAATCTTGCTTGATGCACCTCACACTCAGCTGTTAGCTCTCAGTTGCTTGACTGCTCAGGTGACATTCACTTTCACCCCAAAGGGACTTGACTCTTTCCTGCTTTGCCCTTGTCAGTGGATCCTCCTGAAAACTAATCATCTTTATAGTCACATGATAAAAGATTTGGACTAGCACCCTCACATACAGTATATGTCACTTCCCAAATTTAAAGGCCCATAAAATACTGTGTCTCTTTCCTACTGGTAAGAGATGTGAATAGAAAACACTTTCTGGGGGCGCCTGGGTGGCTCAGTCAGTGAAGCGTCTGACTTCGGCTCAGGTCACGATCTCACAGCTCGTGAGTTCGAGCCCCACGTCGGGCTCTGTGCTGACAGCTCAGAGCCTGGAGCCTGCTTCCAATTCTGTGTCTTTCTCTCTCTCTTCCCCTCTCCCACTCATGCTCTGTCTCTGTCTCTCAAAAATAAATAAACATTAAAAAAAAAAAAAAAAAAAAAAAAAGAAAACACTTTCTGTTTCAACTGAGGGAATCTCTGTGTCTCCCAGACCACCGGAGTCTTAAGAACTCCAGTGTGACAGTCCCCCCACACTTCACAGTGTTTATCTACCGCTTTCTGCCTTGTGTGAACTTAGGAGGTGTGTAAGTTATCTACTGCTACAGACTGGCAAACACTAGGCCAGAAATTCGTGGCTTACAGCCCCAAAGTTTAATCCCCAAATTGGTGGTTTTAAATTGCAAAACCAAAATTTAAAGACTTAAAAGCATAAAAGCAATTTATTTGATTATGATTCTGCAGTTGGGGTTGGATTCAGCTGGGTGGTCCTTCTTCTCGTTTCACCTGGAAACACTCTGAATGGTGCAAATGGAGTTTGAATGGAGTACCTGGTCCAAGATGGCCTCATTCACACATTCAGGAATTGGCTCAGATATGCCAGTTCTCATTCATTCTCCAGGAGCGTAGACTGGGCTCTACCATATATACCACAGTTGTTTTAGGGCAATGGTTGTTTCACAAAAGTAAAAGCTTCAAGACCTCTCAAGCCAACCTTTAGGGATTAATCGAAATCACTTTTGCCACATTCTTCTCATGTGGTTAAAGGTTATCTGTGTCACACACGTTTAGTCCAGATAGAAGCATGGAGAGATAGATTCCACTTTTTTTTAATTGAGCTATAACTAGCAAATGACATTACTATGGGTCTCAGCTGCACAACCTAATGATTTAATATTGCATAAATTCAATATTGCAAGATGATCGCCATAATAGTCTAGTTAGCATCCATCACCACACATAGTTATATTTTTTTCTTGTGATGAAAACTTTTAAGACCTACCTTTTGCGATTTTCAAATAAAGAATAGAGTGTTATTAACTGTAGACACTATGTTGTACATGATTATATTCCCATATGTAATATTTGTTTATTTTATACCTATAAGTTCCTTCCTTTTTGCCACCTTCACCCATTTCACCCGGCCTCCCTATCCCCCACTCTGGCAAGCACCAATCTCTTCTCTGTATCTACAAGTTCAGTTTATTGATTTGTTTTTTAAGATTCCACAGATAAGTGAAATCATATGGTATTTGTCTTTCTATGTTTGACTTATTTTTTAAGTCATTATTTATTTATTTATTTTGAGAGAAATAGAGAGAGAGAGAGAGAGAGAGAGAGAGAGAGAGAGAGAGAATTACCTGGGGAGGGACAGAGAGAGGAGAGGACAGATGATCTGAAGTGGGTTCTGTGCTGACAACAGAGAGCCTGATGTGGGGCTCGAACTCACTAACAGCAAGATCATGACCTGAGCTGATCATGACCTGAGTCAGATGCTTAACTGACCGAGCCACCCAGGTGTCCCTATGTTTGACTTACTTAGCATAATGCCCATAAAGATCCATCCACCTTTGCAAATGGCGATATTCAAAGGGAGAGCAATATCTCATTTTTATGAAGGCAGAAATTTGGAGCTGTTCAGTTAAAGCTGAACCTGTCAAGATCTTCTGACTATAGTGCTTGGCTCCCACCTACACCCCTGTGAGAGAGAGAAAGAGAGAGAGAGAGAGCATGAGTGGGGGAGGAGCACAGGCAGAGGGGGACAGAGGATCTGAAGCAGGCTCCGTGCTGACAGCAGTGAGCCCAATGTGGGGCTTGAACTCACGAACCATGAGATCATGACCTGAGCTGAAGTTGGACGCTCAACCGGCTGAAAAACCTGGGTGCCCCATCTGGTCTTTTTGTATTCCACATGCTATTGATTTCCCAATAATACAATTTCTCAGAGTCATTCTGTATGAATTATACACATTAAAAGATCAAATACAGTGCTCACCATTTAAACACTTAATCATAATAGAGATCCAAAGTCATTGTTATGCACTGATTTTTAATAGGTCATTTATATACCTTCTATTTATGGGAAATAAATTTGTAATAATAGTATCTGTTTTTAATAGCTTTCTTGAGGTATAATCCACATAGTATACAATTCACTTATTTAAAGTATATAATTTAATAGCTGTTAATATAGAAGACTGTGAGACAATCAAGACTATCTAATTTTACAACATCTCTGCCACCTGAAAAGCAGCTTTGTCCCATTCACAGTCACTTCTTATTCCTCTCCCTCACCATCACCAGCAGTCCCCAGAAAGCACTAATCCACTTCCACTATAGATCTGCTTGTCTAGACATTTCATATAAAAGGAATTATATGCTTTGTTATCTTTGGTAACTTGTTTCTTTCACTTAACATAATGTTCTTAGCATAAGTGTCATCCACCCTGTGGCAAGTATCCGTATTTCTTTCCTCTTTGTTGATGAATAAAACTCCATCTTATGAATATATAATTCATCCATCCGTTGATTGACATGTAGAATGTTTCTCAATTTCAGCTTTTAGGAATAGTGCTCCTATGGACACTGGCGTACAAGTTTCTGTGTGGATATATGTTTAATGTCTCCTAAAAGAATTGCTAGATCATTGTTGATACATGTTTAACACTTTTAAGGAACCGCCACGTTGCTTGCAAAGTGGCTGCACCAGTTTACAATCCTACTGGCAATTTATGAGAACTCCAGTTTCTCTACATCCTCGCTGACACTTGTTATTTTCTGTCTTCTTTGATTCTCGATGTCCTAGTGGGTATAAAGTGGTATCGCATTATGGCTGAGGTTTGCGTTTCCTATTAACCAAAGGTGTTAAACATCTTCTCAGGTGCCTTCGGCCACTTGTATATTTTCTGTGGCGATCTGTTTATTCAGATATTTTACCAAGTTTTAAGCTGAGTTATTATCTTTTTATTATTAAGGGGTAGGAGTTATTTATATAGTCTGAAAACAAATTTCTTATCAGACACAAGTATTTTCTTCTACTCTGTGGGTTGGCTCTCACTTTGTTGATGACATAATTTTCAGTACAAAAGGTTTGTAATTTTCAGTACAAAAGGTTTTAGATGCCAATGCATCTTTCAAAGTCACTATTATGTATTAATTTCTAATAAAATATTTTATATCTTCCACTCATGGGAATTAAATTCTTAATAACCATCACTGTTCTGCTTTTTTCCTGTAGAAATTTTCACTAGATTTGATAGGCACTTCGGGTGGGGGGATGTAGGACTTAGAGATATTGATTGATTTTTTTTTTTTTTGGTAATACAATTCTATTCATGAGATGAATTTTACATACAATGAAATGAAGACCTTTTAAGTATATAGTCTGATAAGTTTGGGTAAATGTATGTACTCACATAGCCATTAACAAATTCAAGATTGGGGTGCCTGGGTGGCTCAGTCGGTTGAGCAACCGACTTTGGCTCAGATCATGATCTCACAGTTTATGAGTTCAAGCCCCACATCAAGGTGTGTGTCATTAGTCCATTACTTTTCTTTGCTAGAGACTATTCTGTCTATCCTGACAACTCTGTCTTTCAAGAGCAATGTATTTGCATTTAATGTAATGCAAGCTCTGTGCTGACAGCCCAGAGCCTGGAGCCTGCTTTAGATTCTAGGTCTCCCTCTATCTCTCTGCCCCTCCCCCACTCATGCTCTGTCTCTCTCTGCCTTGGAAATAAACATTAAAAAAAAGAAATTAAAGATCTAGAATACTTTTATTAATCCAGAAAGTTCTGTCATGTTCTTCTTCAGTTAATTCGCCCAGACGTAACTACTGTCCTTATTTGTATTACTGTTTCTTTTTTTTTTTATATGAAATTTATTGTCAAATTGGTTTCCATACAACACCCAGTGCTCATCCCAACAGGTGCCCTCCTCAATAACCATCACCCACCCTCCCCTTCCTCCCACGTCCCTATATCACTCTGTTTCAATGTTTAGTGTTTTGTACTATTCTATAGCTTCATGTAAATTGAATCATAGCATTTACTCATAGTGTTCTTAGATTCATCATATTGAGGTGTGTGTCATTAGTCCATTACTTTTCTTTGCTAGAGACTATTCTGTCTATCCTGACAACTCTGTCTTTCAAGAGCAATGTATTTGCATTTAATGTAATTGTTAATTTTTTTGGAATAAGTTCATCTTATTGGAGTTTACTTTTTTGTCCCCTTTATAATTTATTTTATTTCTTTTCTATATTATTTTGAGCTAATTGAGTAGATAATTTTCATCTATTATTCAATTTTGCCTTCTTTTAACATCTTCTTTTTTAAATAATAGGCTTTATTTTTTTATAGCAGTTTTAGGTTCACAGGCACATTGAATAGAAGTTGTGGAGATTTCCCATGGACCTTCATGTTCCCTGATTTCAGAGGGTCTGAATAGATATTTTTCCAAAGACATGCACATGACCACCAGGTACATCAAAATGTGTTCGACGTCAGAAGTCATCAGGGAAATGCAAATCAGAATCATAATATATATCATTTGATATCTCTTAGAATGACTATTATCAAAAAGACAAGAGATAAGAAATGTTGCTGACGATGTGGTGAAAAGGGATCCCCTGTGGACCATTGATGGGTGTGTAGATTGGTACAGCCATTATGGAAAATAGTATGGAGGTTCCTCAAAATATTAAAAATAGAACTACCATCCATCAATTCCACATTGGGTATATATCCACAGGATCTGAAATCATGATTGTGAAGGGCTATCTGCATTCCTAGGTTCATTGTACCATTATTCACAATAGCCAAGGTGTGGTACAACCTCATCCCTGAGTGATGAATCAATATAGAAAATGTGTGATATATATTATTCAGACTTTAAAAAGGGGAAAATTCTACCATTTGCATAACATGGATGGAGCTGGAGGCCTTGATGCTAAGCGAAACAAGAAAGACACAGACAGAGAAATACTGCATGATCTCACTTATGTGTGGAAATGATATAGTTCAGTTCACATAAGCAGAGAGTAGAATGGCATTGAGAGAAATGGGGAGATGTTGGCCAAAGGGTACAAGGTTTCAGTTATGCAGAATGAATAAATTCCACAGATCTACTATATTGCATGGTTACTGTAGTTAACAATACCATAATGTATACTTGAAATTGCAAAAAGGATAGATCTTACACTAAATCTTCTTACACACACACACACACACACACACACACACACACACACACAATGGTAACTATGTAGAAAAGACATATGTGCTAATTAGTTTGATTGTGGTGATCTTTTCACATTATATGCGTATCAAAAAATCAACTTGTACCACTTAAATATATATAATCTTTGTATGTCAACATGCCAATTTTGGGACCACTAGTGCAGTCATGAAGCTTCATAATATCCCAGAAAGCAAAAAGCAGTGAGAACACTGAAAACTTGTTATTTTACTGAATTTGTTATAAAATAATCTTTGACAGGAATAAAATACTAGTGTTGGAAAGGGTTCCCAGTTAAATAATGAACAGCGTTAAAAGTGAAACGGAATTTTTTTAAGTTTATGTATTTATTTTGAGAGAGAGAGAGAGAGGAGAGAGAGAAAGCGCAAGTGGGGGAAGGGCAGAGAGAGAGAGAGTGTCCCAAGCAGGCTCTGTACAGTCAACACAGAGCCCAAGGTGGGGTTCAGCCCACGAACCGTGTTATCATGACCTGAGCTGAAATCAAGAGTTGGATGCTCAACCAACTAAGCCTCCCAGGTGCCCCCAAAATGAAATGGAATCTTGTAATAGTTACCAAGGATGTGATACACTTTAATACACTGAAATCAACGAATTGTATTATTTGTTTTTTAAAGTTTTTATTTAAATTCCAGTTATTTAACATACAGCATGGTATTAGATTCAGGTGGACAATATAGTGATTCAACACTTCCATACAGCACTCAGTGCTCATCACAACAAGTGACCTCCTGAATCCCCATCACCTGTTTTACCCATTGACATTCCCTCCACTGACCTCCCCTCTGGTAACCATCACTCTGTTCTCTATAGTTAAGAGTCTGTTTCTTTTTTTTTCTTTTTCTTTTTTTTTCTTCTGTCTCTCTCTCTCTCTCTCTCTCTCTCTCTCTCTCTCTCTCTCTCTCTTTCCCCCCCATACTGGTTTGCTTTATTTCTTAAATTCTACATATGAGTGAAGTCATGGTATTTCTCTTTCTCTGACTTCCCTATTTCACTTAGCATAATACTCTCTAGTTTTATTCATGTTTTTGCAAATGGCAAGATTTCATTCTTTTTGATGGCTGAATAATAGTCCATTGTGTATGTCTACCAGATCTTCTTTACCCATTCATCGGTCGATAGACAATTGGGTTGTTTCCATAGTTTGGTTATTGAAGATAATGCTGCTATAAAATTTGGGGTGCATGTATCCCTTTGAATTATTGTATTCTCTATAATCAATGAATCTTAAAGCTTCATGATATAAACTTTGGCATGCAAGTAATCAGGGCACATCTGCTAATCTGCTCTGCCCACTATGGGCATCGAAATTCTATTGGCAGTCCTAACTTGAGAATCCATACTACTCCATTACTAGGGAAGAACAAATAGAGAATTAAAGAGGCTTCTTGCTGCAAAAGTGGGTTCTCTCTACCTCTATTAACTAGAGACAAGTCTAGTGAGTATTTCTGAATGCCTCTGGTACTTTCTTTTATTCCATTGACACAACACAACTTTAAATGAAATAATATCATCCATTTTTTTTCCTTCAAGCTAGGCTCTACCTTTCTGTACTTCAATCTCAAAAAATATGTTGTATCTTTTGTGTATTTTGAAATATTTATTCCATCTTGACAACATATATTATTTTACTTCTTTCCCTCTTAGAGTTATAGATTTCTCTTGTTGTAATTCCTATATACCAATCATACAAACTAGCAGAATATCTCAAGGCCTTTGTAACACTACATTTAAAAAATATCACACATAATGCCTCCGTTATCTTAATAGTCAAAAAACAACAAGAAAAATTATTTTATATATATATATATATATATATATATATATATATATATATATATATTTGGCTTTGGTTCACTAACATGGAACTTTTAAAAGTGAAACTAATGATAGAATTAAAAGAACTTCTTGACACACAAAGTTAATTCCTTTGCTCTGAAAGTGCTCAAGACAAAACGGGATACCCTATCTGAAATGTGCTATCGTCAGAATTACAAGTCATAGAGAACAGGCTATACTTTATGGATGCTCACTGTTTGAACAGTTGTGATTGTGTCAATATCTTTCTTCTTACCAAACCAGAGTGTAGACTGAGATGTGGGGAATATTTCACAATTGCCAATGTTAGAATTGAGCTCTCAGGAAAAGAAAGAACCAGGATGGCAATATGAAAGAAGCTACTAGCTTGTGGGCAGAAGTACTGAAAAAAGTAAGGAAATCAGATGGATTATATTAGAGAGCATTGGGGAAGTCGGAACATACACTGTCAGCTTTGCTATCTGTACAGATTAAATAATCAACCAAAACCCTCGATTCATTTTTTGTTTTCTGAGGTAATTTTGAGATGCCATAGCTTTCTCATGGCATTTTTCACTTCTACATTTCTCAGTGTGTAGATGAGTGGGTTGAGAAATGGTGTCCCAATAGTATAAAATACGGCCACCATCTTATCCATGGGGAAAGTGGTTGGGGGGCGTGTATAAATAAATATACATGGACCAAAGAATAAGACTACTACAATGATGTGGGAAGTGCAAGTAGAGAGAGCTTTTTTCCTCCCTTCTGCACTGTGGTTTCTCAGTGAATGCAAGATGACAATGTATGAGATCATCAGTATCACAAAACTGCTTGAGCAAATGGCCCCGCTGTTAGACACCAACAGCGTGTTGATCACGTAAGTGTCCATGCAAGCAAGTTTCAGCAAGGGCTGCAAATCACAGCAGTAATGATCAATCAAATTGGGTCCACAGAAAGGCAATCTCAAGGCCAGGATAATCTGGGCTATAGAATGTATAAAAGACCCTATCCATGCAAGAACAATCAGGATGGTGCAGGCCTGACGGCTCATGATGGTTGGGTAACGTAAGGGCTTACAGATGGCCACGTAGCGATCAACGGCCATGAGGATGAGGACGAAGATCTCCATGCAGCCAAATAAATGTAGTGAAAAGACTTGAGTCATACACTCATTGTAAGAGATGATTTTTTTTGCAGAGAGTGCATCCACAATTAGTCTGGGGGCTGTGGAAGTTGAAAAACAGGAATCAGCAAGGGACAAGTAAAATAGGAAAAAGTACATGGGGCTCTCAAGTGTCCGGCTGGACTTGATGGTCACAATAATAAGCAAATTCCCTACCACAGTTCCCACATAAAAAATGAAGAAGATTACAAATACCACTTTCTGTCTCATAGGATCTTGGGTCAATCCTAATAGTATAAACTCAGTTACGCTGTTATTTTGCTGCATAATTTCAGGCAAACTGGAGAAAGCGCAGTTTAGAAATGATCTGCAAAGAAAAAAGTATGAAATGAATTCTCCATTTGGAGGTCAAATCTATATGCTTGATCATGGAAGGTTCGCTTACCAATGGATAATCCCTTGTTTTCTTTTGAATAAAGTGGAAATCACAATATTCACAATTTATTCACCTGACTGCCTATGGAAACGATGAAATATGTTGATAATGAAAGAGTACCTGATTCTTCAGGCATAATAAACATTAATTTAGGGGATTTGTTATGAGAGGGTATCTTTTTGAGCTGAATGTCTTTCTTTAGTTTACAACAAGGACCTATGAGAATAGAATGTTGCAAAATGGAGACAACTCATGCATGATTTACATGCTGTACTTTCCTATTACTTGAACCTGGTAGTTCAGTTATAAAGTCTCTTCTAGTAAACATTCTGAACATTGAAGGAATGATGTAGAAACACTGAGAGTGTTTTCCTTAACAAAAACCTAAACACACACACACACACACACACACACACACACACAGAGAGAGAGAGAGAGAGAGAGAGAGAGAGGGAGAGACAGTCTTAGCAGTGATCAATTGGTCCACTCAATTGTGAAACTTACTTTAATCTGTTACCTTGACTAAATTTATTTCCTGTTACTTTACCTCTCAATAATTTCTAGTTGCTTACAGTTCTAAATTTGGTATCTATCATTACACTGTGTACTTTTACACTTATACAATAATTATACTATATTATGTTGTCCCTTCATTCAGAATTTTTATGGGTCTTTTAGCATATATTCTTTTTTTAATTATTATTTTTTAAAGTTTTTTTTAAACTTATTTTGAGGTGGGGGGGGGCTGGAAAAGAGAAAGGGAGAGACAGAATCCCAAGCAGGCTCTGTGCTGTCAGTGCAGAGCAGGACGCAGGGCTCAAACTCACCACGTGTGAAATCATGACCTGAGTCGAGATCAAGAGTCAGACACTTAACCGACTTAGCCACTCAGGCTGCCCAATTTTCTTGAAACACAGGAGAGATTGAGACTGAAATTAAGGATAAATAGAGAACATTTGGCATAAATCAAGATATTTTTTCAAATGTCATGTTATCTTAAGCACCAGGGATTTGGAAAATTAGCTAAGGAAGCTCCAAATCATATTTGAAATTTTTCAAAAGAATTCTTGGAATCTATATTCTTGAGTGTCCCATACCCAGACTTCAGTAAGAGAAGATAGAGACAGGAAGGAAACAAATATTTCCTTATATACACCAAACAATGGAAAAATCCTTTTCTATTCTCATCACATATATCTTCCAAATAGTAGCACAATTAAAAGGTAATTAGAAGGTGCCAAATCGTTTAAGTATATTTACAACATATATTCGGGACAAAGCATAGTTTTCTCAAATATAAATGGGTTTCAGAGGTCAATCTTTAAAAACACAGCACAAATGAATAATGGGCAAAAGAGCTGATTTCAAAAGGAACTCTTCTTATTAAAAATAATTAAGCATGGGAAAAGATACTCAATGTCACTCATAGTTAAATACATTCAAATTTAAATTCCAGTTATATATCTTTTCAACTATCAGATTAACAAAATGACCTTTTTGATAAATGTCTTTTAACAAACAGTGCTGAAAACGATATGGGAAACAATCAACCCCACACATTTTTGGTAGGAGTTTAAGTGGGTGCAATCTCTCAGGGAGTGATTTTCAACATGGATGCTAATTTCAACTGCACCTACACATAGGTCTGGTGATTCTGTTTGCTGCAGATAATCCCACTCATGGGTACAAAGATAATCATAGCAGCCTTTTCCATGTTGGCAAACAGTAAGAAACAACTTCAATGCCCCTCACAATGGAGCCAAATGAATCAGGGAATGGTATTTTATGCAATCGCTGATAAAAAATGAAATTGTCAACACAATATGCAATGATTTCTAAAATATGCTGTAAAGTAAAAGAGTTCAGGACTGTCTGCTGAGGACAGCAATATTTTTATTAGCAATATCACACATGCATAGACTCATATCAACTAATTGTATTTGAGAGAGTACCAAAATAGCATAATATATGTGGCCTCAGGGTAGGAAAATTGCATTCTTGGTAACACAGTTAGGGGGATGACCTTCCTTTTAAAATATTGTCTTTGGTGAGTGAGAATATGTTATAATCATGTTGCATTAAAAATAAAGCTTTTAAACACCTTAGTAGATGGTTTGTTATTCACATTGGCATATGACTCATTCATAACACTGTCTTCTGATGTAGGCTGTGGGAACAGCAAGATTCTTGGAGCTAGAGTAAGATTGAGGAGTCTGAGTAAGAGGGTGATTCGGCTATAGGGACAGTTTTGGACTTAAGGCTCTTTACCCCATCATGCACCACCACACTGCCATTCGCTACATGTGCTCCTGAAGTCTTAGGAGTTTGCCAGATATGCTCCTGGTCAAACACTTCAGCAAACAGTAATGAAAACTTGTTTGTGGTTTCTAAAGATTAAGTATTATAAAAAGACACCTATATATTATCTATCTATCTATCTATCAATTATCTATCTATCTATCTATCTGTCTATCTATCTATCATCTATCTATCATCTCTATCTATCATCTATCATCTTCTATCATCTATCTATCCTATCTATACCTATGTCTATCTATCTATCTATCTATCTATCTATCTATCTATCATCTATCTATCTATCTATATCATCTATCATCTATCTATATCTATATCTATCTATATCTATCAATCATCTATCTATCTATCTATCTATCTATCTATCTATCTATCTTCTACTTATTTATCATCTATCTATATCATCATCATCATCATTATCTATCATCTATATATGTATATATCTATCATCGTCCTCTATCATCTATCTATCATCTACCTGATAGAGACTGAAACATTTGTATAGTTCACATAAAAATAAATATGAGTGACTTACATTAGAATGAAGCAACATAAGGTAGGTAATTTTTATCTGTTCGCTTATGGATTTAAGCACCTAGAAAAAATGTATATAGTTAATATAAGTATTCTTTGAGTGAATGGAATAATTAAGAGAATTTCCTACTGATACAACCCAATAGTGTTTGGTCCTATTCAATACTCAGTTACCACTGAAAAGGGAAGCCTACTCCATCCCAAATAAAGCCATCATCTCCATGGAGCATTTACTGGAACACTCAAAAAATGTTATTTCCAATTGACTATCTCTATGTCAGGAGCTGCTGTGCATTTATTTTATTTCCAACTTCTCAGTTTAGATTGTAAAGTACTTCCAGAAAATTCACCAAACTTTCTTTCCTTCCCACAAATGGCTTTTATGTATTAGATGCATACTGTGGCATTGATCAGATTAATTTTCCCTGAGTATTAAATACAACTAAGTTAATTCCCAACACAAATCTTACTGATTTTGATAAGAGCTTATGTAAAGGTTAGGATGTTCAGTTGTTCTGTTTTCTTCACAAGGTAATTTGGCCACTTTTTACTCAAATGAGAATTAAAAAGAACAAAAAAAAGTGTTTCTAAAGTTCTGTCTGATTATCTGGGACCAGGATCTCTTCAATGTCACTAAGACTCAGGTTCTTACCTGCATGCTAGAAGACAAAATCGGTCTCCGATTTATCCCACACTTTCTGAAATCCACGGTCACACGGAATTTTGACTGGGAAATGCTTCTCTTTTCCTTTTCCTATGGTAGTATTTAAATATGAATGATGATAGAGTCTGGGGAAGGTCATTCCCTAAAGTGTCCCTTCCCTTTTAATTAAGAAGCATGAACTAGATGTGATAAAGAACTTAATATTTAATATAATTAGATTACGAGAAAAAAGGTGATATATTCTTGCAGTTAAAGCTGTTTATTTGAACCATAAATGTCATCTTTTGACTGGAATAAGAAAAAAATATTATCTATAATCCAGTGTCCAAGACGTGGTTCCTGATTCCATTATCCAAGAAAATGAATTGGGACTTCTTAAAGAAATGGCTGATTCTAGGTATGGGGTGGGGAATGTACAAGATGAACTGGAATACCTTGTAATGCTAGAAAGTAAGAAAGTGCTAATGCACACACACACGTACGCTCACGCTGTGATGACAATATGCCAAGGGGACACAGGAGCAAACTGAAATAGCCCCTAGTGCCAAAAGCAGGAAAAAAATCGAGCAACAAAATAAATGACACTGAATTGAAATATAACTCATAGTATTAAAAATTCATGAGTTCATATTGATGTAGCAATGAAATAAATAGCTAATAAATAGGGGGTAATAGACAAATCTCCCATAAAAAAGAATTCCTAATGATTATGTAGGTACCCTGCGCTCAAAGAGTCATAGGATAACTCTCAATCCTTCCAAAAGGCACATTGTGGAATGGGGCAGGGTGGGGAGGTAAATTTATAGGGAGAAGAAATGTGACAAACACTAGCTCAACTAGGTGATCAAGGTTAACATCAACAGTGATGAGTCCCATTGAAAGTATATACTCACTTGTACGAAGTGATGAACATGGCACTTTTCCTCTGTGACCTCTCTCCCAATAACCCACAACGCCAGTCTAATCTTGAGTAAAATATCAGACAAACCCCAAATGAAAGTTTTTATATAAAATGTCTGGCTAGTTCTCAAAACGTCAAGTTCACCAAAAAAAAAAAAAAAAAAAAAAAAAGAAAAAAAAAAGAAAAAAAGAAAAGTTAAGCATACACTTATGATCAGCACTGAGGAAGGTGTAGCACTGTTGAATCGTTGTATTACACACCTGAAACTAATATATAATAAAGTATGAAACTGTATGTTAGTTATACTTGAAATAAATAAATAAGAGAACAGTCGGAGGAACTGTCACTGCCTGGAAGTGCTGAAGGAGACATTGACAATGGAGTGTAAGGTGGCATGCTGGATGGGGTTCTGGAGAAGAAAAATGGCATTAAAAACAAAGTACGGTAAAACCTTGGATTGCGAGTAACTTGTTCTGTGAGTGTTCTGCAAGACAAGCAAATATTTCAAATAAAAATTTAACTTGATAAACGAGCGATGTCTTGCAATACAAGTACTACATCATGCCTAACATCACACGATCACAAATGAGCCAATGGTTCTTCTCTCTCTCTGTCTCTCATTGTGAGATTGTGGGTGATCATCTCCTATGCTCAGATGCTTGGTCTCAGGCCATGGTGTTTGGTAGGAATCAGTGATTTTTCAGGAGGTTGGAAGGTGCCCGCAACTGGAACTAGTGTATTTTTTGTCACTCCAAAGCATCTATGGACAGTCCTTTGCTTTTCCATACAAGAGTAAGCTGAGGAATCCTTTGTTTCCTTCTAGGTCAGGCTGCCTGCAGATACAGACCCTTTCCTCTGCTGTCTTTTTGACAGTTATAGCAAATACAGTATATGACAAGTGCTTATTAATATTGTACTACAGTTAACATCCGTGCTAGCAAAAGATGCAGAAGAAGATTCCATTGAGCCAATAGATAGCAGTGATTTTGTTACTGATAGTGAAAGTCATCCCGCGTAATAATTCTCCACTCTCTTATTACCTTCACACCAGCCACGAAGATTTTCAAAGGAGAGTGCAGGTTAATTTGTTTATTTTTCTTATATGTTGTATTTTCTTTATTATTTGGTACTATATTACAGTATCGTAATCATTTTTATAAGAATATTTTTTGGTTTGTGGAATGAATCACCTGAGTTTCCATTATTTCTTGCGGGGAAATTTGCTTTGATATACAAGTGCTTTGGGTTATAAGCATGTTCCTGGGAATGAATTATGCTCACAAGCCAAGGTTTTACTGTACCCTGAATAAAGTATGGATATTAGTTAAAAATCATGTGTTCACATCAAGTGAATTAGTTGTGACAAATGTACCATAGTATGTAAGATGACAACAGGAGAAACTGAGTGCACGGTATATGGGAATTCTCTGTATCATTTCCACAATTCCCGTGTAAATGTAAACCTGTTATAAAATATAAAGTTTATTAAAAATAAACAGCTTATTTCATTTAAAACATCATCAAAGTTTACCTGTGTTTTAGCATGGCTCAGAAATTTCTTCCTTTTCAATGCTGGGTAACATTCCATTGGATGTATGCCACATATTATTTATTCATACGTTGATGGACACTTGGGCTGCTTCCATATTTTGGCTATCATGAATAATGCTGCAGTGGACATGAGTGTACAAATATCTCTTCCAGTCCCCACTTTCAATTCTTCTGCTATAACCCAGAAGTAGAAATCCTGGATCACATGGTCAGTCTATTTTTAACTTTCTGAAGAAAGTCATAGTGTGATTCACAGTGGCTGCGCCATTTTTATATCCATTTTTTTTGTTTTTGAAATTTGTTTAATGTTTATGTATTTTTGAGAGAGACAGAGACAGAATGCGAGTGGGGTAGGGGCAGAGACAGAGGGATCCAAAGCAGAATCCGAAGCAGGCTCCAGGCTCCGAGCTGTCAGCACAGAGCCCAACGTGGGGCTTGAACTCACGAGCTGTGAGATCACGACCTGAGCCGAAGTCGGACGCTCAACTGACTGAGCCACCCAGGCGCCCCACAATTTTTATATTTTTATGAACAGTGTGTACACAAGTGTTTACTGATGCTGAGTATCTTTTCATGTGCTCTTTACCCATTTGCATACAGGTATGTTTTGAGAAATATTTATTCAAGTCCTTTGTTGACACTGAGGTGTCAGAATTCCACGAGTTGCCATTTTACTCTGTTGACATTGACCTTTGATATGTAGAAATCTTTAATTTTGAGGCAGTTTAATTAATTAATTGATTTCTTCTGGGCCTGTGTTTTGGTGTCATATTCAAGAACTTAATGTGTAAGCTAATATCCTGAAGCTTTTTTTTTCGTTTATATTTTCTTCTAAACATTTTATAGTTTTAGCTCTTATATTTATGTCTTGATCCATTTTGAGTTTATTTTGGATATGGTATATGTTAAAGGTCAACCTTCATTCTTTTCCACATGAATATCTAGTTTTTCCAAAACCGTTTGTTGAAAAAACTCTTTTTCCCCTTGGATGATCTTGGCACCCTTGTCTTTTCACCATATTTATGATGGTGTATTTCTGGGCTCTCAAATTGATTCCATTTGTCTATGTGCCTGTCTTTATGCCAGTACCACACTGTTTTGATTATTGTAGCTTTATAATAAGCTTTAAAATCAGGAGATGTGAGACATACAGCTTTCTCTTTTCAAGAATTTTTTTAAGCTAAAGATCACTTGAGGTTCCATATGAACCTTTCAACTGAGTTTTCTCTACCTGTAAAATTATCATTGAGGTTTTATAGGGGTTATATTAAATATGTATTGTTTTAGATATTATCGACATCTAAACAATTATTGAATCTCCTGATCCATGAAAAAATGTGGTATCTTTCAGAGTACACACACACACACACACACACACATACATATGAAGAGATTTATTATCAAGAATTGGCTTTTGTGTATATGGAGGCTGGAAAGTCCAAAAGCTGTACAGTCAATGTCCCATTCTGAGCCTAAAGACCAGAAACTGCTATAAACCAGTAAGAGCTGATGTCCCAGTTAGGGTCCAGAGGCAGAAGGCTGCTGTAGAATGAGGAAGAATAATGTGTCAGTGTGCCAGCCATCAGACAGGAAGAGATAATGGTTCAGTTCAAAGGCTCATGGGCAGGAAACTTCCCTCTTACTCAGGGGAGATCAGCCATTTGTAATTTTCAGGTCTTCATTTGGTTGGATGAGGACCCTACATCAGTGAGAGCAATCTGCTTTATTCAGTCTACCAATTCAAGTGTTAATCCCAGTCAGAAAAACCTCATACTCATGACACAAAGCAATAGTCAAAAAAATATTTTGTGCACCCTGTGGCCCAGGCAAGTTAACGTATAAAATTAGCCAACACAAGTCCATTGTTTATCAACCTAGCACCTATACATATCACCTTAAGCCATACTTAATCTCTAAATAAAGACAACACAAGGTCACAATTCCACCTAACATTATACAACTGTCCTGCATACAACTGAAATGCACTAAACTCTCCACAAGAAGGGAAGGTAAAGTTTTGGGGTGATTATTTTCTTCTTGATATTCAGTAAGTTAAATACTGTGGTAGAAACTAAGAAATACAAAAATGGCATTATAGAAAGGAAGCCACATTTTTGCTAGTGAATCACTAAGGATAACAATGTGTGGTGCCTCTCCCATTTCTATCCTTTGATTACAGGACCTGGTTATGGGAGGAACAGCAGCATATAATGGGTGCTGATTCAGAACACACACGGCCTTCCAGAGAACTGAAGACTCTTGCTCCATCCCTGCAAGGTATTGCCACCCAGCTGGTACTATAACTAATTCTGTAAAGGGTCATCCCACCATTTTATCAGGACAATTGCCTCAAGATAATGGCAAATATGGCAAGACCAGTGAATTCCACGAACATGAGTCCATTGTGACACTTCATTTGCTGTGAAGTGAAATCACTGATAAGAAGCAATGCTGTATCTAAAACTATGATGGTGGATAAAAAAATTCTTTAAGTGCATGGATGGTAGTTGTGGCAGAAGCATTGCATGCAGGGAAGGCAGATACATATCCAAACAAGTGCCTATCCCAGTAAGAACAAATTATTACCCTTCCATGATGGAAGCAATCCAGTGTAATCAACCTGAAACCAGGCTGATCATGCTGAGTAATGGTGCCATATTGAAGACTCAATGTTGTTTCTGTTGCTGGTGGACACTTATCAGTGGTCATGGCCAGGCTAGCTTTGGTGGGTGGAAGTCTATATTGTTGAGCTCATATATAACCTCCATCCCTGCCACCATGGCCACTTTGTTCATGAGTCCATTGGGAGATGATGGGAGTGGCTGGGGAAAGAGGCTGACTGGTATCCACAAAATGGGTCATCCTATCCACTTGATTATTAAAAATCCACCCTTGCTGGTCAGTGTTTGGTGAGCATTCACAAGGGACATAAATATCTTCATGTGTTTTTACTCATTCATAATGGTATGTAAACATGCCTCTTCCTCAAATTTTCTTGTTACCAATTTTCCAATAATGTTTCTTATAAGTCCCTGCCCATTTAGCCAAACCACTGGCCAAAACCCATAAATAAGTATACATTGCACATCTGACCATTTCTCCTTCCATGAAAGTGAAGAACCAGGTACACTGCTTGAAATTCTACTCATTGAAAGAATTTCCCTATGACATTGACCGTTAGGGATTTTCCGTAATGGGGCTGTAGTGCTGCATCTATTCACTTTTGAGCTGTGCCCACATATTGCTGTAGAATTATCTGTATAATAGCCCAAGTCGAATTATCTAATAGCCCAATTATCTGTATAAGGCCCAAGTCTTTTTTCCTTCTGTCAATTGATCACAGTGAACTCCCTGCCCCCCCCCCCCCCCATAAGGCCTTGGGTGTAGGCTGGGAGAGAGAAGGCATTGTAGCAAAAGTGGGGACTGTAACATTTGGCCATTTTTTTCATGTAATTTTGCCTTCGGTTCCTGCTTGGGTCAGATCACATATACAGCAGTCTCTTTATTTTGGGGGAATATGTTTCAAGATCCCCAGTGGATGCCTGGAACTGGATAGTACTGAACCCTATACATACTATGTTTTTTTTTCTATACATACATACCTGTGATAAAGTTTAATTTATAAATTAGGCACAATAAGCAGTTAACAACAATAATAAAATAGGTATGGTTATTCCTTTTATCCAGTGCACAATTAGGTTAATAAAAGACCATAGGCCCCTATTGGAGAAGACTGAAGGAAGGATTAATATATACATTTTTGGCAAAAAAAGTGTATACATACACACACACATTTTTGGCAGTGTCCTGGGGTTCTTCTGTAAGGGATCCAATCTCCCCTTGATTCAAGGAATTTTGAGTCTATAAACTGGTTCCGGTCTGGAAATTGATTGCCAGACCATGAATCTCTGTCTGTATGATTAAGTTACACTTTTGTTTACTTAACCTAGAACTTTTTTGCTAACACGGATCAAGTAAGACTTGAATAGGCTTCCTCTCGATTTCGCTTCTAGGAACACCATCATGAACTAGTGAACACTTTAAGTTGGCTTGTATTGATTATTCTGACTGCTATTTTGATTCCGCTGTCGTTTATGGGGAGCACACCCACCTTGCCTTTAAGGAGGCTGAGTATTGGGGCACGTGGATGGTTCGGTCAGTTAAGCATCCAAGTTTTGATCTCGGCTCACGTCATGACCTCACAGTTCATGAGTTCGAGCCCCGTATTGGGCTCTGTGCTGGCAGCATGGAGCGTGTTTGAGATTCGGTCTCTCCCTGTCTCTGCTCCTCTCTCTCTCATGCTCTCTCTGTGTCTCTCTTGGAATAAATAAATAAATGAATAAATAAATAAATAAATTTTAAAAATTAAAAAAAAATAAAAAGGTTGAGTGTTACCACTTGGCCACTGTTACCTGGGATCACATAACTCCCCCTGCACTGGGATTTCCCAGTTCAGTGACCCTAGCTCCCACGAGAGTTTTGGCCTACAGAAAGCAGTGTTGCAGAGCTTTTCAAGGGTGCTGGGACTCACCTGACAAATTTATTTCTTATGGTCATGATCAAAGATGTATCTTCTGGACACTCCCAGGATGGTTAAGTATCTTAAATGACAAATCCATTCTAACCCTACAATTTCCCTATACCTTTATTTTATTTTGAGAGAGAGAGAGAGAGCATGGGGTGGGGCAGAGAGAATGGGAGAGAGAGAATCCCAAGCAGGGTCTGCACAGTCAGCTCAAAGCCCCACTTGGGGCTTGATTTCATGAAACGTGAGATCATGACCTGAACCGATATCAAGAGTCAGACCCTTAACTGACTGAGCCACCCAGATGCCCCTTTTTTATACCTTTAAATCTCTCCCTCCACATTAAACCAAAGAAGGTGTGGGTTTCTAATTTGCTTACCTTTGGTTCATGTTTTAGCTAACAAGCTGAAAAGCTGTTAGCTTTTCCTCAGTCCCCCAGCTGCAACATTAAATGAAGAATCTCAGGGTGCCTGGGTGGCTCAGTTGGTTGAGAGTCCAACTTCAGCTCGGGTCATGATCTCATGGTTCATGGGTTCGAGCCCCACATTGGGCTTTCTGCTGTCAGCTCAGAGCCTGGAGCCTGCTTCGAATTCTGTGTCTCCCTGTCTCTGCCCCTTCCCCGCTCGTGCTTGGTCTCTCTTTCTCTCTCTCTCAAAAATAAATAAAAACATAAAAAAAGTAAAAATAAATAAATGAGAATCTCTACTTAGTGAACCCATATCGATGAATTTGGTTTGGAGTGCCTGGGTGGCTCAGTCAGTTAAACATCCAGCTCTTGATTTTGGCTCAGGTCATAATCTCACAGTTTGTGAGATCAAGTCCTGTGTCTTGTCCTGAGTGGGGCTTTGTGCTGGGTGTGGAGCCTGCTTAAGATTCTCTCCCTCTACTGCTCTCTCTATAAACAAACAAACAAATAAATTTGGCTTCATTGAATTTTGTTTCTCCCATGATTATCCTATCCTTTTTTTTTTTTTTTTGAAAGAGTGGGAGCAGGGGAGAGAGGCAGAATGAGAGAGAGAGAGAGAGAGAGAGAGAGGGAGAGAGAGAACCCTAAGTAAGCCTCACACCCAGTGTGGAGCCCAGCATGGGGTCCAGCGCGGGGCTGGATTCCACGACCCGGGTCACCTTAGCCAAAATCAAGTGTTGGATGCTTCCCCACTGAGCCACCCAAGAGCCCCCATCCTATATTTTTAGTATCCGTTCCCACATGTATTCCACAGATTTCTGTCTTTAAAAATTGGAAAACTCAAGTTGTTATTTTGGAGTGTAATATGCTCCTCATGGATTATACTTTGTACCTCACCTTTAGGGGCCTGCAGGGACTCAAGTCTAGTTATGGGTCTAGGAGCAAAGAGAGTGGAGGGGTGGGTCCTGAGGAGAATCAGCCAGTTCTTTCAGGGAAACCGCCTCCGGAGGGGCCATTACAGTTTCGTCAGGCAATGCACAGTTAATCCTTTAGACTAAGAGGGAGAAGCCACTTCAACTGGCAAAGAAGACCCATATTCTCTGTTTGTTCCCTCCTCCTCCCCGTAATCTAAGGAAGAATCTGGCTTTCATCCATGACTGTTTTTTCTCAAATCGTCATCCTATATCAAGTTCTTTTGTTTATACTCTTAAATATTTCTTAAACTCTTTTCTATCTTTCTGTGTCAGTCTGGGTCCCCTAGATGCAGACTCTGCGATGGGGAGTTTTAGAAAAGTGATTAACAAGGAGAAGGGCTGAGAGAGAAGAAGCTGAGGAGTGTAGTAGGAGAAGAAAGTTGGGGTCCCAACTGGAGCTTGGCTTCAGCCTCGAGCCATGGGAGCTCTGGGGTTTACGTTGTAATACAGGACTGGTTCCGCCTTGAGTCAAAGGAATGAGCCTTTTTTACCCTTGTTCCTCTCATTCATTGGCCACTGCTGGGTCCTGGGATGGTGGGCATAGCCTACAATTTTCTCTGGTGCAAATGTACAGAAAATATGGGGCTCTGAGCTCTGAGCTGTTAGTAGACCAGACACACAGCAGCTGGGGGCACTGGAAGATTGAAGAGAAATGGAGACGGACACAGCAGTGCCCACAGCATTCCGCATCCCCACTGGCGCCACCAGAGTTCAGGCCTCCATCCTTTCACACCCAAATTACCACAGCAACATCCCAACCTCTTCTGCCGCCACTCTTGTCCCTTTCAGTTTCCTACACTGACAACCCATATAGTTATCTTAAACTCATATTAAAGTGCATCACTCACTGGCTTAAGAGGTCTTTCCGTATTTGCCCCGTGGTATTTAGCGGTAAGATTGAACATGATTCTGAGACCAGTCTTCATCTTCCCTGTTCCTGTCTATCCAGGTTCATGTCACGCTGCCGACCATTTTTAAGCTCATTGTCCAGCACATCGCCTGGCACGCGGTGAGAGCTCAATAAACAATTGTTGAATGAACAGATGAATTAACAACCACATGCACACTGATTTTCACCCTCTGGCCCTCGTTATATATTCTCTCTGGTAGGAATGCTCTCACTCCCCCTGATGCATACATGCTCATTCTGCAAACCTGGTTTCAAGCTTGAAGCTTCATTTTTTATGTCCTTTCATCTTGGGAACTTTCCTGAACCCCTGAGTCTTTGTCGTGTGTCCCTCCAACATGCTTTCATAGCACCCTGTGCTGCCACTATCTTACCATTTATAACACGGTGTCGTCATTTTCTGCTCCCCTCCGGGTGCCTCTCAGTGGAGCCTAAGCTCTGTGAAGAAAGACCCGGGTTCCTCTCTATTCACCACTGAAGCCCCAGCAACTATCGATCTGTCTGAGCTATTCTTTGGGATCAAGAAATGTCTGTTGATTAATGAGGGAGGGATGGAAGGAATAAATGGGATATATTTATCCTGAAGTTGTTTTGTGTGTAGGGGGAGCCACGTATGTTTAAAAACACCTTTTCATAATGAAATGTTACCAAAAAGTAATCTAACTGATGGAGAAAAATAACAGAAACAGCTCACATTCATAAGATGATGAAATCTTGCTGAGAGCAGGGGGAATATCAAGGTAAGCTATTCTCGTACTGAACACCTCAGGTTCAATTTTTTTCCTCATTACCCAGTTTAAGCAGGAGTAAAAAAACAAATTGTGGTTTCTCTAAGAGATCTAGCCAGAGTTCTGAGTCGGAATCAGATAAAAGGAGGAAAAAAAATTCCCTACCCACCAGTATTTTTTTTCTCTACATTTTATTGACTTTGTTCACCTTCTTTTATACTTTTATTTTTTATTCACTATTTATCACGCACTATACATTATTCTACTTGTAGAAGGTATTCTGAGTTATCAGGTAAGTACTTTATGGAGTATAAATGTATATTAAAAAATAAAAATTTCTGTCTGACATTACAATATTCTTTTATTTGAGTCATTGCATTTTCTATGGCTTACCAGCATAAGATGGGTGACGTGAACAATACAAAATGATTCTGAAGTCTGCGAGGAAATTTGGACACATGGCATAATATTCTTCACTTAGCTCTTAGAGGTTAAATGGGTACATACCACAATATTACAGTGAACTAATTATCATAAACTATGTTATAGTTTTCTATAAAATTGAGTTAAGTTATTAATGAAAAGTTCTTAGAATTTATAGTTAATGAATTAATATAAATATCATATACAATAGTATAAATAACTATATATAATTATGATATATAATATATGTATATAATAATATGACATGTGTACGTACACCACATTTTACATATTATATATTATATATGTGGCATCCGGCATAGCCTTTAGTTCATGGTAGCTATTATAATTATCTTTCTATCATCTTTGCCTGGTGCTGTATCAGAGCGTGTAAGAGCACGGTCTTATAAATCAGGTATATTCTGATTAATGACTCTCATATACCTATTTTGATACTTCCCCCTTCCGTTTCCTCACCTATAAAGTGGGGATAATAACAGTGCCTATTTCTTTGGATTGTCCTAGAGATTGGTGCTCAATATCAATATAATTTTACATTAGAATTTAATTTTTAATTTCTTAATTAGAATGAAAGCTTATGAATCCATATACATGAATGAAGCTAGGAAAACTAAGCCCCAATTTGGTAGAGTTGTCCAAATATGCAAAGAGTGATCCTGGGTTAGTTTTTTGTCTTTTTCTTGCACCCATTTCTGCTCTTTTCAATGCAGCATCTATGATTCATACCAGTCATTTTTTTCCTTCTATATCTTATAGGTATTCCTTGCTGAGATCATCCAAAATGTCTTTTCGATCCTTGCTTCCATTGAATCAATGTTGTGCTTCACGCATATTTATTTCTCCCCTGAAATAGCTTTCCTACTACACAATTTCCTAATGGCATTTTTCATCTGGTCATTTCTCAAGGTATAGATCAAGGGATTTAACATGGGAGTTATCGTAGTGTAGAACACTGCCACTGCTTTGTCAATAGATAAAGTAGCTGCGGGTCTCATGTACACAAATATGCAGGGCACAAAGAATAAGACGACCACCGTGATGTGGGAGGCACAGGTGGAGAGGGCTTTGCGCCTTGCCTCCAAGCTGTGGTTCCTTAGGGAGCGCAGAATGACCACATAGGAGACCATCAAGAGGAGGAAGTTTAAGACACAGATGAAACCACTGTTGGCAGCAACAAAGAGCCCTAGAGTGTGGGTATCAGTGCAGGCAAGATTGAGCAAAGGGTTCAGATCACACATAAAGTGGTCTATGACGTTAGGGCCACAGAAGGGTAATGGGATGATAAAGAGGATCTGTATGGTTGCATGAAGAAAGCCTCCCACCCACACCACTCCCATTAGCAGGCCACACACCCGCCGATTCATGATGGTCGTGTAGTGCAATGGCTTGCAGATGGCCACATAGCGGTCATAGGCCATCACAGTAAGCAGGATGACATCAGCACCTCCAAAGAAATGTTCTCCAAAGATTTGGGTAATACATACATTGAATAGGATGGTCTTCTTCTTACGGAGTGAATCTACAATCAGTGTAGGGGTATTGACAGAGGAATAGCAGGCATCAATGAAGGAGAGATAGGCCAAGAAAAAGTACATGGGAGACCCCAATAATGGGCTGGCAGTGATAGTGACCACGGTGAGCCCATTTCCTACCACAGAGATGATGTAGATGACCAAAAACATAACAAATATGATTTTCTGCATCTTTGGATTCTCTGTGAGCCCCAGTAGAACAAACTCCGTCACGTTGTTCCTATTCTCCATTATTTCATATTATGGTTGATTACATTACCTGAAAAGAAAAAGCTTTTTTGATTAATGCAACCTTGAATTTATTGAGGCTCTTCATCTAGTAAATAACAAATGCCTAGATTCTGTAGAGTTGTGGATTCTCACGAGGTTTTTTTGAGATAGAAAGTAAGATCTGAGTTTTTGACGATGACTTAAATTATCTCCTGGGTGAAGATTCTGTTAACAGCATTGACATGAGAAACTTTGTAAACACACAGGCAGGAGATCTGTGTAAACACACAGGAGATCACCTGTGCACACCTCCTCATCTGAGAAGACTTAGGGCCTATCTTGAAGTTGTCGTATTGCAGCTAAGTGTGAAAAAAGTGGTAGGAAATGGATGTAAAGGCTATGAATGCAACGCTAGGAATTTTTCCTTTATCCTTAGGAAATGGAGAACCATGGAAGGTAATTGAGAATATGAATGGGAGGGCGAAGAGGAGTTGGAGGAAGGGTGAATCTTGGATACAACTCTCGTAAAGACCTTTGTGCGTCTTGGATGAAGTCGGCTGAGGGTCAGTAAGGGGATGGAAGTCAGAGAAAGAAAGCCCCATATCCAAACTATTTATAATAGTTGACAAAAAGTGTAACAGGGTATTTCTTAAGAGAATAGTATAAAGGGCTCTAGGAGTTACTATAAAGTAATTGATAATGCATGTTACCAAATGCCAGTAATATTATAAAAGATAATAAGTATATTTTTAATGATTTATTGCTATATGCATGGCATGGTAGTAACCTGTGTGATTTACATTATTTCATCCATTTTGCAAATGTAGAAACAATCTCAGAGACTGATGTTAACAGTAATAATAATGATACTATTAACTAAAACTACTAGATACTTGTTGTGTTCTGGTTTTGCAGAAATGTGGTTGTTTCATCGTCACTACAAACCCATGAGATGATGGAGCACCTTGATGGCTCATTTCATTAAGCAGAGCCCTTGGTTCCATCTCAGGTCATGGTCTCGCAGTTGTGAGATCCAGCCCCGTGTCAGGTTCCACGGGGAGCCTTGCTTGAGTTTCCCTCTCTCACCCTCTACTGCTCGTGCGCTCTCTCTTTCTTTCTCTAAAAAACAAACAAACAAACAAACAAACAAATATATATATATGATTACCACTATTATTTTATACTTACTGTATACAGTAGGAAATACAATATAGAGAAGTTAAGGGTCCTGTCCAAGATCAAGCAGAGAATAAAGGGCAGAGCCAAGATTATATCACATTATACTTGTTGACTTTTTTCTTCCAAAATTTTAATACATTCCCTACATTGTTATGTTACTACAAACAATGCTGAACTCGTTATCTCTTTTTGATATGACCATAATAATTATAATGACTTTAATACCACTTCAGAAGCAAGTGTTCATGAAGCAATTTCATCAACAGACACACAAACACACACACACACACACACACACACACACACACACACGATCACCAAGTATCAACACATCCAAATCACTAAATACATCAGAATCACTAAATATTAACAAAAATGTGGTGCTGCTTTCATTGAATATCCCTTTGACCTTGGCCTCTTCCACAGCCCCATTTCCTCCCTTCCCAATCTGCTTGCAAACATGGGTCCCCAGACTCTGCTAAATGTTGAAAATGACTACCACAGTTGTTACGTGTAATGTATTGGTTGTAGAACTAGAGAGACCATATTGGAATCTTGCCTTTTCCACTTGCAACTTCTTTTATCCCAGGTACATTTATTGGCACCCTACATCCTTGTTTCCTCAGGTATAAAGTGACAATGATAATATCCATGTCCCGGGTGTTATGAGAATTGATTGAGGAAACATACATGAACATAGCCACCACATTACTGTGGGCACACAAAAAACTTACACCAATTTTTGTGACTGTGCCTGCACCTAGGAGATAGAGAGAATTGGCGTTTTGAGCGAAATACAGAAAAACATTTGACCATGCAACAAGCTCAGGAAGATTAATCTCTAATTTTACTTTTCAGGAAGGCACAGAGACCCACATTATCTGTAGCAGTTAATCTAAGGAAGGGCTGTCCCTGTTCATGCTTGGGCTAAATGACGGATGATCTATTTCATGTATTACTCATATGTATGTCTTTTCTGTGTTTGGAGTGTATTTACATTTGATTTTCATGCTCATGATTTGTCTTGGATGTTAAGGGAGAGGTCTCGTGCAATACCAAGTGCCTGGTTGGTCAGAGAGCTGGGTCCTACAACATTTCACAATCTCTATGAGCCTCAGATTGTTCATTTGCCAAATTAGGCCAATGACACTTATCAACTATCTTCTGAAGAACCTGGGAGAGGATAAAATATTACTATACTTAAAAGTGTTGAAACATAGTGATTACTATACAGAGAAGGTAACCCTCTTTAAGATGCTTCAACGCTGTTGAAAAACTTACCTTGTACTCTTAGATGATCTTAATGATGTTTGGGGGTTTTCAGAAATAATCCCATCTTCTAACTGACCTCTTCTTGGATAAGAAACTTACACTATGAAAGTTATGGCACACTCAGACTGAGACTACTTAGGTAATTCAGTAACAAATCAATAGCTGTGCAGAAAGTGTTTCTATTAGTCCAAATCTTTCCTTCTAGCCTAAAGCCCCAAAGTTGTTCATAGAAAGCCTGGGATTTAAATTTAGAGTGAATTCTTTTGATACACTGTGGAGAAATGACCTACAGATGGCTCTGGTCCTAGAGGCAAAAGGTAAGAAGTGTGGAGGAAACACTTTCAAATGAATCATTCCTACCATAATGAAACTTGCTCTGAAGATGTAACTTCTCCAAAATATTTTCACCTTGCACTGCATGGATATTTAAAGAGGTTTCCATAAAGGCTCAAGGACCTTGTCTTTTAACTGCTGCTTTCTCTCTCTGGAATTAATTATCCCCTCTGACGGAAAGGCTTTGTCTTAGAAGTAGGTATGCTGAAGAGACATGTTTGAGAAATGTCCGATTTTGAATAGGGAATTGCATTCCCTGTGTTTGGAACCTGAACTTACGAGAATTCCCTTTCTCTATGTGAATCCGGATTTCCAAGAAAGCTGGATGTCAGGGGAATAGGAAAATGACATAATTCCAGAGTGGGGACCTGTGATGGAGTTAATCTGTTGACCTGTGTCACAGACAGAACTTCTGCCTTCTTAACAATATTAACACTTTTCTGTAAACCTGTTCCTGATTGCTTGAGTGCTAGAGCAGTGAGGGCATAAAATCAATGGAATGGCAGCCATGAAAGAACTTGACTCCAAAAGTTGTTGGTCATATTCATCAGAGGGCTATGGAAAGTAAACAGAAATTCTAAGTCTCCCAGTTAGTAATCTCTGGGACTTATGGTCTGGTCAGTAAGGAATACTAGGCAACATTAAAATTGTGGAGTGATATCAAAACACAGGCAAAAAGTTCTAATTTTAACCACCAGAATTGTTCCACATTCTTGTCACTTGCTATTGTTAATTATTTTCCTTTTAGTCAGTCTAGGAGGTTTGTAGTGTTATATTATTGTGGTTTTAATTTGCTTTCCCTGATGACTAATGAGGTTGAGCATTTTTTTTTCATATTATTGACCATTTGTGTATTTTTTAAAAAATTTATCTTCAAGTCCTTTGTACAATTTAAAAATGGCAGTTGTAGGCTTTTTATGACTATAAAAATTCTTTATACATTCTAGATATAGACCTTTCTTCATACCTATTTATATGTATATACACATATGTAATAAATATAAAATATATATTTATAGTTTGCTTCCTTCCCATAAAAGACTCTTAAATACAGAGAACAAACTGAGGGCTGATGGGAGGGGGGGGCAGGAGAGGGGAAAATGGGTGATGGGCATTGAGGAGGGCACATGTTGGGAGGAGCGCTGGGTGGTGTATGTAAGCGATGAATCATGGAATCTACACCTGAAACCAAGAGCACATTGTATATACTGTATGTTAGCCAACTTGACTATAAATTATATATTAAAAATTATATATATTTATATATAACTTATATATAATGCCATGTATATAAGTTGTACATAATATAAAATATTTATACACAATATATTTATATAGTTTTCTCCTAGTCCATGGATTGCCTTTTCATTTAAAAAATTTTTTTAATATTTATTTTTGAGAGAGACAGAGACAGATGCGAGTGGGTTAGGGGCAGAGAGAGAGGGAGACACAGAACCCGAAGCAGGCTCCAGGCTCCGAGCTGTCAGCACAGAGCTCGACGTGGGGCTCGAACTCAGAAGCTGTGAGATCATGACCTGAGCCTAAGTCGGACACTCAACGGACTGAGCCACCAGGCGCCCCGCCTTTTCATTTTTAATAAGATAACATCTGCCAGTAGAAGAGTTAACATATTAATGTTTCAACTTTCAGTTTTTCTTATAGTGCTTATCGTGTGATACTTAATAAGTATTGATCTACTCCAAGGCTAAAAATAAGTTTTCTAGTATTTTTATGTGTTTAGCCTTCCACACCTAGATCTCTGACTCATTTTGAGTTAATATTTGTGTGTGGTGGGAGGTAGTAGTGGAGGTTGGTTTTTTCTCAGATGGATATCCAATTGACCCAGCATAGTTTTTTTGGGAAAAAAAAAAAGAGTCTGTTCTTTCCCTCACTAAATTACTTAATACTTTTGTAAAAAATTCACCCACTGAGGTATTTATGGACAGTGTATTTTGCTTCAAGGATCTATATGTGTATATATCAATACCACAATGTTGTTTACAGGAGCTTAATAAGGTTTTTTTTTTATTTAGATAGAATCAGCTCTCTACCTGTGTTCTTTTTATTGAGATTGATTTGTTATTCTAGATTTCTTTAATATTGTATATTTCTATACAATAGAATACAATTTCAGAATAGGATTGCCAGTTTTTCCAAGCATTCTGTCGGGAGTTTACTGGAATTCTATTGAAATTATGAAATTAATGTAGTTAATATATCAAGTCTTTGAATCCATTATCATTGTTTGTTTATTTATTTATGTATTTACTTTCACACATTAGTAGTGTCTTCTGAGTTTCCTATACGGGTCTTGAATATATTTTGAAAACGTAATTTTCAAATGTCATGATTCTAGTAGTATTTTATATAGAATTTTCTTTGTAATTTTAATTTCTAATTGTTGTTATTATAAAAACACACTTGATCTTTTGGATCGGCATTGTATTTGGTAACCTTGCTAAATTAACTGATCAGATTTATTAGATTTTTTTTTGTAGAGCCTTAACATTTTCCACTTATACAATCGTGTCATCTGCACATACATATATTTTTACAGTTTCAATATTTTTCTTTCTAATCTGTGAGTCCTTTATTTCTTTTCCTTGCCTTATTGCAAGGGGTGGAGCCTAGGGTACAATGCAGAAATGAAATGGGGAGTGGGAAGACTGTCGCTTCCAATCTTAGTACTCACCATAAAGTAGGATGTAAGTTGTGGATTTTATGCAGATGCTTTTATCAGGTTGAGCAAGTTCCTCTTTATTCTTTATTTGTTTAAAGATTTTTTAAAAAATCATAAACCTAAGCTGGAATTTGTCACTTTATATGCATCTATTAAAAGGGTCGTGTGTTTCTTCTCCTTTTTTCTAGTAATTCAGTGAAAATCATTGATTGATTTTTGAATGTTGAATGTTTTATTCCTGGCAGAAACTCTACTTGGTCACAGTAAATTATTATTTTTAAAAAATGACCGATTTCATTTGTTAGTGTGTTGTTTAAAATCTTTGTGCGTATGTTTGTAAAAGATATTTATTTGCCATTTTCTTTCTTGTAACGTGAGGACCTTTAGACGATGCTGCTTCATAAAATGATGTGCTTAGTATTCTTTCCTCTATTTCTGAGACAAATTATGGAGAATTTTAGGGTCAACTTTATCTTTCTACCAACAGGGTTATTGATATTTTGATAGAAATTGCACTAAATCTGTAGATCACTTTGAGACGTATTGCTATCTTAATTATACTAATCCATGAATATGAGATTTTTTTTATTATAAGGCTTCTTTAATTTCTTTCAAAAGTGTTTATGGAAAGAGCATAAATGTCCACCAACTGATGAATGGATAAAGAAATTGTGGTTTATATACATAAGGAATACTACGTGGTAATGAGAAAGAATGGAATATGGCCTTTTGTAGCAATGTGGATGGAACTAGAGAGTGTTATGCTAAGTGAAATAAGTCATACAGAGAAGATTCTATGTTTTCACTCCTATGTGGATCCTGAAAAACTTAACAGAAGACCATGGGGGAGGGAAGGGGGAAAAAACAGAGAGGGAAGGAGGCAAACCATGAGAGACTTTTAAAAACTGAGAATACACTGAGGGTTGATGGGAGGTGGGAGGGAGGGGAAAGTGGGTAATGCGCATTGAGGAGGGCACCTGTTGGGATGAGCACTGGGTGTTGTATGGAAACCAATTTGACAATAAATTTCATATTAAAAAATAAGTAAAAAGAGAAAAAATGTTTTGAAACTTCTTTATTTTTTCCTTTCTCAATAAGATGCCTTTCATTTATTTTTTAAATCTAATTTCTCTAGTAAAAATATTTTTAAAATTTTATTTATTTATTTATTTATTTATTTATTTATTTATGTATTTTTAACGTCAACTTTATTTAGTGAGCATACAGTACAATATTGTCTTCGGGAATAGAATTCAGTGATTCATCACTTACATACAACATCCAGTGCTCACCGCAACAAGGGCCCTCCTTAATACCCATCATGCATCTAACCCCACTCCCACTTACCTCCTCTGTCAACCCTCAGGTTGTTCTCTATCGCTAAGAACTTCTTGTGACTTGTTTCCCTCTGTCCTCTTTCCCCTTACCTTCCCATATGTTCATTTGTTTTATTTCAATTCCACATGTGAGTGAAATCATGTGCTGTCTTTCTCTGATTGACTTATTGTTCTTAGCATAGTACTCTCTAGTTCCATCCTCATCATTGCAAATGGCAATATTCAGTTCCTTTTGATGGCTGACTAATATTCCATACATCCATTGTATGCATATATACAATTACAAGTCTCACATTTTCTTTATCCCTCATCAATTTATGGACATGTGGGCCCTCTCCATAGTTTGGATATTGTTGTTGAAGCTACTATAAACATTGGGATGTATACACACCTTTGAATTCATATTTTTGTATCCTTTGGGTAAATACCTAGTGAAATTGCTGGGTAATAGAGTAGTTCGATTTTCAGTTTTTTGAGGAACTTCATACTGTTTTCCAGAGTGGCTACACCACTTTGCCCTCTCACCGACAGTATCAGAGGCTTCCCTTTTCTCCTCATCCTCACCAGCACCTGTTGTCTCTTGTGTTGTTAATTTTAGCCATTCTGACAGATGTGAGATGGTGTATTATTGTGGTTTTGATTTGTATTTCCCTAATGATGAGTGATGTTGAGCATCTTTTCATGTGTCTGTTAGTCATGTGGATGTCTTGTTTGGAAAAGTGTCTATTCATGTCTTCTGCCCATTTCTTAACTGGGTAATTTACTTTGAGTTTGATAAGTTCTTTATAAATTTTGGATACTAGACATTTATCAGATGTGTTATAAAGCTGTAGTCATCAAGACAGCATGGTTCTGCCCCAAAAACAGATACATAGTTCAATGGAACAGAATAAAAAAAACCCAGAAATGGACCTATAACTCTATGGTCAACTAATCTTCAACAGAGCAGGAAAGAATATCCAGTGGAAAAAAGACATTCTCTTCAGCCAATGGTGTTGGGAAAACTGGGAAGTCACATGCAGAAGAATGAAACTGGACTGCTTTTTTATACCATATGCTAAAATAAATTCAAAATGGATGGAAGACCTAAATGGGAGACAAGAAACCATCAAAATCATAGAAAGAAACACAGGCAGCAACCTCTTTGGCCTTGGCCAGAGCAGCTTGTTACTAGACATGTTTCTGGAAGCAAGGGAAATGAAAGCAAACATAACTTTTGGGACTTCACCAAGAAAGAAAGCTTCTGTACAGCAAAGGAAACAATCACCAAAACTAAAAGGCAGCATATGGGATTGGAGGACATATTTGCAAGTGACATGTTTTTTTTCCTCACACTGCATGGAGCCGAATGCATAACTTGAACTCATGACCCTGTGATCAAGACCTGAGCTGAGAGCAAAAGTTGGATGCTTAACTAACTGAGCTACCCATGCATCTCTCTCTGGTAATAATCTTTAGTAAAATGTTGAATATAAGGAGTGAGAGTGAGCATCATGGTATTGCTCTGACTTTCTGAGAGAAATATTTTGTGGGATGTGGATGTTTGTTGAGTGATTTGTCTAAATTATTTTTCTAAAATCTATATTCTTTGCTATGTGTGGTTATGAAAACTTATCTCTCTCTCTCTCTCTCTCTCTCTGTCTCTGTATCTCTTTTAAGTAGGCTTCACACCCAGTGTGAACCCATTTCAGAGCTTAAACTCACGACCCTGAGATCAAGACCTGAGCTGAGATCAAGAGTCGAACACTTAACCAACAGAACCATCTAGGTGCCCTGAACTATATCTTCTATTAGCTTAGTGGTTAGCTAGGTATTTGACAGAGACATCTTTGAACAATTCACACAAAAATAATGATAACACTGATCTAGATCTATCTTCGGTTGTGTTCAGACTTTTGTGTAATGTCGCTTCTTCACAATATATTGAGGCTTTTTAAAAAATGATCTAATACTTAATTGTGTAAGTCCTCCATTTACACAAGGCAAATAATGTGTATTCTTTGTTATTTATATAATTTTATATATACATCTATATCCTTTTAAACTGCATTGTCTTTTTTAAAATGTTTATTTATTTATTTTGAGAGAGGGAGTATGTGCGTGCAAGTAAGGGAGGAGCAGAGAGAAAGGGAGGGAGGGAGAGAATCCCAAGCAGGCTCCCCGCTGTCAGCACAGAGCCTAATGCCGGGCTCCACCTCACAAACCATGAGACCATCACCTGAGCTGAAATCAAGAGTCACTTAATTGACTGAGCCACCCAAGTGCCCCTAAACTGCATTATTCAGATCTTTTCTATCCTTCCTGACATATTGCCTGCTTTTCTCATCAATAATATAAAAAGGAACATTGAAATCTTCTACTGTGAAGGTGGATTCATTTTTTTTAATGGACTTACCGAATTTTGTTTCATGCCTTCTGAGGCTGTATTACTAAGTGCATGTGTGAGTGATGGTCATGCAGCAAGGAGAAGACAAATGCTGTAATTTAAGGGCAGTTTGTAAGAGGTAATTTTCATGATGTGGACCACTGTAGGAGAACCCAAGGAATGTGCAATGTTTCAGGCTAGTGGAGTTGAGTGTGTTAGAGTATGGTGCGTGAACAGAAGGGATGAGAAGTGGAGATAAGCAATGCAAAAAGGAAAAATATATTATGAAATGAAACCTTAAATGGACCTTGCATGGACCTAGGAGGATCTTCTGCTGTGAACTAAAGACCATGATTTATTCAATCTGTTCCCATTAGGTTCCACTGACACGCTATTTCTCTCTCACACAACGTGGAGAGGGAGATAATACAAAGCAAAACAAAAACAAACCAAAATAAGGGGAGAAGATGTGCATTGTGGCACTTCCAAATTCTAACCAGTATCCTAAGTAGGCAATATCCAATTAAACAAAAGGATTATACTTAGAATGATAAATAATTCTACATTTATTAATTATTATGTATCACGATAAACAACAGACTCTTCAGTCTTCAAGGAAGTTATTCTAGGAAAGGAGAGGAAGAAAAACAAAGACCTATATTATTACATCAGTGCTATAACATTACAGAAGTATTGAATCACTCAGGTAATAACTCTCAAGAGATAAATGAAATAAGCCTCAAGCCCATGTATATGACCTTATAAAAATATAGGCTTTGTTTCTCAAGTTATAACCACACACACATTGGCCACCGTACAATGCCCACGGGAGTTTTTCCCTTGGGTCCCTCTTGTGCTTTCACCTCAAGATATTCCCAACAATGCTTTCCTGAAAGGTTCATCGGCTGGAAGCTTCACAGGAAAGGCAGGGGCCTTCCTCATCTGTTTGCAGTTTTATAGCACAGGCACAGAAAGTAAAAAGCAAAACAAAACAAAACAAAACAGCCTGAAGGATCATCTTCACATTCCAAAGAGACGTAAAATGTTGCAGAAGTGAGCCTCCTGATCAGTAAGTACGTGTGTGTGTGTGTGTGTGTGTGTGTATACACACACACACATATATATATTAATATAAATATATAATATATTATATATTCATTTATATAAAAATATGCATATATAAACTTGGAGAAAATAATTGGGATTTTTAACAATAATTCATTTTATATAAAAATTTGATCTTATAAAATTCCTATCTTTAAATTTAAATTCTTCTGGAATACATTTTCTTTGTGGTTACTTGCAAGAGAGGGCATTCAGAATATTCAGGAGAAAATATGGATAATTTGAGGGAAAATTGAGGCTTTAAAGCTTTTATATGTATTTGTGAGAGAGTATTAAGCAAAATGAATAAAGTATGAGCTTCTAAATCATACAGAAAAAGGTTTACATACAGATTTCCGCTTAGTACTTGTAGAACATTGGGTTGAAGTTTCTTTATTTGCAAAAACGGGGACAATAGTATAATAGCTGATCAGGTCATGCTGTAGATGAAATGGTTTTTAAATTAAAAATATTTACTAAAGTGCCTAAAATATATTATTACTTAGTATTTTGTGTCTAAACATTTTAGTCTAACTACAGCACCTAGTTAAGACCATAACTTTTTATTTCACAATTTTTCCTTTATTATGGATACAATAGATTTTTTAAAATTTATTTATTTGTTTTTTGGTGAGGAAGGGCAGAGAGAGAACAAGAGAGAGAATCCCAAGCAGGCTCCACACTGTCAGCGCAGAGCCCTATGCAAGGCTCAAACCCATGAACTGTGAGATCATGACCTGAGCCGAAATCAAGAGTCAGACGCTTAACCAACCGAGCCACACAGGTGCCTCATGGATGTGATAAGTAGTTTTTAAAAGCCAGAAAAATCATTTCAGATTGTCCTTGGTGGATGTTTACATTATCCACAGACTCTCATCTCCTTTAGTCATAAATCCATCTTCCAAATCACCTTATGAACCTTTTTTTTCCCTTTCAACCTATGGTTGTGTATTTGCAAACATTCCTCACAGAGATATTTCTCAAGTAATTTAAAGTTTAAGGAGAGATTCTTGAAAGAAATTCTTTAAATAAAAGGTATGTAAAAATGTGGACTCAAAAAATTCTTTACTCCAAATCCCCTGTGCATCTAAGCATACATATGGTGATATATATATATGTAATTATATGTGTGTCTCTTTCTATATATATTTTTTCTATATATATTCATTTATATGTAATATATATTTAAATTGGGAGAAAACAAGAAGGATTTTTAACAATTCATCTTGTATAAAAATTTGATCATATGAAATTATATATATAAATTATATATATATAAATATTTATAAATAAATATATAACACATACAAATATTTATATATAAATATATAATATATATAAATACACACACACATATATATACATATATATGTATGTATATTTATATATATATGTATATATATATTCTGCTTTGGAAAATATTTTTCTATATGGGCCTGTGTTTTCCCAACTGATGTTCAATCTTTGTACTCTAAGCAACACTGGACCAAATGTTGAGAGATGTTGAATCTTGCACAAGAATGCAAGTTGAGTCTTGCTCAGGATGCATTCTAAACCAACAGCTGAACTTGCTACAGGTTCATTTGACAGCTTTTTGAAAAATTATCTGTGGATCCATATATGTCCTTCGACTGATCATATTCTTCCACAAACAAGATTGTGGAATATAACAACAGGGTTTGTTGTTGTTATATACATATAACAACATATAACATACATATACATATATATACATATAACAACAACATATAACAAACAAGGTTTAGATATTCTCAATTTACACATAAATACGTATTTGACTAAGCTCTGTTTTGAATGCAAGACAAATAAATACCAACGCTAAGTTTTTCCTTGTACTTACTGTATATCTAACATGAGTAGTTCAAACCATACCATTGTGGCCAAATAAAGAATCCATAGGTAAATCCAATGAGCTAATGAAAGTTCTGATATCTATTTGTTTATATAACAGTTTGTTCCTCTCCAAACATTTTTGGGACTTGACGAGTTACAACTGTCAGGCCTTCTATTGTATATTCTTAAATGAACTTCATTTTGCTCTTGGATCCAGAAGTTTTAGTTCCACATACCAGCTGAAGGAGTAGGATCAGGGAGAATGAACTGCTCAGTGTGAACAAGAAATACTTAACAAGACATGGGAGCCTGGATGCTCACCTTCACAATCATCAGATGAAGAATCTGTCCACTACGTCATATGTTTCCCCCGTTGGCACCATTAAAATAATTCATAGACATTAATAGTCTTTTAGGCAAATCATGATTTTGCTGTGGAGGATGCTTGGCTATGGGTAAAAGGTGATGTTTCCACATATTCACTCTCTGCTCCTGCGTCTACTGCGTCTAAGTGGTTGCACTGTTCTAAATGTACCATTAAATATTCAGGACATTCTTTAATCACACTGGGTTCTTCAATATGGCAACAGAGAACACCTAGCTCTCCACAATGTTTCTAACATGTTAACAACAATCTCTAATATGTGTCTTTAGAATGGTTAGGAAAAAGGGAAAGCTTTTACATGACAAGAACCTGTGTTCCTATTTCCAGATGCCCAAACAGGGTTTCCAAATCCCTATTTCCTGTATCTCCTTGCTCTAAATCTTGACCAAACCTGTCAAAAAGGAGAATCACTGAAACTATTATCCACTAATCAAGGATATTTCTCTGCTATGATTAAGAGCCTTGATTTTGTTCTTATTTTAAGAATATATCTTCAGTTTCAATGGATACATGCAATGTTTGTGTGTATTGGGACACTATATAGAAATTATATACAGCATAGAGAAGGGGAGGGACTTGTTTAAAGTTATACAGGTAGTAAATGGCAGAGATAGGTAAAACCCACATCTTTTAAGGAGATGGAAAACAGCTGGAAGTCCATTTGCTCAGTGGGTAATATGGCAGAGTTGTTAAGAGCATGGACATGGCATCTGAAACAGGTTCATATCTTTGGTTGCTACTTGATACCTTAACGATTTGGTGGGATTAACTGAACCCACCTATTTTTCTGTTACCCCACATGTAAAATGAGTATCACCATAGTAACCATTGGTCTGTTATGAATTAAATGAATGCAAAATGCTTACAAGAGTTTCAAACAGAAAATATGCTTTCAGTGAATACCATTTACAGTCCCTACTGGTACAGCCACTCTGGAAAACAATATGGAGGCTCCTCAAAAAGTTAAAAAATAGAACTACCCTAAGACCCAGCAATTGCACTACTATTTACCCTAAGGATATAAAAATGCCAATTTGAAAAGACACATGCACCCTGATGTTTATAGCACTTTATCAACAATAGTCAAATTATGGAAAGAGTCCAAATGTCCATTGACTCATGAATGGATAGAGAAGATGTGGGGTATATAGAGCAATGACATGGAGGGAGCCAGAGAGTATTGTCCTAAGCAAAATAAGTCAGTTTGAGATTCATGCCATATTATTTCAGTCATATTCGGAATTTAAGAAACAAAACAAATGAAAATAATGGGAATCAGAGAGACAAATCAGGAAACAGACTCTTAATTATAGAAAACAGACTGATGGCTACTGGAGGGGTGGTGGGTGGGGGTGGGTTAAATGGGTGAATGGGTGTTAAGGACTGCAATGTGATGAGCACCAGGGGTTGTGTGTAAGTGACGAATCACTAAATTCTACAACCGAAACTAACATTATACTGTATGTTAACTAATTGGAATGTGAATAAAAATTTGAAGAAAGAAAAAATTAAACAAATATCATTTGAAATATAATGACTCCCTTAACCCGAAAGGATTTCAAAGATTGAGCCTGTGACAAATTCTCTATGACCTGCGTCTTTTTTTAGTGTGTAAATACCCCCAAACTCAAACGGTACTATTGACAATGTATGTTCTGTATCGTTTCAGATGAATTAACTTTCTGTTTAACTCTGGACTCACCTCAACCTCATGGAAAATCGGAACAATGTCACAGAATTTGTTTTCATGGGTCTGTGGGGAAATAAGCAAATGGAACTCCTGTTCTTTTTCTGGTTCCTGCTCTGTTACTTGGCAATCTTAATGGGCAACTTCATCATCTTGTTCACAATCACCTGCAGCCATCTAATCGAACAGCCGATGTACTACTTTCTCTGTCACCTTTCCCTCATGGATCTCTGCTACACCTCCACCGTGGTCCCCAGGCTACTCAGGGACTTAGGCGCCGCAAGAAGAAACATCTCCTATAACAATTGTATGACCCAGCTCTTCGCTGCCCACTTGCTGGCGGGTGTGGAGATATTCATCTTGGTGTCCATGGCTTTTGACCGCTATGTTGCCATTGTCAAGCCCCTGCACTACACGGTCGTCATGAACCGGCAGAGGTGTAACATGTTGGTCTTCACGGCCTGGGCCGTGGGTTTTTGGCACTCCATTGCTCTGTTGCTCATGGTACTCAACTTACCTTTCTGTGGTCCTAATCAGATAGATCACTACGTATGTGATGTGAAGCCTCTTTTGAAACTGGTGTGCAGAGACATTCGTGTTGTTAGTATCTTAGTGATTGCTAATTCAGGGATGGTGGCGGCTGTCATTTTTCTTGTCCTGGTGGCTTCTTACATACTCATATTATATAATCTTAGGACCCGCTCCTCCGCAGGGCGACGCAAAGCTCTCTCCACATGCAGCTCTCACATAATGGTGGTGGTTTTATTCTTTGTGCCTTGTATCTATATTTATGTTCTCCCTGCGGGGAGCGAGAACAAGGATAAGGAAATCTCCGTGTTTTACACGGTGATTGCCCCCATGCTGAATCCTCTCATCTATACCCTGAGAAACACGGAGATGCGAATCGCCATGCAGAAGGTGTGGTCTAAAATGGCACATTCAAATTTCCAGTAAAGGTGGTATTAACTGCACTTCCAACTTTGTGTCCCCAGAGCATATTATTTCAGGTGTTATAGAAAACATGTAACTTTTGGGGGGAAGCTGGACCAAATGGCCTCTAACATAGAAGAGCCAAAGAAAGAAGTCGCTGCAGTTCAGATTGTAGTCTGCACTCTAAACTTTCCAACTGGTTCCAGATATGGTTGCATGGGTTTGAGCAATGCTAGAAATGCCTTTCTAAAACACATGCCCAATCATATCACTACTCTCTCCAAAGATATGCAAAGAACTCTCTATTCCTTGGAACAAAATCCAAACCTTTCGCTGTTTGTGAAAGTTTCTCCTGGCCAAACTTGCTAATCTCAGAAGTCACTACATTGGTATAAAGCATGGTGTCACAATGACAGATATTGGGGCCAGGGAGAGGTGGGTGATTATTGACTCTGGTGTGTTTTTATCTCTGTGTCTTGTTAATTTGCTTCATATATGCATCCTCCCCCCTTTTTAAATATTTAGTTAATTTTGAGAGAGAGGGAGAGAGAGAGAGAGAGAGAGAGAGGTAGTGCAAGCGAGGGAGGGGCAGAGAGAGAGGGAGACACAGAATCCGAAGCAGGCTCCAGGTCTGCGCTGTCAGCACAGAGCCAGACATGGGCCTGGAACTCATGAACTGTGAGATTATGACCTGAGCTGAAGTCCAACGCTTAACTGACCGAGCCACCCAAGTGCCCCATATGCCTCCCCTTTTCTCAAATATCTACCAAATGAGTACTATTGTACTTAAGAAAGTTGCAGTATTACTTTGACTAACACATGTGAAGATTTAGCACTTAGTTATCCAGTTGTAAGTTATCCAGTTGTAAGTTGTTCTTTCTAGAATTCTCTTTCCAGTCTTAGAACAATATTTAATAACTTCAAAAATACCTGGAATCTCGTTTTTTTAAATCTTTTTTTTAAATGTTTATTTATTCTTGAGAGAGGGACAGCGTGAGTAGGAGAGGGGCAGAGAAAGAGGGAGACACAGAATCTAGAGCAGGCTCCAGGATCTGAGCTGTCAGCACAGAGCCCAACGTGGGGCTCGAACTCATTAACTATGAGATCATGACCCGAGCTGAAGTCAGACACTTAAGCAACTGAACCACCCAGGCACCCCTAAAATCTCGGTTTTATAAGTAAATCCATGTACTCCATAAAACAGAAGGTTTTAGAAGGGGATTAGAAAAGAAGGGTAAAAAGAACAAAACCAATTCTCAGCAGAGAACTGAGACAAATGCAGGGATTGGGGTTGTAAGTGAGTCACTTATACACATGTCTAATAAGGATGATCCTGTGTTGTTGTGTTATGGGTAGAGATATGACCAGCTACCTCCTTCTGTGTGTTGACACAAGCCAGCTTGAGTGAAGCTTGGTCAACAAGATGCATTATACTGAAATGGACAACCAGTAAAACATGAGCTCTGATATCCATCATTCTGACATGCTAGAATCTCTCATTTCCTCAGGGTTACTCTACTTTAAAAGCCTGGAAGCCAGCAGTAAAGACGTAAAAACCTGTTTCTTTCACACACAGAAGGCACAGCGTTCTTTTTCTTATGCTCATTTGGTAGCTCTTTGAGTGAATCTTTTTAACTTCTGGAAGCTCGTGTTCTTATTGGAACCACAGAACCAACTCTATTTATCTCACAAGATGTTCAGTTGTGAGATAAAACGATACGAGGAAGTTAAAGCACAAAATAAACTCTCAATAAGTTCTAGCTATTTTTGTTATTTTGTACCAGATAATTTCCTATAAAAGTTGATCTCCTAAAGTTTTACATGTATTAAGGAAATTTTTCATATATGAATTTGTGTATGAGGGAGGAGAATTGGTTCACCTCGTATCAGTGTGCACAATTTGGACTGAACCAACTAACCTGCAGAAATGAAGTAACACAGGACTAAGCCAAATGGTAAACAGAATAAAAGTTGGGCTATATATTGAGACTGGATGTCCCTTCATATTTCATTATATTCTCACTTAATGATTTTATATATATATAAAATATATATATATATATTTTATATATATATATATATATAGGATAGATTGTTTCTTCTTGAATCTTTCCTTTTCTTCTGTTCTCTATTCCCCAACCATCTATTTCATCAGTATTGGTCCCTGGCAACAAATACCTTGGGTTCCAGTCCTGATATTACAGGTCACTAATTTTATTCATCTGTCTGCTCTACCCACATACGTTACTCTGGATAACGATGCATATTGGACAGTACCGCGTGTGTTTGGCTCTGTTTGTCTCTCCCCAAGTCAGATCTTTCTGAAGCTACTAGAATATGAAAATTCCAAAATGGAGCAAGCAAGCCTACTTAAGATAGTCTTTTTTTACAAATAAGATCAGGAGGCCATAAGTAAGGAAGCGTTTATGCACATCCGCATTGGAGAAACCATGAAGATTTTTGAACTTTTCAGAGAGCTGGCAGCCTTTAGCCTGGACTTAACTTCCTTCTTCCTCATGACATCTGAGTCATCAGCATTCTTTGCTTCTAAAAGTGTTCCAATCCTTCATTTGCATATTAACCCAACCAATCCCAGTTACCCTAATTCCAATCTCTGTTTTGCAGAAGGGACCTGAATGAGAATTACACTCATAGCCTTTTGCCTCTATAACTCTGCCTCTCTTTGTCTTCCTGGGAACGCAGTTTAGGTTCCTACCAGAATCTGTGCCTCCCCAATTACAATTGCAGTTGCCCAAATAAATGTTTCTATGTTTTAATTTTCAGTGAATTTTTTCTTCGTCAATACTAGCTTAATACTATTCCACGCTATATTATTTTTCTTCGGAAAGTAAGACGAACACAAGGCAGGCAGAGCTTCTGAATTGCTCTGTCTGAATAGAGCATTGGGGAACCTTCAGGGAAACTGCTGGACACAGGCTAACACAAAGATAAGAAGTAAAGGGGTACTAGGGTGCCTTTCTCAGTTAAGAGTCCAACTCTTGATTTTGGCTCAGGTCATGAGATCAAGCCTCACTTTAGGCTCTGCACTAGGCCTGGAACCTGCTTAAGATTCTCTCTCTCCCTCTCCCTCTGCCCACTCCCCACCCCCCCACCCCCCTCACTCTCTTTATCTCTTAAAAAAAAAAAGATAGATGTAAAAAGGATAAGATGTAAAGTTATATCCAGAAAATGCCCAAATGCCCACAGGCACCAGGGCCAGTCTCATGGAGAGCAATATAGAGGCCTTTGGTGAAGATCTGTTCAGGAATGCCTCTGGGAATGTAATTTCTTAAGACTTTCAAAGACCTATAAATTCTTGTGTTGTCCTATGTTATATTCTGCTTTTCCAAATCAGCTTTCCTTTAGGGATAGGCATACAATAAATGACATTCTAAAACTTAAAATGTGTGTTTGTTTTTGTAAGAATTTCAAAATACTTCATGTGTTTCTTTTCTTTTTCTTTTCTTTTTTTTTTTTTTTGTAGTCTGAAGGTCCATTTCTTACATCCCTGACGGTTAATGAATATTTAAACTCCACCCCCCTCCCCTTGCAGATGTATAAAATGTTCTAAGACATGCTGAGATTCTCAAGATAATTTTGGAGAATTGACCTACACATGTTTGCATGACTGGTGTATAAATCTCTGCCTTTTTCTTTCAGCTTTAGACACTGGAGAAGAATCAGTAGAGTGAGTACCTCAGGAGGGGGCTCTCCTGATTTGGTCTAAAACTAATCTTACAGCCCCTGAGATCTAATGATCAGTGAATTAACCATGCCGCTTCCTTTGGAGATGCTCCACCATCTGCTTCGAGGTGGTTCTATGCTATTTACATTTATTCCATTTAATTTCATTCTCACACTGTATTTTCTGTGGCAGCACAAGATAATTTGATTACTATAAAAATAATGTAGCTAACTTTAGTCTTATTGTACATTATTCGCAGGCAGAATTCCACGGGTGAACAAGAATAGGTGAGTCGAAGTGAAGGAAATCTTCAAGTTTCAGCAAAATTTATTGAGTCCTTTTCTGGTGCTTTTATATATTTCCCCCATATTCTTATGAAGGAATAGCCCAGCTTTTAGGACTGCATATCCCAATGATGAGGTATTTCCTAACTTTCAAAAATTTTGCTACCCTAAAATGGACTAGATTTGTTTGATTGAATTAAGTTAACTTTATAGCGGGCCACATTCTGGTATCATTAGGAGGAAATATGAACTTACAGTGGAAACTACTTTGAGAGCAATAATTCTTGTTGTTTTAATAGCACAGTCAAAATGCAGCATTTTTATGCAATACGACCAAACTAATAAAGTAATAAACTGACTGGATTTTTAGAGTACAGGAAAATTGCATGCTAATGGTTAGCATTAAGAAATGACCAAAGACCAGAAGCTTTAATGTTGATGGAGTCCAATTTACCAACTTTATCTTTAATGGATTGTGTTTTTTGGGTCATTCAGATTTATATATTACATACTTTTCTATACTTTGATAAAAAGTTTTAAACACACACACACACAAAAAGAAATGACTAAAGACAACTAATTGTTTAGAGTAATTTTGTCTCTTTTTACTAAAAGATCGCTTCAAATTGAAATTTATCCTGGTCATCCTCATTAACATATAGTGATAGTTTCAGGTTTCTTGTTTCCTTGTTAGACTGGTTATATATGTATGCATGGCAATTTCAGAAACTCCTCACTCAAAAAAAGAGAAAAAGGGTAAGGAAGATAATGTGTAGTTTTGAACCACATATGACCCTGGGGTATTTCATATTATTTTTTATTCCTCATTATATTTTTGCCTTATGTAATAGTTTATCGATTCTATAAATGTGGGCCATGAAGCTTTAAGAGGTTAGCAATAACTTCAATGTTCATAAATGACATGGAAGGGGAGAAAGTGAATTCTGCTTATGAGTTCTTATTAAAAGTTATTGGTGTATAAGAAAGGAAGACATTAATAAAGTTAGTAAGAAAAATGTTTGCATAGTGTCTTTACTCAAATGGGGTGATTGACTTCTCACAGAACATGGGCCAGATTGCCCAGATTTTAAACTCTACGCTTCAATTCTAAATAACTATATTTAAAGTGAAATAAGGCAAATATAAGGGCATATTTCACTTCATATTGTAGACATATTTAGGTAATTGGTTTTCTTTTTACGTTCAAATTATTACTCTATAGAAACACAATTTGAATCAAAACAGTTCACCATTCAGTAATTATACTTCTCCGTGTTTCTACATCTTTCTTGTTCTGTGATTCCAACCACCTTTAGAAGGAGTGCAGAATATTTCTTCCTCTCTTCACTTATGATTTCAATTATTTGACAAATTGGAAGATGTGCTCAAGAATCTACTGCATGTTTCAACGACAATAATCCTCTCACTGGGCTGCATCCACATGTCCCTTTTACTTCAGCTAATAGCAGTGATTACAATAGCACTTTCCCCAGATTTCAGGATCAGAGTTTAAGAGCTACTGTGGATGAAACATCTGTGATAATCTAGAAAACTAGCCAAAATCCTATCTGAAGGAATACACGTTTTGCTAAAAATGACCTAAAATTATTTCAAAATGATTTGGAATCAAGAAGGCTGGACCCCATGTTTATATCCCCCCAAATATTCATAAACATAGACTGGGTGATTGGTAATCTGTGACCTTGCATACTTTTTAAAATTGGGACGTGATTCAAAGTGTTTCCCCTCACTGCTGGCCTCTGGGACACCCCATTTTTTTGCTCTGCTCACAAGCGTGGGATACAGCCCCTGACTGACTGGGAGTCCAGATATCTGTCCTCCACAGAATATTACTTTCTGATGTTAATAAATTACTTAGAATATCTTGATCTGAGTCTCTTTTATTGAAAATCAGGGGTTTGGATACGTCAAGTGATATCCATTTTACGTTATTTACCAACCAACATATCTCACAATTAACTTTAAGTCCATTTGTTTTAGGCAAACACATCTATCTGTAAAGTACACCGCATGCCATCTCCTACATTAGGAATCAGCATTAACTATAATAAGGTAAGGAGAAAATTGATCAATAAGTCATAAAATTATGAACCTCTACTTAAGAACAGGTCACTATTGAACACTATGAACTTAATAATTATTTTTGGTTTGTTAAGAACAATACAGAGGTTAGGAAGCCTTGTAGCAGTAATAAGTCATCATGGGAAGAGACTGAGTTTTTTTCTTCTCGATGAAATGAGGTTGAATGATAATTTAAAATAGAATTCGTTTCTCATAGTACAGACCATTTTAAATGCTACACCAATTACCCACTCACCATCTAAACTGATCTTAAAGACAAAAGTTTGAATTTGTGTGTCATGGGATTTGATGGCTTCTAAATAGTTTTGCTACAGTAGCATTTGTGGTTTTATAAAAATGTTTATTATTTTTGAGAGAGAGAGAGAATGACAGAGCGAGCAGGGGAGGGGCAGAGAGAGGGGGGACAGAGGATCTGAAGTGGGCTCTACGCTGACAGCAGAGAGCCAGACCCCGAGCTCACACTCGTGAACTGTGAGATCGTGTCCTGAGCCCAAGTCAGACACTTAACCAACTGAGCCACCCAGGTGCCCCTATAGTCTCTGTTTTTTTAAGAGTCATCCAGAGTGCCAAGATAAGGTGGCTACGTCGGGTCAGACAAAGGTGGAAAGTGTGGAATAGTGTTTGCATCTCATGGAGTGTCAGTTCAGTCCTCAGCACTGGAGAAAACGGCTCCCGGAGCGCATTCTCTCTATCCTACCTACACACTATTTCCCCCTACAGAAATAATATCTCAAGGTTGTCCAAAAGATGCAAATTTGCGAATCTTTGATCCATTCATTAATACAACATCTAGTTGCTGAGTGCTGAAACAAATCTCTCTTGGAGCTACCTTCCGTATCATCGTCTTTTGTTGAATTTTATCGCCTTAGAGTGAAATTCTTAGGAAAAGTCATGAAATATGAACAATGCACGTATGCTTGGGCAATTTCCTTTTATCTTCTATTTATCACTTGCCATCACAAATTTAGATTAAGTTTAGCCATTTTTTTAAATTTTAACTTGTAAACTGTAAATTGGATAAATGAATAAATTGGCTTTATTTCTCACAACTTTAATCCATTGTCAGTCTATTTGCTGCTTAGTGTTCAACCATTCTTTGCTTTTAATGTACCTAAAACTATTTCAGTAAAAGGTGTGCAACTGGTATGTTTATTGACAGGGCAAGGAAGTTCGTCCTTTAAACAAATTAAACAATTCAAGCTGATGTATTTCTTTCCTTTCTTTTTCAAGCTTTTTATCAAATTCCAATTAGTTGGCATACAGTGTAATGTTAGTTTCAGGAGTAGAATCTAGCAATTCAACATTTACATACAACACCCTGTGCTCATCACAGCAAGTGCCGTCCTTAATCCCCATATGTGGAATTTAAGAAACAAAACAGATGAACACAGGGGAGGAAAAAGAGAAAACCAAGAAACAGACTCTTAACTATAGAGAACAAACTGACATATTTTTAATAAATTTTTATTCCCAAGGATACTCCCAAATCAAACAGGAAATTTGTCCAGATCATTCTGAAAAAAAAAAAAAAGTTGACTCTATGGATAAAAGCATGCATTTTTAATGTGCACAATTTTTTTAAAAGGACGTAAATTGTACTCTTTTTGTTATCTAATTTATACAATTAACAATTGCTAATTTCTTTAACATCAAACTAACATTTAAATGTTCCATAATCATTATTGTTAATGTTGAAAAGTTAACATCATTTTCCCCATTATAGAATTATTTACAATAGATTTCTAAAATGAGAGAAATAGGGGTGCCTGGGTGGCTCAGTCATTTATCGTCTGACTTTAGCTCAGGTCATGATCTCACAGTTTGTGAGTTCAAGCCCCACGTTGGGCTCTGTTCTGACAGCTCAGAGCCTGGAGCCTGCTTCGGATTCTGTGTCTCCCTCTCTCTCTCTGCCCCTCCCTTGTTTGTGCTCTCATCCTCTCTCTCTCAGAAATATTAAATGAATAAACTTAAACTAAACTAAACTAAACTAGACTAAAATAAAATAAAAAGAAGTGTAAATCTATGTATCAGGAATAATTAATTTTACTCATTCAGTGGCGTCAATTTACTTTTTTAGTGAATTTTAATTATTGTTGCCATGCTGCTAATTTTTTTTATAAAGATTCATGTTTTCTTTCTTGTCAGGTATTTAACCCATTCGTTTATAATATACGCCAGTCTGAAACAGATGGAGAGTCGGAGGAATGTCTCAGAATTCATTCTTTTGGGACTTTCGTACGACCAGCGCACACAACTATTTTGCTTTGTGTTCTTCTTATTCTGTTATGCTGCTCTCTTGGTAGGAAACCTTCTGATCCTTATCTCTATTCGATGCAGCCCTCTTTTCCACCAACCAATGTACTATTTCCTCAGCCACTTATCCTGTATGGACATCTGCTTCACCTCTAGCATTACACCCAAATTCATTGCTGACCTCCTAGTGGGAACAAAAGCCATCTCCTATGGTAACTGTATGTTACAGGTCTTTACCATGCACTTCTTCGGAATGATTGAAGTCTTAATCCTCACCGTCATGGCCTTTGATCGCTATGCTGCCATCTGCAAACCTCTGCACTACCTGCTTGTCATGAACAGAGCAAGGTGCAATCTCCTCGTCTTAGCTGCTTGGGCTGGTGGGGCCGCGCACTCCTTTCCTCAATTTTTTCTGGTAATCAGGTTGCCCTTCTGTGGTCCTAATGAGATTGATCACTATTTTTGTGACATTTTTCCTTTGCTAAAAGTTGCCTGTGCTGACACCTATGTTACCGGTGTCCTTTTGGTTGCCAATTCAGGAATGGTTACCTTAGTGGCATTTGTGGTCTTGTTTTTTTCTTATGTCATTATATTATTCACTTTAAGAAATCATTCAGCCAAAGGAAGGCGCAAAGCCCTCTCTACCTGTGGGTCGCATATCACTGTGATAGTTTTATTTTTTGGGCCTTCAATCTTTGCCTACCTTCGACCTCCAACCACTTTCCCTGAGGATAAGGTATTTGCTCTGTTTTACACCATCATCGCTCCGATGTTCAATCCCTTCATCTACACTCTGAGGAACTCAGAGATGAAAAACGCCATGAGAAATGTCTGGAATCAAACATTGGAGCTCAACATCTTTTTTACAAAACAGAGGGGCAGCTAGATACGGATAGGGGAGAAAGGAAACCATCTCACAGAGTAATTTTTCCACTGGTAACATTTTATGAGTGACAGAAATAGGACTTGGAGTTTAATAGTAACTATAAAGAAATAGTAAGTCATCCATACAAAATATAAGCTTAAGACTGAGTTCATTTTGCGGGCTTTGAGATGTTATGAACAGGTTGACATGCACAAAATCAGTTATATGCATAGTTAAGACAATGTTATAGGAGCCGAGAATTGTGATGTGAAAAAGAAAATTGGAGTTATCTTGCGTTAGAAAATGCAGGTTTGGTGGCCAGACCACACGATGAGCCATTCTGTATGGCAAAGAGACGGTTAAAGTCCATGATTTTAAGACCAAATTTTGGTTTATGATAGGATGGTCACCTAAATGAACTCCAGAGGTATTTAGAAATTAATTACATAGCAAGAAGTGGGCATAATGAAATATGATGTAAAGTGATTCTGTGGTTTTAACTCTGGACTTCACATTGGAAATAAAAATAAACTAGTAAAGGGGCACCTGGGTGGTGCAGTCAGTTGGGTGTCTGACTCTTGGTCTCAGCTCTTGTTGTGGTCTTGCCGTTTATGGGTTTGGGCCCTGTGTTGAGCTCTGGGCTGGTGGTGTGGAGCCTGCTGGAGATTCTGTCTCTCCTCTCTGCCCCCCCCCCCCACCCCGCCACTGTGCTCACTCTCTCTCTTTCTCTTTCTCAAAATAAATACACTTAAAATTTTTTTTAATGATAAGAAATAAACATATAAGATATGTTGAGAAGAACATATAAGAAACATAATGATAAGAAATAGTAAACATAGAGTGAAATCAATTACTCAAGATATTAAAAACACACTCACTGATTTTCTACATATTGGTCCATTAAAAAAATCTATACAGGAACTGAATCATAAAATGCCAGAAATTAGGAGGACAGACACTGTTTATGAGATCCAGAGTCTTTCTTATTTACACAAGAAGCTAGTTGAAACAAACAAACTTCAATCAAAAAACCCTCTGATACAAATCATGGAAATGAGTGGAAATGACAGACCATCTTTGAAATGAACATGAGGATTCTCTAGAAGAACCTAAAACAAATTTGATGAAATGTGTTCATTTGTATCTCTAATAAGATGCAAAAATAAATGCTTTCTTTGAAAACAGGAAATATCACAAACGGAAGAGATTGTGTAACCAGATTATATGAACAGAATGACAATGAAAATACACGAATAGTTTTAGCCTATGTAAATGCAATACTAAAATTACAATGATTATAAAGGCCTTATATACAGAAGGATAGAAAAGTAGAAAAGTTTATGAGGAAGATCTAATTCAATAGAGTTTTTATAACAGAGAAATTGGACAGATAATCTGTCAAGTTACTAATATATTGCCAGATTTAGAAGTTCAAGCTTTACCTTTTATTTAATGTGTTGCTTTTAACCAAATTTACTCAACTTGCCTTTCGGGGGTCCTAACCAGGTAGATCACCACATCTGTGATGTGAAGCCCCTTTTGAAACAGGTATGCAAAGATATTTGTGTTGTTAGTGTCTTCACGATTGCTAATTCCGGGATGTTGGTGGCAGACATTTTGTTGCCCTGCTGGCTTCTTACCTACTCGTGTGATTTAACCTTAAGACCCACTTCTCTTCAGGCTACTGAAAAAGCTCCACCTGCAACTCTCACATAACGGTGGTAGTTTTGTTCTTTGCCCCCTGTGTCTATCCTTATGTTCTACATGTGGGGTTTTACACAGTGATTGCCTCCATGCTGAATCGTCTCATCTCTACCCTGAGAAACATGGAGATGAAAACCAGCATGCGGAAGGCATGGTCTAAAATGGCCCATTCAGAATTCATGCACATGAATTCTGAATTCTCATCACATGATGAGTGATAATCATCGTGCTTTTGATCCTGTGTAGCAAAGGCATTTAACATTTGAGGTGTGGTTGAAAGTACATAACTTTGCCTGGACACTTGGGCCTAATTACCCATGACTGCTGTCACATGAGCCAAAGAAACAAGTTACTGGGAATCAGATTACAATCTGCACCTTAAAAGATCCAGCTGGTTCCACGTGTGCCCACTTGCATGTGAGGAAGCTAAAAATGTCCTGAAGCATCTCTCTGATCCTATCACTCCCCTCTCCAAAAGTTTGTAAGAAATCCCATTTTCCTTGGAATGAAATCCAACCTTCCTGCTTATTAGAAATCTTCCATAAGTTATCTGAGTCTAATTTGCCGATCTCAGAAATCACTACATTGGTAGAAAGTGTGGTAGTACAATGATAGGCTTTAGGGTCAGGGAGAGCTGGGTGATTCCTGACAGCTTTTATCTCTGGGTCTTGACATTGTGCTCTAATTATATTAGTCTCTCTTGTAAAAAGATATTGTACTTCGCAAAGATGTAATATTACTTTGGCTAACACGTGTGAAGTTTTAGCACGGCACGTGGCTACCAGAACCTCATGTGAGTTATTTTTCTTTTGTTGGCTTTTCTCTCTGTGTGTCCCTAAGCTCAGAAACTTTCATCCAGGTACACTGGGTCCACGTCCATTCTCCAAACATATTCTAGAACCTATCAGCTCTGTGGCTTTCCTTCAGCCATTCTTCTGCTTAGGATTCCCCACCCTCAGGCTCGAGGGTCCATGTCTTACATGTAATTCACACTCGTGGTGTCATGTCATTCAGGAAGACTAGATGTATGAATGCAATATGAGTGTTATGTGAAATGTAAAGGTACAAGACATGTGGAGTAACACGTAGAAGATCTCTGTGACCTTGAATTGGAGACAAAAATTTTCTAAACGTGTGGAGCAAAAGTGTCTGTAAAAAAAGATGATTTGTGTTTCACCAATATTAAGACTATGCAGGAGAACTACTATATAGAGAGGAACTAAATAGTGGCAGACGTAAATGCAATTAGTATCTGTCTCTGAAGGTGTGTACAGGGCAAGGTTAGAGATACGACTGGCTATCTCCTGCTGTAGATTGCTACAGGCTAGCTCTTGAGTACAGCTCGGTCAACACTGGGCATAACGTTGAGGTAGACTAGTTGGAAATCACTGGGCCCTGATGTCTTTGATGCCGAAGTTGTAGAATCTTTCATTTACTCAGGGTTCTTAACCTTTTAAAGCCTGGAAGCAAGCACTAAACTTAGAACAACACATTTTCTTGCTTCAGATCTTTACTGGCTAGTTGAGCTAGTTACTTCACCTCTAGGACCTTCCGTGTTTTTATCTACCAGTAAAGCTACTAATATTTGTGTCAAAATATGTGTTATTATAAGTATTGAATAATATGATGAACCCGATCTGCCCAATCATCTCTCAGTGTATTTTTGCTACTGTTTGGCTAAGTTGTTTGATCTGAAACAGATTAAACATTATAAAATTTGATTTTCTGACATTTTTTTGCGTGAGAAAACTTTACATGAATGGTAGAGAGAGACTGTCTGGTTTCAGTGCCTGCAGATGAGACTGAGTCTGAACGACATGTGAGGAGTCAGTGAGCACAGAAAGAACCGGATGTTAAACACAATGAAAGCTCTGTGGTTCTTTGCTCCCTTCCTCTGATTTTTCCATATCATGTTTGCTTTTCCTCCTTGCCAAGTTATGAGGAAGAGATGTTTACTCTTATCTTTTCTTTTGTCTTCCATTTTTCAACATGTATGTCATCAATGGTAACCTCATACCAAGTACGATATCACAAGTCATTGATTTTATTTATCTATCTGCTCCGCACACCAAGGATCGTGATAATCCCCGCAAAAAGACTGTTAGCGGCCATCTTTGGTTCTCCTTGTCCTACTTCATCTCAGATTTTCCAGAAAGAGAACCTGATCCTATTACAGCCCAAAATTTCCCTCCTATTCCTCAGAAATTTGGAAGAACACAGGGCAGCCAGGGTTTCACGAATTGCTTTGACTGTAGCCTTTTTGGGCGTGCAGGGGAAACGGGCCAAGTTATTTTCCAAAGAGGCAAATATGGAAAGTTCATTCTCAAGAGCACCAAGCACATTACTATCGATGGTGGCTTTGGCAGCACTTGGGCTAAGATCTGTCTAGAAATGCCTTTGGGAATATAATGACACAGAGCTTTCAAAGACCTATTAATTCTTGCCACGTCAGTTTGTATTCTGTTCCTCTGAACCAAACTGTCCTCGGGTGTAGACATAAAATAAATGCACGATTCCTAGGACCTAAATACTTGTGTTAGCTTTTGCAGGAATATAAAAATACATGTTGCTTATTTTTTCTTCCGAGCTCTTACTAAGAAGTTAAATCAGCCTTCAATATTCCTGCTTTTCTGGGGGCTGAAGATCCACTTCTTCATCACTTCGTCTTAGTGAATGTTTGAAGTCCGCTTCCCTGGTAGACTGTAGAAGGTTTGAGACATGTTGAAATTTTCCAGACATTTGCAGAGAATTAACCTGAATGTGTTCGAATTATGGGTTTGTAAAGTCTCTGCAATGTATTCCAGATTTCGGTGCTAGAGACGAACTGGCAGAGTGAGTGTCCGAGGACGGAATGCTTCCTGATGCATGCCCAAGCTAACCCGACAGCCACTGGATCTCATGGTTAGTGAATTACCCTTGTCACCTTGGTTTGGGAAGGGTCCCACAACACATGTGCTAGGCTAATTGTGTGTGCGTATGTGTGTGTGAGACAGAGAGAGAGAGAGAGAGAGTGTTTTTAAGTATTTTGTTTGTTTCTTTTGTTTTTTTGAGAAAGAGGGAGTGGGGGCATCGGAGAGGCAGAGAGAGAGGGAGAATCTCAAGCTGACAGCACAGAGCCCAATGCGGGGCTCGAACTCACGACACTGAGATCACGACCTGAGCTGAAATCAAGAGTCAGACACTTAACTGACTGAGCCACCCAGGTGCCCCGATTATGTGTACTTTGTATTTATTGTATATAATTTCATTTGAGGGCTATAACTTCTTTTGCAGCATAGGATAATTAGATTACGATAACAATGTTTTGGCATCCTTTAGTTTCAATTGGGCATTACCTACAAGCAAAATTCCCTTTCTGGGGAACAGGAGTAGAGCTAGATGAAGCATTTTCAAGTGGGCAGTGAATTTCATCGTGTCCCCAACTCTTGTTTAACGGCATCCTTCATATTACTATTAAGAAACAGACCAGCGTATACTTGAAGATGTACAATAACAAATTGTTTTCTTTTATTTCAAAACATCTGCCCTCCTAAAATAGTTTTATCTGAGTCAACTATGGTAAGTTTATCTACATTCTGTTACACTAAGAGAAGATTTGAACGTATGATAGTAACTTGGAGTTAAGTATAAGACCTTCTATTCCTTTATGGACAGCATGATCCAAAAAGTACACATAATTTGGATTCAATAATACCAAAAAATAAAGTAATGGTTTGAGTACACTTTTAGACAAACATGCTAATTGTAACATGCTGATAATGTAACAAATTGTTGTTTACCTGATCATACTTGTCAAATCCATGTTACGTATCTTCTTCTTTATTTCCTTAGTTTTTCTGCTGGTCGAATGTGTGTGCATGACAATCTGTGGTTCTAACCTAATCGCTCGGAGAGGAAAGACAGTGAGAGAAAAATGTTTTGAACCACATGTGTCTTGGGCTATTTCATATCACCTCATGTATTCCTCATCAAAATTCTGAATTTTGTAATGATATGTCAGGTGTAAAATGAGTGTGATGATGCTTAAAGAGATTAAAGAATTCACTCAAGGATTGCCCTGGTCAGTTTGAGATTCCAACTCTTTCTATGTTGCTCCTGTTTCGGCCACTTGTTCAGTGGTTGCCCGAAGTCCTTTATTTATCCATTGTGATTTCAGTTTTCTCATAAGAGGGTTCCTTAGTATCGCTATATTGTTTGATGATAAGTAGTTCTCCTCAACTGATTTTTTCCCCTCTTCGCTTTCACCCCTGCTAACAGCATTGATCATACAGCATGGGCAGGGTTGCGAGCTATTGTAGATTAAATTCCAATAATGATCTAGAAAACAAGCAGGCATTTTTTTTAGTTTATTTATTTATTTAGAGAGCCTGCATAAGTAGAGGAGGGAGAGAGAGAGAGAGGGAGAGAGAGAGAGAGAAAGATAAAATCTGAAGCAAGCTCCGGGTTCCCAGCTGTCAGCACAGAGCCTGATGTGGGGCTCGGACTCACAAACCATGAGATCACGACCTGAGCTGAAGTCAAACACTTAACTGACTGAGCCACTCAGGTGCCCCAGAAAACAAGGAGGAATCTTGACGAGGAATTTGCATTTTTGTAAGGCTGAAGGCAAAGAATTTCAAATGTTTTAGAATCAGAGAATTCTAGAATACATATCTATCTTAAATATTCCCTATCTCTTTACTTACAGAAATACTCGAAAGACACATGGGGTATCTGTGAACCCATCATCTTGCATATTTTTTTCTACTCCGATGAGGAATCAAAACAGTCTTTTCACTGCTGCCCTTCATGGTATCTCTCAGCACTCTGCCTTGGACCATAACCCCAGATTGAGGAAGAAACAGGATTTCTGCCTTTTAACATTCATAGTGTATTACTTTTCAAACCCGAGAAATTACTTAGATTCTCTCGATATGTTTCTTCTATCTAGAATCAGAGATTTGAATTGGTCAAGTGATTTCCACATGTATATTGCTCACAGTCTACTGAAATAATGGTTGCCTGTAAATCAATTTGTTTTATATCAAGAAGTGTATCTGAAAATTAACATTATTCCTACCTAGTATCAGAGGCAACAGGTAGAAGGTGGGCCAATGCCCCTCACACTCCTAAAACTTTTCAGTACTCCTTAGTGACTGCTAACTTCCGGACGCTGTCACAATAATTATTTTACTTTGTTATATCAAGGGGGATGGAGAATCCTTGTTAGCGATTCTGAAAGCAAAGTAGGAACAAACCGAAAATTTATACTTTTAGGAATGCAGAATTTTGACTATAATTTAAAATAGAATGGATGTCTTACAGTACGGGCCATTTTAAAAATGCCGTAACCGTCAACCGTTGGCCATCTAAAATCTTCTCAAAGACTATGAATAACATAGATATTAAATTTGTGAGTCCCTAGAGATGATAGTTTCTTTTTTTAATGTTTATTTATTTTTGAGAGAGCCACAGAGCATGAGCAGAGGAGGGGCAGAGAAAGAGGGAGACACAAAATCCAAAGCAGGCTCCAGGCTCTGAGCTGTCAGCACAGAGCCCGATGCAGGGCTCCAACTCACGAACTGTGAGATTATGACCTGAGTTGAAGCCAGACACATAACTGACTGAGCCACCCAGGCGCCCCAAGAGAGACAGAATTTTAAGCAGGCTCCACACTCAGCATGGAGCCCACTGTGGGGCTTGATCCCATGACCCTGGGATCATGACCTTAGTTGAAATCAAGAGTTGCTTGCTCAACCCACTGAGCCATGTGGATGATATGACAGTATATATTTTTGAAATTGTATTTAACTCATAAAATATAAAAATGATAAATGAATAGATTTCCTGAGTATTTTTCAGAATTCCAGTCATTAATTGACATCTTCCTTTTACTGTATAGTTTTCAAACACTCTTTGTTTTTTAATGTAAGAGCAATTCCATTTGTTTAACATGACCCATTGACAATGTTTGGCCAAAAAACAATGTGTAGTATGCTTTACACAAATTAAAGTTCAGGAGTTCAAACTGGATTTTTAAACAAATGTGAATCTCTTTGGGATTCATTTCCAGAAAATTAAGGAAGTGTACTCAGATAATTTTAAAAGAAGGAAAGTAGATTTTATCAGTAAGTTACAAGAATTGAGAAATACAGGAGTTTTTTTGTTTTAGGTCAATGCGACTAAATAATATAATTAGCAGTTCTTTATCTAAGTATACAATTAATGGTATTAATGCTTTATTTTCCAAATAGCATTTAAATATTTAAGACAACTGCTAGTAATATTGAGTAAACTATATAATTATTCTCATTACTGTCATTATAAAATTATTTCATGACACATTTATAAAAGACAGCATTAAAAAGTTAGCCTAATTCAAGAAATCAATTGTTATCAACTCCATTTATGTCAGCATGTATTTTAATAAATTTTGTATGATCGTGTTCATACAGTTAATTCTCACCTCCAATTATGTTCTCGTTCTTTCAGCAACAGAAGTCCTTGTGAAAGCATACACCAAACTCAAATATATGAAAAGCCAGAGAAACATCTCAGAATTCATTCTTCTGGGACTTTCCTACGACCAGAACATACAAGTATTTTGCTTTGTCCTCTTCTTAGTCTGTTACGTCGCCTTGTTGGCAGGAAACCTGCTGATCCTCGTCTCCATTCGATGCAGCCCTCTTTTTCACCAACCCATGTACTATTTCCTCAGCCACTTATCCTTAATAGACATCTGCTATACCTCTACTGTTACGCCCAAGTTAATTGCTGACCTGCTGGTGGAAAGAAAAACCATTTCCTATAGTAACTGCATGTTACAGGTGTTTACAATGCACTTCTTTGGAGGCACCGAGATCTTCGTTCTTACCGCCATGGCCTTTGATCGCTACGCTGCCATCTGCAAACCTCTCCACTACGTGACTGTCATGAACAGGACAAGATGCAATCTGCTAGTCGTAGCTGCCTGGGCTGGTGGGGCCGTCCATGCCTTCCCTCTCTTTTCTACCGCGATTGGTTTGCCCTTCTGTGGTCCTAATGAAATTGATCACTACTTTTGTGATATTTTTCCTTTGCTAAAAGTTGCCTGCACCGACACCTACGTCACTGGTATCCTTGTGATTGCCTTTTCAGGTCTGGTCGCCTTAGTCACCTTTATTGTCTTATTTGTTTCTTATGGTATTATCTTATTCACTTTAAGAAATCTCTCAGCTGAGGGAAGACGCAAAGCCCTCTCCACCTGTTGGTCTCATATCACTGTGGTCGTCTTATTTTTTGGACCAGTAATCTTTATCTACCTTAGGCCACCTACTACTTTTCCTGAGGACAAAATATTTGCTCTATTTTACACGATCATTGCTCCTATGTTCAATCCCTTAATCTACACTCTGAGAAACTCAGAGATGAAAAACATGATGAGGAAAGTTTGGTGTCACACATTATTTTCAAAGGAAACACACAATTAATGTGAAGAAGCTTATTGGCTACGCAACTTTGAGAAACAAAAGGGGGAGGTGTGAATGAAAAAGGTGGGGACTATCTCACAGATTTTGTAAACCATCACTCTTGTGAATGGAGTGAATGAAAGCAATGGGACTAAAGTTTAAAGTAATCACTAAGCAAATATTAATTCTTGCAAGCCAAAATTAGTTGGCAACTAAGTTAGTTTTATGGTGTATATGTAGGGTAACCTACATGAAGAAAATAATTGGGTCAAAGCAAATAAACCAGTGGTATATTGATTAGTGAATTATAATGGAAAATATTTTAATGATAATTTTATTAAAACTTCAGACGTAGAAGCCAGACCACACAATGACAGACATTCTTGGATAGTTCAGAAGTTGAAATCCAAAAAATAAGGCTATAATCTAAAATTAAATGAATTAACTTAAATTTTATGTACAACATGCATATATACAGCTTCTAGTTCATGTAGAAATCAGTTGTGCAAACAAATAAATAGAGTAGAATCTGCTTTTAAGTTGTTCCTGGGGGTCAGCTCTCCTCATGTCCCATTGAAATCAATAATGATAAGTAGTGACGACAGAATGAAAGTCTAGAATTCAGAATGCTGAAACACACTTACTGGTATTCCACCTACTGGGCAGAGTTTAACAACATTTCCCATTAACTTCAGAAACTATATCTGTTAAACTTTAAGTGTTGACTCACTGCTATTTGCCTAAAATTGGTAAGTACATGGTTGGTCACTGGATCCACAACTTAAGACTTTTCCTACTGAAATGACAGAGAGAGAGAGAATAGCAAAAGATAAATATGATGTGATCTAACCACAGAGTTAATGAAGAAACAAAATGCATTTTGGGTGCACACAGGTATTCATTGCAGGTTTATTCATAATCACCAGACGTTGGGAGCAACAACGATATCCTTCAGTAGGTGAATAAATCAACTATTGGAAATATGGAGAATGGAATATAATTCAGCACTAAAAACTGAGCTATTAAGAAGATATACGCAGGAAACATAAATGCATATTTCAAAGTGAAAGAAGCCAATGTAATGTGGCTTTTTTGTATGATTTCAACTACACGTCTTCCTTGACTTACAACGGGGTAATGCCCCAATAAACCCATCATCCGTTGAAAAAATTTTAAGTCAAAAATGCATATAATACACCCAACCTACCAAACTTCATAGCTTAGCCTAGCCTACCTTAACTGTGGTCAGAACACTTACATTAGCCTACAGTGGGGGCAAAGTCATCAAATACAAGGCTTATTTATAATAAAGTATTGAATGTCTCATGTAACTTGTTGAATACTGTACTGAAAGCGGAAACCAGAATGATTGTATGGGCACAGAATGGTTACAGGTGTGTTTATGGTTGACCATCGCGATCGATTGGTTGACTGGGAGATGCAGTTCTCTGCCCCTGTCCAGCATCATGAGAAGATATCATAATTCACATCACTGGCCCAGGAAAAGATTCAAATTCAAAGTTCAAAGTACAGTTTCTACTGCATGTGTATCACTTTCGCACCATGGGAAAGTTAGAAAAGTATAAGTCCAACCATTGTAAGTGGGGACCACCTATACATGACATTCTGGGAAAGGCAAAACTATGGAAACGGCAAAGAGATCAGTCAGTGGATGCCAAGGATTAGGGAAGGGAGAGGGGTAAATAGGTGGGCCACAAAGGGTCTTTAGGGTAGTGAAACTGTTCTGTATGTTACCTCATTTGGATATTGTCATTATACGTGTCAAAAGCCACAGAATGTAAAACATCAAGGATGAACTCTAATGTAAACTGAATTTGGTGGGGGGGATAATGACGTGTCGATGTAAGTTCATTTACTTATAACAAATGTAACGCTTTGCAGGGAGAGATTCTCCCAGTAAGCGGGAGAATAGCGGCACTTTTATTAATTAAAAGTACCTTGTGGCACAATACCTAAACGAAGACATCTTGTCACTAAATGAAGAAGAGTCTTCTGAAAAAGATTTTCTACTGGGACCAGATAAAGCTTTTCAACTTTAGTGTAAAGTCTTTTCCTCATGCTTAACAGTTTTAAACTTAAGATTGCCTAAGAAACACAGCAATTATAACAGAGAAGGGACTGGATAGTGGAATTTTCAGAAAAGGAAGATAGTTACCGTACTGAAAGAGTTTTAGGTTAGGCAAGTGCGATGCGGGAGGTACAATCATTTTGGGAGAACTGTGCAAAGAAACATAAAGAGCAGGCAAAAGTGATGAGGGAGATAAAATTAGAGTTTTTATAGCAAAGAGAAATTGGGTGAATTGCTCTCACAGCGGCTACTAAGGGAAGAAAGAAAATATTGCAAGATTTGATGTTATCTCTTTAAAAACATCACAAAAACATTTGTCAGTCAAAAGGTTGAAAGGGTATGTACTTAAAATGACCAATTTCAAGGACACCTGGGTGGCTAGGTCACTTAAGCATCAGACCCTTGATTTCGGCACAGGCCATGAGCTCAGTCATGATCTCATGGTCCTGAGATTGAGCCCTGCATTGGGCTCTGTGCTGGGTCTGGAGACTGCTTAAGATTCTCTCCCTCTCCCTCTCCCAACAAAACAAAGCAAAACCAATTTCATTACTAAAAGAAAAATAATTTTCATGTTTAGAGTAGGTAGATCATCATTCAAATGAGCAGTATCATGTAATCAGCAATCAGATTCAGTCACAAGTTACCAGTAGACCACACCACAAGTCTTCTTTGTGCTTCTGTGAAATCCTCACCTTCTGAAAGTAATCACTATCTTCACCTATAAAGTCGATTAAAATTACCTAGTTTTTGATTCTGTAGAGAAAGAGCAGTGCATACTCTGCTCCTAAGGGTCTCTTTTCCCATTATCAAGTCTGTGAGATTCAGTCTTCATGCTTTATCTATATTCCGGTTGTTTTCATTCCTTTATAGTCTCTCACTGCATGGACATGTGACAGCTGATCCATTCTCTTGTTGCTAGACATTGAGGCCATTTCTAATTTACGGATAGTATGAGTTGAGCTGCTTTGAACATTTTGAAACATGTTTTGGTGACTCTCTATCATCTGCTGATATGTACTTTTTACAAAAGATGCACCTAACCCCTAGGCCATTAAAGATTGAAAATAAAGGCATGAAAATGTTAGAACAGTCAAAATGCTGTTGGAATTTGAAGAAATTATATATATGATATATATCATATTATACAAATATATACGTGTATATATAAAACCAAACAGACTTTCAGATAAGAGCCATTCTGAATTCTTCAAATTCTTAAACATTGATAGAATTTGCAACATTGAAGCATTTACAAATCTGAATGTGTGTGCATACGGAAAGATATAGATGATTTGATCCAAACCAATAAGCAGCCAACTCTGGATGTATATAAAAATGCTACACTCATCAGCTTGTGACTGAATATAAGTTATTTAAAAGAGCTCATCTAATATGATGCCACAGATTTATTCTCCACAAGTGTCAAATTCTCTGCCCCACCAGAGCAACTTATCTGATGATAATTCAGTTAAAGTAGGAAACAAAAAATAAAGGCAACTTTCAATCTCAAACAAATGGTAATTTAAAAATGGTTGAAAATAAAAAGTGAAAATAAATCATAAGAGAAATTAGAGAATAACTAAAAATAAAACTATAAAAATAGGATTAATCAAAGAAAGTATACCAATGCTTAGAGGTAAATTTCTAGCACAAAACCATACATTATGGCATCCATAGATGATTTGTTTCCACTTAACTGTAACTACACTTGATCTTAGCCAAAGTACTGGGTGTTGTATGTAAGTGTTGGATCACTAAACTCTACACCTGCAACTAATACTACACTGCATGTTAACTGGGATTGAAATAAAAACTTGAAAATAAACCTAATTGTATCTTAATCCCCAAAGTGTTCCCTATAAATATTTAAAAGAATTATCTACAATTGTTTTAGTGTTTATTTATTTTGGGAGAGAGAGAAAGAGAGAGCAAGCTGGGGAGTGGCAGAGAGAGGGAGACAGGATCCAAAGCAGGCTCTGAACTGTCAACTCAGAGCCCCGTGTGGGCCTTGAACCTACAGACCACGAGATATTACCTGAGCCAAAGTTGGATGCTTAACCAACTGAGCCACCAAGGTCCCTCACCTAAAATCTTGTAGAACAAACAACATATTGAACTGCGAAATACTAAAAGTTATTCCTTTGAAACCAGGAACAAGTGACACTTGGTATCACCAGTTTAAACTTAACAAAATTTTTAAGTTTATTTGTTTTCAGAGAGAGAGAGAGTGGGGGGAGGGGAAGAGAGAGAGAGAGAGAGAGAGAGAGAGAGAGAGAGAATCCCAAGCAGGCTCTGCACCATCAGTGCAAAGCCTAATGTGGGGCTCAAACTCACGAACCCTGAGGTCCAGACCTGCGCCAAAGCCAGACACTTAACTACTGAGCCACCCAAATGCCCCTTAGTATCAACAATTTAAATTGACATTATTCAATATTATACTGAAGGTCCTAGCCAAGCAATAAGTCAAACAAACAAACAAAAGAATGGAAATAAGAATTGTATCAAAAATGAGTGGGATACTCTTTGTGTAGACCTACAGAAATTATGAGCCATAAGAGAATATTTTGAACAGTTCTATGCTAAATTTAAAAAGACAGACAATGCCAAGTGTTGGTGAGGTTGTGGAGAAACAGGGAGCTCTCAGGCATTGCTCATGAAAAATGTAACATAGCGTCACCACTTTTAAAATGCTAATATCCAGTTAACATAAAACCCAGCAATTCAACTCATAAGTATCAGTCCAAGAGAAACGATAATATATCTCCATACTAAGACTTGAACATGAATGTTCACAGCGGCATCATTCATCGGAGCCATTGACTGTACACAATTCAAATGTCCACCAACTGGTGAATAAGTCTACAAAATATGGCGGAGCCATGCAGTGAATACTATTTGGTAATGAAGAGGAATTACCATAATACAACGTGATAAACCTCTAAAACATTATGGAAAATGAAGAAGGTAACAAAATTACACACTACGTCGTTTTTTTAAGGAAGTCCATTTCTCTCCTGGTTGTGTTATATGGTTTCAATATTTCACATACGAATCGAGGGAAAAACTGGTGTATCTTTGAGGTTCTCTAGTCTCTGACCAAAGCTCTGCTGATTTCTATATGTCTCAGCAGTAGCTGTAAATGTGTATAAAAACGTAGAACCTTGGGGTGCTTGGGTGGTTCAGTCAGTTAAGCATCTGACTCTTGACTTCAGCTCAGGTCATGATCTTGCTATAGCAGGTTCCACTCAACTCACCTGCTTGGGACTCACTGTCTCCTTTCTCTTTTCTCCTCCAATGTTAGTGCTCTGTCTGTCTCTTTCTCTCTCTCTCAAAAATAAATAAACTTAAAAAATACAAAAAAACACACACTTGGATCCTCAGTTCCATCCTGTACCCAGAAATGAAAATTCTCAGGGTAAATGTGGTTGTTGCTGTTCACCTCAGCTCTGTGTTTACCACCCCCCCCCCCCCCCCGCCCCCATTATTCATCTCATTCCTTTTAGTTCTTCTTCCCTTAGTAACTCTCCAGTCTCTTTGGAGAAGATTCTCTGTTTCCATCTTTTCCACCTTTTCATGTGGGAATGCGTGTCTGCTGTCAGTCACTCCATCCCACCCAGAGATCTGACATTCATATTTGAATCTGAACTGTAAAGGGTCTACCTGTAAAATGTGAGTCTGTAGAGTTGAAGAATGAGGGAAACAGCATTCTAACAGACAAATATGATCCCATTGCTCCCTCCTCGGAAAATGTGGGTAATATCCCATTGCCCCTGGGATAAACTCTTACTTTGTATAAGAGCAGTGTTGTAAGTAGAGTTCAACATAAGTTGACCAAAACACACTAATTTGATCTGAGAATTCAAAATGACGGATGGGGCTGGGGTTTATGTCAAGTCAAACATGGCATAGATTCTGACCCTGTCATATTTTAATTGTGAGGCTTCACCCAATTAGTTTCAACTTCCTGAGTTTTCTTTTATTAATTCATCTGCACGTTTTGGATAAGTGGGTGACTCACGTATGTTTTCCCACAATACACCTATTAGATTGGCCAAAATGTGGGACACTGCCACCAATGCAGCTGATGGGGATGTGGAACAATGGGAACTCTCATTCATGGCTGGTGCGAAGGCAAATTGGCGCAGCCATTTGGGAAGACAGTTTGTCAGTTTCTTCCCAAACCATCATATTCTTACTGCACAGTCCAGCAACCTCACTCCTTGGTATTTACCCAAAGGAGTTGAAAACTTATGTCCACATAAAACACTTGCACACAGATCTTTATTCATAAAGCTTTATTCATAGCTGTCAAAATAATTGGAGGCAGCCAAGGTGTCCTTCAGTAGGTTAGAAGAGATAAACTGTGTGACATCAGACAATGGAGTATTATTCAGTGAGAAAAGAAATGAGCTATCAGGCCATGAAAAGATGTGGAAGAACATCGCAATGTCTTCCCCGTGTGCAGGCGTTCAACTTTAACACACAAGATTCTTCTTGATCTTCTCTGTCGCTAATTTGCCAGTTTCACATCTTACCAATTAGACTTTTACAAGCGCAGTGTCCAGCTTATAACCTGACACACAGGAGGGGCTCAGTAATTCATTATTGAATAAATAGATGAATTAATAGCCACAACCATATTGAAATGGTAAGGTTTTCTGCTTATTCTTTTTCACCCAGTGGCCTTTGTTATGGGTCCTCTCCTAGAATACTCTCATCCCAACACATGCCTCTTCACACTGATGATTTCCTTTCATGCTTTGTATCCCATTTTCGTTGTGTTTTCATCTAGGAAGTCTCCTCGAACCCCCAAGTCTTTGTCATATGTCCCCCAAACATGCTTTCATAGCACCCTGTGCTGCCCCTCTCTTACCATTTATAACATGGTGTTGTCATTTTCTCTCCCCTCTGTGTCTGTCAGTGGATCCTAAGCCCTGTGAAGGCAAGATCTGGGTTCCTCTCTATTCACCACTGAAGTTCCAGCAACTATCAATGTGTCTGATGTACCTTTGGGCTCAAGAAATTACTGTTGACTAATGAGTGAGGGATGGAAGGAACAAATGGAATATATTTATCCTGAAGTTGTTTTGTGTGTAAATGGAGCCACATATTTTTAAAAACACCTTTTCATAATGAGATGTTACCAAGAAGTAAACTAATTATCAGAGAAGAATAACATAAACAGCCCACAATCGTAAGATGATGAAATCTTGCTGAGAGCAGGGAGAATATCAAGGTAAGCTATTTTCCCCTTCACTGAGAATCAGAGTTTCAAATTCTTTCTCATTACACAGGCCAAGCAGATGTTAAAAGAAATTGTGGTTTCTCTAAGAGATCTAGCTAGGATTTATCAGATAAAAGTCTTTATCAGATAAAAGTAGGAAAAAATCCCTTATCTCCAGTACTATTTATTGGTTCAACATTTTATTGACTTTATTCTTCTTCCTTTATACCATTATTCATTCATTCCATATCTATTGTGCAGCAGACATTAAATCTTAGTGTAGAAACTATTTTTAGCAAGTAGTTAAGTACCCTAAGGAGAGTGACTTTATTTAATAAATAGAAATTCCTGTCAAATAATAAAATATTCATTTATTCAAGTCATTGCTCTTTCTGATGGGTTAGAAGTCTATAGTGGGTGGCATGAACAATTCAAAATGGCTCTGAAATCTGCAAGGAAATTGGAAACATGAGGTATCTTTGTTACCCCTCAGAGGTTAAATGGCCCTTTGCTTTTACCACCCCATGTATTTTTTTGCCATAATTTTATACACAACATATTACTGTCAACCCTGATGTATAAAAATGAGAGAATTACTAATAAAATATATAGGATTTTATACATAAAGAATATATATATATATATATATATATATATATATATATATATAGTTTGTAGTACAGTCCATGTTTATGCTTTATTTCTCTTGTACACATTTTTGCTCCACTAAGTGCAGTATTTATAATTCATAGTGGTTTATTTTTTCTTTATTTGGTAAGTACTCCTTGCTGAGATCATCCAAAATGTGCTTTTGATGCTTGCCTTGGTTAAATCAATGTGGGTGTCCAGGCATATTTATTTCTCCCCTGAAATAGCTTTCCTACTACACAATTTCCTAATGGCATTTTTCATCTGGTCATTTCTCAAGGTATAGATTAGAGGATTTAACATGGGAGTTATCATAGTGTAGAACACTGCCACTGCTTTATCGATAGATAAAGTAGCTGCGGGTCTCATGTACTCAAATATGCAGGGCACAAAGAACAAGACAACCGCTGTGATGTGAGAGACACAGGTGGAGAGGGCTTTGCGCCTTGCCTCCAAGCTGTGGTTCCTTAGGGAGCGCAGAATGACCACATAGGAGACCATCAAGAGGAGGAAGTTTAAGACACAGATGAAACCACTGTTGGCAGCAACAAAGAGCCCTAGAGTGTGCGTATCAGTGCAGGCAAGTTTCAGCAAAGGGTTCAGATCACACATAAAGTGGTCTATGACGTTAGGGCCACAGAAGGGTAATGGGATGATAAAGAGGATCTGTATGGTTGCATGAAGAAAGCCTCCCACCCACACCACTCCCATTAACAGGCCACATACCCGTCGATTCATGATGGTCATGTAGTGCAATGGCTTGCAGATGGCCACATAGCGGTCATAGGCCATCACCGTAAGCAGGATGACATCAGCACCTCCAAAGAAGTGTTCCCCAAAGATTTGGGTCATACATGCATTGAATAGGGTGGTCTTCTTTTCACGGAGTGAATCTACGATCAATTTGGGGTTGTTGACCGAGGAATAGCAGGCATCAATGAAGGAGAGATAGGCCAAGAAAAAGTACATGGGGGACCCCAATAATGGGCTGGCAGTGATAGTGACCAGAGTGAGCACGTTTCCTACCACAGAGACGATGTAGATGGCCAAAAACACAACAAATATGACTTTCTGCATCTTTGGATTCTCTGTGAGCCCCAGTAGAACAAACTCTGTCACATTGTTCTTCTCCATTTTTTCATATTATGTTTCATTACATTACCTGAAAAAAATCCTTTGTGATTAATGCAACTTTGAATTATTTAAGCTTCTTCATGTAGTAAATAATAAATTCTTAGATTCTACTAAGTCATGAATTCTCATGAGGTTTGTTGAGATAGAAAATAAGTTGTGAGTTCTTGGAGATTACTTACATTATCTCCAGGGTGAAGATTCTGTTGCATATAGACATGAGAAACTTTTGGAAACAAATAAGTAGAAGACCATATTTGTGCACATAATCACCCGAGAGGACAAAGCCTAACAGAAAGTAATGCATCATACACATAGTGGCAGCTATGTAAGAAAAGGGAGATGGAACATGATGTAAAGTCTATGAATGCAAAGTTAAGGAGCTTCCCCTTTATTCTTAGGAAGTGGGGAACCATTGGCACAAATTGAAAATGCAAGTGGAAAAATGAAGAGGAATTTGAGGAAGTGGGAATAAGGGATATGATTTTAGTAAAGATCTTACTGTGCCTTGGATGAAGTGGGGTGAGGTTCAGTAAGGAGACAGAAGCCAGAGACAGAAAGCCCAGTTAGGAGATTATTTATAACAGTTGACATAGGAGGAACAGGGCATTGGTGGTGGGTATGTAAGGAGAGTATACCAAAGCTGCTATAAATATAATTCATAATGCTTGTTGTCTAAATACAATAACATTACAATTGCTAACAATTTTTATATACCTCAATAACTGATTTCTATGTTCGTGGCATTGTAACAAGTGCTCTGTACATATGATCCTACTTAATATTGGTAACATCCTGTGTGGCTGGTATTATCTCATACATTTTGCGATGAGGAAACCGTCCCAGAGACTTATGTTGATGGTAATAATAACAGTAGTATTAACTAAAATTAAATGTTTAGTGGATCTAAATATTTTGTAGACATCTGTTGATATAATCCCCACTACAACTTTGTAAGATAATTACTGCTATTTTTTAAATACTTGTCTTATACATTATGTAATAGAAACATAGAGAAGTTAAAGATCCTGCCAATATCAATATTCTAATTAAGGACAGAGTCAAGATTAGTTCAGATTATATTTGTTAATTTTTTCCTTAAAATTCTTACCCGTGACCTATTTTCTTATAATTAACAACCTTGAACTAGTAATTTCCTCTTTATATGACCACAATAATTATAATTGCTTTATTACTACTTTGGAGGCAAGGGTATATAAAATAGTTTCATTAGTAGACACACACACACACACACACACACACACACACACACACTGACATGTTTAAATTCCCAATTATCAAATGTGGTATTACATTCACTGAAAAATCTTTTTATCTGGACTTCTCCCTCAGACCTAGTTCTCCCTACTATACTCCACTTCCAAAGCAAAACACCTGCAAAATGTTGAAAAGGATTGCCATGTGGTTAAGTGTTTTGGTTTGAAAATCAAAAAGACCAGATTAGAATCCTGATTCTTCTACTTGCATCTTCTTTGATCTGGACTATATTTCTAGCACGTCACATCTTTGTTTCCTCACCTATAAAGCAAGATTAGCAATATCCATCTTACAGATTTTTACGAGAATTGACTATGGAAATATATTTGAGCAGATTACCACAGTGTTGCACACACAGAGGCCTCTCATCTATTTTTCAACGTTTATGCATCTAGGATAATGGAATGGTTGACATGTTGAGTGATAATTATGCAATAATTTAATTATTCAAGCATTAAGGAAAAATAAACTCCAATTTTACTTTTAAAGAAGGCATACAGACTCCATTATCCATAGCCTTTGTTACCAAGAAGAATTCTCCACTCATGCTTGGACTAAATGGCTGATGATATATGTCATTTGTATTCATACTTCAGTCTTTTCTATGTGAGAAGAATATTTATATTTTTTTCTCTCTCATGATTAATCTAGATGATTAAACTAGATACCTCATTGCAATTGTAAGTGGTCTGGTGACAGAGAGCTGGGTTCTACAATTGGCTTAAATTCCATGAAGTTCAAAGTCTTCCTCTGTCAACTTAGGTTAATGATATTTACCAACTATCTTTTGAAGAAATGGGGTGAGGATAAAATACTCCATTAGTATGTTTGAAGAGACTGAAACAATGTTTAATACATGTGGGAATTAACAATCTTTAAGACACATCAGCAATATTGAACACTTACCTTACAGACATAGATCTTCCTGATGTTTGGAGAGTTTTGGAAATAATCCCATCTTCAAAGTAACCTTCTCTAGATAAGTAACTTTCAATATGAAAGATATGACACGCTTGGAAAGAGACTCTTCAAATAATCCCATATCAAATTATCAGTTTTTAATGAAGTGTTTTTATAAGTCAAAAGCTTCCCTTCTAGCCCAAAGCCTCAAAAAGTTTTTACAGAAGACCTGGGATTTGAATTTAGAATGGATTCTTTTGAAACACTTTGGAGAAAAGATCTACAGATGGCTTTGGTCCCATAGGCAAGAGGCAAGAAGTATGGAGGAAACACATTCAAATGGGTCATTCCAACCATAATGAATCTTGCTCTGGAAAATGTGACCAACAGAAACCATTTTCAACTTGCACTGCATGGATATTTAAAGAGGTTTCCATAAAGGTTCGAGGACCTTGTCTTGTAGCTGCTACTGTCTCTCCCAGGAATTAATTATCTCCTCAGATGGAAAGGCTTTGTGTTAAAGCCATGTTAAAGAGACATGTTTGACAAATATCCAATTTTGAATAGGGAATTGCATTCCTTGTACTTGGAACCTAACAATGTGAGAGTTCCCTTCTCTATGTGAAACTTGGTGTCTAAGAAAGCTACATGTCCTGTGAATGGAAAAATGCCATAATTCCAGTGTGGGGGCTTGTGATGTAATTAATCCATTGACTCACGTCGCATAGAGAAGTTCTGTCTCCTTGGCAATAATAAAACTTTTTTGGAACCTGCTAAGGATTGCTCGAGAGCTAGATCGATGAGGGCATAAGATCATGCAGCCACTTTAAAGTCAAGACTCCAAAAGCTGGTTTTCACATGTATCAGGAAGCTACGGAAGTGAATAAAAACTCTACAAGGCTCCCAATGAATTATCTTAGGGATTTATGGTCTGGTCAGTACAGAATACTAGGCAGCATTGAAATTGTGGCGAGACAGCAGAACACGAGTGGAGAGTCCTAGATGCTCCGCATCTTTGTCACTTGGTACTGTTAGTTTTTCCTTGGAGTCATTCTAGGACACGTGTGCTGATGTATGGCTGTGGTTTTAATTTTCTTTTCCTGATGGCTAATGATGAGAGTTTTTTTCATATTATTGACCATTTGTAACCCTTGTTTTGTCTAATTTTGTTCAAGTCCTTTGCATAATTCAAAAATAACGGTTCTGGTTTCCTCATCACTGTGACAATTGTTCTTTATATATAGTACAGGCCTTTGTCATACATATGTTATGTATATATACAAAATTTTCTCCTAGTCCATAGATTGTTCATTTAAAAAATGGTGTTATTTGAATAGCAGCAGTTTTAAAACTTTGATGAATACTAATTTTTTTCTTATGATTAATGTTTATTATTTTGTATCTAATAAATGTTGGTGTACTGCTTAGGTCAAAATGGTTTCTTCTGGAATTTCTGTGGATTTAACTATGGATATTTAACTTTGACATGTAGGTCTGTGTGTCATTTTGAGTTAATTTTTGTGCATGGTATGAGGTGAGATTGTGGTTAAGATTAATTTTTTTTCTCATGTGGATATACAATTGATCCAGTATAATTTGTGGAAAAGCTTATACTTTCCCCATTTTATTACTTGACATTTTGTAAGAAGTCACATAATTACGCCTATTTCTGGGCATTCTATTGGTTTCAGGTCTCAATGTTTACCTCTTCGTCAATACCAAACAGCATTGAACATGGAGCTTTATAACAATTCTTGAATTTATGTTTATGTGCACTGGGAAACCAAAATAGCCACTGACTCACTTTGTTGTGATATTCACTTGATTGCGGTGATCTGGACTTGAGTCAACAATACCTGAAGTATGCCTGTACTTTGCCAGGCTGTTTAAAACTTTGCCTTAGCCTTCACTTCTTGCTTTCATGAGTGGTGAATATTTTAGTGTCTTCTTGAACATTTCTCAGCCCCCATCCAGCCCTGAGCATCTACGGATGGTTTTCTAGATTCCCTGGTATATACATAGGTGGTTCTCATGGCCTTTATTCTCACACATACCTACTTTCCAAACCTCATTCTTCCTAAATTTTTCAGTCGATTTACTGCTTTCCTTATCTTATACTTTGCCTCAGGCAGTTGTAGCCAGTACATTTGCTCAAATGCTTTTGATAACATCTGTCCTGCAGGTCTTTCCAGCCCCTAGAAGTCTCTAAGGCAGATGAAACAAAATCAAGCTAGTGAGCCAGTTCTTCAGGGCGCCCCCAAACGTGCAAAACATACCATCCCAAGTTTTCGAGGTCAAGTTGTGGCACCAGCAAAGCCACAGGAGGAAGGTGGGCCATCATCCCCATGGCTGCAACTGAGCTGCGAAGTGGGAAATGCTGAGTAAGTTAAAATTCCACAATGTTTTCTTCCCAAAGCATATCAGCTTCTTTCTTCATGAATCATTCCACTGGTTGTGGTAGCTTTTAAATAGGTTTAATAGTTCCTAAACTTTGGGAAATCCTAGGCAGTGATTTAAATAGCTAAACAGACACCTAACATGTGGCCCAGACATTCCGCTGGTATTTATGCAAGAAAAACAAAAACGTATGTGCATATAAAGACTCTAACTTGGGCTATTTGTAATAGCCCAAAATTGTAAATAATCTCACAATTTACTAGTAGATGAATGAGCAAATTGTGACATAGCCAAACAACAGAATACTACACAACAAATTAAAGAAAATCTTAGTTGCTTGATATTTCATTATCTAAGACAAGTGTAAATCATGTCTATTTTAATTACATGTCTTATTGTTTATTGATGGCAAATAGACATGTATTTGAATATTGTATATTAATCTTATGGTTGGCACTTTGCAGCTCTGCTGTTTCTAAGCATATCTATAAAATTTTTGGATTTTGCATGTGAATGATCATGTCATCTGCAAATAATATCAACTTTATTTCCTCCTTCCCATTACCTGCATATCAGATTTCTGTCTTACTGCGCTGCATAATAGTGTTGAATAGAAATCGTGATAGAAATGAACATTTTGTCTCATTCTTTTTTTCTACACTTATTTGTTTATTGTGAGACAGAGAGCACAAGAAGGGGAGAGGCAGACAGAGAGGGAGAGAGAGGATCCCAAGCAGGCCCCGCGCTGCCAACATAGAGCCCAGTGTGGGGCTAGAACTCACGAACTGTGAGATCATGACCTGAGCAGAAACCAAGAATCCGATGCTTAACTGGCTGAGCCACCCAGGCGCCCCATCATTTTGTCTCATTCTTGATGTAGGCAGAATGTATCTAACTTAATCCCTTTAGGATAATGTTTTCAGAAGAGCTTTTAAGCACCATTATTTTTAGCGTCAAGAAAATTCCTTTATATCATTAATATACTTTTGAATTTAATACTGGTAAACATTTATATGATAAACATATAAGTTTATTATGTACTTTTTCTGCATCTGTTGAAATGACTATTTGGGTTTTCACTTTTAATTTCCAATTTTGTGGATATATTTATCAAATTTCTAATAATAAACGTATTATAGAATGGATAAAACTTGGTAATGGAATGTTAATTTTTATACACAGTTAAAGTAATTTAATATTTTGTTAAGACTTTTACAGTCTTAATTTCAGGAGGAAAAGCACCAGTGAACAATTGTATTTCCTTGAAACCTAGTCTTTCACAATGAATGGATGAAAGTTTGATTTTTACTCATCTATGAGAAACTCTATAAAAGAGTGGAGTAATCTATTTTGATAAAATGTTGTAAATCCATTTGTGACGGGTATTTCTTTTATGGGATTAATTTTAAAGAATTCTGTTCTTTACTAGTTATAGACTAGCCATCTTTTGTAATTCCTCTGAAGTTAGTTTGGGTATAATTTTTTGTAGAAACATCTTTGTTTGTTTGTTTGTGTATGCCTTCAAAATTATTGGCATTTAGTTGTTGATAATATTTTATATTTTTCATCTCCAGTTTTATCAGTAGTTATGTTATCCTTCATTAACATTATACATTTATCTTTTTTTATTTTATACTGATCCATATTGATAAAAGCTGAACTATTTTGAAAGGCTTTTTCCAAGATCCCACATTAAAATGTGTTGCTCTTTCTTTTGTATTTTTTGTTTCCTTTTAATTTCTACCATGATTTGCCTTATGTTTTTTCTTATTACTTTTTAAAAATTTCTTATATTTATATTTTCTTTAGTCAACATGCAGTACAATATTGGTTTCAGGAATAGAATTCAGTGGTTCATCACTTCCGTGCAGCACCCAGTGCTCATCACAGCAAGAGCCCTTTTTAATACCCATCACCCATCCAGCCCCTGTCGCACCCACCTCCCTCTACCAACTCTTAGTTTATTCTCTATCATTAAGGGTATGTGGTTTGTTTCCCTCTCTTCTCTTCCGCCCTTCCCGTATGTTTATCTGTTTTGTTTCTTAAATTCCACACGAGTGAAATAATATGGCATTTGCCTTATTACTTTTTTATGTGCTCCTGTCTTCTGAAGACAGCATCTTTTTCAGATTTTCTTTGTTTCTAATGAAAATGTTAAGGTTATAATTTTCTTCAAAAGCACCACTATCCCTGCATCCTATAAACCTGGACAGGTAGTAGGTTCCTTATAGTTTAAGTCTAGGTAGGTTTTTAATTTTCCAGTATTATTTATTTCTTAACTTGTTAGCTATTTTGCAGAATATAGGTGTAATTTCCTAATAGTATATATGTGTGTGTGTTTATATTCGGAACCACCTATATCTAAATCTAGACCTACTTATACTATTTATTGTGCTTAGAACTTTGTATTGTTTCCTTCTTTACAATATGGTGAGACGTTTAAAAATAATCTAATAACCAATTTTATGCATATTCTATCTATGCATGCAAAAATATATACTCCTTGCCAGATGTGTAATTTTACATACATTTCTACATATTTTAAGTTCTGTTGTTCAGATCTTTTAGACCCTCTGAACTTCCTGCCTTCTCTCCTCACCAATAATTGAAAAAGGAACATTGCCATCTTCCACTGTGAAGGTGGATTCATATTTTTCCTCATGTGGATTTCTCTAACCTTGTTGTGTGCATTTAGAGGCTACATTACTAAGTGCATGCATGAAGCAGGGTCTGCAGCCAGAAGACAGAGGCAACTACCATTATTTAAGGAGGGTTGCGAGAGGTTATTTTTAAGACGTGGACAATTAGAGGAAACTCACAAGGAATGTGCAAGGTCCTGGGGCTCATGGAGTTGAGTATGACTGAGTACAGTGGGGGCACAGAAGTGGCAAGCAGACCTGGAAATGAGCAATGCAGAAAAAATAAAATAAAATTAGACCTTAGATGGGCCTAGCGTGAACCAAGGGCTTCAATTTATTAAACCTGATTTACTCAAAGTAAAACAAAAATAAACTAAAATAAGGAAAATAACTAATGATGCATTGTGGCACTTTCCAAATCCTAACTGGTACCCTAATATTAGGTGATACCTGGTAACACAAAACAATGTACATGACTTCTAAGTTTCCAATGGGTGTAATTAACCATTGAGGATAATTTCAAAATCTTCACGCTAATGGCAATGATTCCATGTTGATGAATAAAATATTAATATTCTTCTATACTCTCTTTGCATATTTACCTCATTAGATGATATGAACAATTTAAAATCTATATGTGTACGTAATACATATCTCCAGGCTTTGATGAAATTATTCTAGGAGAAGGGGGAGAGAAAAATAGATGCCCAATTTACATCAGTATTACAACATTCAGAAGTATTGAATTACTAGAGATAAATGAAGTAAGCCTCAAGGTCGTCTATATGACCGCTATAATAACATGGACTGTATTTTTTAAATTATAATCACACACACATCGGATGCTGTAAAATGCCTGTGGGAGATTTCCCCTCAGGACCCTCTCATGCTTTGACTCAAGGTATTCCCAACAATGTTTTCGTGAAAGGCTCTTTGGATGGAAGATTCACAGGAGAGTTGGAGATGCTCCATGTCTGCTGTAATATAACACAGACACAGAGAGTAAAGGGAACCGCCAGAAGGATCACCTTGATATTTATATACAATATTATATATAAAAATACATATAATATATAGATAAACATGAAATCATTATGATTTCCACAAGTCTTCATTTAATACAAAATTTGATGTCATACTTAAAATTTTTAATTTCTTCTGTAATTTCATTGGTGTTTTTTGAAGTTTATTTATTTATTTTGAGAGGGTTGGGGGACAGAGAGAATCCCGAGCAGGCTCCTCACTGTTAGCACAGAGCCCGACACAGGACTCGAACTCACAAACTGGGAGATACTGATTTGAGCTGAAATCAAGAGGCAGATGCTTAAATGACTGAGCGACCCAGGCTCCCCTTCTTGGTGGCAATTTTGAGAGGGCATTCAGGAAAATGCTGGAGTGCAACTGATGAGGGTTTTAAGCCTTTATTTTCACTTAGGAGAAGACATCTAAGCATAGATGAAAAAAAGCATAAGCTTCCAAATCATACAGAAATGGTTTAGATGGAGATCTCCCCCTTAGGATTTATGTAACCTTGGATGCAAGTTCCCTTATTTGCAAAACAGGGGCAATAATACAGCAGTCCCCTTTACCCATGGTTCATGTTCCATGGTTTCGGTGACCTTCTGTCACCCACGGTCTGGAGGCAGACGATCTCCATCTGATGTACTGTGAGAAGGTCAATAGTAGCCTAACCCTACTTCCCTGTGCCTATCTCATCCACCTCACTTCCTCTCATCGTGTAGGCATTTTCTCATCTCCTATCATCACAAGAAGAAGGGTGAGTACACTAAGGGTGAGTATAGTTGATATTTTGAGAGTGAGAAGGAGAGAGAAAATGGGAAGGGAAAGGAAACAAAGAGGCACAGGGAGATTTTGCGAATTCGTTTTTTTTTTTTCCCCAGAAGATTCCCGGCACAGAGTTTATGGGAGCTGCTTGGAAGGATCTTTTTCTATACTGATCTCTATTTTTACAATTGATATTTAAGCATTGTAGGTTGAGAAGCACTGGACCATCTGTTAGATGTTGAGGCTTATGCCAATGTCGGCAAACATTCTAAACCAAAAGTTGCGTTTTCTACGGTTTTGATTCTCTAGTTCTTATTCTACAACTTTAACGAAAACCTACTCTGGGATTTCTATATGTCCTTTAACTGATCATATTCTTCCATGTAAACAAACATTCATCTTGGATATTCTCAATTTATACATAAAAGTACTTTGCTAAGCTCTATGTGGAAATCAGAACAAACTTACACCAACAGAATGTTTTTTCCTTAACCTCAATGTATGTCTAATATAAGTTCTTCAATCCGTCCCGTTGTGGCAGATACAAAATCCACAGGTAAAGGCAATCAGCTGATGAAAATGCTGGTACGTATCTTCTTATATAACCATTTGTTCCTCTTCAAACATTGTTGGGGGTACTCTTCTGTGGACCTGACAAGTTAGAATGATAAGGCCTTCTATTGTATATTCTTAAATGGACTTCCTTTTGCTCTTGGATCCAGAAGTTTTAGTTCCACGTACCAGCTGAAGGGGGAGGATCGGGGAGAATGGATTGCTCTGTGTGAACAAAAAATAGTTAACAAGACACGGGAGCCTGGATGCTCACCTTCATGATCATTAGATGAGGGATCTGTCCACTGCATCATATTGTTCCGCCGTTGGTACCGTTAAAGTAATTCCGAGACATCAATAGTCTTTTAGGCAAATCATGATTTTGCTGCGGAGGACGCTTGGTTATGGGTAAAAGGTGATGTCTCCACATATTCACTCTCTGCTCCTGGGTCTACTGCGTCTAAGTGGTTGCACTGTTCTAAACGCATCGCTAAATCTGCAGGGCATTCTTTAATCACACTGGGTTCTTCAATATGTACCAGACAACAACTACCTGTCCTCAGTGTTTCTAACATGTTAACAGCAACCTCTAAAATGTGTATTTAGAATGATTAGGAAAAAGGGAAAGCTTTTATATAACAAGAACCCCTGTTCCTGTTTTCAGATGCCCAAATAGTGTTTCCAAATACCTATTTTCTGTATCTCCATGTCCTGACTCTTGACCAAACTGCCAAGAAGGAGAGTCACTGGATTTGTTATCAATGAATTCAGGTTATTTATCTGCTACAATTAAGAACCTTGATTTTGCTTTCATGTGAAGAATATTAATTCCACTCAATGCACAGAATGTGGTGTTAGGTTGGGATTTTATAAATTATTATATATGGCATAGAGAAGGGGAGGGGATTACTTACAGTTATTTGTGTGTTAATGCTAGAGATGAAAAAAAAAACATACTGTTTAAGGAGGTGGAAAATGGACGGAAGTCCATTTGGTCAGTGGATAATGTAGCATAGGTCTCAAGAGCATACAACTTAGCATCAGATACAGGATCATATCTTAGGTTGCTACTTAACATCTGAAAGAATTGGTATTATTATCCAAACCCACCCATTTTTGTTCCCCAACTTGTCAAATGAGTATCAGAATAGTAACTATTTGGATATTATGAATTAAATGCACGCAAAATGTTTGTAAAACCACCCAGCATATAGTATGCTGTCATTAAGTATCATTTGAAATATAATAATGGCATCAAACCAGAGGGATTTAAAAGATTAAATGCAATAGTTCCTTTGTGACCTACATATTTTTCAGTGTAAATATCCTCCAAAAAAGCAAAAAGGACTCTTAAACGTGTCGTATGTTCTGTATCATTTCAGATGAATTAAATTTCTATTGTGTCCCTGGACTCACCTCAACCTCATGGAAAATCAGAACAATGTCACAGAATTTGTTTTCATGGGTCTGTGGGGAAATAAGCAAATGGAGCTCCTGTTCTTTTTCTGGTTCTTGCTCTGTTACTTGGCTGTCTTAATGGGCAACTTCATCATCTTGTTCACAATCACCTGCAGCCATCTAATCGAACAGCCGATGTATTACTTTCTCTGTCACCTTTCCCTCATGGATCTCTGCTACACCTCCACCGTGGTCCCCAGGCTACTCAGGGACTTAGGCGCCGCAAGAAAAAACATCTCCTATAACAATTGTATGACCCAGCTCTTCGCTGCCCACTTGCTGGCGGGTGTGGAGATATTCATCTTGGTGGCCATGGCTTTTGACCGCTATGTTGCCATTGTCAAGCCCCTGCACTACACGGTCCTCATGAACCGGCAGAGGTGTAACATGTTGATCTTCACGGCCTGGGCCGTGGGTTTTTGGCACTCCATTGCTCTGTTGCTCATGGTACTCAACTTACCTTTCTGTGGTCCTAATCAGATAGATCACTACATATGTGATGTGAAGCCTCTTTTGAAACTGGTGTGCAGAGACATTCGTGTTGTTAGTATCTTAGGGATTGCTAATTCAGGGATGGTGGTGGTTGTCGTTTTTCCTGTCCTGGTGGCTTCTTACATACTCATATTATATAATCTTAGGACCCGCTCCTCCGCAGGGCGACGCAAAGCTCTCTCCACCTGCAGCTCTCACATAATGGTGGTGGTTTTATTCTTTGTGCCTTGTATCTATATCTATGTTCTACCTGCGGGGAGCGAGAACAAGGATAAGGAAATCTCCGTGTTTTACACGGTGATTGCCCCCATGCTGAATCCTCTCATCTATACCCTGAGAAACACGGAGATGCGAATCGCCATGCAGAAGGTGTGGTCTAAAATGGCACATTCAAATTTCCAGTAAAGGTGGTATTAACTGCACTTCCAACTTTGTGTCCCCAGAGCATATTATTTCAGGTGTTATAGAAAACATGTAACTTTTGGGGGGAAGCTGGACCAAATGGCCTCTAACATAGAAGAGCCAAAGAAAGAAGTCACTGCAGTTCAGATTGTAGTCCGCACTCTAAACTTTCCAACTGGTTCCAGATATGGTTGCATGGGTTTGAGGAATGCTAGAAATGCCTTTCTGAAACACAGGCCCAATCATATCTCTACTCTCTCCAAAGATATGCAAAGAACCCTATATTCCTTGGAACAAAATCCAAACCTTTCGCTGTTTGTGAAAATTTCTCCTGGCCAAACTTGCTAATCTCAGAAGTCACTACATTGGTATAAAGCATGGTGTCACAATGACAGATATTGGGGCCATGGAGAGGTGGGTGATTATTGACTCTGGTGTGTTTTTATCTCTGTGTCTTGTTAATTTGCTTCATATATGCATCCTCCCCCCTTTTTAAATATTTAGTTAATTTTGAGAGAGAGGGAGAGAGAGAGAGAGAGGTAGTGCAAGCGAGGGAGGGGCAGAGAGAGAGGGAGACACAGAATCCGAAGCAGCCTCCAGGTCTGAGCTGTCAGCGCAGAGCCAGACATGGGCCTGGAACTCATGAACTGTGAGATTATGACCTGAGCTGAAGTCCAACGCTTAACCGACCGAGCCACCCAAGTGCCCCATATGCCTCCCCTTTTCTCAAATATCTACCAAATGAGTACTATTGTACTTAAGAAAGTTGCAATATTACTTTGACTAACACATGTAAAGATTTAGCAGGCCATATGGCTGCTGGAAACGTTACATATTTTCGTTCTTTCTCTACCTTTCTTCATTTATTCCCTGTGCTTGGATGCTTTCAACCAGCAGCACTGGACTTCTCTACATTCTCCAAACATACTCTAAAGTCTGTCTGCGCTATGACTATTTCTTCTCTCTTCTCTGCTTATGTTGCCCCCACTATGCCTTAGTGTTCATGTCTTACCTATAAGTCAGACTCTTGATGTTTTCTTATTCCAGAAGATTTTGCTGACTCATGGACAGACCAGAAGCATATCTGATTTCCTCCCTGTTCTTTTGTTGATATGATACTGTACATCTACTCCTTTTAAAAAAATCCCATGCCTCATATTAGTGTTTCTTTTTATGTGTTTTTCCAGTTTGATTGAGCCAACTCAAAGAAGTGGTATATATTTATTTTCTTTTATCTGTTTTCTAGCAATAAACCCATGCAAATTTGGAAGTTAACAGGTAATGAATTACTTTCAAAGATCCTATCTTCTCTTTTTATTGGCCTTTATACCTTGTTCTCACATATCCAGCACCTCCCCTTATGTTATGAGCTATCATGCATTAATAATAAAATGTGTAATGTCAGAAAGGTTAGAACTTCAACATACATTTCCTGTAGCAATCAGGGATGAAGTCCAACAGACTCTCAGCCCCCTATAATATCTTTTTTCTTATTTTCTGCATTTTGAGGTACTACTATTTTAATTTTCATTTATTCCTTGCCCTCTGAATCACATAGCCTGGGTCTTGGATCCCATTTGTGTAGACATTTCTCTCTGCGAAAGTATTTGCCTTTCTTAGCAGAACGATTGCATCGTTTTCACAGTTTCCTCAATTGAATTACTCCTGCCCCAGAGCCAAGGAGAAGTCCAGGACAAAACATAAATGAGATAGTGTTTGCTCTAATGTCAGGAAATCTTCCTTTGATAGTTTTACTCTTAGAACTTTTCACACATCGAATTACTTTTTTGTTCTCCATGGGTCCAGGAAAACCTGTGGATTATCAAAGATAAACATTCTATTTCATAGGAAATCAAGTCTGTCTAGTCATAGTTTGGTTTGAACTGGCTTAATATAGTAATTCTCCAAAGAATATCTGGATTATTTTTAATATAGAAATGTAGTGTGTATATTTGTTCCTGTGTATGTGTGATAATTCTCTGTGTGAGTGTGTGTGTGTGTGTATGTTTGTGTGTGTGTGTGTAGTAGGGGGCAGGTTGATGGTCTTGAGGAGGGGTCAGAGATAATACTCAACCCATCAGAAAGAATGCTACACGACAAAACCAAAACATTTTCTTATCATTTGTTTTTTTCTCAAGAATTCATAAGATTTTATTGGCAAAAAATCATGACTATTTTATATAGTAAGCCCACCAAAAATATACTGAGCTAAGATTAGTTATCCAGTTGTAAGTTGTTCTTTCTAGAATTCTCTTTCCAGTCTGTAGAACAATACTTAATAACTTCAAAAATACCTGGAATCTCGTTTTTTTTAATCTTTTTTTAAATGTTTATTTATTCTTGAGAGAGGGACAGCGTGAGTAGGAGAGGGGCAGAGGAAGAGGGAGACACAGAATCTAGAGCAGGCTCCAGGATCTGAGCTGTCAGCACAGAGCCCAACGTGGGGCTCGAACTCATTAACTATGAGATCATGACCTGAGCTGAAGTCAGACACTTAAGCAACTGAACCACCCAGGCACCCCTAAAATCTCGGTTTTATAAGTAAATCCATGTACTCCATAAAACAGAAGGTTTTAGAAGGGGATTAGAAAAGAAGGGTAAAAAGAACAAAATCAATTCTCAGCAGAGAACTGAGACAAATGCAGGGATTGGGGTTGTAAGTGAGTCACTTATACACATGTCTAATAAGGATGATCCTGTGTTGTTGTGTTATGGGTAGAGATATGACCAGCTACTTCCTTCTGTGTGTTGACACAAGCCAGCTTGATGAAGCTTGGTCAACGAGATGCATTATACTGAAATGGACAACCAGTAAAACATGAGCTCTGATATCCATCATTCTGACATGCTAGAATCTCTCATTTCCTCAGGGTTACTCTACTTTAAAAGCCTGGAAGCCAGCAGTAAAGACGTAAAAACCTGTTTCTTTCACACACAGAAGGCACAGCGTTCTTTTTCTTATGCTCATTTGGTAGCTCTTTGAGTGAATCTTTTTAACTTCTGGAAGCTCGTGTTCTTATTGGAACCACAGAACTAACTCTATTTATCTCACAAGATGTTCAGTTGTGAGATAAAACGATACGAGGAAGTTAAAGCACACAATAAACTCTCAATAAGTTCTAGCTATTTTTGTTATTTTGTACCAGATAATTTCCTATAAAAGTTGATCTCCTAAAGTTTTACATGTATTGAGGAAATTTTTCATATATGAATTTGTGTATGAGGGAGGAGAATTGGTTCACCTCGTATCAGTGTGCACAATTTGGACTGAACCAACTAACCTGCAGAAATGAAGTAACACAGGACTAAGCCAAATGGTAAACAGAATAAAAGTTGGGCTATATATTGAGACTGGAAGTCCCTTCATATTTTATTATATTCTCACTTAATGATTATATATATATATATATATGATAGATTGTTTCTTCTTGAATCTTTCCTTTTCTTCTGTTCTCTATTCCCCAACCATCTATTTCATCAGTATTGGTCCCTGGCAACAAATACCTTGGGTTCCAGTCCTGATATTACAGGTCACTAATTTTATTCATCTGTCTGCTCTACCCACATACGTTACTCTGGATAACGATGCATATTGGACTGTACCGTGTGTGTTTGGTTCTGTGTGTCTCTCCCCAAGTCAGATCTTTCTGAAGCTACTAGAAAAGGAAAATTCCAAAATGGAGCAAGCAAGCCTACTTAAGATAGTCCTTTTTTACAAATAGGATCAGGAGGCCATAAGTAAGGAAGCGTTTAGGCACATCCACATTGGAGAAACCATGAAGATTTTTGAAATTTCAGAGAGCTGGCAGCCTTTAGCCTGGACATGACTTCCTTCTTTCTCATGACACCTGAGTCATCAGCATTCTTTGCTTCTAAAAGCTTCCAATCCTTCATTTGCATATTAACCCAACCAATCCCAGTTACCCTAATTCCAATCTCTGTTTTGCAGAAGGGACCTGAATGAGAATTACACTCATAGCCTTTTGCCTCTATAACTCTGCCTCTCTTTGTCTTCCTGGGAACGCAGTTTAGGTTCCTACCAGAATCTGTGCCTCCCCAATTACAATTGCAGTTGCCCAAATAAATGTTTCTATGTTTTAATTTTCAGTGAATTTTTTCTTCGTCAATACTAGCTTAATGCTATTCCACGCTATATTATTTTTCTTCGGAAAGGAAGACGAACACAAGGCAGGCAGAGCTTCTGAATTGCTCTGTCTGAATAGAGCATTGGGGAACCTTCAGGGAAACTGCTGGACACAGGCTAACACAAAGATAAGAAGTAAAGGGGTACTAGGGTGCCTTTCTCAGTTAAGAGTCCAACTCTTGATTTTGGCTCAGGTCATGAGATCAAGCCTCACTTTAGGCTCTGCACTAGGCCTGGAACCTGCTTAAGATTCTCTCTCTCCCTCTCCCTCTGCCCACTCCCCACCCCCCCCCACCCCCCTCACTCTCTTTATCTCTTAAAAAAAAGATACATGTAAAAAGGATAAGATGTAAAGTTATATCCAGAAAATGCCCAAATGCCCACAGGCACCAGGGCCAGTCTCATGGAGAGCAATATAGAGGCCTTTGGTGAAGATCTGTTCAGGAATGCCTCTGGGAATGTAATTTCTTAAGACTTTCAAAGACCTATAAATTCTTGTGTTGTCATATGTTATATTCTGCTTTTCCAAATCAGCTTTCCTTTAGGGATAGGCATACAATAAATGACATTCTAAAACTTAAAATGTGTGTTTGTTTTTGTAAGAATTTCAAAATACTTCATGTTTTTCTTTTCTTTTTCTTTCTTTTTTTTTTTTTTGTAGTCTGAAGGTCCCTTTCTTACATCCCTGACGGTTAATGAATATTTAAACTCCACCCCCCTCCCCTTGCAGATGTATAAAATGTTCTAAGACATGCTGAGATTCTCAAGATAATTTTGGAGAATTGACCTACACATGTTTGCATGACTGGTGTATACATCTCTGCCTTTTTCTTTCAGCTTTAGACACTGGAGAAGAATCAGAAGGGTGAGTACCTCAGGAGGGGGCTCTCCTGATTTGGTCTAAAACTAATCTTACAGCCCCTGAGATCTAATGATCAGTGAATTAACCATGCCGCTTCCTTTGGAGATGCTCCACCATCTGCTTCGAGGTGGTTCTATGCTATTTACATTTATTCCATTTAATTTCATTCTTACACTGTATTTTCTGTGGCAGCATAAGATAATTTGATTACTATAAAAATAATGTAGCTAACTTTAGTCTTATTGTACATTATTCGCAGGCAGAATTCCACGGGTGAACAAGAATAGGTGAGTCGAAGTGAAGGAAATCTTCAAGTGTCAGCAAAATTTATTGAGTCCTTTTCTGGTGTTTTTATATATTCCCCCATAATCTTATGAAGGAATAGCCCAGCTTTTATGACTGCATATCCCAATGATGAGTTATTTCTTAACTTTCAAAAATTTTGCTACCCTAAAATGGACTAGATTTGTTTGGTTGAATTAAGTTAACTTATAGCGGGCCATATTCTGGTATCATTAGGAGGAAATATGAACTTACAGTGGAAAGTACTTTGAGAGCAATAATTATTGTTGTTTTAATAGCACAGTCAAAATGCAGCATTTTTATGCAATACGACCAAACTAAGAAAGTAATAAACTGACTGGATTTTTTGAGTACAGGAAAATTGCATGCTAATGGTTAGCATTAAGAAATGACCAAAGACCAGAAGCTTTAATGTTGATGGAGTCCAATTTACCAACTTTATCTTTAATGGATTGTGTTTTTTGGGTCATTCAGATTTATATATTACATACTTTTCTATACTTTGATAAAAAGTTTTAAACACCAAAAAAAAAAAAAAAGAAATGACTAAAGACAACTAATTGTTTAGAGTAATTTTGTTTCTTTTTACTAAAAGATTGCTCCAAATTGAAATTTATCGGGGTCATCCTCATTAACATATAGTGATAGTTTCAGGTTTCTTGTTTCCTTGTTAGACTGGTTATATATGTATGCATGGCAAATTCAGAAACTCCTCACTCAAAAAAAAGAGAAAAAGTGTAAGGAAGATAATATGTAGTTTTGAACCACATATGACCCTGGGGTATTTCATATTATTTTTTATTCTTCTTTATATTTTTGCCTTATGTAATAGTTTATCGATTCTATAAATGTGGGCCGTGAAGCTTTAAGAGGTTAGCAATAACTTCAATGTTCATAAATGACATGGAAGGGGAGAAAGTGAATTCTGCTTATGAGTTCTTATGAAAAGTTATTGGTGTATAAGAAAGGAAGACATTAATAAAGTTAGTAAGAAAAATGTTTGCATAGTGTCTTTACTCAAATGGGGTGATTGACTTCTCACAGAACATGGGCCAGATTGCCCATTTTAAACTCTACGCTTCAATTCTAAATAACTATATTTAAAGTGAAATAGGGCAAATATAAGGGCATATTTCACTTCATATTGTAGACATATTTAGGTAATTGGTTTTCTTTTTACGTTCAAATTATTACTCTATAGAAACACAATTTGAATCAAAACAGTTCACCATTCAGTAATTATACTTCTCCGTGTTTCTACATCTTTCTTGTTCTGTGATTCCAACCACCTTTAGAAGGAGTGCAGAATATTTCTTCCTCTCTTCACTTATGATTTCAATTATTTGACAAATTGGAAGATGTGCTCAAGAATCTACTGCATGTTTCAACGACAATAATCCTCTCACTGGGCTGCATCCACATGTCCCTTTTACTTCAGCTAATAGCAGTGATTATAATAGCACTTTCCCCAGATTTCAGGATCAGAGTTTAAGAGCTATTGTGGATGAAACATCTGTGATAATCTAGAAAACTAGCCAAAATCCTGTCTGAAGGAATACACATTTTGCTAAAAATGACCTAAAATTATTTCAAAATGATTTGGAATCAAGAAGGCTAGACCCTATGTTTATACCCCCCCAAATATTCATAAACATAGACTGGGTGATTGGTAATCTGTGACCTTGCATACTTTTTAAAATTGGGACACGATTCAAAGTGTTTCCCCTCACTGCTGGCCTCTGGGACACCCCATTTTTTTGCTCTGCTCACAAGCGTGGGATACAGCCCCTGACTGACTGGGAGTCCAGATATCTGTCCTCCACAGAATATTACTTTCTGATGTTAATAAATTACTTAGAATATCTTGATCTGAGTCTCTTTTATTGAAAATCAGGGGTTTGGATACGTCAAGTGATATCCATTTTACGTTATTTACCAACCGACATATCTCACAATTAACTTTAAGTCCATTTGTTTTAGGCAAACACATCTATCTGTAAAGTACACCGCATGCCATCTCCTACATTAGGAATCAGCATTAACTATAATAAGGTAAGGAGAAAATTGATCAATAAGTCATAAAATTATGAACCTCTACTTAAGAACAGGTCACTATTGAACACTATGAACTTAATAATTATTTTTGGTTTGTTAAGAACAATACAGAGGTTAGGAAGCCTTGTAGCAGTAATAAGTCATCATGGGAAGAGACTGAGTTTTTTTCTTCTCGATGAAATGAGGTTGAATGATAATTTAAAATAGAATTCGTTTCTCATAGTACAGACCATTTTAAATGCTACACCAATTACCCACTCACCATCTAAACTGATCTTAAAGACAAAAGTTTGAATTTGTGTGTCATGGGATTTGATGGCTTCTAAATAGTTTTGCTACAGTAGCATTTGTGGTTTTATAAAAATGTTTATTATTTTTGAGAGAGAGAGAGAATGACAGAGCGAGCAGGGGAGGGGCAGAGAGAGGGGAGACAGAGGATCTGAAGTGGGCTCTACGCTGACAGCAGAGAGCCAGACCCCGAGCTCGCACTCGTGAACTGTGAGATCGTGTCCTGAGCCCAAGTCAGACACTTAACCAACTGAGCCACCCAGGTGCCCCTATAGTCTCTGTTTTTTTAAGAGTCATCCAGAGTGCCAAGATAAGGTGGCTACATCGGGTCAGACAAAGGTGGAAAGTGTGGAATAGTGTTTGCATCTCATGGAGTGTCAGTTCAGTCCTCAGCACTGGAGAAAACGGCTCCCGGAGCGCATTCTCTCTATCCTACCTACACACTATTTCCCCCTACAGAAATAATATCTCAAGGTTGTCCAAAAGATGCAAATTTGCGAATCTTTGATCCATTCATTAATACAACATCTAGTTGCTGAGTGCTGAAACAAATCTCTCTTGGAGCTACCTTCCGTATCATCGTCTTTTGTTGAATTTTATCGCCTTAGAGTGAAATTCTTAGGAAAAGTCATGAAATATGAACAATGCACGTATGCTTGGGCAATTTCCTTTTATCTTCTATTTATCACTTGCCATCACAAATTTAGATTAAGTTTAGCCATTTTTTTAAATTTTAACTTGTAAACTGTAAATTGGATAAATGAATAAATTGGCTTTATTTCTCACAACTTTAATCCATTGTCAGTCTATTTGCTGCTTAGTGTTCAACCATTCTTTGCTTTTAATGTACCTAAAACTATTTTAGTATAAGGTGTGCAACTGGTATGTTTATTGACAGGGCAAGGAAGTTCGTCCTTTAAACAAATTAAACAATTCAAGCTGATGTATTTCTTTCCTTTCTTTTTCAAGCTTTTTATCAAATTCCAATTAGTTGGCATACAGTGTAATGTTCGTTTCAGGAGTAGAATCTAGCAATTCAACATTTACATACAACACCCTGTGCTCATCACAGCAAGTGCCGTCCTTAATCCCCATATGTGGAATTTAAGAAACAAAACAGATGAACACAGGGGAGGAAAAAGAGAAAACCAAGAAACAGACTCTTAACTATAGAGAACAAACTGACATATTTTTAATAAATTTTTATTCCCAAGGATACTCCCAAATCAAACAGGAAATTTGTCCAGATCATTCTGAAAAAAAAAAAAAAAAAGTTGACTCTATGGATAAAAGCATGCATTTTTAATGTGCACAATTTTTTTAAAAGGACGTAAATTGTACTCTTTTTGTTATCTAATTTATACAATTAACAATAGCTAATTTCTTTAACATCAAACTAACATTTAAATGTTCCATAATCATCATTGTTAATGTTGAAAAGTTAACATCATTTTCCCCGTTATAGAATTATTTACAATAGATTTCTAAAATAAGAGAAATAGGGGTACCTGGGTGGATCAGTCAGTTATCATCTGGCTTTAGCTCAGGTCATGATCTCACAGTTTGTGAGTTCAAGCCCCACGTTGGGCTCTGTACTGACAGCTCAGAGCCTGGAGCCTGCTTAGGATTCTGTGTCTCCCTCTCTCTCTCTGCCCCTTCCTTGCTTGTGCTCTCTTCCTCTCTCTCTCAGAAATACAAATGAATAAACTGAAACTAAACTAAACTAAACTAGACTAAAATAAAATAAAAAGAAATGTAAATCTATGTATCAGGAATAATTAATTTTACTCATTCAGTGGCGTCAATTTACTTTTTTAGTGAATTTTAATTATTGTTGCCATGCTGCTAATTTTTTTTATAAAGATTCATGTTTTCTTTCTTGTCAGGTATTTAACCCATTCGTTTATAATATACGCCAGTCTGAAACAGATGGAGAGTCGGAGGAATGTCTCAGAATTCATTCTTTTGGGACTTTCGTACGACCAGCGCACACAACTATTTTGCTTTGTGTTCTTCTTATTCTGTTATGCTGCTCTCTTGGTAGGAAACCTTCTGATCCTTATCTCTATTCGATGCAGCCCTCTTTTCCACCAACCAATGTACTATTTCCTCAGCCACTTATCCTGTATGGACATCTGCTTCACCTCTAGCATTACACCCAAATTCATTGCTGACCTCCTAGTGGGAACAAAAGCCATCTCCTATGGTAACTGTATGTTACAGGTCTTTACCATGCACTTCTTCGGAATGATTGAAGTCTTAATCCTCACCGTCATGGCCTTTGATCGCTACGCTGCCATCTGCAAACCTCTGCACTACCTGCTTGTCATGAACAGAGCAAGGTGCAATCTCCTCGTCTTAGCTGCTTGGGCTGGTGGGGCCGCGCACTCCTTTCCTCAATTTTTTCTGGTAATCAGGTTGCCCTTCTGTGGTCCTAATGAGATTGATCACTATTTTTGTGACATTTTTCCTTTGCTAAAAGTTGCCTGTGCTGACACCTATGTTACCGGTGTCCTTTTGGTTGCCAATTCAGGAATGGTTACCTTAGTGGCATTTGTGGTCTTGTTTTTTTCTTATGTCATTATATTATTCACTTTAAGAAATCATTCAGCCAAAGGAAGGCGCAAAGCCCTCTCTACCTGTGGGTCGCATATCACTGTGATAGTTTTATTTTTTGGGCCTTCAATCTTTGCCTACCTTCGACCTCCAACCACTTTCCCTGAGGATAAGGTATTTGCTCTGTTTTACACCATCATCGCTCCGATGTTCAATCCCTTCATCTACACTCTGAGGAACTCAGAGATGAAAAACGCCATGAGAAATGTCTGGAATCAAACATTGGAGCTCAACATCTTTTTTACAAAACAGAGGGGCAGCTAGATACGGATAGGGGAGAAAGGAAACCATCTCACAGAGTAATTTTTCCACTGGTAACATTTTATGAGTGACAGAAATAGGACTTGGAGTTTAATAGTAACTATAAAGAAATAGTAAGTCATCCATACAAAATATAAGCTTAAGACTGAGTTCATTTTGTGGGCTTTGAGATGTTATGAACAGGTTGACATGCACAAAATCAGTTATATGCATAGTTAAGACAATGTTATAGGAGCCGAGAATTGTGATGTGAAAAAGAAAATTGGAGTTATCTTGCATTAGAAAATGCAGGTTTGGTGGCCAGACCACACGATGAGCCATTCTGTATGGCAAAGAGATGGTTAAAGTCCATGATTTTAAGACCAAATTTTGGTTTATGATAGGATGGTCACCTAAGTGAACTCCAGAGGTATTTAGAAATTAATTACATAGCAAGAAGTGGGCATAATGAAATATGATGTAAAGTGATTCTGTGGTTTTAACTCTGGACTTCACATTGGAAATAAAAATAAACTAGTAAAGGGGCACCTGGGTGGTGCAGTCAGTTGGGTGTCTGACTCTTGGTCTCAGCTCTTGTTGTGGTCTTGCCGTTTATGGGTTTGGGCCCTGTGTTGAGCTCTGGGCTGGTGGTGTGGAGCCTGCTGGAGATTCTGTCTCTCCTCTCTGCCCCCCCCCCACCCCGCCACTGTGCTCACTCTCTCTCTTTCTCTTTCTCAAAATAAATACACTTAAAATTTTTTTTAATGATAAGAAATAAACATATAAGATATGTTGAGAAGAACATATAAGAAACATAATGATAAGAAATAGTAAACATAGAGTGAAATCAATTACTCAAGATATTAAAAACACACTCACTGATTTTCTACATATTGGTCCATTAAAAAAATCTATACAGGAACTGAATCATAAAATGCCAGAAATTAGGAGGACAGACACTGTTTATGAGATCCAGAGTCTTTCTTATTTACACAAGAAGCTAGTTGAAACAAACAAACTTCAATCAAAAAACCCTCTGATACAAATCATGGAAATGAGTGGAAATGACAGACCATCTTTGAAATGAACATGAGGATTCTCTAGAAGAACCTAAAACAAATTTGATGAAATGTGTTCATTTGTATCTCTAATAAGATGCAAAAATAAATGCTTTCTTTGAAAACAGGAAATATCACAAACGGAAGAGATTGTGTAACCAGATTATATGAACAGAATGACAATGAAAATACATGAATAGTTTTAGCCTATGTAAATGCAATACTAAAATTACAATGATTATAAAGGCCTTATATACAGAAGGATAGAAAAGTAGAAAAGTTTATGAGGAAGATCTAATTCAATAGAGTTTTTATAACAGAGAAATTGGACAGATAATCTGTCAAGTTACTAATATATTGCCAGATTTAGAAGTTCAAGCTTTACCTTTTATTTAATGTGTTGCTTTTAACCAAATTTACTCAACTTGCCTTTCGGGGGTCCTAACCAGGTAGATCACCACATCTGTGATGTGAAGCCCCTTTTGAAACAGGTATGCAAAGATATTTGTGTTGTTAGTGTCTTCGCGATTGCTAATTCCGGGATGTTGGTGGCAGACATTTTGTTGCCCTGCTGGCTTCTTACCTACTCGTGTGATTTAACCTTAAGACCCACTTCTCTTCAGGCTACTGAAAAAGCTCCACCTGCAACTCTCACATAACGGTGGTAGTTTTGTTCTTTGCCCCCTGTGTCTATCCTTATGTTCTACATGTGGGGTTTTACACAGTGATTGCCTCCATGCTGAATCGTCTCATCTCTACCCTGAGAAACATGGAGATGAAAACCAGCATGCGGAAGGCATGGTCTAAAATGGCCCATTCAGAATTCATGTACATGAATTCTGAATTCTCATCACATGATGAGTGATAATCATCGTGCTTTTGATCCTGTGTAGCAAAGGCATTTAACATTTGAGGTGTGGTTGAAAGTACATAACTTTGCCTGGACACTTGGGCCTAATTACCCATGACTGCTGTCACATGAGCCAAAGAAACAAGTTACTGGGAATCAGATTACAATCTGCACCTTAAAAGATCCAGCTGGTTCCACGTGTGCCCACTTGCATGTGAGGAAGCTAAAAATGTCCTGAAGCATCTCTCTGATCCTATCACTCCCCTCTCCAAAAGTTTGTAAGAAATCCCATTTTCCTTGGAATGAAATCCAACCTCCCTGCTTATTAGAAATCTTCCATAAGTTATCTGAGTCTAATTTGCCGATCTCAGAAATCACTACGTTGGTAGAAAGTGTGGTAGTACAATGATAGGCTTTAGGGTCAGGGAGAGCTGGGTGATTCCTGACAGCTTTTATCTCTGGGTCTTGACATTGTGCTCTAATTATATTAGTCTCTCTTGTAAAAAGATATTGTACTTCGCAAAGATGTAATATTACTTTGGCTAACACGTGTGAAGTTTTAGCACGGCACGTGGCTACCAGAACCTCATGTGCGTTATTTTTCTTTTGTTTGCTTTTCTCTCTGTGTGTCCCTAAGCTCAGAAACTTTCATCCAGGTACACTGGGTCCACGTCCATTCTCCAAACATATTCTAGAACCTATCAGCTCTGTGGCTTTACTTCAGCCATTCTTCTGCTTAGGATTCCCCACCCTCAGGCTCGAGGGTCCATGTCTTACATGTAATTCACACTCGTGGTGCCATGTCATTCAGGAAGACTAGATGTATGAATGCAATATGAGTGTTATGTGAAATGTAAAGGTACAAGACATGTGGAGTAACACGTAGAAGATCTCTGTGACCTTGAATTGGAGACAAAAATTTTCTAAACGTGTGGAGCAAAAGTGTCTGTAAAAAAAGATGATTTGTGTTTCACCAATATTAAGACTATGCAGGAGAACTACTATATAGAGAGGAACTAAATAGTGGCAGACGTAAATGCAATTAGTATCTGTCTCTGAAGGTGTGTACAGGGCAAGGTTAGAGATATGACTGGCTATCTCCTGCTGTAGATTGCTACAGGCTAGCTCTTGAGTACAGCTCGGCCAACACTGGGCATAACGTTGAGGTAGACTAGTTGGAAATCACTGGGCCCTGATGTCCTTGATGCCGAAGTTGTAGAATCTTTCATTTACTCAGGGTTCTTAACCTTTTAAAGCCTGGAAGCAAGCACTAAACTTAGAACAACACGCTTCCTTGCTTCAGATCTTTACTGGCTAGTTGAGCTAGTTACTTAACCTCCAGGACCTTCCGTGTTTTTATCTACCAGTAAAGCTAATAATATTTGTGTCAAAATATGTGTTATTATAAGCATTGAATAATATGATGAACCCGATCCGCCCAATCATCTCTCAGTGTATTTTTGCTACTGTTTGGCTAAGTTGTTTGATCTGAAACAGATTAAACATTATAAAATTTGATTTTCTGACATTTTTTGCGTGAGAAAACTTTACATGAATGGTAGAGAGAGACTGTCTGGTTTCAGTGCCTGCAGATGAGACTGAGTCTGAACCACATGTGAAGAGTCAGTGAGCACAGAAAGAACCGGATGTTAAACACAATGAAAGCTCTGTGGTTCTTTGCTCCCTTCCTCTGATTTTCCCATATCATGTTTGCTTTTCCTCCTTGCCAAGTTATGAGGAAGAGATGTTTACTCTTATCTTTTCTTTTGTCTTCCATTTTTCAACATGTATGTCATCAATGGTAACCTCATACCAAGTACGATATCACAAGTCATTGATTTTATTTATCTATCTGCTCCGCACACCAAGGATCGTGATAATCCCCGCAAAAAGACTGTTAGCGGCCATCTTTGGTTTTCCTTGTCCTACCTCATCTCAGATTTTCCAGAAAGAGAACCTGACCCTATTACAGCCCAAAATTACCCTCCTATTCCTCAGAAATTTGGAAGAACACAGGGCATTCAGGGTTTCACGAATTGCTTTGACTGTAGCCTTTTTGGGCGTGCAGGGGAAACGGGCCAAGTTATTTTCCAAAGAGGCAAATATGGAAAGTTCATTCTCAAGAGCACCAAGCACATTACTATCGATGGTGGCTTTGGCAGCACTTGGGCTAAGATCTGTCTAGAAATGCCTTTGGGAATATAATGACACAGAGCTTTCAAAGACCTATTAATTCTTGCCACGTCAGTTTGTATTCTGTTCCTCTGAACCAAACTGTCCTCGGGTGTAGACATAAAATAAATGCACGATTCCTGGGACCTAAATACTTGTGTTAGCTTTTGCAGGAATATAAAAATACATGTTGCTTATTTTTTCTTCCGAGCTCTTACTAAGAAGTTAAATCAGCCTTCAATATTCCTGCTTTTCTGGGGGCTGAAGATCCACTTCTTCATCACTTCGTCTTAGTGAATGTTTGAAGTCCGCTTCCCTGGTAGACTGTAGAAGGTTTGAGACATGCTGAAATTTTCCAGACATTTGCAGAGAATTAACCTGAATGTGTTCGAATTATGGGTTTGTAAAGTCTCTGCAATGTATTCCAGATTTCGGTGCTAGAGACGAACTGGCAGAGTGAGTGTCCGAGGACGGAATGCTTCCTGATGCATGCCCAAGCTAACCCGACAGCCACTGGATCTCATGGTTAGTGAATTATCCTTGTCACCTTGGTTTGGAAACGGTCCCACAACACATGTGCTAGGCTAATTGTGTGTGCGTATGTGTGTGTGAGACAGAGAGAGAGAGAGAGAGAGAGTGTGTGTTTTTAAGTATTTTGTTTGTTTCTTTTGTTTTTTTGAGAAAGAGGGAGTGGGGGCATCGGAGAGGCAGAGAGAGAGGGAGAATCTCAAGCTGACAGCACAGAGCCCAATGCGGGGCTCGAACTCACGACACTGAGATCACGACCTGAGCTGAAATCAAGAGTCAGACACTTAACTGACTGAGCCACCCAGGTGCCCCGATTATGTGTACTTTGTATTTATTGTATATAATTTCATTTGAGGGCTATAACTTCTTTTGCAGCATAGGATAATTAGATTACGATACCAATGTTTTGGCATCCTTCAGTTTCAATTGCGCATTACCTACAAGCAAAATTCCCTTTCTGGGGAACAGGAGTAGAGCTAGATGAAGCATTTTCAAGTGGGCAGTGAATTTCATCGTGTCCCCAACTCTTGTTTAACGGCATCCTTCATATTACTATTAAGAAACAGACCAGCGTATACTTGAAGATGTACAATAACAAATTGTTTTCTTTTATTTCAAAACATCTGCCCTCCTAAAATAGTTTTATCTGAGTCAACTATGGTAAGTTTATCTACATTCTGTTACACTAAGAGAAGATTTGAATGTATGATAGTAACTTGGAGTTACGTATAAGACCTTCTATTCCTTTATGGACAGCATGATCCAAAAAGTACACATAATTTGGATTCAATAATACCAAAAAATAAAGTAATGGTTTGAGTACACTTTTAGACAAACATGCTAATTGTAACATGCTGATAATGTAACAAACAAATTGTTGTTTACCTGATCATACTTGTCAAATCCATGTTACGTATCTTCTTCTTTATTTCCTCAGTTTTTCTGCTGGTTGAATGTGTGTGTGTATGACAAACTGTGGTTCTAACCTAATCGCTCGGAGAGGAAAGACAGTGAGAGAAAAATGTTTTGAACCACACGTGTCTTGGGCTATTTCATATCACCTCATGTATTCCTTATCAAAATTCTGAATTTTGTAATGATATGTCAGGTGTAAAATGAGTGCGATGATGCTTAAAGAGATTAAAGAATTCACTCAAGGATTGCCCTGGTCAGTTTGAGATTCCAACTCTTTCTATGTTGCTCCTGTTTCGGCCACTTGTTCAGTGGTTGCCCGAAGTCCTTTATTTATCCATTGTGATTTCAGTTTTCCCATAAGAGGGTTCCTTAGTATCGCTATATTGTTTGATGATAGTAATTCTCCTCAACTGATTTTTTTTCCCCTCTTCGCTTTCACCCCTGCTAACAGCATTGATCATACAGCATGGGCAGGGTTGCGAGCTATTGTAGATTAAATTCCAATAATGTTCTAGAAAACAAGCAGGCATTTTGTTTTAGTTTATTTATTTATTTAGAGAGCCTGCACAAGTAGAGGAGGGAGAGAGAGAGAGAGGGAGAGAGAGAGAGAAAGAGAGAATCTGAAGCAAGCTCCGGGTTCCCAGCTGTCAGCACAGAGCCTGATGTGGGGCTCGGACTCACAACCATGAGATCACGACCTGAGCTGAAGTCGGACACTTAACTGACTGAGCCACTCAGGTGCCCCAGAAAACAAGGAGGAATCTTGACGAGGAATTTGCATTTTTGTAAGGCTGAAGGCAAAGAATTTCAAATGTTTTAGAATCAGAGAATTCTAGAATACATATCTATCTTAAATATTCCCTATCTCTTTACTTACAGAAATACTCGAAAGACACATGGGGTGTCTGTGAACCCATCATCTTGCATATTTTTTTCTACTCCGATGAGGAATCAAAACAGTCTTTTCACTGCTGCCCTTCATGGCATCTCTCAGCACTCTACCTTGGAACATAGCCCCAGATTGAGGAAGAAACAGGATTTCTGCCTTTTAACATTCATAGTGTATTACTTTTCAAACCTGAGAAATTACTTAGATTCTCTCGATATGTTTCTTCTATCTAGAATCAGAGATTTGAATCGGTCAAGTGATTTCCACATGTATATTGCTCACAGTCTACTGAAATAATGGTTGCCTGTAAATCAATTTGTTTTATATCAAGAAGTGTATCTGAAAATTAACATTATTCCTACCTAGTATCAGAGGCAACAGGTAGAAGGTGGGCCAATGCCCCTCACACTCCTAAAACTTTTCAGTACTCCTTAGTGACTGCTAACTTACGGACACTGTCACAATAGTTATTTTACTTTGTTATATCAAGGGGGATGGAGAATCCTTGTTAGCGATTCTGAAAGCAAAGTAGGAACAAACCGAAAATTTATACTTTTAGGAATGCAGAATTTTGACTAGTAATTTAAAATAGAATGGATGTCTTACAGTACGGGCCATTTTAAAAATGCCGTAACCGTCAACCGTTGGCCATCTAAAATCTTCTCAAAGACTATGAATGACATAGATATTAAATTTGTGAGTCCCTAGAGATGATAGTTTCTTTTTTTAATGTTTATTCATTTTTGAGAGAGCCACAGAGCATGAGCAGAGGAGGGGCAGAGAAAGAGGGAGACACAAAATGCGAAGCAGGCTCCAGGCTCTGAGCTGTCAGCACAGACCCTGATGTGGGGCTCGAACTCACTAGCTGTGAGATCATGACCCCAGCCGAAGTCAGAAGCTTAACCGACTGAACCACCCAGGCACCCCGAGAGATGATGGTTTCTAAGTAATATTACAACAAAAGCATTTTCTGTGTTTTTTTTTTTTGAATTTTAAATAGGCATCTGGGGGCCAGATAGAACTGTCACTCCAGATCCAGACTAAGGTGGAAGGTGTGCTAGCTTTTGTAAACCCACTAGAAGCACATATTTCCTCAACAGTGGGTAAAATAGCTCTTGGAAATGCTTTCTCTCTATTCTACACTCCTTTGCACTAACTAAAGAATGTTTAAGATACATATTAGATACAAAGATGCAAATTCCTGAATTTTTCATTAACATACACCACTGAGTGCTAATTCACCACAAAGTTTGTCTTCAAGTTGCTTTCTGTATTACCTCCTTTTATTGACATTTGATATGCAGATTATAACTAAAACATGAAACTTTTCATGTAAGCCATGGAATATTCATAATTCAAATATACTTGGACAATTTAACATACTTATCTTTTCTTTAACAATTGCTATCACAAACTTCAATCTCTCTCTCTATACATATCCATATGTATATACATATCACTATATATACACACACACACACATATATATATATATATATATATATATATATATATATATATATGAGGAGCAGAGAGAGAGGGACATGTAGAATCTGAAGCAGGCTCCAGGCTCTGAGCTGTCAGCACAGAGCCCGATGCAGGGCTCAAACTCACGAACTGTGAGATTATGACCTGAGCTGAAGCCAGACACATAACTGACTGAGCCACCCAGGCGCCCCAAGAGAGACAGAATTTTAAGCAGGCTCCACACTCAGCATGGAGCCCACTGTGGGGCTTGATCCCATGACACTGGGATCATGACCTTAGTTGAAATCAAGAGTTGCGTGCTCAACCCACTGAGCCATGTGGATGATATGACAGTACATATTTTTGAAATAGTATTTAACTCATAAAATATAAAAATGATAAATGAATAGATTTCCTGAGTATTTTTCAAAATTCCAGTCATTAATTGACATCTTCCTTTTACTGTATAGTTTTCAAACACTCTGTTTTTTAATGTAAGAGCAATTCCATTTGTTTAACATGACCCATTGACAATGTTTGGCCAAAAAACAATGTGTAGTATGCTTTACACAAATTAAAGTTCAGGAGTTCAAACTGGATGTTTAAACAAATGTGAATCTCTTTGGGATTCATTTCCAGAAAATTAAGGAAGTGTACTCAGATAATTTTAAAAGAAGGAAAGTAGATTTTATCAGTAAGTTACAAGAATTGAGAAATACAGGAGTTTTTTTGTTTTAGGTCAATGCGACTAAATAATATAATTAGCAGTTCTTTATCTAAGTATACAATTTATGGTATTAATGCTTTATTTTCCAAATAGCATTTAAATATTTAAGACAACTGCTAGTAATATTGAGTAAACTATATAATTATTCTCATTATTGCCATTATAAAATTATTTCATGACACATTTATAAAAGACAGCATTAAAAAGTTAGCCTAATTCAAGAAATCAGTTGTTATCATCTCCATTTATGTCAGCATGTATTTTAATAAATTTTGTATTATTGTGTTCATACAGTTAATTCTCACCTCCAATTATGTTCTCGTTCTTTCAGAAACAGAAGTCCTTGTGAAAGCATACACCAAACTCAAATATATGAAAAGCCAGAGAAACATCTCAGAATTCATTCTTCTGGGACTTTCCTACGACCAGAACATACAAGTATTTTGCTTTGTCCTCTTTTTAGTCTGTTACATTGCCTTGTTGGCAGGAAACCTGCTGATCCTCGTCTCCATTCGATGCAGCCCTCTTTTTCACCAACCCATGTACTATTTCCTCAGCCACTTATCCTTAATAGACATCTGCTATACCTCTACTGTTACACCCAAGTTAATTGCTGACCTGCTGGTGGAAAGGAAACCCATTTCCTATAGTAACTGCATGTTACAGGTGTTTACAATGCACTTCTTTGGAGGCACCGAGATCTTCGTTCTTACCGCCATGGCCTTTGATCGCTACACTGCCATCTGCAAACCTCTCCACTACGTGATTGTCATGAACAGGACAAGATGCAATCTGCTAGTCGTAGCTGCCTGGGCTGGTGGGGCCGTCCATGCCTTCCCTCTCTTTTCTACCGCGATTGGTTTGCCCTTCTGTGGTCCTAATGAAATTGATCACTACTTTTGTGATATTTTTCCTTTGCTAAAAGTTGCCTGCACCGACACCTACGTCACTGGTATCCTGGTGATTGCCTTTTCAGGTCTGGTCGCCTTAGTTACCTTTATTGTCTTATTTGTTTCTTATGGTATTATCTTATTCACTTTAAGAAATCTCTCAGCTGAGGGAAGACGCAAAGCCCTCTCCACCTGTTGGTCTCATATCACTGTGGTTGTCTTATTTTTTGGACCAGTAATCTTTATCTACCTTAGGCCACCTACTACATTTCCTGAGGACAAAATATTTGCTCTATTTTACACAATCATTGCTCCTATGTTCAATCCCTTAATCTACACTCTGAGAAACTCAGAGATGAAAAACATGATAAAGAAAGTTTGGTTTCACACATTATTTTCAAAGGAAACACACAATTAATGTGAAGAAGCTTATTGGCTACGCAACTTTGAGAAACAAAAGGGGGAGGTGTGAATGAAAAAGGTGGGGACTATCTCACAGATTTTGTAAACCATCACTCTTGTGAATGGAGTGAATGAAAGCAATGGGACTAAAGTTTAAAGTAATCACTAAGCAAATATTAATTCTTGCAAGCCAAAATTAGTTGGCAACTAAGTTAGTTTTATGGTGTATATGTAGGGTAACCTACATGAAGAAAATAATTGGGTCAAAGCAAATAAACCAGTGGTATATTGATTAGTGAATTATAATGGAAAATATTTTAATGATAATTGTATTAAAACTTCAGACGTAGAAGCCAGACCACACAATGACAGACATTCTTGGATAGTTCAGAAGTTGAAATCCAAAAAATAAGGCTATAATCTAAAATTAAATGAATTAACTTAAATTTTATGTACAACATGCATATATACAGCTTCTAGTTCATGCAGAAATCAGTTGTGCAAACAAATAAATATTTAAAGTAGAATCTGCTTTTAAGTTGTTCCTGGGGGTCAGCTCTCCTCATGTCCCATTGAAATCAATAATGATAAGTAGTGACGACAGAATGAAAGTCTAGAATTCAGAATGCTGAAACACACTTACTGGTATTCCACCTACTGGGCAGAGTTTAACAACATTTCCCATTAACTTCAGAAACTATATCTGTTAAACTTTAAGTGTTGACTCACTGCTATTTGCCTAAAATTGGTAAGTACATGGTTGGTCACTGGATCCACAACTTAAGACTTTTCCTACTGAAATGACAGAGAGAGAGAGAATAGCAAAAGATAAATATGATGTGATCTAACCACAGAGTTAGTGAAGAAACAAAATGCATTTTGGGTGCACACAGGTATTCATTGCAGGTTTATTCATAATCACCAGACGTTGGGAGCAACAACGATATCCTTCAGTAGGTGAATAAATCAACTATTGGAAATATGGAGAATGGAATATAATTCAGCACTAAAAACTGAGCTATTAAGAAGATATATGCAGGAAACATAAATGCATATTTCAAAGTGAAAGAAGCCAATGTAATGTGGCTTTTTTGTATGATTTCAACTACACGTCTTCCTTGACTTACAACGGGGTAATGCCCCAATAAACCCATCATCTGTTGAAAAAATTTTAAGTCAAAAATGCATATAATACACCCAACCTACCAAACTTCATAGCTTAGCCTAGCCTACCTTAACTGTGGTCAGAACACTTACATTAGCCTACAGTGGGGGCAAAGTCATCAAATACAAGGCTTATTTATAATAAAGTATTGAATGTCTCATGTAACTTGTTGAATACTGTACTGAAAGCGGAAACCAGAATGATTGTACGGGCACAGAATGGTTACAGGTGTGTTTATGGTCGACCATCGCGATCGATTGGTTGACTGGGAGATGCAGTTCTCTGCCCCTGTCCAGCATCATGAGAAGATATCATAATTCACATCACTGGCCCAGGAAAAGATTCAAATTCAAAGTTCAAAGTACAGTTTCTACTGCATGTGTATCACTTTCGCACCATGGGAAAGTTAGAAAAGTAGAAGTCCAACCATTGTAAGTGGGGACCACCTATACATGACATTCTGGGAAAGGCATAACTATGGAAACGGCAAAGAGATCAGTCAGTGGATGCCAAGGATTAGGGAAGGGAGAGGGGTAAATAGGTGGGCCACAAAGGATCTTTAGGGTAGTGAAACTGTTCTGTATGTTACCTCCTTTGGATATTGTCATTATACGTGTCAAAAGCCACAGAATGTAAAACATCAAGGATGAACTCTAATGTAAACTGAATTTGGGGCGGGGGATAATGACGTGTCGATGTAAGTTCATTTACTTATAACAAATGTAACGCTTTACAGGGAGAGGTTCTCCCAGTAAGGGGGAGAATAGCGGCACTTTTATTAATTAAAAGTACCTTGTGGCACCATACCTAAACGAAGACATCTTGTCACTAAATGAAGAAGAGTCTTCTGAAAAGGATTTTCTACTGGGACCAGATAAATTTTTCAACTTTAGTGTAAAGTCTTTTCCTCATGCTTAACAGTTTTAAACTTAAGATTGCCTAAGAAACACAGCAATTATAACAGAGAAGGGACTGGATAGTGGAATTTTCAGAAAAGGAAGATAGTTACCGTACTGAAAGAGTTTTAGGTTAGGCAAGTGCGATGCGGGAGGTACAATCATTTTGGGAGAACTGTGCAAAGAAACATAAAGAGCAGGCAAAAGTGATGAGGGAGATAAAATTAGAGTTTTTATAGCAAAGAGAAATTGGGTGAATTGCTCTCACAGCGGCTACTAAGGGAAGAAAGAAAATATTGCAAGATTTGATGTTATCTCTTTAAAAAAATCACAAAAACATTTGTCAGTCAAAAGGTTGAAAGGGTATGTACTTAAAATGACCAATTTCAAGGACACCTGGGTGGCTAGGTCACTTAAGCATCAGACCCTTGATTTCGGCACAGGCCATGAGCTCAGTCATGATCTCATGGTCCTGAGATTGAGCCCTGCATTGGGCTCCGTGCTGGGTCTGGAGACTGCTTAAGATTCTCTCCCTCTCCCTCTCCCAACAAAACAAAGCAAAACCAATTTCATTACTAAAAGAAAAATAATTTTCATGTTTAGAGTAGGTAGATCATCATTCAAATGAGCAGCATCATGTAATCAGCAATCAGATTCAGTCACAAGTTACTAGTAGACCACACCACAAGTCTTCTTTGTACTTCTGTGAAATCCTCACCTTCTGAAAGTAATCACTATCTTCACCTATAAAGTCGATTAAAATTACCTAGTTTTTGATTCTGTAGAGAAAGAGCAGTGCATACTCTGCTCCTAAGGGTCTCTTTTCCCATTATCAAGTCTGTGAGATTCAGTCTTCATGCTTTATCTATATTCCGGTCGTTTTCATTCCTTTATAGTCGCTCACTGCATGGACATGTGACAGCTGATCCATTCTCTTGTTGCTAGACATTGAGGCCATTTCTAATTTACGGATAGTATGAGTTGAGCTGCTTTGAACATTTTGAAACATGTTTTGGTGACTCTCTATCATCTGCTGATATGTACTTTTTACAAAAGATGCACCTAACCCCTAGGCCATTAAAGATTGAAAATAAAGGCATGAAAATGTTAGAACAGTCAAAATGCTGTTGGAATTTGAAGAAATTATATATATGATATATATCATATTATACAAATATATACGTGTATATATAAAACCAAACAGACTTTCAGATAAGAGCCATTCTGAATTCTTCAAATTCTTAAACATTGATAGAATTTGCAACATTGAAGCATTTACAAATCTGAATGTGTGTGCATACGGAAAGATATAGATGATTTGATCCAAACCAATAAGCAGCCAACTCTGGATGTATATAAAAATGCTACACTCATCAGCTTGTGACTGAATATAAGTTATTTAAAAGAGCTCATCTAATATGATGCCACAGATTTATTCTCCACAAGTGTCAAATTCTCTGCCCCACCAGAGCAACTTATCTGATGATAATTCAGTTAAAGTAGGAAACAAAAAATAAAGGCAACTTTCAATCTCAAACAAATGGTAATTTAAAAATGGTTGAAAATAAAAAGTGAAAATAAATCATAAGAGAAATTAGAGAATAACTAAAAATAAAACTATAAAAATAGGATTAATCAAAGAAAGTATACCAATGCTTAGAGGTAAATTTCTAGCACAAAACCATACATTATGGCATCCATAGATGATTTGTTTCCACTTAACTGTAACTACACTTGATCTTAGCCAAAGTACTGGGTGTTGTATGTAAGTGTTGGATCACTAAACTCTACACCTGCAACTAATACTACACTGCATGTTAACTGGGATTGAAATAAAAACTTGAAAATAAACCTAATTGTATCTTAATCCCCAAAGTGTTCCCTATAAATATTTAAAAGAATTATCTACAATTGTTTTAGTGTTTATTTATTTTGGGAGAGAGAGAAAGAGAGAGCAAGCTGGGGAGTGGCAGAGAGAGGGAGACAGGATCCAAAGCAGGCTCTGAACTGTCAACTCAGAGCCCCGTGTGGGCCTTGAACCTACAGACCACGAGATCATTACCTGAGCCAAAGTTGGATGCTTAACCACCTGAGCCACCAAGGTCCCTCACCTAAAATCTTGTAGAACAAACAACATATTGAACTGCGAAATACTAAAAGTTATTCCTTTGAAACCAGGAACAAGTGACACTTGGTATCACCAGTTTAAACTTAACAAAATTTTTAAGTTTATTTGTTTTCAGAGAGAGAGAGAGTGGGGGGAGGGGAAGAGAGAGAGAGAGAGAGAGAGAGAGAGAGAGAGAGAGAGAGAGAGAATCCCAAGCAGGCTCTGCACCATCAGTGCAAAGCCTAATGTGGGGCTCAAACTCACGAACCCTGAGATCCAGACCTGCGCCAAAACCAGACACTTAACTATTGAGCCACCCAAATGCCCCTTAGTATCAACAATTTAAATTGACATTATTCAATATTATACTGAAGGTCCTAGCCAAGCAATAAGTCAAACAAACAAACAAAAGAATGGAAATAAGAATTGTATCAAAAATGAGTGGGATACTCTTTGTGTAGACCTACAGAAATTATGAGCCATAAGAGAATATTTTGAACAGTTCTATGCTAAATTTAAAAAGACAGACAATGCCAAGTGTTGGTGAGGTTGTGGAGAAGCAGGGAGCTCTCAGGCATTGCTCATGAAAAATGTAACATAGCGTCACCACTTTTAAAATGCTAATATCCAGTTAACATAAAACCCAGCAATTCAACTCATAAGTATCAGTCCAAGAGAAACGATAATATATCTCCATACTAAGACTTGAACATGAATGTTCACAGCGGCATCATTCATCGGAGCCATTGACTGTACACAATTCAAATGTCCACCAACTGGTGAATAAGTCTACAAAATATGGCGGAGCCATGCAGTGAATACTATTTGGTAATGAAGAGGAATTACCATAATACAACGTGATAAACCTCTAAAACATTATGGTAAATGAAGAAGGTAATAAAATTACACACTACGTCGTTTTTTTAAGGAAGTCCATTTCTCTCCTGGTTGTGTTATATGGTTTCAATATTTCACATACGAATCGAGGGAAAAACTGGTGTATCTTTGAGGTTCTCTAGTCTCTGACCAAAGCTCTGCTGATTTCTATATGTCTCAGCAGTAGCTGTAAATGTGTATAAAAACGTAGAACCTTGGGGTGCTTGGGTGGTTCAGTCAGTTAAGCATCTGACTCTTGACTTCAGCTCAGGTCATGATCTTGCTATAGCAGGTTCCACTCAACTCACCTGCTTGGGACTCACTGTCTCCTTTCTCTTTTCTCCTCCAATGTTAGTGCTCTGTCTGTCTCTTTCTCTCTCTCTCAAAAATAAATAAACTTAAAAAATACAAAAAAACACACACTTGGATCCTCAGTTCCATCCTGTACCCAGAAATGAAAATTCTCAGGGTAAATGTGGTTGTTGCTGTTCACCTCAGCTCTGTGTTTACCACCCCCCCCCCCCCGCCCCCATTATTCATCTCATTCCTTTTAGTTCTTCTTCCCTTAGTAACTCTCCAGTCTCTTTGGAGAAGATTCTCTGTTTCCATCTTTTCCACCTTTTCATGTGGGAATGCGTGTCTGCTGTCAGTCACTCCATCCCACCCAGAGATCTGACATTCATATTTGAATCTGAACTGTAAAGGGTCTACCTGTAAAATGTGAGTCTGTAGAGTTGAAGAATGAGGGAAACAGCATTCTAACAGACAAATATGATCCCATTGCTCCCTCCTCGGAAAATGTGGGTAATATCCTATTGCCCCTGGGATAAACTCTTACTTTGTATAAGAGCAGTGTTGTAAGTAGAGTTCAACATAAGTTGACCAAAACACACTAATTTGATCTGAGAATTCAAAATGACGGATGGGGCTGGGGTTTATGTCAAGTCAAACATGGCATAGATTCTGACCCTGTCATATTTTAATTGTGAGGCTTCACCCAATTAGTTTCAACTTCCTGAGTTTTCTTTTATTAATTCATCTGCACGTTTTGGATAAGTGGGTGACTCACGTATGTTTTCCCACAATACACCTATTAGATTGGCCAAAATGTGGGACACTGCCACCAATGCAGCTGATGGGGATGTGGAACAATGGGAACTCTCATTCATGGCTGGTGCGAAGGCAAATTGGCGCAGCCATTTGGGAAGACAGTTTGTCAGTTTCTTCCCAAACCATCATATTCTTACTGCACAGTCCAGCAACCTCACTCCTTGGTATTTACCCAAAGGAGTTGAAAACTTATGTCCACATAAAACACTTGCACACAGATCTTTATTCATAAAGCTTTATTCATAGCTGTCAAAATAATTGGAGGCAGCCAAGATGTCCTTCAGTAGGTTAGAAGAGATAAACTGTGTGACATCAGACAATGGAGTATTATTCAGTGAGAAAAGAAATGAGCTATCAGGCCATGAAAAGATGTGGAAGAACATCGCAATGTCTTCCCCGTGTGCAGGCGTTCAACTTTAACACACAAGATTCTTCTTGATCTTCTCTGTCGCTAATTTGCCAGTTTCACATCTTACCAATTAGACTTTTACAAGCGCAGTGTCCAGCTTATAACCTGACACACAGGAGGGGCTCAGTAATTCATTATTGAATAAATAGATGAATTAATAGCCACAACCATATTGAAATGGTAAGGTTTTCTGCTTATTCTTTTTCACCCAGTGGCCTTTGTTATGGGTCCTCTCCTAGAATACTCTCATCCCAACACATGCCTCTTCACACTGATGATTTCCTTTCATGCTTTGTATCCCATTTTCGTTGTGTTTTCATCTAGGAAGTCTCCTCGAACCCCCAAGTCTTTGTCATATGTCCCCCAAACATGCTTTCATAGCACCCTGTGCTGCCCCTCTCTTACCATTTATAACATGGTGTTGTCATTTTCTCTCCCCTCTGTGTCTGTCAGTGGATCCTAAGCCCTGTGAAGGCAAGATCTGGGTTCCTCTCTATTCACCACTGAAGTTCCAGCAACTATCAATGTGTCTGATGTACCTTTGGGCTCAAGAAATTACTGTTGACTAATGAGTGAGGGATGGAAGGAACAAATGGAATATATTTATCCTGAAGTTGTTTTGTGTGTAAATGGAGCCACATATTTTTAAAAACACCTTTTCATAATGAGATGTTACCAAGAAGTAAACTAATTATCAGAGAAGAATAACATAAACAGCCCACAATCGTAAGATGATGAAATCTTGCTGAGAGCAGGGAGAATATCAAGGTAAGCTATTTGCCCCTTCACTGAGAATCAGAGTTTCAAATTCTTTCTCATTACACAGGCCAAGCAGGTGTTAAAAGAAATTGTGGTTTCTCTAAGAGATCTAGCTAGGATTTATCAGATAAAAGTCTTTATCAGATAAAAGTAGGAAAAAATCCCTTATCTCCAGTACTATTTATTGGTTCAACATTTTATTGACTTTATTCATCTTCCTTTATACCATTATTCATTCATTCCATATCTATTGTGCACCAGACATTAAACCTTACTGTAGAAACTATTTTTAGCAAGTAGTTAAGTACCCTAAGGAGAGTGACTTTATTTAATAAATAGAAATTCCTGTCAAATAATAAAATATTCATTTATTCAAGTCATTCCTCTTTCTGATGGGTTAGAAGTCTATAGTGGGTGGCATGAACAATTCAAAATGGCTCTGAAATCTGCAAGGAAATTGGAAACATGAGGTATCTTTGTTACCCCTCAGAGGTTAAATGGCCCTTTGCTTTTACCACCCCATGTATTTTTTTGCCATAATTTTATACACAACATATTACTGTCAACCCTGATGTATAAAAATGAGAGAATTACTAATAAAATATATAGGATTTTATACATAAAGAATATATATATATATATATATATATATATATATATATATATATAGTTTGTAGTACAGTCCATGTTTATGCTTTATTTCTCTTGTACACATTTTTGCTCCACTAAGTGCAGTATTTATAATTCATAGTGGTTTATTTTTTCTTTATTTGGTAAGTACTCCTTGCTGAGATCATCCAAAATGTGCTTTTGATGCTTGCCTTGGTTAAATCAATGTGGGTGTCCAGGCATATTTATTTCTCCCCTGAAATAGCTTTCCTACTACACAATTTCCTAATGGCATTTTTCATCTGGTCGTTTCTCAAGGTATAGATTAGAGGATTTAACATGGGAGTTATCATAGTGTAGAACACTGCCACTGCTTTATCGATAGATAAAGTAGCTGCGGGTCTCATGTACTCAAATATGCAGGGCACAAAGAACAAGACAACCGCTGTGATGTGAGAGACACAGGTGGAGAGGGCTTTGCGCCTTGCCTCCAAGCTGTGGTTTCTTAGGGAGCGCAGAATGACCACATAGGAGACCATCAAGAGGAGGAAGTTTAAGACACAGATGAAACCACTGTTGGCAGCAACGAAGAGCCCTAGAGTGTGCGTATCAGTGCAGGCAAGTTTCAGCAAAGGGTTCAGATCACACATAAAGTGGTCTATGACGTTAGGGCCACAGAAGGGTAATGGGATGATAAAGAGGATCTGTATGGTTGCATGAAGAAAGCCTCCCACCCACACCACTCCCATTAACAGGCCACATACCCGTCGATTCATGATGGTCATGTAGTGCAATGGCTTGCAGATGGCCACATAGCGGTCATAGGCCATCACCGTAAGCAGGATGACATCAGCACCTCCAAAGAAGTGTTCCCCAAAGATTTGGGTCATACATGCATTGAATAGGGTGGTCTTCTTTTCACGGAGTGAATCTACGATCAATTTGGGGTTGTTGACCGAGGAATAGCAGGCATCAATGAAGGAGAGATAGGCCAAGAAAAAGTACATGGGGGACCCCAATAATGGGCTGGCAGTGATAGTGACCAGAGTGAGCACGTTTCCTACCACAGAGATGATGTAGATGGCCAAAAACACAACAAATATGACTTTCTGCATCTTTGGATTCTCTGTGAGCCCCAGTAGAACAAACTCTGTCACATTGTTCTTCTCCATTTTTTCATATTATGTTTCATTACATTACCTGAAAAAAATCCTTTGTGATTAATGCAACCTGAATTATTTAAGCTTCTTCATGTAGTAAATAATAAATTCCTAGATTCTACTAAGTCATGAATTCTCATGAGGTTTGTTGAGATAGAAAATAAGTTCTGAGTTCTTGGAGATTACTTACATTATCTCCGGGGTGAAGATTCTGTTGCATATAGACATGAGAAACTTTTGGAAACAAATAAGTAGAAGACCATATTTGTGCACGTAATCACCCGAGAGGACAAAGCCTAACAGAAAGTAATGCATCATACACATAGTGGCAGCTATGTAAGAAAAGGGAGATGGAACATGATGTAAAGGCTATGAATGCAAAGTTAAGGAGCTTCCCCTTTATTCTTAGGAAATGGGGAACCATTGGCACAAATTGAAAACGCAAGTGGAAAAATGAAGAGGAATTTGAGGAAGTGGGAATAAGGGATATGATTTTAGTAAAGATCTTACTGTGCCTTGGATGAAGTGGGGTGAGGTTCAGTAAGGAGACAGAAGCCAGAGACAGAAAGCCCAGTTAGGAGATTATTTATAACAGTTGACATAGGAGGAACAGGGCATTGGTGGTGGGTATGTAAAGAGAGTATACCAAAGCTGCTATAAATATAATTCATAATGCTTGTTGTCTAAATACAATAACATTACATTTGCTAATAATTTTATATACCTTAATAACTGATTTCTATGTTTGTGGCATTGTAAAGAGTGCTCTGTACATATGATCCTACTTAATATTGGTAACATACTGTGTGGCTGGTATTATCTCATACATTTTGCGATGAGGAAACAGTCTCAGAGACTTATGTTGATGGTAATAATAACAGTAAATATTAACTAGAATTAAATGTTTAGTGGATCTAAATATTTTGTAGACATCTGTTGATTTAATCCCCACTACAAACTTGTAAGATAATTACTGCTATTTTTTAAATACTTGTCTTATACATGATGTAATAGAAACAGAGAAGTTAAAGATCCTGCCAATATCAATATTCTAAATAAGGACAGAGCCAGGATTAGTTCAGATTATATTTGTTAATTTTTTCCTTAAAATTCTTACCCATGCCCTATTTTCTTATAATCAACAACATTGAACTAGTAATTTCCTTTTTATATGACCACAATAATTATAATTGCTTTATTACTACTTTGGAGGCAAGGGTATATAAAATGGTTTCATTAGTAGACACACACACACACACACACACACACACACACACACACACACACTGGCATGTTTAAATTCCCAGTTATCAAAAGTGGTATTACATTCACTGAAAAATCTTTTTATCTGGACTTCTCCCTCAGACCTAGTTCTTCCTACTATAATCCACTTCCGAAGCAAAACACCTGCAAAATGTTGAAAAGGATTGCCATGTGGTTAAATGTTTTGGTGTGAAAATCAAAGACCAGATTAGAATCCTGATTCTTCTACTTGCATCTTCTTTGATCTGGAGTATATCTCTAGCACGTCACATCTTTATTTCCTCACCTATAAAGCAAGATTAGTAATATCCATCTTACAGGTTTTTACGAGAATTGATTATGGAAATATATTTGAGCAGATTACCACAGTGTTGCACACACAGAGGCCTCTCATCTATTTTTCAACGTTTATGCATCTAGGATAATGGAATGGTTGACATGTTGAGTGATAATTATGCAATAATTTAATTATTCAACCATTCAGGAAAAATAAACTCCAATTTTACTTTTAAAGAAGGCATACAGACTCCATTATCCATAGCCTTTGTTACCAAGAAGAATTCTCCACTCATGCTTGGACTAAATGGCTGATGATATATGTCATTTGTATTCATACTTCAGTCTTTTCTATGTGAGAAATATATGTATATTTTTTTCTCTCTCATGATTAATCAGATAATTAAACTAGATACCTCATTGCAATTGTACGTGGTCTGGTGACAGAGAGCTGGGTTCTACAATTGGCTTAAATTCCATGAAGTTCAAAGTCTTCATCTGTCAACTTAGGTTAATTATATTCACCAACTATCTTTTGAAGAAATGGGGTGAGGATAAAATACTCCATTAGTATGTTTGAAGAGACTGAAACAATGTTTAATACATGTGGGAAGTAACAATCTTTAAGACACATCAGCAATATTGAACACTTACCTTACAGACATAGAACTTCCTGATGTTTGGAGAGTTTTGGAAATAATCCCATCTTCAAAGTAACCTTCTCTAGATAAGTAACTTTCAATATGAAAGATATGACACGCTTGGAAAGAGACTCTTCAAATAATTCCATATCAAATTACCAGTTTTTAATGAAGTGTTTTTATAAGTCAAAAGCTTCCCTTCTAGCCCAAAGCCTCAAAAAGTTTTTACAGAAGACCTGGGATTTGAACTTAGAATGGATTCTTTTGAAACACTTTGGAGAAAAGATCTACAGATGGCTTTGGTCCCATAGGCAAGAGGCAAGAAGTATGGAGGAAACACATTCAAATGGGTCATTCCAACCATAATGAATCTTGCTCTGGAAAATGTGACCAACAGAAACCATTTTCAACTTGCACTGCATGGATATTTAAAGAGGTTTCCATAAAGGTTCAAGGACCTTGTCTTGTAGCTGCTACTGTCTCTCCCAGGAATTAATTATCTTCTCAGATGGAAAGGCTTTGTGTTAAAGCCATGTTAAAGAGACATGTTTGACAAATATCCAATTTTGAATAGGGAATTGCATTCCTTGTACTTGGAACCTAAATATGTGAGAGTTCCCTTCTCTATGTGAAACTTGGTGTCTAAGAAAGCTACATGTCCTGTGAATGGAAAAATGCCATAATTCCAGTGTGGGGGCTTGTGGTGTAATTAATCCATTGACTCACGTCACATAGAGAACTTCTGTCTCCTTGGCAATAATAAAACTTTTTTGGAACCTGCTAAGGATTGCTCGAGAGCTAGATCGATGAGGGCATAAGATCATGCAGCCACTTTAAAGCCAAGACTCCAAAAGCTGGTTTTCACATGTATCAGGAAGCTACGGATGTGAATAAAAACTCTACAAGGCTCCCAATGAGTTATCTTAGGGACTTATGGTCTGGTCAGTACAGAATACTAGGCAGCATTGAAATTGTGGCGAGGCAGCAGAACACGAGTGGAGAGTCCTAGATGCTCCGCATCTTTGTCACTTGGTACTGTTAGTTTTTCCTTTCAGTCATTCTAGGAGACGTGTGGTGATGTATGGCTGTGGTTTTAATTTTCTTTTCCTGATGGCTAATGATGAGAGTTTTTTTCATATTATTGACCATTTGTAACCCTTGTTTTGTGTAATTTTGTTCAAGTCCTTTGCATAATTCAAAAATAACGGTTCTGGTTTCCTCATCACTGTGACAATTGTTCTTTATATATAGTACAGGCCTTTGTCATACATATGTTATGTATATATACAAAATTTTCTCCTAGTCCATAGATTGTTCATTTAAAAAATGGTGTTATTTGAATAGCAGCAGTTTTAAAACTTTGATGAATACTAATTTTTTTTCTTATGATTAATGTTTATTATTTTGTATCTAATAAATGTTGGTGTACTGCTTAGGTCAAAATGGTTTCTTCTGGAATTTCTGTGGATTTAACTATGGATATTTAACTTTGACATGTATATCTCTGTGTCATGTTGAGTTAATTTTTGTGCATGGTATGAAGTGAGATTGTGGTTAAGATTAATTTTTTTTCTCATGTGGATATACAATTGATCCAGTATAATTTGTGGAAAAGCTTATACTTTCCCCATTTTATTACTTGACATTTTGTAAAAAGTCACATAATTATGCCTTTTTCTGGACATTCTTTTGGTTTCAGGTCTCAATGTTTACCTCTTCGTCAATACCAAACAGCATTGATCATGGAGCTTTATAACAATTCTTGAATTTATGTTTATGTGCACTGGGAAACCAAAATAGCCACTGACTCACTTTGTTGTGATATTCACTTTATTGCGGTGATCTGGACTTGAGTCAACAATACCTGAAGTATGCCTGCACTTTGCCAGGCTGTTTAAAACTCTGCCTTAGCCTTCACTTCTTGCTTTCATGAGTGGTGAATATTTTCGTGTCTTCTTGAACATTTCTCAGCCCCCATCCAGCCCTGAGCATCTACGGATGGTTTTCTAGATTCCCTGGTATATACATAGGTGGTTCTCATGGCCTTTATTCTCACATGTATCTACTTTCCAAACCTCATTCTTCCTAAATTTTTCAGTCGATTTACTGCTTTCCTTATCTTATACTTTGCCTCAGGCAGTTGTAGCCAGTACATTTGCTCAAATGCTTTTGATAAAATCTGTCCTGCAGGCCTTTCCAGCCTCTAGAAGTCTCTAAGGGAGATGAAACAAAATCAAGCTAGTGAGCCAATTCTTCAGGGCGCCCCCAAAAGTGCAAAACATACCATCCCAAGTTTTCGAGGTCAAGTTGTGGCACCAGCAAAGCCACAGGAGGAAGGTGGGCCATCATCCCCATGGCTGCAACTGAGCTGCGAAGTGGGAAATGCTGAGTAAGTTAAAATTCCACAATGTTTTCTTCCCAAAGCATATCAGCTTCTTTCTTCATGAATCATTCCACTGGTTGTGGTAGCTTTTAAATAGGTTTAATAGTTCCTAAACTTTGGGAAATCCTAGGCAGTGATTTAAATAGCTAAACAGACACCTATCATGTGGCCCAGACATTCCGCTGGTATTTATGCAAGAACAACAAAAACTTATGTGCATACAAAGACTCTAACTTGGGCTATTTGTAATAGCTCAAAATTGTAAATAATCTCAAAATTTACTAGTAGATGAATGAGCAAATTGTGACATAGCCAAACAACAGAATACTACACAACAAATTAAAGAAAATCTTAGTTGCTTGATATTTCATTATCTAAGACAAGTGTAAATCATGTCTATTTTAATTACATGTCTTATTGTTTATTGATGGCAAATAGACATGTATTTGAATATTGTATATTAATCTTATGGTTGGCACTATGCATCTCTGCTATTTCTAATCATATCTATAAAATTTTTGGATTTTGCATGTGAATGATCATGTCATCTGCAAATAATATCAACTTTATTTCCTCCTTCCCATTACCTGCATATCAGATTTTTGTCTTACTGTGCTGCATAATAGTGTTGAATAGAAATCGCGATAGAAATGAACATTTTGTCTCATTCTTTTTTTCTACACTTATTTGTTTATTGTGAGACAGAGAGCACAAGAAGGGGAGAGGCAGACAGAGAGGGAGAGAGAGGATCCCAAGCAGGCCCCGCGCTGCCAACATAGTGTGGGGCTAGAACTCACGAACTGTGAGATCATGACCTGAGCAGAAACCAAGAATCCGATGCTTAACTGGCTGAGCCACCCAGGCGCCCCATCATTTTGTCTCATTCTTGATGTAGGCAGAATGTATCTAACTTAATCCCTTTAGGACAATGTTTTCAGTAGAGCTTTTAAGAACCATTATTTTTAGCGTCAAGAAAATTCCTTTATATCATTAATATACTTTTGAATTTAATACTGGTAAACATTTATATGATAAACATATAAGTTTATTATGTACTTTTTCTGCATCTGTTGAAATGACTATTTGGTTTTTCACTTTTAATTTCCAATTTTGTGGATATATTTATCAAATTTCTAATAATAAGCCTATTATAGAATGGATAAAACTTGGTAAAGGAATGTTAATTTTTATACACAGTTAAAGTAATTTAATATTTTGTTAAGACTATTACAGTCTTAATTTCAGGAGGAAAAGCACCGGTGAACAATTGTATTTCCTTGAAACCTAGTCTTTCACAATCAATGGATGAAAGTTTGATTTTTACTCATCTATGAGAAACTCTATAAAAGAGTGGAGTAATCTATTTTGATAAAATGTTGTAAATCCATTTGTGATGGGTATTTCTTTTATGGGATTAATTTTAATGAATTCTGTTCTTTACTAGTTATAGACTAGCCATCTTTTGTAATTCCTCTGAAGTTAGTTTGGGTATAATTTTTTGTAGAAACATCTTTGTTTGTTTGTTTGTGTATGCCTTCAACATTATTGGCATTTAGTTGTTGATAATATTTTATATTTTTCATCTCCAGTTTTATCAGTAGTTATGTTATCCTTCATTAACGTTATATATTTATCTTTTTTATTTTATACTGATCCATATTGATAAAAGCTGAACTATTTTGAAAGGCTTTTTCCAAGATCCCACATTAAAATGTGTTGCTCTTTCTTTTGTATTTTTTGTTTCCTTTTAATTTCTACCATGATTTGCCTTATGTTTTTTCTTATTACTTTTTAAAAATTTCTTATATTTGTATTTTCTTTAGTCAACATACAGTACAATATTGGTTTCAGGAATAGAATTCAGTGGTTCATCACTTCCGTGCAGCACCCAGTGCTCATCACAGCAAGAGCCCTTTTTAATACCCATCACCCATCCAGCCCCTCTCGCACCCACCTCCCTCTACCAACTCTTAGTTTATTCTCTATCATTAAGGGTATGTGGTTTGTTTCCCTCTCTTCTCTTCCGCCCTTCCCGTATGTTTATCTGTTTTGTTTCTTAAATTCCACACGAGTGAAATAATATGGCATTTGCCTTATTACTTTTTTATGTGCTCCTGTCTTCTGAAGACAGCATCTTTTTCAGATTTTCTTTGTTTCTAATGAAAATGTTAAGGTTATAATTTTCTTCAAAAGCATCACTATCCCTGCATCCTATAAACCTGGACAGGTAGTAGGTTCCTTATAGTTTAAGTCTAGGTAGGTTTTTAATTTTCCAGTATTATTTATTTCTTAACTTGTTAGCTATTTTGCAGAATATAGGTGTAATTTCCTAATAGTATATATGTGTGTGTGTTTATATTCGGAACCACCTATATCTAAATCTAGACCTACTTATACTATTTATTGTGCTTAGAACTTTGTATTGTTTCCTTCTTTACAATATGGTGAGACTTTTAAAAATAACCAATTTTATGCATATTCTATCTATGCATGCAAAAATATATACTCCTTGCTAGATGTGTAATTTTACATACATTTCTATATATTTTAAGTTCTGTTGTTCAGACCTTTTAGACCCTCTGAACATCCTGCCTTCTCTCCTCACCAATAATTGAAAAAGGAACATTGCCATCTTCCACTGTGAAGGTGGATTCATATTTTTCCTCATGTGGATTTCTCTAACCTTGTTGTGTGCATTTAGAGGCTACATTACTAAATGCATGCATGAAGCAGGGTCTGCAGCCAGAAGACAGAGGCAACTACCATTATTTAAGGAGGGTTGCGAGAGGTTATTTTTAACACGTGGACAATTAGGGGAAAGTCACAAGGAATGTGCAAGGTCCTGGAGCTCATGGAGTTGAGTATGATTGAGTACAGTGGGGGCACAGAAGTGGCAAGCAGACGTGGAAATGAGCAATGCAGAAAAAATAAAATAAAATTAGACCTTAGATGGACCTAGCGTGAACTAAGGGCTTCAATTTATTAAACCTGATTTACTCAAAGTAAAACAAAAATAAACTAAAATAAGGAAAATAACTAAAGATGCATTGTGGCACTTTCTAAATCCTAACTGGTACCCTAATATTAGATGATACCTGGTAACACAAAACAATGTGCATGACTTCTAAGTTTCCAATGGGTGTAATTAACCATTGAGGATAATTTCAAACTCTTCATGCTAATGGCAATGATTCTATGTTGATGAGTAAAATATTACTACTCTTCTATACTCTCTTTGCATATTTACCTCATTAGATGATATGAACAATTTAAAATCTATATGTGTACGTAATACATATCTCCAGGCTTTGATGAAATTACTCTAGGAGAAGGGGGAGAGAAAAATAGATGCCCATATTACATCAGTATTACAACATTCAGAAGTATTGAATTACTAGAGATAAATGAAGTAAGCCTCAAGGTCGTCTATATGACCGCTATAATAACATGGGCTGTATTTTTTAAATTATAATCACACACACATCGGATGCTGTAAAATGCCTGTGGGAGATTTCCCCTCAGGACCCTCTCATGCTTTGACTCAAGGTATTCCCAACAATGTTTTCGTGAAAGGCTCTTTGGATGGAAGATTCACAGTAGAGTTGGAGATGCTCCATGTCTGCTGTAATATAACACAGACACAGAGAGTAAAGGGAACCGCCAGAAGGATCACCTTCACATTTATATACAATATTATATATAAAAATACATATAATATATAGATAAACATGAAATCATTATGATTTCCACAAGTCTTCATTTAATACAACATTTGATGTCATACTTAAAATTTTTAATTTCTTCTGTAATTTCATTGGTGTTTTTTAAAGTTTATTTATTTATTTTGAGAGGGTTGGGGGACAGAGAGAATCCCGAGCAGGCTCCTCACTGTTAGCACAGAGCCCGACACAGGACTCGAACTCACAAACTGGGAGATACTGATTTGAGCTGAAATCAAGAGGCAGATGCTTAACTGACTGAGCGACCCAGGCTCCCCTTCTTGGTGGCAATTTTGAGAGGGCATTCAGGAAAATACTGGAGTGCAACTGATGAGGGTTTTAAGCCTTTATTTTCACTTAGGAGAAGACATCTAAGCATAGATGAAAAGAAGCATAAGCTTCCAAATCATACAGGAATGGTTTAGATGGAGATCTCCCCCTTAGGATTTATGTAACCTTGGATGCAAGTTCCCTTATTTGCAAAACAGGGACAATAATACAGCAGTCCCCTTTACCCATGGTTCATGTTCCATGGTTTCGGTGACCTTCTGTCACCCACGGTCTGGAGGCAGACGATCTCCATCTGATGTACTGTGAGAAGGTCAATAGTAGCCTAACCCTACTTCCCTGTGCCTATCTCATCCACCTCACTTCCTCTCATCGTGTAGGCATTTTCTCATCTCCTATCATCACAAGAAGAAGGGTGAGTACACTAAGGGTGAGTATAGTTGATATTTTGAGAGTGAGAAGGAGAGGGAAAATGGGAAGGGAAAGGAAAGAAAGAGGTACAGGGAGATTTTGCGAATTCGTTTTTTTTTTTTTTTTTCCCCAGAAGATTCCCGGCACAGAGTTTATGGGAGCTGCTTGGAAGGATCTTTTTCTATACTGATCTCTATTTTTACAATTGATTTTTAGGCATTGTAGGTTGAGAAGCACTGGACCATCTGTTAGATGTTGAGGCTTATGCCAATGTCCGCAAACATTCTAAACCAAAAGTTGCGTTTTCTACGGTTTTGATTCTCTAGTTCTTATTCTACAACTTTAACGAAAACCTACTCTGGGATTTCTATATGTCCTTTAACTGATCATATTCTTCCATGTAAACAAACATTCATCTTGGATATTCTCAATTTATACATAAAAGTACTTTGCTAAGCTCTATGTGGAAATCAGAACAAACTTACACCAACAGAATGTTTTTTCCTTAACCTCAATGTATGTCTAATATAAGTTCTTCAATCTGTCCCGTTGTGGCAGAATACAAAATCCACAGGTAAAGGCAATCAGCTGATGAAAATGCTGGTACGTATCTTCTTATATAACCATTTGTTCCTCTTCAAACATTGTTGGGGGTACTCTTCTGTGGACCTGACAAGTTAGAAGGATAAGGCCTTCTATTGTATATTCTTAAATGGACTTCCTTTTGCTCTTGGATCCAGAAGTTTTAGTTCCACGTACCAGCTGAAGGGGGAGGATCGGGGAGAATGGATTGCTCTGTGTGAACAAAAAATAGTTAACAAGACACGGGAGCCTGGATGCTCACCTTCATGATCATTAGATGAGGGATCTGTCCACTGCATCATATTGTTCCGCCGTTGGTACCGTTAAAGTAATTCCGAGACATCAATAGTCTTTTAGGCAAATCATGATTTTGCTGCGGAGGACGCTTGGTTATGGGTAAAAGGTGATGTCTCCACATATTCACTCTCTGCTCCTGGGTCTACTGCGTCTAAGTGGTTGCACTGTTCTAAACGCATCGCTAAATCTGCAGGGCATTCTTTAATCACACTGGGTTCTTCAATATGTACCAGACAACAACTACCTGTCCTCAGTGTTTCTAACATGTTAACAGCAACCTCTAAAATGTGTATTTAGAATGATTAGGAAAAAGGGAAAGCTTTTATATAACAAGAACCCGTGTTCCTGTTTTCAGATGCCCAAATAGTGTTTCCAAATACCTATTTTCTGTATCTCCATGTCCTGACTCTTGACCAAACTGCCAAGAAGGAGAGTCACTGGATTTGTTATCAATGAATTCAGGTGATTTATCTGCTACAATTAAGAACCTTGATTTTGCTTTCATGTGAAGAATATTAATTCCACTCAATGCACAGAATGTGGTGTTAGGTTGGGATTTTATAAATTATTATATATGGCATAGAGAAGGGGAGGGGATTACTTACAGTTATTTGTGTGTTAATGCTAGAGATGAAAAAAAAACATACTGTTTAAGGAGGTGGAAAATGGACGGAAGTCCATTTGGTCAGTGGATAATGTAGCATAGCTCTCAAGAGCATACAACTTAGCATCAGATACAGGATCATATCTTAGGTTGCTACTTAACATCTGAAAGAATTGGTATTATTATCCAAACCCACCCATTTTTGTTCCCCAACTTGTCAAATGAGTATCAGAATAGTAACTATTTGGATATTATGAATTAAATGCATGCAAAATGTGTAAAACCTCCCAGCATAAAGTATGCTGTCATTAAGTATCATTTGAAATATAATAATGGCATCAAACCAGAGGGATTTAAAAGATTAAATGCAATAGTTCCTTTGTGACCTACATATTTTTCAGTGTAAATATCCTCCAAAAAAGCAAAAAGGACTCTTAAACGTGTCGTATGTTCTGTATCATTTCAGATGAATTAAATTTCTATTGTGTCCCTGGACTCACCTCAACCTCATGGAAAATCAGAACAATGTCACAGAATTTGTTTTCATGGGTCTGTGGGGAAATAAGCAAATGGAGCTCCTGTTCTTTTTCTGGTTCTTGCTCTGTTACTTGGCTGTCTTAATGGGCAACTTCATCATCTTGTTCACAATCACCTGCAGCCATCTAATCGAACAGCCGATGTACTACTTTCTCTGTCACCTTTCCCTCATGGATCTCTGCTACACTTCCACCGTGGTCCCCAGGCTAATCAGGGACTTAGGCGCCGCAAGAAAAAACATCTCCTATAACAATTGTATGACCCAGCTCTTCGCTGCCCACTTGCTGGCGGGTGTGGAGATATTCATCTTGGTGGCCATGGCTTTTGACCGCTATGTTGCCATTGTCAAGCCCTTGCACTACACGGTCCTCATGAACCGGCAGAGGTGTAACATGTTGATCTTCACGGCCTGGGCCGTGGGTTTTTGGCACTCCATTGCTCTGTTGCTCATGGTACTCAACTTACCTTTCTGTGGTCCTAATCAGATAGATCACTACATATGTGATGTGAAGCCTCTTTTGAAACTGGTGTGCAGAGACATTCGTGTTGTTAGTATCTTAGTGATTGCTAATTCAGGGATGGTGGTGGTTGTCATTTTTCTTGTCCTGGTGGCTTCTTACATACTCATATTATATAACCTTAGGACCCGCTCCTCCGCAGGGCGACGCAAAGCTCTCTCCACCTGCAGCTCTCACGTAATGGTGGTGGTTTTATTCTTTGTGCCCTGTATCTATACTTACGTTTTACCTGCAGGGAATGAGAACAAGGATAAGGAAATCTCCGTGTTTTACACGGTGATTGCCCCCATGCTGAATCCTCTCATCTATACCCTGAGAAACACGGAGATGAAAACCGCCATGCAGAAAGTGTGGTCTAAAATGGCCCATTCAGAATGCAAGTAAATCAGGTCATATTCATTATGTTTTCAATCCTGTGTGCCCAGAGAATTTATCATTTGAGATGTTATAGAAGGCGTATAAGGTTTCTTTGAGGGAGCTGGGCTGAATGATTTCTGACATCATATGAGCCAAAGACACAAGTCACTGTAATTCCACATTGCAGTCTGTCCAATTAGTTCCAGACGTGAGCACTTGATTTGAGGAATTTAAGAGATGCCCTTCTACAGCACATCTCTGATCCTATCACTGCTAGCTCCAAAATATATATATAGGGAATCTTATATTCCTTGGAATAAAATCCAACCTTCTCACTTGTTTATCATAAATCTTCCCAAATTGGACCTGGTCTGACTTGCTAATATCAGAGGTCACAACATTGGGAGAAGGTACGACGTTACAATGACAGGCTTTGGGTCAAGGAGAAATGGGTGACATACTGTCTCTGGGTCTTGGCAATTTGCTTTAATTATTTAAGTCGCATTTTCAAAGTGTCTATGAAATGGGGTGATATTATACCTCGTGAAGGTGTAATATCGTTTAGACCAACACATGTGAAGCAAGCTTTAGCCTGGCATAAGGTGTAATGAAAACTCAAGTTATGCACTTCCCTCTTTCCCTACCTTTCCTCCTGTATGTCCCTTTGCTCGGATGCTTTCATCCACCTACACTGGGTCCATCTATATTCTCCAAACATACTCTGGAATCTATCAGCTCTATGGCTGTATTTCAGCTCTTCTTCTGCTCAGAATTCCCCACCCCCATGCTCGAAGGTCCATGTCTTGCGTATAATTCACATATTTAATGTTTTCTCCTTCAGGAAGATTTTGCAGATCCAACAGACCAGATTTCTGCCCTGTTCTTTTGTTCCTATTCAGCAGTATGTTTTCTCTGTTTCAAATAATCCTATGTCCTATACTAGTGGCTTCTTCGTGGGGACTGCGTTTTTTTCTAGTTTGAGCAGGAAGAGTATGTGGTATATCTTTACTTTTTTATCTTCCTTTTTTCTTTGCTTTTTTTAATTTGAGAGAGAGAGAGAGAGCGTGAGATAGTGTGTGAGTAGGGGAAAGGGGCACAGAGAGAGAGAGAGACACTCTTAAGTAGGCTTCATGCTCAGCACAAAGCCCATCACAGGACTCGATCCCATGACCTTGGTATGATCTGAGCCGAAATCAAGAGTTGAATGCTCAACCACACAGGCACGCTTTTCTGTTTTTCTAACAATAAACTTGGCACAAATTAAAATGGTAAACAAAGTAATTGAATTGAAGTAAATTCAAGGTAATATCTTTTTTTTATTTGATTGCAAGTATTGTTCTTACATATCTAGAGCTTCTCCTTGTGTCATGAACAATCAGGCATTAATAACAAAATAAATAGTATCAAAAAGCCTTAAGATTTAACATATAGTGCCATGTACCTATTAGGGATATAACGAAATTCAGCAGACTACCAGAACTTTAAAATATTTTTACTTATTTATTTTTTGTATTTTTTAAAGTTTTTTTTTTTTTAATTTTTGAGAAAGAGGGAGAGACAGAGAGAATGAGAGAAGGCAAGGGGCAGAGAGAAAAGGAATCCCAAGCTGATAGCATGGAGCCTGATTCAGGGTTTGAACCCACAAACCGTGAGATCATGACCTGAGCCGAAATCAGGAGTTGGGCGCTTAAGAGAGATACCCACGTGCCCCTAGAATATTTTTACTTATTTATTTTATGCATGAAGGAGGACTTCTCTCCTAATTATTGTTTACCTCTTTGTCCATTGAATGACATAACCCAATCTCAGCTATGTGCTTCCATTCGTATTTGTCTGGCCATCTCTCACTGCCCAGAGACTTGTCTTTTCTCAGCAGAATGATTACAATGCTTCCACACAAAGTTTGCTTGATTCAAATATTCCTACCCCAGAGCCAAAGCAAAATCCAAGGGAAATCATGAAGGTAATAGTGATTGGCTTAGTGGCTGGCACCACTCTTTTGATTCTTGAACTCTTAGAAACTTTCACAGATGTAACTAGTATTTTTTTTTTCCTCCTGGAGCCATGCAAGCCTCTGGAATATGATGGGAAAAACTTCTGTCCCTTCCGTAGGAAATGAGCTTTGACAAGTCGATAGTTTAATGTAGAATCTGTCCAAAGGGGTTTTGGAATTTCTTTTTAGTATACAAATGTCACCTGCCTGTGTGTGCATACATCTGTGCATGTGAGTGTATGATGATTGTGTCTGTGCATGTATTGTTTGGAGATTCTTGGAGTTCTTGAGGACAGGTCAGGGAATTTCCTACCCCATCAGAAAGCATGCTATGCAACAAAACAAAACAAAAAATCTTTTACTATCATATTTTCTTCTCTTTTTCCAAAGGTCCACAAGATATCATTGGCAAAATCTGATGATATTATATAAAAATCCAAAAAAACAAACCACAGCAAATTAAATTACTAATCAACTTGTGAGGTAGACTCTATCCATCTACAAAGGAATTTATTGCTAATTTAAAAATTCATCTTTAATTAAAGGAATATCTCTAATCAGTTAGGAAACACTTATGTTACATGGGCTCTTTCTTTAAGCCTCAGTGTTATCAGAAAACACCAGGCTGGAAGAAGCTTGATATCTTGCAAGAGGCCTAAGAGAAAGACTGGTGGCCCCATCTAGCTGCGGGTGACATAGTTTTATGTGATTTCCCATCCCAGCACTCTCTCCTAATCCTTCATCCCTTCTCAACCACATATTTGTCTTCAGGCATCCATTGTGAGGGCTGATTTAGATACTTCTAGACTCTTCTAGTATTCTTGTCAACACCAGAGAGACCCTCATGATCATGGCGTCACATAAAATAAATATATCAAAGCCATCAATTTCAAATCCTTCATCCTTTACTCTGTACCCAAATCATCAACTTTTCCAGAGAATTTGGATTTTACCATAAATATTTCTTAGACGAGCTGCTGCATCTGAAAGTGTATGAAATAGTCATATTTTACTTCAAGTTCTGATATTTTTTACTGTCCAATGAACCACAATCTGAATTGCAGCCACCACAGTAACAACTGGTCTAGCAGTTAATGGTGTCAGAGGAGCATGGAAAGTCTGTGTTTGGCTTTGGGCCTTCACATTTCTGTCCAGTTCATATATTAGAGCCTCAATTATTAGAATAAGTTCTCACATGCAGGTGACTCTGAGGGGATGTGATGTGCCAGGTGCATTGTGGTGGCCAGGAATTTAAGGTATCAGTTAGCAAGACCTGGGTAGGACGGGCTAACTGTGTGATTTTGAATGTAATTGACATGACATTCCTAGTTTAACTCCTGGGATATAGTAAATATCCAAAGACCAGGTATGAATCCATTTCTAATGAAGTTCCATCTATATCTGACGATAACTTGGTGCTAGTCATGCAGTGTTATGGTATTTTACACAAATATTTAGAGGCGGAATTGCTGGAGAGTAGCTTATAATTTGCTTGAGTAGATATCGTCAACATGTATTTCAAAGATTTTGTACAAATTAACCCTAATTTTCAGCAATGTCCCATTCTTCATATTAGTAATCTGCGTTTTTTCTTTCTCTTTTCTCTTAATTGATCTTGATGGCATTTTCTGAATTTTTTCATTCTTTTAGAGAACTAACCTTCAGCAGTTTTTTGCTATTCTCCATATGAGTTAGTTAGAATTTTAGCAATGTCACTGATTTCTTCCCTTAGTGTATTATATCATGATTTCTATTTTGTTTGGATTTAATTTGTTGTTAGTTTCCTGGATCTCAATTCCTGGGATATATATATAATGCTTAGTGGTTACCACACAGTTTTTCTTAAAGTTTTTATTCAAGTTCCAGTTAGCTAACATACGGTGTAATGTAAGTTTCTGGTATACAGCCGAGTGGTTCAACATTTCCATAAAATAGCCAGTGCTCAACACAAGTGCACTCCTTAATCCCCACCACCCCATCCACGTCTCCTCTGGTAACCATCAGTTTGTTCTCTATAGTTAAGAGTCTATTTCTTATTTTGCCTCTATCTCTCTCTAGAATATTACACTGAGTGAAATAAGTGAGAGAAAGACAAGTACCGTATCATTTCACTCATATGTGAAATTTAAGAAACAAAACAAGAAGCGCACATAGTTGTTTTCAATAAGAGAGGTGATATCAGTACACATTCTCCAGGTTTTTTGTTTTATTTTATGTTATTTTTTATTTTTTAAAATTTACATCCAAACATATTCTACAGGTTTTTAAAGGAATAATAAAAGGTACAGTGATCATAATAAGGCCAATAAGCTCGACCCTTTGATTGAAGGAAAACATTCTTGAAATGATATAAACTACCCAGGGTCCTTAAAAAATAAAGATACATATGCTCAATAGTTCATTTGCATCTCAAAGTAGTTGAATTTATTGTATTATCTTCATACACCCATCCAGAAAACGTTGGTGGTGAATTCTACTTAACATTAAAGAAAAATAATTCTTATTCTCCACAAACTCTTTTCATAAAAGTATTTTTCACAAAAGTAAAACAGAATTGAATATATCTAAACTAATTCCATCTGTCCAGCATTTCTCTGATACTGCTAAATTATGATAGCTTTTCTATACATTCCTTATAATTTTTTTAATTTTTTAAAATGTTTATTAATTTTTGAGAGAAAGAGAGAGAGAGAGAGACAGAGCTTGAGTGGGGGAGGGGCAGAGAGAGAGGGAGACACAGAATCCGAAGCAGGCTCCAGGCTCTTAGCTCTTAGCACAGAGCCTGACACGGGGCTCGAACTCACATGCTGTGAGATCATGACCTGAGCTGAAGTTGGACGCTTAACCAACTGAGCCACCCAGGTGCTCTGTTTCTCAGAATTTTCTGTATATACAATTGTTTCATGATGAAAACTGTCAGTTCCACCGCTCTTATGCAACATGAGAGACTTTCTTTTTAATGTGAGCTTAGCCTGGTTGTGACATATAAGATCAATATATAACATCAGTTGCATGGTTTGTACTGGAAACTACCAAACAGAAATTGGATTTTTAAAATTCCTTCTCCAACAGTCTCAAATATACAATGTACCTAAGGAAGAATGTGACAAGAGAGGGGCAAGACACATACCGAAAACTAAAACCTATGTTGAGAATGTACGAAGAACTTAATAAATAGAAAGAAATATTGTGTTCATGGGCCAGACGACTCAATACCATTTAGATGTGAATTATCTCCAAATAGATCTTTAGATTCCAGCAACCCCATATAAAATGTGACCGGGAATGTATTCATTCTTTTTCCAAGGTGGTCTAAAATGTATATAGAAATGTAATGAAGATGAACTCACACAACTGCAAAAAGAAAAAATCTGGAGCACTTACACTATCTCATTTCGAGGTGTATTATAGAGCTGCTGTGTTCAAAATGGCGTGTTGTTTTCACGAAGATAGACAATCCTGTCAATGGGCTGGACCAGAGAGTCCGAAATAGACATGCACATACTGGCCAGCTAATTCTCATTGGAGGTCTGTAGGCAATTTCGTGGAGAAAACATAGTCTTCACCACAAATGGAAGTGAAGTGTTGGACATTCATATGTGCCAACAGCAACAATCCCACAAAAAAAACCATGTATCACAGCTCGTAAAAATTTATTTCCAAATGAATCATAGACCAAGACGTAGAATGTGAATGCATAAAATAGAGTAAAACATGAGGCAAGGTCTTTGTGATCTTTGCTTAGAAAAATAATTTAAAAAAATTTTATGTTTATTTATTTTTGAGAGACAGAGAGGGGCAGAGTAGGAGCAGGGGAGGGGCAGAGAGAGAGGGAGACACAGAATCTGAAGCAGCTCCAGGCTCCGAGCTGTCCGCGCAGAGCCCCACATGGGGCTTGAACTCATAAACCGTGAGATCATGATCTGAGCCTAAGTCGGGCGCTTAACCAACTGAGCCACCCAGGGGCCCCAGAAAAAAAATTTTTTTAATATAGCATCAATAGAGACACCAGAGTGGTTGAGTCGATGGAGCGTCAGACTCTTGATTTGGGCTCAGGTCATGATCTAACGGTTTGTGGGTTTGAACCCCATGTCTGTCAGTGCACAGCCTGCTTGGGATTCTCTCTCCCTCCTTCTCTCTCTGCCCCTTCCTCGCTTGCACACACTGCCTCAAAATAAATACAAATAAACTTTTATAAATAAATACAGAAACAAAAAAAGTGCCAACAGTGTGGTCCGCATTAAATAAAGATAAAATGCACCTCATCATGATTAAAACTTTTTCAGCAGGGGCGAATTTATGACCGGGGGGCGAATTCAAGATTTGAGGATGTTAATGGGACACCTGTATATGTCTCCAACCAGAGTCCTTGGACGTGTCTCTTAGGGGAGGGTATTGGAGATGTGACCAGCTATCTTCTCTGGGGACTGATACAGGCCAGCTTGAGTAAAGCTCGGTCAACATGGGGCTTAATGTTGGAGTGGGCGATCCATAAGTCATCTGGCTTTGATAACCTCTGTGCTTGAGCGCTACATAGGGGATAAAAAACTTCTCCCTTCTTCCCTTTTCCGTTCTCTGGCTGGTCTAACAATTAAATGGACATGAGACAAATTAACAGAAGAAAAACAAATTTTAATTTCATATGTATGGGAACCCCAAAGAAATGAGGTCCCTGATAGGTTTATATGCTATCCTAAGCTATGGAGAAGGGGGTAGGGATTTAATGGGCCACCGAGGGGAATTTGAACCAGGAGGCCCTGCAGAGTCCCCTTGTTTACCAAGCCCACCCCACACTCTTTGTAGTTATCTCCTTCATAGACCTTGTAGTTATCTCCTTCATAGACTCCTTGTAGTTAGCTCTCTTCATAGACCAGACCAGACCCTCCATCTAAATTCTCCAGGGCAGTAAGTGGAGAAGAAAAAACTCCTCTTCAATCCTTTGGGCCTGATTCTTTTCAGCTTGAAACAATCCACATGTCAAAGGGGTACGCTCTGGGACACCTGTCCTGAAACCCTTCAGTTACAATCTTCATATCTCTCAGGATACTAAACTTTCAAGCCTGGAAGCAAGTGTTACATTTCCACATATCCATTTTCTTGCTTCTGTTGCTGACTGGCTGTTTGAACTAGACATTTAACTGCTAGAATCTTCTGTGTTCTTATTTGCATAATAGAAGTAATAATACTTATGTCAAAATATGCATTAGTGGAAGCATTAGATAATTTAATGAATTTAAGGTAAGTTGAACCAACCAAGGCTTTTTTGTTTTTTGTTTTTGTTTTTGTTTTTATGTTTATTTAATTTTGAGAGAGAGAGAGAGAGGGTGAGAGTGAGCTGGGGAGGGGCAGAGAGAGAGGGAGACAGAGGATCCAAAGCAGCTCTGTGCTGACAGCAGAAAGTCTGATGTTCAAACTCATGAACTGTGAGATCATGACTTGAGCTGAAGTCGGACGCTTAACTGACTGAGCCACCCAGGAACCTGATTTTTCCTGACATTTTCAATACAAGAGAAAACTTTAGGTGTGGATTTGTATATGGTAGAGAGGTAGAGACTAATTAAACTCAATATGGGCTGATGAAATGGAGTCTAAGCAACTACTGAATTCTCAGTGACAGAAGAGAGAACTCTATGGTGAAGAATAATGCTTTGCTGTATTTGAATGCTTCCCTCCTCTGAATTGTTTTTTCTTTTTTTTTCCTTTCCTTTCCTTTCCTTTCCTTTCCTTTCCTTTCCTTACCTTTCCTTTCCTTCCCTTCCCTTCCCTTCCCTTCCTCCCCTCCCCTCCCCTCTTCTTTTCTTTCTTTCTTTCTTTCTTTCTTTCTTTCTTTCTTTCTTTTTCTCCTACCTTCCAAGTTTCATGGGGAAAGAAATATTTCTTGTTTTATTTTTCCTTCTTTTTGCCTCCCATCATCCAACCGTCTATTCCAACAATGTTAGTCCTGAACAAGAAATAGTTTTGCAGGGTGCCTGGATGGCTGAGTCAGCTAAGCATCTGAATCTTGAATTCGGCTCAGGTCATGATCTCACAGTTCATGAATTTGAGCCCTGCACTGGGCTCTATGCTGACCATTGGGAGACTGCTTGGGATTCTCTCTCTCCCTCTCTCTGTCCCTCTCCTGCTCACTCATGCATGTGGTCTCTCTCTCTCAAAATAAATAAACTTAAAAGAAAAAGAACTAGTTTTTCACCAGTTCTGATATTGCTGGTCATTGATTTTATTGATCTGTCTATTCTACTCGCATAAGATCTTGATAATGGCTCGCACTTGGACTACAAATGCTTGCGTGTGATTCTCTTGGCTCTATTTCGTCTCACATTCTTCCTGGAAGCTAACCAAATACTGCTACAGGCTACCCTGGTTTCCCTCTGATTATTCAGAAAGCTGGATGAATACAGAACAGTTTCTTGAACTGCTCTATGGCCTTTTTGGGTCTCCAGAGAAATGGTGCCTGAGGCAAGCTAGTACAACGATGGAAAAACACCCAGGAGAATCAGGGACGTTACTCTGGACAGTGGTTTAGCAATACTTGGCCAGAATCTGTTTAGAAATGCCTTTGGGAATGTAATTATTTACAGCTTTCAAGGAATTATGAACTTCTGTGCTGTCACTTAGGTTTACATTCTATTTTTCCCAACGAAATTTTCTTCAGGGATAGGTATAAAATAGATGATTTTCAGGACCTAAACACTCTTGTTAGCTTTTGCAAGAATTAAAAAATACTTAAAAAGAATTTTTTTTTTAGTGAGCTAGCATTGAGATCTAAAATCATCCTTCAAAATACCTCGCCTGCTTTCGTGGGACAAAGCAATACATTTCTTCATCACGGATAGTTTCAGTAAATGTTTGAAGTCCGTTGTAAACCTGTCGAAGGTTTAAGTCATATTGAGATTTCCAAAATATTTGCAAAGAGTTAATCTGGATGTATTGAAATTACTGACTTATCATTCTCTTCATTTTATTCCAGATTTTGATACTAGGGATGATTTGGCAGATGGAGTATCGGGGGTGGAATTCTTCCTCATGTAGCCTAAAACCAACCTGACAGCGACTCAGATCCAATGGTTAGGGAGTTACCTATGTCATGTGAGTTTGCTAGGGTCCCGCCAACCATGTGCTTAACTATTTATATGCTCGTATTCCATATAATTTCATTTTAAAGACTATAACTTCTTTCGCAGTGTGTGATAATTTGGTTACGATAAAAATGGTTTAGCATACGTTAGTTTTAGTTATGCATTATTTATAAGCAAAGTTCTAGTTAAGAAAAATTAAAACATTTTCAAGTTGGCAGTGAATTTCCTGTGCCCCGTTCTTGGGCTTGTCTACAATCCTCCATATTGCGGTTAAGATACAGCCTTGCTTATGCTTGAATATCTACAATAATGAAGAATTTCCTGTATTTCAAAACACTTGCCATCCTAGAATAGACTAGTTTCATCCGAGTCAACGAAGGTAAGTTCATGCTACATTCTGTTACACTAAGAGAAAATATGAACTCAAGCCAGGAACTGTGCGATCATGACCTGAGCCAAAGTCAGACGCTTAATGGACTGAGCCACCCAGATGCCCCTAACTATAGTTTTATAGTGTAAAAAAATCAGGCTAAGGATTGGGGTTAAACATTCCCTAAGAGGACCAATCTGCCATTAAACTAACCTAAATGTTTTCCCTAGCAGATTGTTGAAATTGAGGTTTACCTCATCAGTTATTAAATCTGTGTTATGATTTTTTTTAATTTTCCCACTGGCCTTGGTTGCATATGTGTGCCTGATGCTTTCTGTGGTTCTAAACTAATCACTCAGAGAAGGAAGTTTGTAAAAGAAAGATGAATGTTTTGAACCACGCGTGTCATGGGCTATTTCATATTGCCTCATTTATTCCTCATTAAAATTCTGAATTAGGTCATGATATCTTAATTGTAAAATGAGTAAGATGAAGTTTAAAGAGATGAAGTGATTCTCTCAAGGATCCCCCTGGTCAGTTTATTGAAGGTGCCTCAATGTTTCCACCTCTTTCTCTGTAGTTACTATTCTAACCATTTGTACAATGGTTGGCTGAAGTTCTTTATTCATCAACTGTAACTTTAGTTTTTACACAAGAGGGGTCCTTAATATCTCTGTGATCAAAATGTTTTTATGACAATAACTCTCCTCTCCTGACGTTTCCCTTTTACATATTCTCACCGCAGCGACCATGTCTAATGTTGCATCAGATTACAGGATGAGATACATATTAAGAACTATTGTGGATTAAATGCCAATGATGATTTAGAAACAAATAAGAATTCTGATTTAAGCAATTTACATGTTGGTAAAACTGAACGGACATTGTTTCAAAATGATTAAAAATGAGAGAATTCCAAAAACATGTATATTAAATAGTCCATATATCTTTATTCACATAAATACTCAGAAAGACAGACTGGCTGTCTGTTAACCCATCGTGCATATTCTTTTCTCCCCAGATAAAGATTCAAAATGGTCTTTTCACTGCTGCCCTTTATGACATCCATCGCGTCCCTCTCAGTTGTCCCCATGAAATTAGCCCCAGATTGAGGGAGAATCAGGATTTCTGTCTGCCCACATCTCCAGTGTATTACTTTCACATCCTGAGAAATGCTTAGATTCTCTTGATCTAAGTCTTTTCTATATAAATTCAGAGATTTGGATTGGTCAGGTGAATTCTGCCTTTAATCTGTTGGCAGTCTTGTTGTATAATAATTATTTTTAAATCAAATCATTTCAGGTAAATAAATGTATCTGAAAAATTCACACTGTTTCCACTTCATTATCAAAGAATCAACATCAGTTGCCATGAGTAGATTTAGGTCAATGAACTCTACCTTCCTAAAACTTGTCAACGCTCTTTAGGAAAGGTGAACTGAATACTCTGTAACTGATAATTATTTTCAAAAAAAGTAGGAACAAACTAAAAATTACTCTTTTGTGAAGTTAGAGTTTTGAATAACAATTTAAAACAGAATTGCTGTCCTACAGTAAGGACCATTTCCTAAATGTCTCTTTCTTAAAAAGAATATATATCTATATCATCTGTATCTAAATCTACATCTGTAGAGATATACTGCACATATATGTGTATATATGTATGTGTATATATAATAGTCTCCAAAACTATGAAATGCATAGATACTGATTTTGAGAATCCCTAGAGTTGATGGTTTCTATATAACTTTGCTACAAAAGCATTCTCTTGTTTTGTTTTGTTTTAAATAGACACTTGATGGCTCAGATATGACTGTCATATCAGGTCTGGAGAAATGTAGAAGGTGCACTAGCTGTCCAAACCCACTGGGGACAGAGAATTCCTCATCAGTGAGGAAGATAACTCCTGGAAGTCCATTCTGTCTCAGTTCTTGACTAATTTTGTACTGATTAAATAATGTCTTAAAATTATGTGTCGGATACAAAAGATTCAAATACAAGAGCCATGATGTGTGCACCATTCAAATGTACTTGGGCAACTTATTTTATTTATTTATTTATTTCCTGAGAGAGAGAGAGAGAGAGAACAAGGGAGAGAGGCAGAGGGAGAAAGAGAGAACCTTAGCAGGCTCCACACTCAGCACAGAGCCTGATGCAAGGCTCAATCCCACAACCCTAGGGTCATGACATGAGTCCAAAGGACACTCAACTGAGCCACCCAGGCACCCCCATAATTGGGCAATTTAATGATTTTTATCCAATCTTTAATGTTTGTTATCACAAACAGTATTTGTATTTTTAAAATTGTCTTTAACACATGAAATGTAAATAGAAAAAGGAATGAAATTGCTAAATATTTTCCACAATTTTCAGCCATGAGTTGACATTCTTGTTTTCTTGTATACTTTTTCACCGTTCTTTGCTTTCTAAAATAACAGCAATTCCATTGGTTTAGTATGACCCATTGGCAATGTTTGGTCACATAGCAAAAAAAGAGTGTGCTTTAAACAAATTAAGTTTAGCAATTCGGTCTGGTATATTGCCATTTCCTGAGGATTCAGTGCCAGATAAGTCAGGGAATTTGACCAAAAAATGATAAAAATAGGAACTTTCAACACACATTTAAAATACATGCAGCAAAGCATTTTTTGACTTAAGCTCATTTTTAAAACTCTTCTTTGCTACATAATAATGTAATTAACAATGATAAATAGGTTTTAATTTTTAAAATATTTAAATATTTAAAAATCATTACCAGTAAGATTGAGAAAAATACATCATTATTCCCATTATCCCCATTATAGAATTATTCTGCAATACTTTTATAGACTAAAAGACTTAATGAAAATGATAAGACAGCTTAATTTAATAAATTGAGAATAATTAATATTAATATTATATTCATGTCAAGCTACTTAGTAAATTTTATATCATTGTGCTCATACTGTGTCCAACAAATTTATGTTTTCTTTCCTTCAGATACCTAATTCATTTCAGTGTCACATACAGCAAACTCAAGTATATGGAGAGCCAGAGAAACACCTCAGAATTCGTTCTTCTAGGACTTTCGTATGACCAGAACGTACAAATATTTTGCTTTGTGCTCTTCTTATTCTGTTATGTTGCCCTGTTGGCAGGAAACCTGCTGATCCTCGTCTCCATTCGATGCAGCCCTCTTTTCCACCAACCCATGTACTATTTCCTCAGCCACTTATCCTGTATGGACATCTGCTATACCTCTAGTGTTACACCCAAATTCATTGCTGACCTACGAGGGGGGACAAAAACGATCTCCTACGGTAATTGCATGTTCCAGGTCTTTGCTATGCACTTCTTTGGGAGTACTGAGGTCTTTGTCCTCACAGTCATGGCCTTTGATCGCTACGTGGCTATCTGCAAACCTCTCCACTACCTGCTTATCATGAACAGGACAAGATGCAATCTTCTAGTCTTGGCTGCTTGGGCTGGTGGGGCTCTCCATTCTCTTCCTCAATTATCGATGACCATCCAGTTGCCATTTTGTGGACCTAATGAGATTGACCACTATTTTTGTGATATCTTGCCTTTGTTGAAAGTTGCCTGTACTGATACCTACATCACTGGTGTCCTTGTGGTTGCCAATTCAGGTCTGGTCGCTTTAGTGACCTTCGTTGTCTTATTTGTTTCTTATGTCATTATATTGTTTAGTCTAAGACATCGTTCGGCCGAGGGAAGACACAAAGCCCTCTCCACCTGTGGGTCTCATATCACTGTGGTCATCTTATTTTTTGGACCTTCAATCTTTGCCTACCTTCGACCTCCGACCACGTTCCCCCAGGACAAAATATTTGCTCTATTTTACACCATCATCGCTCCTATGTTCAATCCCTTAATCTACACCCTGAGAAATACAGAGATGAAAAGCGCGATGAGAAAAGTTTGGTGTCAAACATTATTTTCGAAGGAAGCACACAATTAATCCGAGGAAACATACAGCTAAGCATCTTTATAAACGAAAAGGGCCTGATGTGACAAGAAAAGCTAAGAAATATTTCTGGGTGGAGCCTGGGTGGCTGATTTGGTTAATCATCTGACTCTTGGTTTTGGCTCAGGTCATGACCCACAGTTCATGAGTTTGAGCCCCGCATCAGGCTCAGCATTGACAGCGTGGAGCCTGTTTGGGATTCTTGCCCCTCCCCCCCACCCTGCTCTCTCTCTCTCAAATAAAATTTTATATATTGTTTTTTATTTTTAATGCTTTGTTTATTTATTTATTTATGGAGAGAGAGAGAGAGAGAGAGAGAGAGAATGCACAAGTAGGGGGGAGGGACAGAGAGAGAAACTGAAATAGAATCCGAAGCAGTCTCTGAGCTGTCAGCACAAAGCCCAGTGCGGGTCTTGAGCTCACAAGCTGTGGAATCATGACCTGAGTCAAAATAAGATGCTTAACCAATGGAACCACTCACGTGGTCCAAAATAATTTTTTTTTTTTTTAAATGCTGAGATGGGGCGCCTGGGTGGCTTAATCGGTTGAGCATCCGACTTTGGCTCAGCTCATGATCTCACAGTTTGTGGGTTACAGCCTGTGTCAGGCTCTGTGCTGACAGCTCGAAACCTGGAAACTGCTTTGGATTCTGTGCCTCCTTCTCTCTCTGCCCCTCCCCTGCTCGCACTCTCTCTCTGTCTCTCAGCAATGAATAAACATTTAAAAAAAATAAAAATTTAAATAAAATTTAAAAATGCTGAGAAATATTTCATAGACTTTATATAACATCATTATCATGAATAGAATGCATAAGAAAAAGAATTAGAAAGAAATTTAATGGAATAGCTAAACGAATATGAATTCCCACTTACCAGAATTAATTAAAAACTTAATCTTATGGAGTATTAAGGAGGTGTGGATAGAATCACCTGCAGAAAAAAACTGTCTGAGCCAAAGCAAATAAGGCAATGCTATTAAGTCAGTGAATTATAAAGGCAAAAAAATTTTAATGATAATTATAGTAAATAAACTGGGCTTATACACCAGTCCTCAAAATGATACATGTTCTGCAGTAGTGAAGTTGAAATCTACAATTAAAATAATGACTTTAACTCATCATGAATGTCTTTATGATAGAACATTCACTTATTTCTCCTCTAGTGGCACCCAGAAATCATCTGTGTTACAAAGTGATCAATAGTAGAACCTGTTTTAAAGTGATCAGTTCTTCTGATTTATATTAAAAATAACAAAAATATCTAGTTAAGACAGAACAAGAATCAATAATTTAAGATAATCCAAACATAACTATTTCTTATTCCACCTACTGACTAGAATATAAAACATTTGCCATAAAACTTAAGGGACTGAATAATAAAATGTAAGTGCTGACTAACCCCTACCTGCCTAAAATTGATAAGTGGAAAGTTATTTGATCCAGAACCAAAGACCTTTTCTGTTATAAAGAGAAAAAAAAGCCTAGAAAAAGACAAATTAAGATATAGTCTAACACCTAAAACAAACCAAAGTACATTTTGCAAGCACATTTTTGGCTGCATATGGATGTTTATAGCTGTTTTATTCATAACTGCCAAACCTTGGAAATAAGCAAGATGCCCTTCCATAGGTGACTAGATAAATAAATTGTCATCCATGTGGATAATTATTATTATTATACTGAATATTATAATTATATACTGAATAATATAATTATATATTATAAAGTGAATGAAGACAATCTGAAAAGACTACATAGTTACATGATTTGAACTGTAGGAATCCTGGAAAAGGCAAAGCAATGGGGCAAAGCAATGGAGACATCAAGAACATCAGTGTTTGCCAAGGGTTAGCAGGGGGATCACAAAGCATTGTTAGGTATGTTACTACAGTTGTGGATACATAAAATGTACTACACCAAGGGTGAAGTCTAATGGAAACTATAAATTTAGGGAGATAACGATGTGTCAATGCAGATTCTTCTGATTGTAACTAAAGTATCACTCTGGTGGTAGGGCTTGTCTGTGTGTGGGGACAGGGGGTAATGGAACTCTTTGTACTTTCTGCTCAATTTTGCCGTGAACTTAAAACAACTTTAAAAGATAAAGTTGGGGCGCCTGGGTGGTTCAGTCGGTTAAGCCTCTGACTTTAGCTCAAGGTCATGATCTTGCGGTTCGTGGGTTTGAGCCCCACATCAGGCTCTGGGCTGACAGCTCAGAGCCTGGAGCCTGTTTCAGATTCTGTGTCTCCCTCTCTCTCTGCCCCTCCCCTGCTCACACTCTGTCTCTGTCTCTCTCTTTCTCAAAAATAAATAAAGATCTTAAAAAAAGTAAAAAAAAAAAAAAAAGATAAAGTTTATCGGGGTAGTTAGGTGGCCCAGCGGTTAAGCATCTGACTCTTCATTTCAGCTCAGGTCATGATCTCATGTTTCCTGGGTCTGAGACCCACTTCCTGCTTTGCACTGACAGCATGCGGAGCTGCTTGAAATTCTCTTTCTCCTCTCTCTGCCCCTCCCCCTGCCCACATGTATGCTCTCTCTCTCGCTCTCAAAAGAAACTTAAAGCAAATTTAAAAATATACACTTTATTAATTAAAATATACACTATGGAACGGCAGATACATCAAATCATGTTGTAACTGGAATGAACAGACATCTGAAAAAGACTTTCTACAGAAACCAGAAAAAAAATTATGAAAGACCTTTTTTGCGTGCTTAATAGGGTTTAATTAAAGGTCACTTAAGAAACACAGCAAATATCATTGTGGAGAAGATGCTAGATAACAGAATTTTATTAAAAAGAAGATGGTTATAAAATGGAAAGTGTTTTAGAATATGTAAATAAAATGCAAGAGGTACAATGAGTCTGTAGACAGTGTATAAAGAGGCATAAAGAACAGAAAACACAATGAGGAAGGTAAAATTAACCAGAACTGTCGCAGCAGAGAGGAAGTGGAAAGATGGTTTCAGGATTTATTCATAAAGAAATAGGGGCGCCTGGGTGGCGCAGTCGGTTAAGCGTCCGACTTCAGCCAGGTCACGATCTCGCGGTCTGTGAGTTCGAGCCCCGCGTCAGGCTCTGGGCTGATGGCTCGGAGCCTGGAGCCTGTTTCCGATTCTGTGTCTCCCTCTCTCTCTGCCCCTCCCCCGTTCATGCTATGTCTCTCTCTGTCCCAAAAATAAATAAAAAACGTTGAAAAAAAATTAAAAAAAAAATAAATAGACATTAAAAAAAGAAATAAAACTATCGCCAGATTAAAACTCTTCTTCTAGGCATGTTCTAGAATGTTTAATTACTTAGTTGGACCAAATAAAATTGTCACTAAAAATGAAATAATGGTTCAGATAATTAAACAACAGATTCATTTTAATGGCCTCTTTTAAATGGTTGTTATTTATTTTCATGATCATGCTTTCTTAATAACATGACTTTCTCTTTTAAAACATGATTAGTGGTGAAAATTATTATTTGCAATCAATATTGATCTGGTGTTAATGACGTTTTCTGATACAAATCTAGACACACATTCCATGTTAATGAGGCTTTAGCATTCTATAATACTAACAACTTTCATAGAAATCACTTTGGACTTCTTACAGTGAATGTTATGTTTAATAAGTTGAGAGCATTTTCTTTTTTTTTTAAAATAGAGATATAAATGATGTATAGCATTATATTAGTTTCAGATGTACAACAAAATGATATGATTTATTGCAAAATAATCACCACAGTAAGTCTAGCTAACATCCATCCCCACAGATGTTTGCATATTATTTTCTTGTGATGAGAGCTTTTAGATTCTACACTTTCTCACTCATTTTTATTACACAAACTCCTGCCAGAGGATTTGAAATTGTAGAGTTTTTAATTATTCCATATCAGAATTTAAGATACATCTCGAGATTTCAATAGTAAATTCCAAGCATATTTTGCTATCATTTGAGGCTTAAACTATTTACAAAAATTATATCCACTTCTATGTTTATGGATGTGAATATATTGACAAAATTGCATGTTATAAAAAGAAAGAAAACATAAATGGAAAAAAAAAGAGAAAGACCTATTTTTGACATATAAACTCAAAGGTATTAAAGACTATCCTGTGAAAAGTAGCTAAAGCCTTTTGGGGCAAATTCTTCTTGAGTTGTTAACAGCATTCAAATTCATGCTCGCAACTTTAGAATATCTCAATTTTTTTAAAGTTACACGCAGAAAATATGCTATTTTATATTCATGAGTGAGCTTTGTACAGCGCATCAGCATAAACTGTCAAGGATTTCAGGGCATCAATATGTGACTTAAAAGAAGTACTTATATGATACATTTGTATAGAATTTTAAATAAAATATCTTAAACATTGTAATGGCATATTCTCATGAATAAGTTTTTACATGGATTTAATTTTTTAATTAAAAAAATTTTAATGTTTACTTTTATTTCTGCGAGAGAGAGACCAAGTGCGAGCAGGGGAGGGGCAGACAGAGAGGGAGACACAGAATCGGAAGCAGGCGTCAGGAAGATTTTATTTTTTAACCGATTTAGGTTGGCAGAAACATTACACAAAAAGTACGGTGATTTCCCATATAGAAGTTCAGCCCCCTCACAATTTCTATCACCTGACATTTCATATTAGTGCGGTACATTTGTTACCACTGACAAACCAATATTGATGCTGTTTTCCTAAAGTCTGTAGCTTACTTTAGGATTTGCTCTTGGTGTGGTTGGGTTTTGTGGATTTTGACCTATGCATTATATCACATATCCACCACCGTCCAAAACAGTTTCCTTTCCTGAAAAATGCCCTGTGCTCCACTGACTTACCCTTTTTTCTCTCATCCTGAATCTCTATCACCCACTGATTTTCTTTTTTCTTTTTTCTTTTTTTTTTTTTTTACAATTTCCACAGTTTTTCTTTTTCCAGAAAAGGAATTCATAATTCATTTCTGTGATATCAATATTTCTGTTTCAAAACCTAAATATCCTCCTTGGGATTATCTCATGTATTGCTTTAATAATTAATATTTTAAAAATCACTATTGTCTATTGCTTGCACTCTCCCCTTCTGCCACATAAATATGTCAATCGTCCTTAATTTCGGTCATCTATGCTACAGTCCTAATAACTAATATTATAAACAAATTACTATAATTAGTATGATTCAAGGGGAAACTAACACCCTCAAAGTTAGGTGGAATCAGTATGAAATCATGTAGATTTTACCAAGAGGATACAATTATGATAATAAACCCAACCATCAAAGCCTTCCCAGTATCAGAGAACTACCTCAGAAACATGAATTTTCTCACCAACTCCTGTTACTGTTCTAGAAGGATGTCGGTAAACACATCATAAGATTTCAGAATATAACCCCAAGGACTGGAAGGGAGATTATTAGATTGCATACTATCCTTTACAACTTGAAGCTCCTATTATTACTTGAACAATTTCTTTAATAATTATTAATATTTAATACTTTAATAATTGATAATTCAAAATTATTAAATTAATAATTTAAATTTAATAATTTAATAATTAATATTCAAGTGATAATTATTACTTGAATAATAATTACTTGATACTTTCTGTCAAGTCAGGAAGAACAACTAAATTGAAGGTTAACGGTCAGATATGATGAGATGGAAATGCCTGATGAAGGACACTGGATGAGGGAAAGCCTGCCAGTCTGTGGTTGTGAGTCTATAGGGTGGTACAGAAGAGCAGAAGACACCAGGAGTCGACACGAAGAGGGGCAGGGAAAGCACTAGATCAAAACCACAAATTTTTAGACGAGACAGGTGGAGACAGAACGGTGAAGGGTATCTAAGTTGTAGACCTTAATATCTGTTTGTACCTTATGCTAAGCTATTCCTCTACGTAAAACCGACTTAACACCAACCGGTCTGTGTTCAGATTGCTTATTTTCCTGAAAGAAGTAGTGTTCATGCCCCCAGGACAGGATTATATTAGCTCAACCATAAGAAGATTATATTCTTGGGGCATCCGGGTGGCTCAGTCGGTTAAGCGTCCGACTTCGACTCAGGTCATGATCTCACGGTTCATGGGTTTGAGCCCTGTGTGGGGCTCTGTGCTGACACCTCGGAGCCTGGAGCCTGCTTCACATTCTGTGTCTCCCTCTCTCTCTCTCTGCCCCCTCATGCTTGTGCTCACTCTCTCTCAAAAATAAATAAATAAACATGAAAAAATATTATATTCTTTGTAGGCTTCTAGGTATGCCCAAACTATGAAGTAATACTTGAAACTTCCATTCATTTTTAGCCATCTGAGATCAACTTCTTGCGCCATAATTTCCCGTGGTATTTTTCACTGCTGCATTCTTCAGCATATAAATCAGAGGGTTGAGCAAACATTTCTCATTTGTATAAAACACAGCTATCATCTTTTTTTGTTTTAAGTTTATTTTTGAGAGAGTGACAGAGCGCGAGTGGGGGAGGGGCAGAGAGAGAGAGTGAGACCCAGAACCTGAAACAGGGTCCAGGCTCCTAGTGGTCGGCACAGAGCCGGTGGCAGCCAGATGCTGCTGGTTGCAGCCCTACGGTGGGGCCTGATCACGGGGCCGGACCCTGGGGCTTGAACTCATGAGCCGCAAGATCATGACCTGAGCTGAAGTCGGACCCTTAACTGACTGAGCCACCCAGGCGCTCCAATCACAGCTATCATCTTATCCATGGGGAAGGTGGTTGCAGGGCATGTGTATATAAATATGCAAGGACTGAAGAACAAGATGACCACAATGATGTGGGAGACACACGTGGAGAGGGCTTTTCTCCTCCCTTCAGCACTGTGGTTTCTCAGAGAATACAAGATGTTAACATAGGAGCACATCAGCATGACAAAACTCAGGGTACAAATGGCCCCGCCATTGGACACCAAGAGTAGGTTGATTACGTAAGTGTCTGTACAGGCGAGTCTCAACAATGGCTGCAAGTCACAAAAATAGTGATCGATCACATTGGGACCACAGAAGGGTAAACTCAAGGCCAGAAAAACCTGAGCTAAAGAATGTACACAGGACCCCACCCAGGCCATAGCCACCAGCACAGCACAGACCCCTCGACTCATGATGGTTGTGTAGTGCAGGGGCTTACAGATGGCCACATAGCGGTCAGCGGCCATGAGGATAAGAATGAAGATCTCCAAGCAGCCAAAGAAATGGAACGAGAAGATCTGTATCACGCACTCACTGAGATAGTGGTCTCTTTTGAAAGGGCATCCACAATCATTATAGGGGCTACGGAAGTACAGAAGCAGGTGTCAGATAAGGATCGGTGGGCTAGGAAGACGCACACGGGACTCCTGAGTTCCCCGGGAGGCCTTGACAGTGGTAATGATCAGAATGTTACCCAGCAACATGCCCAAATAAAGAAGCAAGAAAATGACAAACACTGTTTTCTTCCTAACAGGATCCCCTGTCAACTGGAGCAGAAAAATTTAACATTATTCAGCTGCATGATCATGAGTGAGAAGGGGAAGTGTGAAAAGATTTGTCTGCGAAAAAATAAATTGATTTACGGTGTGCTAGGAGATGTTATGGAATATTTTAAGCAAAATAGTTCATGATACCGTGTGTGATTGTGGGATATTTCCAGCAAAAATAAATATTCCTCATCAGGTACATTTTGTGGGTGTTTTTTTTTTCCATGTCACTACAGTATTTTGTTTTTAATTTTTAATGACCACTTCAATGGGCATTATAAGTCCCAAATTATCTTACTAGTGTGATACCTTTCTCAGCACTCCTCAATGTTTATTTACTTTGAGAGAGAGAGAGAGAGAGAGAGAGAGAGAGAGGGAGGGAGAGAAGGGGCAGAGAAAGAGGGAAACACAAACCAAAGCAGGCTCCAGGCTCTGAGCTTTCAGCACAGAGCTGGACACGAGGCTCCAACTCACAGACTGTGACAGCATGACCTGAGCTGACGTCAGATGCTTAACCCACTGAGCCACCCGGGGAACCCCTAGCACTCTTCAAATATAGCCCCCTGCTAGATTTGACATGATTCGGATTGATTTTGCCAATTCAGTGATTATAAAATTATGTGGCCCCATACTATTATTTCCTTCTTTATTTATATTTTAAATACATTTAATAAATACTGGGGTCCTGTTTTGCATCGTATATGGCTCAACTTATAGGATTTGACTGTTCTTGGAGGTTCATGAAGATTCATGTGACCTCACATGCCACTCCCAATCTTATAAAGAATGTCCTTTTGATGCATATGTTTATATATCACGTATTTGTTACACGTATTTTTATAAATGTATTATTTGTAAATCCAACATCTTCTGCTTCTCTGCATACCTTCTCACATATAGCAGCTTTAAAGGAGGAACAGGAAATACAACATTTAAATAACATGCCGGAAATTTCAAGCATATTTGTGATATGTAGGACTTGATCAATACAAATGAACAGAAGTGAATATTCTTTCATATTTGAAAATATCTCACATATCCCTGTTTCTGTTTTTCTTTCTCCAATTTCTGAACGGCAACCTGAGAGCCCTCAGAGCCTCTGGATATACATTTGTAAGTGAAAGGAGAGAGATAAACTTCATCGTTCATATATTCACAAATCAACTTTTTTTAAAATTTTTTAATGTTTATTTATTTTTGAGACAGAGAGAGACAGAGCATGAACAGGGGAGGGTCAGAGAGAGGAGACACAGAACCCGAAATAGGCTCCAGGCTCTGAGCTGTCAGCACAGAGCCCGACCCGGGGCTTGAACTCACGGACCGCAAGATCACGACCCTAGCCGAAGTCGGAAGCTCAACCGACTGAGCCACCCAGGTGCCCCACAAATCAACTTTTTAACATAAGCGTCTCAGGCCTTGGGTGGCTCTGTATGGGTATCACCTGGCATTTGGGTGTAGGACCAGATCATGATTGTAGCCCCTTAAGCTGCACATTCACGGAATAGAGCAGAGAAGCAGAAATGAGAAGAAGATGTGATTTTAAAAAGAACATAGCATATGGTCAGTAACTGATTGATTCCTAATTCTTTTCAGTCCTGGCAAAGTCAATGATCACTTTGAAATGTTGGGGTGGTTGAGTGACTCAGTCGACTGAGCATCTGACTTCGGCTCAGGTCATGATCTCGCGGTTCATGGGTTCGAGCCCCGAGTCGGGCTCTGTGCTGACAGCTCGGAGCCTGGAGCCTGCTTGGGATTCTGTGTCTGCCTCCCTCTCTGCCCCTCCCCTGCTTGTCTCTGTCTCTGTCTCTCTCTGTCAGAAACAAACATTAAAAAAAATACTAAATGTTATTTCTTTCAATGAAGATTTTTTTTTTAATTTGAAATGTTTTCTGGACCAAAATTTCAAGAAAAGCCTTTCTTTAACGTCTTGCTTATCAAGATGAGGTTGGAAGGGACACTATATGCAAATACCAATATAAACTGAAATGTGGTGTATTTAAATATAACCTGGGGGACTTCCTCTTCCTATTGTGTTCCTCCCCAATCTCATCCATACTTCCAATAAATTGTCTTACAATATTTTCATGACCATCATTTCAAGAACAAAACCCTTTTCTTTTTTTTTTCAATTAATTATGTATGTGCTTGTGACAATTTTAGAGACTCTCGCTCAAAAAATAAAAAAATAAATAAAAAGGAAACTAACACGTGTGGTTATGAACCACGTATGACACTGGGGTGTTTCATACTATTTCTTGTATTCCTCGTTGTATTTCTGAGTTATATGATATTACCTAATTCTATAATACAGGAAATGAGGCTTAGAGAGTTTAGTAATTAGCCCAACATTCACAAAAGTTATGGAAGAGAGCAAGTTAATTCTGTTTCCTGAGCTCTTTTTAAGATGTGGCATCTAGGAAATAAAGACATTTAATAAAATTGGTAAGACTACTGTTTGAATACTATCCTTGCTTATACTTGGTAGTAGATTTCTCTTACAACCTTGGCAAGATTGGTCAGGTTTTAAATTCTACATATCAACTCCAAATAATTACAATAAAATTTAAAAAAAAAGATAAATCCAAGGGGACATTCCACTTAATATCAAACTTCTTAATATAAGAAATATTTGGGGAACTGATTTCCTTTTTTAAATTATCTATCTATCTATCTATCCGTTTTGGGGGAAAGAGAGAGAGAATGGGGGAGGGAGAGAATCCCAAGCAGAGTTTGTTTTGTCAACACAGAGCCTGATGTGGGGCTCCCTCCCCCAAATTATGAGATCACGACCTGAGCTGAAATCAAGAGTTGAACGTTTACCTCACTGAGACACCCAGGTGCCCTGGTTTTCTTTTTATATTCAGATGGTTACTGCTATAGAAATGTAGCAGTAATAAATCAGATCAATTCACAAATCCTTTTATTTTCTACATCTCCACATTTTCACCTCTTTCTTGTGGCTATTGTCACCACTTTTGGAAAGGGATAGGGAAAAAGGGTGAAGCAAAATACTAACATATTTCTCCTAATGTGCAAACTCATCTAGATGAAAATGTGGATAATCTTGGAAAACCTGTATAGGCACAGAAAATTTTCTGTATAGATTTCTCCCTTAATTTCTTGTCAGGGTCCATTTACTGTGGAGCCAACCAGAACCTTGATTGAATAGTCATCATTTAGGGGCACCTGGGTGGCTCAGTCGGTTGAGCATCCGACTTCAACTCCGGTCATGATCTCATGGTGTGTGATTTCGAGCCCCGCATCGGGCTCTGTGCTGACAGCTCGGAGCCTGCAGCCTGCTTCGGATTCCCTGCTGTGTCTCCCTCTCTCTCTCTCCTCCTCCCCTGCTTGCACTCTGTCTCTGTCTCTGACTATCTCTCTCAAAAATAAATAAACATTAAAAAAATTAAAAAAAAATAGTCATCACTTGATGTACTTTGAAAAATGATATAATACTGTAGGGGGCTTACTTTGATGTTGGTTTTTACATGTGAGTGAAAAGGTAAATTAGGAAAAGTAAGCTGATCAATGAGAGAAGCAGATGTCTAAGACACTACAGAGATTAGGTTTTCTCCTCAAGGTTGGCATTTATCCATGTGACACTCTTTGAGCAAACGTGTGTTGTGTGCCTAATGCCAAACACAGACATCAGTGTCATGATATTCAGTGTCTTGAAAATATGGGCAGTCTAGCAGAGGAGAAAGAGAGAGAGATGCAAAAGATCAAACGGAGGTCCTGAAAGGTGGTACAAGAGTATCTGTGATAATTAAGAGAACGTGCTCTTTTTGGCCAAGAGGAATGAGAAGTCCTCCTGCAGGAGGTGTGTTTGAGATCAGCTTTAAAAAAGGATAGGTCTGAAATAAGAGAGCATGCTCACTGGAAGGAAACCACAAAGCAAGAACCAAAGGGAAAGAACTACCAGGCTTGAACGGGCAAGAGTTGAGAAGGTCAGTTTGGTTGGGGTTTAAGGAACAATGCTGGGGAAAAAAGCTGAAAATCCAGATGTGACCTAATGTGCATTTTGCATGACGTTGGGGATAATAACAATAATAAGAATAATAATATCCTCCCAGAGTCTTTGGAAGCATTGGGCATAATAAAGGAAAAGTTCTTGTGCAGTCCCTGGTACTGAGCACACGTGCAGTAATGTTACTATGACTGGTTTTAGGAGGGCAGGGGGAGGCTGTTCCCTGCATTTGAGCTGAGAAGTGCCACAGTTGAGGCTGTGTGGTGGCTAAAGCAGGAGCCCAAAGGGATGGGCGGGTGGGGACAGAAATGAGGCGGCTGAGAGACCAGCGAGGTAACAGGTATGCTCTCTGCCTGACAGAATCCATTTCTGGACTTGGCCCGTCTCTTGAGTTGGAACTCAGGGATAGACGATAATGAGAGAATTGGTGAGAGGGAAGAGGAAGAAGAACCGGCGAAGAACAGGGGAGGCAAAAAGCCCTCATCCTTCTTGACCTTTGATGAGAAAATCATTTTTTGTTTTCTTATTGACTCTCCATCCTCATTTGCATATTCTGTCTCAGAATCTGGAAATGGCTTGCACACTGTCAGGGCTGGGGGCATGACTCAGGGCTGAAATTAGGTTTGCATCTTCTTTGTCTGGCAGAAGCATGAGGAGAACCCTGGTTGCCTGGGGACTCCTTTTCTCCCCGGAAATGGCTGCCTCGGCATTGTGGCCTCCTGTTCGTACTGATCAAGCTGATCAAGTCCCTTTTACGTCCTCACATTCTCATGCCCGTTTTGAAGCCTGAAGTTGTAAATGATACTGAGTTAATCACAAGGTAAGCTTGTCTTTCAGGGACGTAACAAAGTGGGGACCCTTCCTTGCAAGAATATTGATTCTATCACGTTCTTTCTGTCTGGCCCGGCTTTCCTGTGAACTTACTTACGTGGCTCCTCAAAATGTAATTGAGTTGGAGGCTAATCCAGGCAAAAGGCTGACTGGATGCAAAGGAGTGTTTCCAAATGGTGCTTACTTCGGCATTTCTGTTACACTGGGATTCTCACTGGGGATGGGCAAGAATCTTACAGCTTCAACAGAGCTATTTGCAGACCTTCCCCAGGGTGGAGAGCCACTAGCCCAGACATGGCTGTGCACCTTGTTGAAACCAGATGTCTTCTTCAGCTTCCTGGCATGACTTAGAGGGCACACATATCCTACAATGAAGGTTTATTCTTGTGAATATATATATATATATATATATATATAAAATATATATTAATATAATAAAATGATAATAAATAATAATAAAAAATATATATATAAATAAATATTATTGTGGCTTATTTGGCTGGGAAGGTTAAGTGTAAAAGGCAGAAAGCAGATGTCTGCAGGTGTTTCTGTGTTGACGTTGCCTTTGTATAAACTGATGGAGATTTGGCATATTTACAACCAAAGGAATTCAGAAAAAAAAAAAAGATGTCATAGGGGATTCTTGATAGGTAAATGTAAATGTAATTGCTTATATTTTTGAAGTACTTTGTGAGGCAATTTATATGAATTTCTCATCTCTTTTGTAAAGGTAAGGAGACTGAGTTTGGGAAGCTGGGCATTCAGTCCAAATGGACTCACCAGCACGCAGTGGAGCTAAGATTCAAACTCAAGTCTCATCATTGGTTCGCTGGAACTCTTTTTTTTTTTTTTTTTTTTTTTTTTTAACATTTATTTATTTTTGGGACAGAGAGAGACAGAGCATGAACGGGGGAGGGGCAGAGAGAGAGGGAGACACAGAATCGGAAACAGGCTCCAGGCTCTGAGCCATCAGCCCAGAGCCTGACGCGGGGCTCGAACTCACAGACTGCGAGATCGTGACCTGGCTGAAGTCGGACGCCCAACCGACTGAGCCACCCAGGCGCCCCACTCTTTGTTTTTTAAATTTGCTTATTTATTTATTTTTGCGGGGGGGGGGAGGGCAGAGAGAGAGGGAGAGAGAAAATCCCAAGCAGGCTCCACACTGTTAGCACAGAGCCTGACAAGGGCCCCAACTCACAAACTGTGAGATCATGACCTGAGCCAAAAATCAAAGAGTCTGATGCTTAACTGAGTGAGCCACCCAGGTGCCCCACGTTTGCTGAAATTCTTAAGTGTGATACTATACTACCTTGAGACATTGCATAATAAAAGAAAGAACAAAGCATACCATTATAGAATGCTTAATGAATTGTCATTTCTTTAATAAATAAAGAAAATAATATCAGTTAACACCTACTATGGGTAGCTTAATAGTGATTGGTGGTTTGCTTTAGGGGTACATGCTGTGTAATGCATGAGATTCTTATTTCTTGTTGTATCCTAATGGTAACTTTAAAAGGTATATGTAATTATTTCCACTTTACAAAGTTGAAAGCTGAGCTCTGAAGAAGTAAAGTGACTTCCTTAAGATCACCCACAGTTTGTTGCAGAGCTCAGCTTTCACCCAGATCCACCTGCCTATCTTGCTCATTTCTGCTCTTTCCACTGTGTCACGATGCCTTGAGGTAGCGGGTTAATAGGAAAGCAGCACTCAGCATGAAACTTTTTCCATGGGGGAGGGGAAGGAAAGAAAAAGAAAAACAGAAAAAGAAAAAAGAAAAAAAAAGAGGTTAGAGTGGGAGAGAGCCAAAGCATAAGAGACTCTTAAAAACTGAGAACAAAATGAGGGTTGATGGGGGGTGGGAGGGAGGGCAGGGTGGGAGGGAGGGGAGGGTGGGTGATGGGTATTGAGGAGGGCACCTTTTGGGATGAGCACTGGGTGTTGTATGGAAACCAATTTGGCAATAAATTTCACATATTGAAAAAAAACTTTTTCAATAAAAAATACAGATATAATGTATAATATATTTTTGATAACAACAGGATTCTATTTATGAAAAAGAATACAAGAAATGAAAATGAAAGACCATTATTTCTCTTGAACACAGACATGAAAAACTTTAACAAAACATTAGTAAATCAGATCCTGCAATAAAAACCAATACACCACAGTCTAGGGGGTTCGTCCGAGCAATAAAAGCCTTGTTTGACAATTAAAAAACAATCAATGTAATTCATCATATTAACAGACCAAATTAAGAGAACCATGATATCATATCAGGAGATGTAGAAAAAGCTTTCAACAGAATTCAACATCTTGTTGTGATTAAAATCCTTGACAATCTAGGAACAAAATGAACTTCATTAGCCAAATAAAAAATATCTAGGGATAACGAAGAACTAATACAATATTTAATGGTAAGAGACTAACTTATTCTCCTCTGTGATCTAGAAGAAGGCAAAAATGTCCTTTTTCACCACCAACTACTCAACATTGTTCTGAAAGTTCTAGCTGATTTATTAGACCAAAAAAAAAAAAGTCATATAAAGTAAAAAAACAAGTAAAACTGTCTTTATTTCTATGCAACACAAGTGCCTATGTTAAAATCTCAAGGAATCTACAAGTATCTCGTGAAACTAATAAGTGAGTTAGCAAGTTCATAGGATACACTATCAACATGCATAATTGATTGCCAACAATAGAAAAATAAAATATAAAAATTTTTAAAATTATAATAAAACTTGTTTGCATATAAATTTAATGAAATATGTTCAAGATCTGTATGCAGAAAATTATAAAACAATATTGAAAGGAATCAAGAAGATCTCAGCAAATGGAAAATATACACAATTCATAACTAGAAGACGCAGTAGTGTTAAGGTGTCAATCCTAGCAATTTTTATTTTTTTAAATATCAACAAGGTGATTCTCAAACTGATATGAAAAGGCAAAGCGACTAGAATAGCCAAAATAATTTAAAAAAACCCCACATGTTGCAGGACTCATATTACTATTAATTTAGAATTAATTACATATTATTAGAATTAATTACATATTAATTTAGAATTGCTATAAAGTTACAGTAATCAAGATAGTGTGCTATCAGTGGATGGTCTGGTATTGGTGAAAAGCGTGTACACAAAGATCAATGGAACGAAAAGAAAAAGGTGATTTGGTGGAGAAAAGATAGTGTTTTTAACAAACAGTGCTAGAACAACTGGATGTCCACATACAGAAAATGAACTTACACCCGTGACACAGTTTACACAAAATAGCTCAAAATGCATCATAGATATGAAAGTATTTTAAGGGACCCAGGAAGATACACTTAGATTCTTTTTCGAAGGGGAAGAGCATCCACGGAGTAGATGAGTTTTTTGAGCAAACAAGTATGTAGCTAGAAGGAATGGGAGAGTGAAGGCAAAGGTATGTAAGAAAAGAGAAGAGGGATAGGGGATCCCATGGAGAAAATTCTGAGGTCTGAAGGAGATGTAAAAACATACTAAATCAAGTTTGAGGGAGACCTCTAACCACAAGAGAAAAAGATTGGAAAAAGAAAGGTTTAGTCGGATTGTAGGAAATAGACTGATGACGAGGAGATTCCCAGAATCCCTTGGTAATTTGTATTTCAGAAGCAAAACATACTAACAACTTGTGCCAATTTTCAAAGGCTATGACCTCTGGTTATTTTTATACTTTTTATAAATAAGACCCCCAAAGAACCACTAATGTAGAAAATAACAAATGATTATAAACCCATTAACTCTTAGGACAAAAGATAGCATTTCTGTCCTTCCACAGGCTCGTGCTCTATCTCGTTGTGTCACCTCTGTTTTACAGGAATCCTATGTATTATCACATTGTTATGCCCCAGTTCCTTCATATGTGAAATGAGGTTGGTAATATTATTTATTGCGTAGAGTTGTTATAAAGTGAAATAAGCTCAACCCCACCAGTGATTCATGGCTGACATAAAGCACATGTTTACTAAGTGTTTCCTACGGTTAGTGGAGCTCAGAGGGCAAAGCAGAATCAAACATCAGTTTTGAATATAAATGTAAACAGAAGAAAGGTTATTGAAAATGACATAAGACTAGAGCAAAATTATAGAACGTTCATCTCCACTGTTGGCAAATTATTTCAGTGAGCCTTTCGTAACCCTCAAAGGACATGAAAGAAAGTTCTGTCTGTAAGTTTCCTTAAGGTTTGCCTAAATGGAAATTAATTTACCTTAAATGGAAATTTACCTCAATGGCAATACATCCTTAAAAAACTTACCTCAAAGGGAAGTGTGTGTTAAAGAATACATGCATCCTCTTCCCCCAGAGAATGATAAAAACACTATATGGGAATGGAAGGGTATCATTTCTTAACATAATGGCCAGATCTAGAGTTTGACCCCCAGATGATAGCAAAGGGTAAAAGAAAGTCAAATTGCATCAACAGCAGATCTCAGTCACTAAGGACCAAGGATCTCAGTCACCAAGGACCAAGGATCTCACGCTGCAGAGGTACCTTTTTTTGCAGGGCATTTGCCATCTGGTTGTGAATCTGCTGTAGTAACTTGGATCTAAGAGGATAATGACCGGTGAATTGATTACTTGGGGACATAAAATAATTAACTCAAACTAAATAAGCAATACCTTGGGAGGAAACACAGGTACTTGGAGGATACAAACAATATTTGAAATTTTATTTAGCATTGGCTCCAAGGCTGAAGCCCTGAGGAATAATGCAGTGATACAAATACTGGGTCTGTATAAACTAGGATTTGACTAGTTTTGGAAAACTAAGTACTCGTCTTGCCTTCAAGCTTTTTTCTTTCCTGAGGTGTGACCTCCTATCATTTGTTTGAAACGAAGTTATGATAGGTGGTGGTAGTTACAAAAAATGTATGAGTTTTCTAACTTTTTATGTGTGCATCGAAGGAAATTAGGCAGTGAAACTCATGGGTAACACTCACTGAGCTGATTAAAATTCCAAATCAGAAACTTGAAAGGTAGTCATTCAAATAGTTAAAGAATGCAATTTCAGTGAAGAGAGGACATTAAAAAAAATATAAAAGGACAGGCTCAAAGTCAGTGCAAAGAAAAAAAAAACGGTGAGTAATTTTTTACCATTATTCTGCATAAATCTGTAATACTTTTGAAAAAAATATTTTTAACTACTATGTTAGGAAAACATTAATTAGCAGCTAATTTTAAAGTAGACTTTGCTGTGAATTCTATAGTCTAAAACTTTTTGGTTTAAGAGAAGACTAAATTGAAAGATCTTGGTTGTCTACTGAGGGTAGCATGACACATTCTAGAAAACTGAGATCAAAGTCATGTGCGAATTCTGCCTTTTTTATTGGATGACTGCACATCAAAAGGACCAATTATTATAACTTTAGGGAGATGGTCAGTAAGACATTGACCACAAATAAAGTAATTTTATTTCTGGAAAAGACATAGGATAATCGAGGCTAGTGCCTTCATTCTTCCTAAGAAACTTATTATCCAAGAGTGTATGGGGTCCCAAATGCAAGGTGTGGCCATATTAGGGCATGCACTCAAATATTTTTCTCCAACTATTTTTGTTATGTGGCCAATAGCTAAGCATGCAATATCGCTACTCATGCTTGAGAGAATAAGAAATATATGGCTTCCCACAAAAGCACGTGAGCTGTACATTTGTTTCTTTCTAGAGTTGGCTTATTTATTCCAGAATCCTGAACTGATTTGGCGTGTGGTTTTTCATGGAGACTTGAGCCTATCTTATAGTTATGTGTTTCCATTGACACATTTTCCATTTAAATGTGAGTGGCTAAAATGGGATCATGAGCCATTCAGGAGAGATCCTGGTTTTGTCTGGAACACTCAGAGATGTATGCAAATTTCCGAGTTGGGCCAGCCAGGGTTCGTGCTAAATTTATGTTGTTGCTTCATTATTTCTCCCTTGAAAGGATGTAGAGTGAGGTATTAAGAAACACAAGCACCGGAGTTGGAAAACTCAGGTTATAAACCCTTGTTTGCTATATACTAATGTGCTACTATGTACAAGTGCCTTAACCTCTGTAAACTAGAGTAATTCGAAGTTATTTTTCTTTGTGTACATTAATTTTAATACAGTAATACTGTCATGTGTGCACTATTTTATTTTTTTAAAAGATGTTTCTCATCTATAATCAAAGCTGAGTCTCAGAACCAGTCTGAATTATATAGAGCAGGGTGTATTTTCCCAGGTTTCAAATGAAGAGAAACTTCTTAAAAGAAATTAACTGCCTTGCGAAAGTCCTATATGAAGTTAGTGGCTAAATTAAGGCATGTAACCAGGGATTTACCTCAAATTACAATGAATGATTCGATTATACACATAATATTTTTAAAGAGATTAAAATATGTGCCAGGCAATCATAGTATAGTAGCCGTATATCTGTGAAGAAGTTGAACTGATGTCAGGAAATTAAGCATAGCTGTAGCCTTCTGAACCGAGACAAATAGAGATTAAGTAATATTATTAGCGAAGTCCTTACAAATGCAGACGGACTGATGAAATGGCTTTGCTTGAGAACATTCTAAGCCTTTCTTTACTTATAGACTTAAAATTATGTAAAAAGCCTTTATGCTTGACCAAAGGTAAGAAACATATTTCAAGTATGTTTAATGAAGGATTCAAGCCAGTAATATATTCAGTATTATAATTTTATGCAAATTAAAATAGCCTCTTTAATTTATTGGCTAATCTCAGTATAATCTGATTTGGGGAATTATCCTGAAGTTATTTCTCTATAATTTTTTCTTAAACTCATTCAAGTTCTTAAAATTCCACTATGGAAATTAATGTTTTTGTTTTAAAATTCCTTCTGCCTTACAGCGGGATTATTCATTGTGTGGGTGACCATGTTAATTTGTTCAGTAATAGAAAGGGTTGAAGAAGAAACTTAAATAGGAATTGATAGAGAAGCCAGGTACGGTATAAAGTTAGGGCTGAAAATACATAGGATGAAAATGCAGACCTCTTGAAGATATCTGGTCAAGGTTGAGCATAAGATTATAAAAATACTTGGTGGCACACATTGCTAAACAGTCAGTGCCATGTTTTCAGGAGCATCTAAGATTTGATTGTGTATTGATCACAGGCAATCATGTTGACTAAGCTAGACATTGATCACAATTTGCTATTAGGTCGTGGAGTCTCCTTAGAGAGTCATTTTAATGGAATACTTGATTTTTTAAATATTTATTTATTTATTTATTTATTTATTTATTTATTTATTTTTCGGGGGTGGGGGGAGGGTCAGAGAGGGAAGGAGAGAATCCCAAGCCTGCTCCACAGTGTAAGTGTGAAGCTGGATGCAGGGCTTGATCTTATAAACCATGAGATCATGCGTGACTTGAGCCAAAACCAAGCGTCAGTCACTTAACCGACCGAGCCACCCAGGCGGCCCTTTGAATACTTGATTTTTATTCTCTGACATATTTGAATGAGGCATATTAAAGCTAGTAAATTCCTTGAATAGGATATGATTATCATTCTACCCACGAGACACTTCTAATATGGCCTCATGAATTGTATATTTCAGATGATTTCATGGATGCTATCTACGTTGGACCATGGATCAAAGCAATAATGTCACTGTATTTATTCTCTTGGGACTTTCCAAAAACAAGAACATCGAAACCCTTTGTTTTGTATTATTTTTATTTTGCTACATTGCTATTTGGATAGGAAACTCACTCGTAATAATTTCCATAATGGGCAGTCAGCTAATTGAGCAACCCATGTATTTTTTCCTTAATTACCTCTCACTCTCCGACCTTTGCTACACATCCACCGTGACACCCAAACTAATGACTGACTTGTTGGCAGAGAGGAAGACCATTTCCTACAGTAGCTGCATGACACAACTCTTTAGCACACATTTATTTGGAGGCATCGAGATCTTCATCCTCACGGGGATGGCCTATGACCGCTACGTGGCCATCTGCAGGCCCCTGCACTACACGGTCATCATGAGCAGACAGAGGTGTAACACAATCATCACAGCCTGCTGTACCGGGGGGTTTGTACATTCTGCCAGCCAGTTCCTTCTCACCATCTTCTTACCCTTCTGTGGCCCCAATGAGATAGATCACTACTTCTGCGACGTGTACCCTTTACTGAAACTAGCCTGTTCTAATACACACCTCATAGGTCTCCTAGTCATTGCCAATTCAGGCCTAATTGCTTTGGTGACCTTCGTCGTGCTGATGTTGTCTTACTTTTTTATACTGTGCAGTGTCAGGGCTTACTCCGCGGAGAGTCGCAGCAAGGCTCTTTCCACCTGCAGTGCTCACATCACAGTTGTGGCTTTGTTTTTTGCACCTGCACTGTTCATCTACATTAGACCAGCCACAACGTTTCCAGAAGACAAAGTGTTTGCTCTTTTCTATACCATCATTGCCCCCATGTTCAACCCTCTGATCTACACGTTGAGAAACACAGAGATGAAGAAAGCCATGAAGAAAGTGTGGTGTCGTCATATACTCTTGGAAGGAAAGTAGTTTTGCAGATGCTTTTCGGATTTTCAGGCCATGGTTCCTCGAAACCCAGGACTTGGATGAGATCCATTGTTATCAGCTCCTGGCCTTGCTGCTTGGAGAGATAAGTGGGCAAGCAGGAAGCACACCCTTCTGTCGTTTTATGATCCTATGGTAACAGCTCACCAACAAATTGAGTATCATTCTTATTCAGATGTTCTTCCACTTGACATAGTCATTAAGAATTGTGTTTATGTGATATGAAATTAATGATATTTTAAAGACGAAAGATTATAGCACTATTTGGCTCTTGTGCCGGAAAAAAAAAGATAAAATGGAGCATGCGTGTTTTCACACCTTAAAATGCTAAAGAGCTGAATAAAATATCACCTTCCATTTTTCAGCTTTTTACTCAACTCTAAATACAGAAAATTGCACTTCTTGTTTTTGTATGGTTCATGCATTCCCACAAACTGAGCGGTATCCGGTAATCAGTAACCAGATGAAGGGTTAGAAATTACCAGTGCACCTGAAGTCCTCCTCATTTCTCTGCATAATTACTAACCTCCCAAAGGTAATTGGTATCTTTGTCTCTGAATCAACTGGTTTTACATACTCTTGTATTTTGTGGAAAAATAATGATGCTGATCACACTCTTAGTGTCTGCTCATTACGTTTGTGAGATTCATTCGTCATGTTTTGTGTATTCTCTGAGTGTCTTCATTGATATATACTGTTTCATTGTATGAGTATGTAACAGTTAATTTATCCATTCCCTTGTTTCTAGACATTTGGGTAGTTTCCCATTAAGATCATTATGAGTAGCTGCTTTGAATATTCATGAACATTTCTTTTGGTGAATACCGACCCTCTAATTGTTTCTTTAACAAGCTTTATATTGTAATTAAGACTTAACATTTTAAGGCAGTGGTTGTATGCTTGTGTTAATACTTTCCTAATACATTAGTGGCATAAAACTATATAAATAAAAAAATTATCAATAGAAAACCACTAGAATGAATGCAATAAATGGCTTAGAAATATGTAAAACTTTTGGCACTTCTAGGACCCTCACAATAGGGTATGTAATATGTTAATTAATACAAACCAACCTGTCTATCATAGATACACAGCTCTTAGAAAGAAGAAAACTCTTAGAAGATCATTCATAACTCAGAACAACCCCCAGAAACAGAGCATTAGGTTATGTTAGCAAGATTCACACATAAGTGGTCACAATTGGGAAATTGTAATATGTAAGATATTCACTGGAATATATGAATTTGTTTGTCATAATGAGCATGACTAGCAACATTCTTTATTTAGCTCCTGAAAGTGAAAAAAAAATATTTTGGGGGGCTCCAAATAAGGGCAGTGGTTCCAGATAAGAAAGGTAGGCTGTACATAACATGCCATCATTGGATTGTCACCCATCCATATACAAGTGCAGAAATGCACAGTATAGTAAATAACATCTTCCAGGGGCTACTGTCTCTGCCATAATTAGAATAAGCAGGCTTGAACAGAACAAAATGAGAGAGGTAATGTTTAATTTTTGTTTAAAAGTACCTGATCACACAGCAAAACTACCGATAGAGGAGGAAGTAATGTGAGAAACAGCTTTAAGCGGAATACGTCATACAATGACAGCTTTTATGGCAGTTATCAGAGACAAATAGAATATGATTATAGTTATTATATAAAAATAAAAAAAAATAATATGAAATGCATGATATTGTATTAGGATTCTCAAAATTGTCCAGGGTGTTAAAATAATTTAGGAAATAAAAAAAAGAATATTTTAATTGTAAACTTGATGGATAAAACAGAGTAGCTATATCTTAAGAAAAACTCAGTAAATAAAATTTCAGATGTTAACAAATTACCAGAACACAGAATTAGAGAGGAGAGTGATAGAAAAAAAAATAGATCTCTTAAGAGACATCATGAATGAAGTAAGAGAAAGCAACCTATGTTTGTCAGACTCTAGGGTTTGGGTAATAGTGAGACAAAAATATTTTTAAAAAGACAAGCATTAGTAATTTTTGAGAACTGATGAAAATAATCTTTAGAAAATATTCAGAGGAGGGAGAAAGAGTTGCTTTTTTTAAAAAATTTTGTAAACATTTATTCATTATTGAGAGAGACAGAGCATGAGCAGGGGAGAGGCAGAGAGACAGAGGGAGACACAGATTCTGAAGCAGGCTCCAGGCTCTGAGCTGTCAGCACAGAGCCCGATGCGGGGCTCAAACCCACAAACAATGAGATCATGACCTGAGCCAAAGTCAGACGCCTAACTGACTGAGCCACCCAGGCGCCCCAAGAGTTGCTCTTACGAAGAATCATAGAAAACACTATTACCAATTAATAATAATTTAAATCATTGAGTAGAAAACAAAATCATTGAGTAGAAAACAGAAGATAATGGAATTGCATAATGAAAGTACTAAAAGAAAAATGTCACCCTTGGCTTCTGTATTTTTGTAAGAAGAGTAAAATGAGGACTTTTCAGTTCAATGAAACAAAAGTGAAAAACAACCAAGAATTGACTACAAACCTACACTCACTAAAAGAAGTTGTGAAGGATGTTTTAATTAAAAGGGAAGAAGTCTGAGAAGAAAGAGGATCCCTGGAGGAACGGATAATGACGGAAATGGTAGACTTATTTATAAACCTAGAAATTGTATTAAAATAGCCATCTTGTCTAAAACATGAGATGAAACATAGAAGAGAGGACAAGATCCTGGCCCACGACATATTATGAGATGGAAGAAAATGATCAGAAGAAAAAGGTTGTAAGTACCATGTACCATTCAGCGGGACAGGGGTGGGGTGGTGATAATGTCAGGTTCAGACACTTTTTAGCATCAATGTACAGCCATGATTTCTTACATGTAGCTAAAATAACAGGAAAGAGACAGGCCGGTAGGAAGGTTGTTCAGTAGGTAGACAGGTAAAAATACACTGGGGGAATGAAAGGAGACCCATCCAATTAAAAAGTAAAAAAAAAAAAAAAAAAAAAAAAACAACAAACAAAACCAAGGAGGGAAAAAATAGACATATTGGGAAAAGTTGAAAAAAAAAAAAAGGAGCAAAAGTCATGGTAAGAAGGTAGTCCAAATATATAAGACAAAATGAACACAATGGACTAAATTCTCTAGTAGGAAGACAAAGATTATCATAATAGATTAAAATATAGTCCTGCGCTTTTACAAAGGATATTACATGGCATGAAATTTGGAACTACAATCATGAAAAGGAGAGAGCAGGCAAACGCATTAGCACTTGACCCTCCTGATGCCTCGGAAGCAGACATTTGCCGTGAGCCTCTTGGTTCACAAGGCCTGACTATATCGGAGCACTCCCCACTCAGCACCAGCCAGCCTACAGCCATGCAAGTTTGTTTACTAGGCTCTTCTGTGAAAGACCACTGCATACTCCAAGCCTCGCGCAGCCCCCCATTTAGCTGCTTCTCAGCACTCAAGCTAAGCAGAGCCGTCCAGAAGCTTGCACAGTACTGCATTCGAGAGGCACGTCCCGCTTTGCTGGGTGACTGGCTTTTCTGGCAGCATCTGCAATCTCACTTTTTCCAACCATGTCTGAATCCCAACCTTGGCAATGGTTCTCCTCTTCCAAGTTCATTCTTTGGGTACTCTTCCTCAGTCCTAGGTTACTTTTAACACTTGTATTCAAGTATCACTGACCTACAACAGACAGCACATATTAAAATGTCCAATCTCATTAAGTTGTGACATAAGTATACACCTGGGAATCCACCACCATAATCGAGATGGTGAGCGTATCCCTCCCTCTGAAAAGTTTTCAATGTGCTTTGTGTCTTTATAGACGAGTTTGTGTCCTCTAGATCTTTGCGCAAATTTATCATACAGTATATATTCTATGTTGGCCGGCTTCTTTCTGTATAATTATTTGGAGATTAATCCATACTGTTGCATGCCACAGCCATTGATTCCTTTTTTATTGCTGAGTAGTATTCCACTCTGCAAATTCCACAATCTTGCGTTGTTTCCACTATTTGGCTATTACAAATAAAGCTGCTCGAAAACATTCATGTGTAAGCTTCTATGTGAACATATGCTTTCAGTTCTGTTAGGCAAATATTTATGTAGGGAATGGTTGGTCATCTGTAGGTATACGTTTAACATTTTAAGAAACTACCTAACTGGTTTTTCAAGGTGGTTATACCCGAGTACCTCCCCACAAGAAGTTTATGAATGTTCTCATTGCTCTTTCGCCCTTCATATACTAAGTTTCTTAGTTTTCGCCATTTTGAAATCTGTGAACTGATGTTTCGTTGCTACTTTAATTTGCATTTTGTAAATAACTAATGACATTGAGCAGATTTTCATGCACTTATTTTGACATGACTAAAATGCTGTAATGTCTTTTGGTGAAATGTCTTTTCAAACATTTTGCCCATCTTGAAGATTTTCATCTAAGTGGCTGAATTTTTAGACATAAAATAGTTTATACTATTCTTATGTAGACTTTTAATATTGCAAAATTTGTAGTAATGCCAATTCTCTCATCCTTGATATTGATAATTAGTGTCTTCTTTTCTGTGCTCCTGATCAATCTGGCCAGAGGCTTATCAACTTTATTGAATTTCTTTAATAGATTTTTGTGTTCAATTTTCCCAATTGTTTTTCTTTTGTTTTTCATGGATGTTTACTTTGATCTTTATTATGTCCTTTTTTTCATGCTGGTGTACTTTGCTCTTCTTTTTCTAATCTTAAACTGGCAGCTGAGGACATTAATTTGAAACCTTTCTTCTTTTCCAGTATAAATATTTAGTGCAATAAATTTTTCTCCACGTCCTGTATTCACAGGATTCCACAAACTCTGATATATTTTGTTTCCTTTCCCATTCATATAAAGGGACTTCCTAATTTCCCTTTTGATTTCTTCTTGACCCATGAGGTTACTTGGAAGTGTGCTATATGATTTCCAGATATTTGGAGATTTCCTAGATTTCTTTCTATTTCTAATTTGATTCCACTGTAATCAAAAAAACATACTTTGAAAGACTAGAGTCCTTTTATTATTGAAACTTGCTTCAGGACCCAGAAAATGATGTGTCATAGTAAATGTTCTGAGTACACTTAGCAAGAATATGTATTCTGAAAGAGTTATATGAAGTACTTCATGTAGACAAAAGTCAAGACAGTTGATGGTTTTGCTCATCCACTATATTTTGCTGATTTTCTACTTGTTCCATTAATTATTGACAGATGAGTTCTGAAATATTCAACTATATTGTGAATTTGTCTATTTTCCCTTAAGATTCTATAAGTTGTTGTTTTATGAATTTTGAAGCCCTGTTATCGGGGTCACAAACATTTAGGTAATTATGACTCCTTGATCACTGGACCCCTTTCCCATATGACATGAACTTTTTTATCTTTAGTAATATTCTTTAATCTTAAATTATCTTTGATAAAATAAAAAAAACCTTTACATCTCTTTTCACTAGCATTATTTATCTTTTCTATCCTTTTACCTTTAAACTATTATTTGTACCTTCATATGTAAAATACAATTTTCTGTATCCAAAATGTAGTTAGGTTGTAGAGGTTTTTTATTTTTGTTTTGTCTTTGTATACTACCTGACAAGGTCTGCTTTTTAATTTTACTGTTTAGACTATTTCCATTTAATGCGATTATTGATAAGGTTGAGTGTCAGTCTATCATCTTGTAATACCTTTCTATTAATTCTATTTGTTCTTCTCTGTTTTCTTTGTCTTCCTTCTCTTGAATCAATTGAGTTTTCCTATGATGCCATTTTATGTACAGTATGATAGCTTTGCAATAATATCCTTCTATTTCTTTCCTTCCAGCCTTGATGGAATATTTTTACACACTTGACGTCTACGTATGTTATGAACACCAGACATATTGTTATCATTTTTGAAACCACCTCTGTTACCTTGAACAAACTATTTAAACTCTAGAAGATTCCTTTTTTTTTTTTTTTTTTTGCTTTGAGGAATAGAGGCAATAATTACCATGAAATTTTTTTTTAAGAATTAAATCAGATAATGCATTTAAAATTCTTAAAACAGTGATTGACATATAGTAATTAAAAAAATGCTTATAAATGTTATGATTAGCTTACTAAGTGAATTGTTCTGATCTAGCTGGGATGCTACAAAATACTGATTTTCTGAAGTCTTAAATGAACTCATATGTATATAGACTTTTTGTGCAAAAAGGGAGTCCACCCGAATTTCAGTGCACATGATCCTGAATCTATACACCTTGCAGCCCTGTAACCACACAAAGGAAAGTGCCTGGTAATAATTAGAATAGATGTGTACATATTTTGTTGGTTCCGAACTTCATTATGCTCTCCAATACTTTTCACCAAACCTGGTGGGCCCTTTTCCAATCTACCGATAGGAGCGGGGAATTTGTTTTAAGTTTTAATTAATTTGCTATTTTTTTTCTTTGCACAACCCAACCTTCCATTGTAGCAATGACAGTTAATTACTGTAGAGTATGGCTACTGGTCCAGGGGAATAGTGGGGTGACAGTCTTTGACTTGATTGTTAACTGAATATTATGCATCTTATGTTGCTTTTGTTAATGACTTTTGTTAGGACTCTGGATCTCTCTCTCTCTCTCTTTTTCTTTTACCTTCTCCTCTCTGGAAATAGGGACCTCCTCCAAAAGAATCCCAGTGCTCCCATAGGATTACCCAAATTTCCATCCTGCTTTTCAGAGGAAGAAATTGATCAGAACTGGCAGAATTTCTTTATCTACTTTGGATCCGAATAACAATAGCAGTCTCTAGAGACACAGTGCCCAGAACTTGGCTAATGCTAAAAGAGAAAGTAAAGATAAAGCCTGAAAATTCCTATGAGCCTAGGGAATATAACCTAGGGCAGCTGATTAGTATTATTTGCTGAGGATTTCTTAAGAAATGCTTCTGGGAAAACAATTTCTTAAAATTTCAAAGTCAAAAAGTTCTTATGATCTCCTCTCTCTTTATGTCTCTTGCAGAGAAAATTTCCTGCAGCCATACGCTCAAAGAAGGTGAGTGACTCCTAGGGCAAATATATATATATATATATTCACACTGCACATATATTTTGAAACATTCTTGTTTACTTCTGAGTATGAGCAGGTGCCAGGGAGTTCTACTGGCATTTAAAATCCTAGATCACTGACTTGTGGAGTGAATACATACTTCTGTGTGAATCAGGATCATTTTCAGCAATATTTAAATCTTCCTTCACTTAGCAAAACAGTGCTACTTTCCTCCTGGAAATTCAAGGAAAGCAGTGCTTGTAGATACTTTTAGAGAATGTACTTAGGTTTGTTTCAATCACTGCTTTCTAGTTTCATATTTTCAACCATAAACGCAAGTGAAGCATTACCAACTGTAACTGAAGGGGGGTATGTGTGACCACGACATTTTCCTGAGTAATTTAAAACTACCTTGAAGACCATCTACAACTGATGTGCAGGTAATCACTCTTAAAATCCTTCTTTTAGGCTCACTAGATCTATTTGACATTTGTTGTGTTGTTTTAAGGATATACAATCTTACATGGTATGTCAAAATTTAAGCAAGACTAAAGAGATTTTGCAATATTTATTTCTTACTGTGTCTTATAGAGTTTGTGCTTTTGAAGAATACATGTTACAAATAATAAAATTTTTAGGTTGCCAGTGACCTTCCAGCCTTCCACCTTTGAAGAAATTCCTATCTTTCAAATGACTCATCACTTTAAGTTTTCTAGATTCATCATAATCAGGAAAGGTAAGTTTGTAGTAAGACACATGTTGATCACATCAGTAGAAATGTATGTAATTAGTATATACAGACCCCAGTTGACTTGTAGGAAATGTAGTTTTACAAAGCTGGTCTTAACTCCTGGGGTGAACAGGACTGTGAAACAATACTACAAAAGGCACAAATTGACTTTTTCATTTAATTTTGGTAACATGAAAAACAGTCAACGTATTTAAAACTACAGGTAAAGAAATTCCCCCAGGTAACCAGTATTTCACCCAACTGATTTTATTTTCCACCAAAATATTATCCACATTGAGGTTTGTTCTGATGGTCCTTCTAAAATCTCTGTTGCAGTTTTGCTTTTGTTTATTTCAAGGGATTTGATTCAGGATGTATGTGTATTTGGAGGACAATTTAATTCTTAACCCTTTCACTCAAAGAACAGAGAACATAAGGAAAAGGTATATAATTGCAATGTAGTCTCAATTTTCTTTGGTGATTATGTTTCATAAACTCATGCATTCCTCATTTTTTCCTTGGGTGATGTGTCTGGACCACAGTTATAGATGTTGAAGTCCAAGATTAGAAAGGATCAATGCCCTGTAGAAGTGAGAACTGCTTGTGTGAATGGGGAAATCCAAAATGGTCTCATTTATTCTTGTTAAAATTCCACCATGGATAGTAACAGAGTACAAAACACATAAATTTGGGGGAATAAGGTGTGGCAATAGTCTAAATTCATGCTGGATGATTATTGCCTCTTCTGATCTGGAAGGGTTTTTTAGATTTAGATGTCAGCTTCTATATAAAGCTTAAATTTCGAGATTGAAGACAAAGAAAAAAAAAGTAGGCACATATCAGTTCACATGATTTCACTTAATATCAAACAGGTGACCGTTGAAAGCCTTAGGTGCCAATAGCATCAGAAGTTTACTGAGGTATAAACAACGCTTGAATACAAGTCGTTTGCTCTCTAAGTTCCTTTACCCTCTGCGTCATTCCTTAAATGTTTTATTTAGTTTTGATAGAGCACAATGAGGGAAGGGCAGAGAGAGGGGAATAGAGAATCTGAAGCGGACTCTGGGCTGACAGCAGCCAGCCCGATGTGGGGCTGAACTCATGGACCGTGAAATTCATGACCTGAGCCGAAGTTGGAGCCCAATGGGCTGAGCCTATCAGGTGCTCCTTCATCAGTTCGAATCCTGTCTATATTGCTTTTGTAGGATCACTTGTTGTTTTACTTGGTAATGTCTCCTTTGCTTCATTTTTGTGTTATGCTTTGAGGGTCTCAAAACATGCCATTTATTTTTCTTACTACAATTTCTCTCTCTGGACGTTGGTGCCGTTGTCATTCTGGTGCCCCCAAGGAGTGACGATATTTCCATAAACACACAGATTGGAATAGTTACAGCTGCGGTGGTCAGATTGAAAGCCTGATGGTTTCAAAGAGGACATGTGCTACACCACGCATTCACTCGTAGAACTATCGTATGTTTTACAGCGATCTGGGAGTCTGTCACCTCTCATGAGATGAAAATATGATATTTCCTCCCCTGCTGTCTTCTCAGATGCGTGCCCCTTTGCTTTGGGAAACTGCACTAAATGAACAAGAATTAGGGGATGAGTTCATAAATTTTTCAGTGTATTGGCTCTCTGATTTGGGACATTCACTTAGTTTTTCTTAATCTGTTCTTTCCATACTGAAAAGAACACGGTGGGATTCGATGAATACTAAGATTTAAGTCATTATCATAACAGGACTTATTACTTAGTAATAATTATTATTTAGTAATTATTATTGAGTAGTAATTATGTAGTAATAATTATTTAGACCTGTTATTTAGTAATTATTTTAAAAACTACCTCGGTTTCAGATTTTATGTATATTTACATGAAGGAATGCAATATAGGTAGGGGTGCTCGGTCGGTTAAGCGTCCAGCTATTGATTTTGGCTCAGTTAATGATCTAGCAGTTCCTGAGATCGAGCCCTGTGTCTGGCCCTGCACTGACAGCACAGATCCTGCTTGGGATTCTCTCTCTCTCACTCTCTCTCTCTCTTTCTCCGTCTGTCCCTGTTGCACACTCCCTCTCTCCAAATAAATAAACATAAAAAATAATAAAGGAATGCAGTATAGTATTTTCCTAAGTTAGTTATGATTTACAACTGCAACTCTAACAATGTACACAAAGATATAAGAAACACATTAACTTTTATGAAGGAAGCATAACTTGTGCACAATTTTGAGGCTAAGACCTGTTATCTTCCTGTTAAAAAAGGGAGACTACAAAGTCCTCCATTTCCATTAGTGCTTTCTTTTTTTTTAATTTATGCCCATTATTAAGTTTAATGACGATGGAGTTTACCTTAAAACATGCATGTACACTAAAACCAAAATAAGAGATGTACATATTTTTTCTAATTCTTTTTCAAAATGTCACTGATAAAACTGCTCTGTGCTGTGTTTTCAACTATTTTTGTGCCATAACATAGCCAGCAAGATTGACTTTTGGTTATGTGCTACCCATTCCATTCCCACCCTTGTATTTCAAAGAATATTACTTGCAATCCGAATCACTCAAGGCACAATTTAGGCAAATGTGCTTTTGTTTTTGTTTTTAAATGCAACTGCATTCCTTGATTGTATGCCTTCAGGCAATTCAGGAGAATGTTCCATATCATGCTGGGGAAAGAGCGTTACCTGGAATGAAAAGCCTGTTGTGAGTAATGAACACAAGGGAAATGAGGAATAAGATAAATTTTATGCATTAAATTAATGCCACTGTTATCTCAATGTTATAAATAAGAGTAGTAGAACTTCTGTTTGGAAAATAGTAATTTTTAAATCATGATATTTTCAAAATTTAATCAAATGTACTTTTAACACTATCAGTATGACAGACTATTTGAAAAAATTAAAAAATCATAGCGGAAGCAGTTGATTCCCAAGAAAAAAAAACATAATAATATTGATTTATGATTTACCTTCTGTGATTTGTTGAGTTAACCTTTTGTTTTATTAGAAATTTATTTATGATTGTGTTAATATTATCAATGTTTTCATTCAAATTTTTTCTTTCCAGATGCTCAGTTATCTGTGCATAGCACACAATTTATGGGAAGTCAGAGGAACATCTCAGAATTCATTCTTTTGGGACTTTCCTATAACCAGAACATACAAATTTTTTGCTTTGTATTCTTCTTGTTTTGTTATGTTTCCATTTTGGTGGGAAATCTCTTAATTCTCGTCTCCATTCGATGCAGTGCCCTTTTTTACCAACCAATGTACTATTTCCTCGGTCACTTATCCTTTATGGACATTTGCTACACCTCCTGTGTGACACCCAAACTGATAGGTGATCTGCTGCTGGCCAGAAAAACCATCTCTTATGGTAACTGCATGTTACAGGTCTTTTCCTTGCACTTTTTGGGAATGATTGAAATCTTCATCCTTACAGTCATGGCCTTTGATCGCTACGCTGCCATCTGCAAACCTCTCCACTACCTGCTTATCATGAACAGAGCAAGGTGCAATCTCCTAGTCTTGGCTGCTTGGGCTGGTGGGGCCGTCCATTCTTTTTCTCAGTTTTCTATGATATTCCAGTTGCCTTTCTGTGGCCCCAACGAAATCAATCACTACTATTGTGATATCTTCCCTTTGCTGAAAGTTGCTTGTACTGATACCTACATCACTGGTGTCCTTGTGGTTGCCAATTCAGGTCTGGTCGCTTTAGTGACCTTTGTTCTCTTGTTTGGGTCTTATGTTGTCATATTATTCACTTTAAGAAATCAGTCGGCTGAAGGAAGACGCAAAGCCCTCTCCACCTGTGGGTCTCATATCACTGTGGTCATCTTATTTTTTGGGCCTTCAATCTTTGCCTACCTTCGACCTCCGACCACGTTCCCTGAGGACAAGATATTCGCTCTATTTTACACCATCATCGCTCCTATGTTCAATCCCTTAATCTACACCCTGAGAAATACAGAGATGAAAAGCGCGATGAGAAAAGTTTGGTTTCAAATGATATTTTTAGAAGAAAAACACAATTGATTTGTCCTATTCAATATGCTAAAAAGTTTATGCAGGAGTAAAAGTGGACTCGGAATCAGAGAGCTCTGTTGGTGTTCAGATCACCGAAACCAAATCGTTCACTTTATGAATGTCAGAGATGATGAGCCGAAGCATTGTGAGCAAGGTGACAATTTTACCAGCCGAACTGAGATTGGCTTAGGGCATCTGCATATTAAACATATTCCAGGCTGAGGGAACGGTGGGGCTGTCATACCCAGTAGTCAGTTATGGAGCTGTGAGGCTGACGGCGAATTTTAACATTCATTTGCATATGAAATTGATACACGGGGATTTGACAACATTTTGGCCCTCTGGAGAAATGAACAAGATTAAAAGTGCTTTTCCGAAATTAAAACAGAATGTTTTTAATTATCGAATTTTATTTCCTGTAGAATATTCATCCGAATCTCATGTGATGACACTCTGCAATAAATTATGTGATGAAAAAAAATCAGGCAGATAATTTGCTTTAGAGTTGCCAAGAAGAAGGCGTGGCTACACTGGTCCTCTGGGGAGTTACAGCAACTTTTCCCAATCCCATCTGCCTTAAAATTTCATAGGCGGGGACAAAGGGACAGGTGGTAATTTACATTTCCGTTATAGTGTTTATTACATCATATATGTTCAGAATGTGGAAAGACAGAATGAGAAAATTAATAGATCTTCTCTCTTTCCAGTAAAGCTCAATTAGTTGAATGACTTCAAGACTGTGCATTTGTGGGGGCGCCTGGGTGGCTCAGTCAGTTAAGCGTTCCACTTCAGCTCAGGTCATGATCTCATGGTTTGTGAGTTTGAGCCCTGCATCAGACTCTGTACTGACAGCTCAGAGTCTGGAGCTGCTTCAGATTTTGTGTCTCCCTCTCTCTCTGTCCCTCCCCGACACACACTCTGTCTCATTCCCTCCCTCTCTCTCTCTCTCTCTCTCAAAAATAAATAAATATTTAAAAAACTAAAAAAAAAGGACTGCATTTTTGGGGGTGGCCGGTTGGGTGGCTCAGTCAGTTGAGCCTCGGACTCCTGATTTCAGCTCAGGTCATGATCTCACCGTTCATGAATTTGTGTCTGCAGTTGGGCTCTGCTTGCAATTCTCTCTCTTTCCCTCTCTCTCCTTCTCTGTCTCTCTTCCCCTCCACTGCTCATGCTCTCTCTCTCTTAAAATAAACACATAAAACTAAAAACCAGAGACTGAATTTGGGAGAAACTGCACATATCAGCTTGTCTTGATATATAGACAGGAGAGATGAATTCAATTTCCATCCTAATGAACAAAAATGGAGCCGTTTGAAAAAAAAATTTAAATAAATCTTCCATTTGCGTAGTTCTTGCATATAGCTTTGTTTCCATTTAAGGTGAGAAATGAAATAATAACAACAAAATACAGTTATTTGTGATATTAAAAGATTTACTACCATGTCCATGAATAGAACACATTATTTGTAGGTATTGAGAAAAGCAAATTTAGGAGAAAGATTTCTCAAGAGAATTAGAAAAAAAAATTATAAGAACATATTTTTGTACTATCAATAAGATACAAATAATTAAAATCTTTCTGGAAAAAAATAGACATTCACAAGAAGGTGGTTAACACTGTAGTATTATCAAGGGAATTTTTTTGAAAACATGAACTATATTTGAAAACAAAATGCAATAGAATTTCAAAAAATGATGTCAATAGTAATACAAAATGAAAGGGAAGGACAGGGAGAGAAAATGATAAGAAATGCAAATTGTAGCAAATTTATATGTGAGAAGAATTCTATAAATTGCAATTTTGACAAATTACTAATAAAAAATGAGTCTTGGGGCACCTGGGTGGCTCGGTCAGTGGAGCGCCCGACTTCGGGTCAGGTCATGCTCTCACGGTTCATAGGTTCGAGGCCCACATCGGGCTTTGTGCTGACAGCTCAGAGACTGGAGCCTGCCTCAGATTCTATGTCTCCCTCTCTCTCTGCCCTTCTCTGCTCACACACTCTCTCTCTGTCTCTCAAAAATAAATATATGTTAAAAAAAATTAAAAAAACAATGAGTCTTGTGCTTGCTTAGACGACATCACTTACTACCAAGTATTAGGAGAGAGTGTAACAATGTCTACAGGTTTTGAGAGAAAAAGATTGACAGGGAGGGATAAGCCTTATTCTGTGTCCTACTGTCTTTCATTTATGCAAAAAATAAAAAGACACCTGCATATCAATTGGGCTTCATAATTTTACTAACCACATATTCTTTTTGATCAAATATTTTACTTTATTGATAAGTTGCAGAACACCATAAGGGATAAATCAATATAAAAACCTTAAAGGGAAATCAGAATATAAATAATTGGCATATTTTGCCTTCATCCTCACGGGCCACATTTAATAGCATTTAGGACAAGGAGTCCTCACACTTTGAAATGCATGGCAGTCTACCAAGTTTTTTATGGCATGACTCTGGTCAAATCAACAAACATCTATGCATCATCTGTTCTTCATTTATAATATAAAACTGATAAGGAAAGTCATTAATGTCACTTGAATATGAAATTATGAATTGAAATTGCATTTGAGAAATAGATTAGTGGTTAAGATACATGGAACAGGTTTTAATTAAGACTTTAAACATCTACAACAGAAGTCATATAACTATTTCCATCTTTCTTACTCAATGGATGTGTCTTTTTTTTTTTTAACATTCATTTTTGAGAATGAGAGACAGAGAGAGACAAAGTATGAGTCGGGGAGAGGCAGAGAGAGAGAGGGAGACACAGAATCTGAAACAGGCTTCAGGCTCCGAGCTGTCAGCACAGAGCCAGATGTGGGGCTTGAACTCGTGGATGGTGAGATCATGACCTGAGCTGAAGTTGAACACCTAACCAACTGAGCCACCCAAGCGCCCCTCAATGGCTATGTCTTGATGCAGATTTCTTCTTCTGTTTCGTGAGGAAAGGAACCCACCAAGAAGATAACATGTTATTTAGAGAAACATAATTTATAATGAATTCTCCAAATGGCTAAAATTGAGGTTTAACTATACAAGATAGGCAGCTAGCAAATGCTTGTTTAATTAACCTTCAGAGTTGCCCAGATTCTGTCTAAGCTTTACCTATTCAAAATGTGTTCTGTGGATAAAACCAGCTAGACTATGTGCTAATACATCACAACAGCCTTTATTGAAAGCATATTCTTCTCCCTCCTGTGATTCATGAGTTAATACTAGCTCATTCATCATTTTTAAGTCACAGACTACTTATGTTACATTGATCCCTCAAATTCTACTCTAACTATTAAGATTCTGTGGTGAAATCAATCCCCAAGGCGCTTTTGATTCCCATTTTCACTGACAATGTGAGCAAGAAAAAAGGTATTATTGATTATTTAACTATATTTCTCATTGATATCAATATACAACATTTTTATTAAATACATTGTATCACCAAGAAACTGAAATTTTCTACTAAGGTATTTTCCATTAAGAATTTCATGCACAGAGGAAAATGCTATAACATTGATTAATAAAGTTAAATAAGAAATTCATGATAAGAAGATATAAAACTCATAGGATGTTCAAATATGTAAAAACAAAAGGCAAAAAGCCAAGATTGAAAGCCATATTAAAATATTCCAAAAAGTTGAATGTAAGTTATTACTGTTGGAAGAAGAAGTAGAGAAACTGGTTTTATTTGGTCTTTATGCCTAATTCAAGAATTAGTGATGCTATGATGCCTGAAAGAGTGGTTTGAAAAAATGTACATGTGTACACATATGATATATATTGATAGTGTTTTTATCTGGCTAGACGGATACTAAATGTACTTTTTTGAATTGTTATTTTCTAAAAAGCCAGTACAGCAAGACACATGTGGATATTTTCACCCTGGAGGATGGTGAGTCCATAGGAACAAATGTCCTTTTTTGATGAGGAAGTAAAGCTAGAAAGATTCAGGGGTAGGGGTTGCAAAACAGACCCTGGATATGGCTGCCTGGTGGGGAAACTGGAAGCCCAGAGGGGATCTGATGGAAGTTCTGGGCTGAGAACAGGAATAACTGTGAAAACATGACCTAGACTGGAGAAAGTATCTTTAAATAAAATGTCAGAATGTCTTAAATCAGGTTTCAATGGTCAAAGGTAGAAATTTCAGTTATGAGAAGAATCAGTTCTGAGAATGTAACCACAGAAAGGTGAGTACAGTTAAGAATATGGTTTTGTATACTTGAAAGCTGCTGAATGTAGATCCTGAACATTCTTACCACACACACACACACACACACACACACAGTGGTCAACTATGTGAAATGAGGTAATAATGTCTTGATAATAATTCCACAATACATATGCGTATGAAATCATCACAATGTGCGCTTTATGTTTGTCAATGATTCCTCAATAAAGTTAAAAAAAACAGGTTTCCTTAGGAGGGTGGGGAATAGACTGGACCAAAATGAAATACCTAGACTTGTTTTCAAGTTAATTCTTTGAGGGCAAACCCAAATTCGCACTTTGCCCTGGGTAGCTTCAGTGCCTTGGATATGGTTTTAGGGTTGTCTTGTTATGTATTTTTCCCATAGAAATAAAAGATACAAAGAAACTTGTAAGAGAGAGAGAGAGAGACAGAGAGAGAGAGAGAGAGAGAGAGAGAGGTGGGGGCCAGGGTTGGGGAAAAGAACTGTAAAAGAAATATCCCTGTAATCTCCATATGAACTAAAGAGTAGAACAATGACATCATCTCCAGAGTCAACCATTGATGCCTTCCTGTCCTCACTCTCTCCCCTGCCCCCAAAATTACCTATTCTCTTGACTTTTATCTGCATCTCCTTGCCTGGCAACCTCAGGCAAAGTATTTATCTTAGCTGTTACAGAGATTTTTTCATGGGTAAAATAAGAACACAGGGTCCTCGTGAAAATTAAACAAGAGTACTTAGGACATGATACACGGCAAACCCTCAGTGTGAATTTGCATTGTTGATTCTGCTCACACAGCACATTGGAAGTCAGCTCAATTTTTACACAGAGAAAAAGGAGGAAAGACAGATGTGCAGGAATGATAGAAGGACTTGGGAAACAATGAAAACATGTTCAAATGCAGCTTTTGTTTTTCAAATCATTATTTTTTAATTTTCTAAACCAAAACTAATACAAAATAATACTAAGCCTTATTAGTTTACAAGTTTTCCAGAAATTTACCTATACTCTTGGAAATGAACTAAAACTCATTGTAATTCTCGTAGAGAATACAATAGGACAGTTTTTGAGGACAGGTGAAGACCATTAGCCACCGTGAAGGCCAGGGCTGTCCTTTACTCCTGTCCGTTTGCAGAGATTAGAGAAAGGATAGGCCCTTGAAGAAAAAAATCCCTCAAGTTTGTTTTCATGACACAGTTCCTCAGGTGCGGAGAATTCAGTCATCAGGGCCCAGGAGGAATTTCTAATGACAGATTCCTAAGTCACACGCAATGTTAATTGTGGCTTGCATGCTGTTTATAATCCAGATGATATGTATTCTCACTGCACTTGGTCTGATAACTCAGATCTAAAGGAAATCTACATGGTGGACTTATGATTTGGGGAAGGTAAATCCAAACTCCTCAGGAAGAAGTCAGTGTGGTAGAATAAAAGAAATGTAGTTTTATAATGCATAGTCTATTAAGTATTATTCATGCGAGCTTGGACATCTCTAGGAGTAATTTTGAGGATGAAAATATCGACCGTGATTTGATCCCTGTGAATATAAAAAATACGCCGCTTGACTTCAGACTGTCACTCCGAACATATGACTTCTCATCGTTTGTGTGAATGTTGCTTGAGTGATTGGTGTCAGTTGTCTCTGAAATGATACAAGGTTTTTTTTGTTTTTGTTTTTTTTTGTTTTTTCCTGAGAATGGCTAACGAGTTATGCCAAGTGAAATGTGAATTCAAGAAGCTGAAATGAAATAGCAGAGGCGAACGACTAGAATTTCAGGGAGGAAAGAGAAAACGCTGAAAGGAAGAAGTACGAATGGATCCACAGCAAAGTGGAGGAACGTGTGTGGTGAATTACTTCTCCTCCCTTCCTGTTTTCCTGCCTGAATGTGTGCTATCAGCTAAATTTACTTTTGCCTCCGTGTTATAGCTAACAGACTGTCATTTAAAGTTAAATACAGGCATCTTCTCTGAATTTTATAGCCTAATTTGTTTTGAGCTTGGGGCAGCGATAAATTCAAAGAGCTGCCCATTGAGAGTGCAATATGACATTCGAAAGAGACAGGCAGACAGTGAAAGGGAAATGACGCTTAGGTGGATAGCAAATTTCAAATGAAAAAAATAAAAGGACTCTTAGAACTCTCGCTGGAAAGTTGATAAAGTATTGATCTAGAAGAAACGGGTTCACAGGTCACCAAGGAAAATGATAAAACTCAAATTCAGAGGACGAGTACACCCCCTCCAGTAACCACTATTATGATAACTGATTTCCCCTTTCTCCTTTAACAACAACAACAAATATCCCCAAGCGTTATGTTAACTGAATACCCTCCTCAGGTCACTGAAAAATCAAATGAAAGTATCTCAAAACTTGAGTCTCTGTTTACCTTACCTCTGTTTATTTTTCTTGCCCTCCCTTATTGACTGCAATAACTGTAGTGACAATAATTTCAATTATTATAGACCATTTGAAATCATTGCCATTATTTCTTTTAATCATTTACAAACATTCACTGATTATTGGTTAAATAATGGTAGCTTGTATTTGACAAGAGACAGAACAAAGATAAAATAGTTAGAAATATTTATTGAGTCCCTACCATGTATTGGGTGACTTACCCATTTTATCCAATTAATTCTCACAACAGTGTTGGGAGGTAAACGTACTCACCAGCGATGGACTCATCCATTGGCAGTATGATGGTCTGAGGAAAAACAGTACATGCCAAAGATCATACAGATTAGACGGCTAAAATTCAAAATTAAATTTGTGCAAGCACTTCTTAACTATTTCAAGGCAGAATATAAAACAGTCTCCCCATCCTTCAGGAATTTAGGATTACAAAAAACAAGAATGTATAGGGTTTATTTTGGCATAGGGCAAAAATGGAAATATTGGGGTCAGTGAGACAATCTTCTAAGTAATTACAACATCAAATATTTATTGAGTAAACACTAAGTACCAGTAACTGTGGTAACTACGTAACATTTTGCTAAGTGCATTGCAAAGTGAGATATATATTATTTCAGATTTTGACTGTACTATTTGCATGTATGGTCTTGGGCTAATTATTTAATTTCTCTATGAGTCAGCTTCCTTTTTAATAATAAAATCAGTTTGTTAGTGATATTTCCTTGTGAGAATTATTGTGAGGGTTTAAAACTTTATGGTAGGCACGTGGGAATGCTCAAATTGGAAGGTAATATAAGAACTATTAGACTTACTGATAGCATAGTAAAATAACGGAATGGGTCCATGGGCTCGTTCATGGCAGTCAGAATATAAACCCAAGCAAGTTCACCTCATTATGTTCAAGGTTTCCCCAAACTTTAACAAGAGCAGACAGCCCAAGGGTTATGCAAAATCTTAACCGAAACAGATAAATTATCAAGACTGGATTTATCCTTTTTAGGATGGGGACCCTGAGTACAAATGCCTAAAGGGAGGGAAGAGCTATAGCAGAGAATAAATTACAATCTCTTTTTTTCTAACCACTGCTCTTACAAAGGGACTATTTGTGGCTAGCATCACTCCTCATGTATGAGAGCATCACAAGATTCAGTGCATTTTATTCACTTACGTGAGCATAACGTTCTTCCTCTTGATAATTGGGCTACATATGCAGGAGAGAGGAACAGAGGGAGTTTATGGTTTCGTTTGAGTATTTTCTGTATGGTATAGACTTAGAGACTTTGGCTTCATTCATCATCTCTTTGGCCATCTGCATATCAAAATTACAATAGTTGAAAGGGTTTAAGGACCATGATTTTGGAGGTTATTTGGTTTTGCATGAAATAATAAGAGAAAGGGGGTTTTAAACATTACATTTCTTCTGTTGCTTTGATTCTATACCCTTTATGTATGAACTCAGGCTCTAGATTCAGAAAACTCTGGTTTCAAATTCTGTTTTGCTAAATACTAGTTGGATATTCTATGTATACTTTATCAGGAAAGCTTCAACTAATTTCTATCTCCGGAAGCTGTTATTACTCTTGTACGTGTGTCAAACTGCGCTTACTACCGTATTCATTTAGATGGTGTTTTTTTTTCAAAGTTCTCATTCATCTATTTTTAAATTTGAAATTCAGAACTCTCTGATTTATTTAGGGAACAAATAATTTGTCTACATTTTAGACAGTTGAAAGTATTGAGGGGAATGAAGTTCAGAGTTCACACTTAAAATTGATAACTGAATCAAAAGTAGAAACTAGTGGGAAACCTGGGTGGCTCAGTCAGTTGAACCACTGACTTTTGATTTCAGCTCAGGTTATAATGTCATGGTTCGTGGGATCGAGTCCCATGTTGGGCTCTGTGGTGAGCATGGAACCTCCTTGGGATTCTCTCTCTCTCTCTCTCTCTCTCTCTCTCTCTTTCTGCCTCTCTCCTGTTCATGCACACTCTCCCCCTCTCTCAAAATAAATAAATAAACATTAAAAGAGAGACTAGAGATCTTCTTGCACTCTAAAATTGAGAAGCTAGAAATATAAGTGGTAATTTATACTTGGTGAACCACACAAGTTTGGGAACATTGAAATGAAAGAAAAGGAAGGGAAATTAAGTGCTTCCTATGGACCCGAAAATAAAGAAAATTGGAAATTGAACCATATATTTAGCAATATTGTTTGGTTAGAAGGTTAGACCTAATTTAGGTAGTTGGAAAATTGATTTTGTATCGAGTGAAAACAGATTGATTGATTTTGCCTGCATAATCCAACAACTAGTTTCTACAGAGAATTAATTTCATGTTTGAAGCAAAATTTTCTTGCGTAGTTTTGGCAGAGGGGAAGAAGAAAAACAATTCAGGTGGTTATTCATTTCTATGTACATGATTAAAATGATGGTTTTATTTATGTTCATTCAAACGAACAAGCAATTACTTTAAGAATTGGCGGAACCAATATTTTAAATGTTATTTTTAAGATTGTATATTTGTTTACATGTAAGAAGACATTACGATGGCATAATTGGAGTCATGAAAACTTACTTTTCAATGGTTCTTTCTAAGCTCTTTTTTTTTTCTTAAAGTTTATTTATTTTGAGAGGGAGAAAGCATGCATGCAAGTGCGGGAGGGACAGGGAGAGAGAGGGAGAGAGAGGGAGAGAGAGAATCCCAAGCAGGCTCTGCACTGTCAGCCCAGAGTCCAATGTGGGGCTTGAACTCATGAACCAGGAGATCATGAACTGACCCCAAATCCAATGCTTACCCAACTGAGCCATGCAGGCACCCCTCTGTAAGCTAATTGTAAATCTTAAAATTGTACCAAAGAAATAAATTCATTTGTTTTAAGGCCCTTTTGTAAATGAATGTTGTAATTGGTAGGTGGCACAGTTTACTTAATCTCTTTAAAAGAGAGTGATGGGAGAATTTAAAAATTAATCGAGAAATTGTCGCTACAAGATTAGAGCAGAAGCTATATCACAAAATGTAAAGAAAGATGATAAGTATTAGAGATGCATTTTGAGGTCAAAATTTATACACAAAACAATTGGATCATGTGGTTACCATTCTATGTTCTTTTTTTCCTTTTTAAAAGTTTATTTATTTATTCACTTACTGACTTGTTTGGAGAGCATGAGCCGGGGACGACGGAGAGAGAGAATCCCAAGCAGACTCAGTGCTGACAGCCTGTTCATGGGCTTGATCCCACAAACTGTGAGCTCATAACCTGAGCCAAAATCAAGAATCAGACTCAGCCACCCAGGCACCCCTGTCATTTTTTTCATTAGCCCAGAGGCCCCAAGTAAGTTAGCAGAAAGTATGGCCAACCCCAACTAACTTGCATGCCTTTTCACATATCAAATCTTGTAGGTTTAGCATAATTGCTGAATGATAAAGAGATTGAGATTGAAACTACCCTTATTCCTTCTATGTATTTTCTATATACTTTGTTAAAAACCTTTTTTTAAAAGATTTTATTTTTTTAAATAATTTCTATGCCTAAGATGGAGCTTGAACTCACAATCCCAAGAATAAGAGTCACATGCTTTACTGACTGAGCCAGCCAGGCACCTCCGTATTTTCTATATACTTTTAATTAAAATCACTCCTATTTATTTATTTTTTAAAATTTTTAATGTTTATTTATTTCTGAGGCAGAGAGAGACAGACAGAGCATGAGTGCGGGAGGGACAGAGAGAGAGGGAGACACAGAATCAGAAGCAGGCTCCAGGCTCTGAGCTGTCAGCACAGAGCCTGACGTGGGGCTTGAACTCAGGGAGTGCGAGATCATGACCTGAGCTGAAGTCGGTTGCTCAACCGAGTGAGCCACCCACGCGCCCCCAAATCACTCCTATTTAAAACAAAATGATTTGGTTAGTACAGGTCTCAAAGTTATTTTACCATTCTAAATAATCCACTTTCTACATGGGAGTAATATTTATTGGACTTAATTATTGACAACTTTACTGATTTGGTAACACTAGCACTAATATAATAAAATCAGCAATGAAAACTCCTACGCTTAATAAAGCAAGAGCCATTTTTTGATTGTTTGAGTTTCTCCACCGTTTTGTGGCAAAGTTCAGGCAGATTTCCTTATTTTACAAGTGAGACACTTTAAGTTGAAAAAAAAAAAAGTTGGTAGGTATCTAAATTCACAGACTCGTATAATTAGTAATGGAGCCTGGGTCTCAACCATTTGTTTTCCATATAAACACTTCCCAAAAGTATTTTCTTTGAGTTATGTGGTAACAAGATTCTTTGGCAAAGGGCATGCATGGGACAGGTATGGGAAACAAATTCGTACTATAATTCAAACCACTGTGAAGAAAATGACTTGCAAATTATGATACACTGAGTCAAGAGCAAAACCATAAAGGTGAAACTGACTTCTGCTTTTCTTTTCAGTTTTAACTTTGCTTCATTCTGTGGTTCATTTAAGTATGTGATTTTTATTGACGTGCCTATAGAAATAAGTGTACTTTTGATATAAAATACCGTCATCTTACTGTCACGAATCACTAAGACAAAGATAAACAAGCCATCAAAAAAAGTATTCAAACCAATTCAGGGGCCTCCTGCCAAGAATTGTTTGTCTTTCACTTTGTAAAAGTATGCGTATCATATATGAATCATTAGTTTTATTTTCTACCTCATTCTGAGGCTATTTGGGGGAAGCATTTATTCTACTAGTGACCACTGTCAAGCTTCACATTTACTTCCATATCATTTAACAAAAACTTTGATGACTTATACTTGCATCTTTGACAAATCTGAGTTTGTCAGGGACCCAGAGATATGTCCTTTACAAAGACTTAGCTGTATAGCCCTTTAGAATTGGAAAACATTTGGCGACTACTAAGAATTTTTACACTTCTTTTTAAAAAAATTTACTGATTAACTGCATTAATTTTTATTAATGTCAAGATTGAACCTAATGTCCCGAAAGACTGACCTATGGAAGTCATCATGAGATTAATCGGAAAAAAAATTTACATATTAGATTTTATTTTCCCAGACGCTGGGATCATATCTATTAAATATACCTTCATGATATTAGTGCCATCATCTATATTCTCCATGCACGTTTCTGACACTGACTTGTGTGTTATGTCTTCCCAGGGGGCTGTTATGCATTCTTACTGCACTGGATCATGGGAAATAGAAACAACGTCACCGTGTTTATTCTCTTGGGACTCTCTCAAAACAAGAACGTTGAAATCCTCTGCTTTATATTATTTTCATTTTGCTACGTCGCCATTTGGATGGGCAATCTGCTCATAATGATTTCCATCACATGCAGTCCACTCATTAACCAACCTATGTATTTCTTCCTTAATTGTCTCTCACTTTCTGACCTTAGCTACACATCAACAGTGACACCCAAACTTCTGATTGATTTGCTGGCAGAGAGGAAGACCATTTCCTACAGTAACTGCATGACACAGCTCTTTATCCTCCACTTTCTCGGAGGCATCGAGATCTTCATCCTCACGGGGATGGCCTATGACCGCTACGTGGCCATCTGCAGGCCCCTGCACTACACGGTCATCATGAGCAGACAGAGGTGCAACACAATCATCACAGCCTGCTGCACGGGGGCATTTCTACACTCTGCCAGCCAGTTCCTTCTCACCATCTTCTTACCCTTCTGTGGCCCCAATGAGATAGATCACTACTTCTGCGACGTGTATCCTCTCCTGAAACTGGCCTGCACTGACACGTACAGAATTGGCGTCTTGGTAATTGTCGATTCAGGTCTGATTGCCTTACTGGCTTTTGTGATTTTGATGGCGTCCTATTTTCTGATTCTGTACACCATCAGGGCTTACCCTGCAGAGAGCCGCGCCAAAGCTCTGTCCACCTGTAGTTCCCATGTGACAGTTGTGATTCTGTTCTTTGTGCCTGTTCTCTTCATTTATATTCGACCAGCCACGACACTTCCAGAAGACAAAGTGTTTGCTCTCTTCTACACCATCATTGGCCCCATGTTCAACCCTCTGATCTACACGCTGAGAAACATGGAGATGAAGGATGCCATGAAGAAAATTTGGTCTCGTCATTTGTTCTTGGAAGGGAAGTAACTTCTATGCAAAGCGTTCTAGAATTTCACGTTAGAGCTCCATCCTGACCCTAGAATTAATAAGAAATGACATACAGAGAGTATATAGTGATTGCAAAGCCAGCCTCAGGTTGGAGCTCAGAAACTTTAGCATTTTCAAGACTTCTCCTGATTGGACAATTTTATTATTTTTTAAGATGTTTTTTCTTTTTTTTATTTATGTATTATTGGTATACAGTATCCTATTCATTTCAGGTGTACATCACAGTGATTCAATGTTTTTATACATTTTGAAATGATCCCCAGAGTAAGTCTAATTACCATCTGTCACCATACGAAATGAATACAATATTATTGATGATTGGACAGTTTTCATTTATGTTTTTCAATTCATTCTTCCTCCATTCTCCTCAAATACCTGTCCCAAGTTCTCCTTAATATGATAGTTTATTGTGAACGTGTAACGAAGCCTTTTCTTCCCTCCTCAGGACTTCCACTGTCACTAAAGTGTACTCCTATTGACAGAAACTAATAAGTCTCCTGGTAGATAAGAACTATAGGTAGATTTTACTCCTGGCATCTCAGAGGAGAGCATAAAAGTAGGTTTTTGAGCTGAGGGAAATAGGTACATGAGCTGTACAGCGTTCATAAACACTCTTTTGTATGGTATTTGAACTTTATGAAAGGAGCTTATATTTATATTTTCAATGAACAAGATGCTGCTGCTAAGGTAGTCTCACTCTTTTCCTTCCAAAAAGGAAACAGATCATCCTCAACATTCTGGACGAAGTTAATTCCAATGTTAGTTTCCTTTCTAGGTCAGGTTATAATCCTCCCTAGAAAATCTGTAACACTAAGAACAGATTGTAAAATTACTCAATACATTGCTACATTGCTTCAACTGTCATGAGATAACTCATGATAACTGGCAATGAGATTCTAGTTAACTTTTATACCTTTATTTCTTGTCCTTTCTATTCATTCTTTCCCTTAATTTCAGGTTGACCTTTATTATTGGGGTTCTTTGTCTACTAATGTGAACCAAATCATCATTCCTGATATTCTGTGTCTTTAATGATCTTGTCATTTTTCTTTTTCTTTTTTTAAATTACTTTTTACTATTAGCTATGGAACTTTTAAGAGATGCCCTGGGTTCCAGATATTGGTCATCCATGCACCATTGTGTCAAATAAACAAATCTGACCTTATCATCAATACCAATCACGCCAGCCCCTTTTTGTCTTTTGGTTTCACAGAGGCAGGAGGAGCCCAAAATGTCCAAGTGTCAACTTCACTTTCCACTTCAATAAAATAATTGTTGTGTTCCCTGATGAAAGCATAACCTCTATAAGTAAAACCTATAAACATGCTGAGTTGAAAAATGCTGACACAGGGAGCAAAACAATTCTATAATGATTTTAGTATAATAATAAAGGAGGTCCTTGCATACACATTTCTTTTATTCCATAAAATTCTATAACTGTTTTTGGGGCACCTGGGTGGCGCAGTCGGTTAAGCGTCCGACTTCAGCCAGGTCACGATCTCGCGGTCCGTGAGTTCGAGCCCCGTGTCAGGCTCTGGGCTGATGGCTCGGAGCCTGGAGCCTGTTTCTGATTCTGTGTCTCCCTCTCTCTCTGACCCTCCCCCATTCATGCTCTGTCTCTCTCTGTCCCAAAAATAAATAAAAAACGTTGAAAAAAAAATTCTATAACTGTTTTTATCATGACTATGGATTAAATAAAATCATATATTGCTTAACACATCCTTAAATATAGAACTCCAGCTTTTCAGCGTGCTGTTTCTGAATTGACACTGTTCAGTAAGCCACTTACTCACTGCTTCTAATCAGTTACTTAAGAGAAATGGGTTATGAATTGTTTGCTAGGGCTACCATAGCAAAATGCCACAGACTGTGTGACTTAAACAAAAATATATTTTTGGGCAGTTCTGGAGTCTGGAAGTCCAAGGTCAAAGTGCTGGCAGGTTGAGTATCTCCAAAGATCTGTGTCCTTGGCTTGTAGATGACTGCCTTCTCTGTGTGGCCTCACATGGTCTTCTCTCTGTGCACAGATATTCCTGGTACTTTTTCTGGGTGTCCAAATTTTCTCTTATAAGGATACCTGTAATATTGGATTAAGGCCCACCCTAAAGGCCTCATTGTAACTTAATTGCCTCCTTAAAGGCCTTATCTCTAAATAATCACATTCTGAGTTACTTGGATTCAACATATGAATTTTCAAAACCACAGTTCAGTCTATAACAGGGTATGTAGTAGGATCAGTGAATTCCTGTGTATATGTCCACTACCATGCTTCTTTTTTAATTTTTGTAATGCTTATTTTTATTATTTTGAGAGAGAGAGAGCGCACTGGGGAGGGGCAGAGAGAGAGGGAGACACAGAATTTGAAGCAGGCTTCAGGGTCTGAGCTGTCAGCACAGAGCCCAACATGGGGCTTGAACTCATGGACTGTGAGATCGTGACCTGAGCCAAAGTCAGATGCTTAACCAACCGAGCCACTCAGGTGCCCCTACCATGCTCCTTTTACTCTGAAATAAATTACTTGATCAGAATCAATCCTAAGTGAAATAACGTGGTGGTGAATAAGACATTCCATAAGTCGATGCATTGTGCTGCTTGTACAAGCATTATAAGCAAGAAAGACGAATCCATATCCAGAATAAGTGTCTATTTATGTGAACACAAATTCTGTTTCTTCCATGTTGGAAGGTTTTCAGTGTAATCCACTTGCTACGACAAGACTGAGTAACTGAGTAGTCTCCCTGAAGAATGTACATGTTGAGCACTCAATGTTGGTGTGACAGACAGTAACTTCTAAAGATGGCCACAGCAGTATTTCCTAATTAGTCCATATGGAGAGACCATATGAGGAATTTTACGGCCAGCAGCTCGTCTGGTGTCTGGGCTCAGAACCAGTGTCAACTGCCAGACATGTAAGTCAAGATGGCCCCAGATGACTTCAGCTGCTAGCTAGTGAGCACCCCTCGCCTTTGAGTTTTGTCATCTGAGACCCAAGACATCATGGAGCATAGCCAAGCCATCCTCACTACGTCTAAATTCCTGATCCGTAGAGTCCAAGTGCATAATAAATTGGTCGTTTTACACCACAAAATCTGGGGTTGTCTTACATAGTCGTAACTACAAAGTAGTCACAGAAGCCAGATGAACCTTCATGAGGTAAATTTCATATTGTTCATCCCTAGCAATAGCATTCGTAGGGATGCTTTCTAGGCCACAATGGCCACTTTAGACCTAGACCAAAGAGTTTGAACTTGTAGCTGGGAATAGAGGATGGCTGAGATCCATGAAACATATAATCTTGTCTACCATCATTGAGAAGTTCCTCTGCAGTAGACACCGACGTGTATGACTCACATTTTGTCCGTTCATATATCCACATCTTCTACTCATGCTTTCTAAATCTCTAAACACCAGTAAAACCATTAACGACTGCCATGAATTGGAACAGATCTATGCCTCTGGTTATCTCTTGGTCTGTACAAAGTAGACAACAAGATGAACTGGCTAAGCTTTTGCCAGCTAAGAAGGTCTTCCTTAACCCCTATCATTTTGGGGACATTCATATTCGGGGATTTAATGCTACAACGTTCTATTCCAGTTGGTGCCAAGTTTCCATGTAGAACTAAACATAAACAGAGAGAATCATATATTTCCTTTGCAGCCAGCTCCCCATAAAGCTACATGTGCTGACTGAGACAAAAGAGATGAAATCACAGGAAATCTCCTCAACGTTTCTTGAGCCTATCAGACCTTAAGGAAATAAACATCATGGCGCCAGGAAATAACTGAGGTGAGGTTGTTACATAATCCCCAGGCCATGGGACTCTCTGCTACTCTGGAAAGGAGTAAGAAGCAGATTCTGCTTGTACAGAGGTTTCAGGGCATGTGGGTGCTCAAAATTCTCAGATTCAACCCCAAACATCACTATCTTAGCTTGCAGTTTCATTTTCCTTTTTTAGGGTTCTGTTGTTGACTTAAGAGACCATAAAGGCTGTACTTTTCTGTTCCCTTGACAGCCCGCCCTGCTGTGCTTGTGATCGAATCCTTCATTTTCCTCAGGGTCTGTGTTTTGTCTTCTGGAGACCAGAGCTACGACAGAAAACCTCTCATCCTGATAAGTTGTGTAGGTGAAGTAATAGCTACTCTATACTTTATATAAGGTTTCTGATACCAACAACAGAAGGCGGGCCATTTCACAATCCTTATAATTTTGTGCTTCTCACACCACACACCTTTCAAGCTCCACAGACATTGTGAATCCCAATACATCAATGATGTTTGTGGAAAATCACTAATTTTTTTTTTTTTTGCATGGAAAATAAGAAAAATGTTCTCTTCAAACATAAGGTCAAAATTGTTAATAGCAGAAGCATTATAAGAGTTTTCTCTCAAATTACTAATTTATATGTTCTTCCACTTAATAACTATTTTTTTCTACAGATAGGAATAACTAGCTTGTATGGTGTTCAGTCTTTTTCAGACTATGGCTGCTCCAATACAACCAAATTCCTCACTTTTTTTCTAAATTAGTCAGCATACTTTTCTTCTCCAATCCTGACCACAACCTATGCATCATTTTCAGACACATTCAGTCTGCCCCAATTCTTTACTCATACTTTGCACCCAGAAAGTCCCCAGTTACGCTTTGCATAATCTACAATTGACCCTTGAATAATGTGGGGATTAGGGACGTGCACAACTTTTGGCCCCACATCCCCTCAAACTTAACTACTAATAGCCTACTGTTGCCTCGAAGCCTTACCAATAACAGGAACAGTCAATTAGCACATAATTTTGTATGTTATACATGTTACATATGTCATATACTATATTATTATAATAAAGTCAGCTAGTTATTAGGGAAATCCTAAGGAAGAGAAAATACACTTATAGTATTGTAATATATTTATTGAAAAAAAATCCGCATATAAATGAACTCACATAGTTCAAGCCCATGTTGTGCAGGTGTCGACGGTACTATGACCTGTAGCTCAAGCTTCACTTCGTTATGCACCATTTTCTAGCTATTTTGACCACGCTTTCCATTCTATATAACTTTTTAATTGATTTCCTGGATTACAAAAACATCTTTTTTATTTTAGAGGAACATTTCCTAAGTTTTATTTAGCACAAATCCTCATTGTGGTATTTGTAGGAGAAAGTACTATAAATTTACGCCTGCTCTCAGAGTTAAATATGTGGAAAATGGTTGCCAAAGCGGAGGTTAGAGGAAGAAGTAGGGCCATTGGGATGTTCAGTAGGACACAAGAACCTTGCCACCCACTGTTCCATCAATTTCTTCTGCACTAAGGCAGACTTCAAATCCTGGCCTTAGGCTTCTTCTGCATTTTCTAGTTCAACCTCTGTAAAGACATTACATTATTCCCTACTGTTTCCTCAGAACGTGTTTCAAAAAAAGCACATAATTTATTGTCTATCAGTATTGGATAGAGGTGAATTCTTGGTTTGTGCTCAAATTCCTCAGGGTATAAAAAGTTCTTAACCATGGCATAACTATTTTTTTAAGTACTGAAAAGGAATTAAGTCATTTTCAGCTGTCCATTGGCCAACTTTTCTTTTGGGAAATGTCTTACCCCATAAAAAAATGAGAGGGAGGTCTGGGGCTGTAATCTCCCAGGTAATCTAGTTTAAATAACACTTGGAAATTAAACAGCATTATATATACAGGTCCAATGCTGAAACCAACGAAGAGGCACCTTTTGAGTAGAAAACACACAAGAGCATTTTTCAACATAAATGCCAATGATGATTTTATTTCCTTTTAGTTTCAAAAATCAGGAGAAAATGATTCTCTTTATAAGAGAAATAGGAAAGTCCCAGAACCAGGACTTACATGGGCTGCTCGTGTGATGAAATTCATTAATCTTCAGCAGCAAAATTAAGCATTTATTTTGATCGTGTTGAAAACACCAAATGCCACCTTTTACTCAGAGATAAAGAAATTTGTCCAATGAGATAATCGCCTGGTAAGTAAAATTCCAACCACTTTATAATAAAAAAAAACCATGACTTTCAAACTTTACAAAGCTTATATACAGCATAAATTAAATTTTTATCTATAAGTATGCTGATTTTATAGGCTCATTTCCCTCTTCAAGTTTTGTAAATATTTTCTATAGCAACTTTCTGTTACATTAGTACTGAATTCAGTGAATGATTGTGACTATATCCCTGAGAAAACTTTGGAGCTGTTGTCAAAAAGTTAGCTCAACCTTGATTTCTTGAGTGAGGCAACTTGGTTACAGAAAGAAATAACCAAAAAGGTAATATGCCCCTGGAATAATTCTAAGAATAATTTGAGCGTGACAGCCAAATTATCAGTATCCAAAATCATTTATTTTAAAAATCAAAATATTCTTAAAATTAGTCTTCAGAAGCTATCAATATTTTATCCAAAATTTAAAGAGGCTTGGTTTCCTTTTGGCAAAAGAGAGATAATGAAAGAGTCACTGGGCCTCTTAGGATCAACGATTAATACAAGTGGAAGATTTAGAACTACCTGTAAAGTATGGTAAGCACTAAATAATATTAGATATTGTCATTATTTCTCTTTTACGTCTGCGAATGACTCTACTAATAACAGCAATCTATATGATATAAATTGTAATAGCTTACATTTTTATCTATTAACATTTTAGTGTACTTTTGTTTATTTTTCCCCATTATATATTGGGTACCTAATCCATACATAATGATTTGAGGGAAAAAAATGTGAAAGAGAAAAAAATTAGTGCCTGTTGCATACTTTGTACCTGATTATTCAACCTACACAATTATGGAACATTGATGTTAGGAATGCCCATGTTAAAGAAGGAAAAACTGCCAGACGAGTTAATTACCTTACTCCAGACCATATGGCCAGATCTCTAGCCTGGTTTTGTGTAAATCCAAAATGAATCCACTGAGTGTAGTATTAAATTATCAAGGGTAAGAAGAATACAAGGCACTGTCATTGCCTGTCTGATGAACTGCCTTGAATCAATGTAATGAAAATTAATTTCCTGGATGTTCAAATTTAAATTTTAATAATGAGATAAATGGAAGTATTTCAGGGAGGCTTAATGAGATAAAGATTTCTACAGGTTTAAAGACCCAGCAGTTGTATACATTTTTCAGTGCTCATCAAAATAATCCCCTTCGCCCATTTTGCCCATCTCCCCACCCATCTCTCCTCTGGCCACCACCAGTTTGTTCACTGTATTTAAAATTCTGAGGTTTCGGGGCGCCTGGGTGGCTCAGTCGGTTAAGCGGCCGACTTCAGCTCAGGTCATGATCTCACGGTCCATGAGTTCAAGTCCCGCGTCAGGCTCTGTGCTGACAGCTCAGAGCCTGGAGCCTGTTTCAGATTCTGTGTCTCCCTCTCTCTGACCCTCCCCCATTCATGATCTGTCTCTCTGTCTCAAAAATAAATAAACGTTAAAAAAAATTAAAAAAAAAAATAAAATTCTGAGGTTTCTGTTGGTTTTTTTTTTTTGTCTCTTTTTTCTTTGTTCATTTGTTTGGTTTCTTAAATTCCACAGATGAGTGAAATCATATGGTATTTGCCTTTCTCTGACTGACTTATTTCACTTAACATTATATATTCTATGTCCTTCTATGTTGTTGCAAATGGCAAGATTACATTCCTTTTTATGGCTGAGTAATATTCCATTGCCCCCCCCCCCACACGTGTGTGTGTGTGTGTGTGTGTGTGTGTGTGTGTGTGTAAAATCACATCATTATCCATTCATTTACTGTTGGGCACTTGAGTTACTTCCATAATTTGGCTATTATAAATAATGCAGTAATAAATATAGGGGTGAAATATTTGCAAAAGAGTGGTTTTTAAGCGTGGGTATGACATAGAAAACCATAATTTTAGAGATTAATTTAGCATGGTATATTGAATAAACTAAAAAGAGACAAAGAGTTATTAAAATAGAGGTGGAATATCTCTGTCACACAAGGTGACTAGCCTGGGTGCTGTTATAGGACCCTTTGCTATCAGAAAGGAGAGAGGACTAAGGACAGGGGGAACCTGAAATATATCCTCCAACAAGTGCCTTAAAGTATCTATTAGTTGCAAAAAAGGACAGGAAACACAGTCTGTTACCCCCTACATCCTTTAAAAAAAGGATACGTTCCTTTTTTTTTTTCAAAATCAAGGAATCAATTAGTGACAGAAACTTGAGTTCTTTAAAAAACATTGGTATAGTTCTTACATTTTAAGATAAGAGAAAAAGAGTCTAGGTAAGGGTTGGATTTTATGGCCTACAAATTAGTAAAGCAAAGCAAGTTTAAATAAAAAAAAATGTATCTCAGCCCCTACACTAGCTCTTTGACTGTATGTAAAATTGGGATTAAAATATCCTTGCTCCTATTTGAGATAAGTCTGTTGAGGCTAATGCTTCCTACACAAGCAGGTAGGTTGTACCTTCCAGGATTTTTATAGATTTTTTTGCAGAATTGAAGAAGATGAGGTGACTGAATCAATTAGGAAGGGCCAGCTTTCATTTTTTTATTTGTATTTCATATATTTATTGTGTGCATATTTGTAAAAGTGGAGAATATTTATGTAATGTTTCCATACTTAAAGCTAAGTTTAAATGGCCGAGTTCCATGTTCTTCCTGAAATTTATTTTGCTTTTCTACACGTCACCACCATGAGGGCCAGGACCTTTCACATCTAATCCTAAAGTCCATTACACTACACGGTAGGAACTCAAAAAATATTTGTCAAAGAAAGAAATAAAGTATTCATCTCTCTTTTTGTACACACCATCTTGAAACCCTTACTACGTGCAATTGATTTGAAACTTTGAAAAGCTCCATGTAGTATAGAGAAGGGAAGTGTCTTTTCTTTGACTTTTTTATTTTATGTGATTATTTTATGAAAGTTTTATTTCAATTAACAGATGAGAGAAAGGAGGAACCGGGGGAAGTGAAGAAACCCAGCTATGGTCATAGCTTGTGCTATGTGTTTGCGCCAAATGAGTCCTTCCAGCTCCTGATACGAGGTTCTCTCTCTAAGCCACATAAGCCTGAAATCGGGATGTTGTAAATCTAAAATTCAGCGACTTTAATATTAACAAGGGAGGCATTGTAAATAATATGAAGGTGTTGGGAATGTAAGTTCTTTTTTTTAAATTTTTTAATGTTTATTTATTTTTCAAGGAGACAGAGTGTGAGAGGGGGAGGGATAGAGAGAGAGGGAGACCCAGGATCCGAAACAGGCTCCAGGCTCCGAGCTGTCAGCACAGAGCCCGACGCGGGGCTCGAACTCATGAACCCGCGATATCGTGACCTGAGCCCAAGTCAGACGTTTAACCGACTGAGCCCCCCAGACTCCCGGAAATGTAAGTTCTAATTTAAACAGCACGTTTATGAATTCTTTGGGTATCTGATGATGCGTTGGAGAATTGTCACAAAGAAACGTTCGGCTGGGGCAAACAAGGGAACCAGGGAGTCATTGAATTTTTGCCCAGTTTGCCAGTTTGAGATTTAGTTAACGTGAAAGAGCAACAGAGACAGAAAGGCAGTGTTTCAAACTATCTTGCTTGTTAATTAATGAAATTTTTCTACTCATATTTTTTTTTCTTATGAAAACCATGTTTTTCTTCAAGGCTGTATGAAGAAAAGTATTAAAAATGAGCTTAGATTCTTGGAAAGGACTAATGGTAAGCTTTAACTACAGAGGCACGTTGGCAAATTCATTGAAAATAAACAAAAGAAAATAAGAAAACAAAAAAGGGGCATCTGGGTGGCTCGGTCAGTTAAGCGTCCAACTTCAGCTCGGGTTGTAATCTCACAGATCATGGGTTCCAGCCCCACATCGGGCTCTGTGTTGACAGCTCAGAGCATTGAGCCTGCTTGGGATTCTGTGTCTCCCTCTCTCTCTGCCCCTCCCCCACTCACACTCTGTAAATAAACATTTAAAAGAATTAAAAAAAAGAAAATAAGCATATTCACTATTTATTTTATTTTATTTTTTTTTTGTTTTAAAAATTTTTTTTAACGTTTTTATTTTTGAGACAGAAAGAGACAGAGCATGAGCAGGGGAGGGTCAGAGAGAGAGGGAGACACAGAATCTGAAACAGGCTCCAGGCTCTGAGCAGTCAGCACAGAGCCCGATGCGGGGCTCAAACTCACATACCGCGAGATCGTGACCTGAGCTGAAGTCGGACGCTTAACCCACTGAGCCACCCAGGCGCCCCGCATATTCACTATTTAAATTAAAGCTATTTTAAAAATATCTTCTATATATTTTTTCTGATTATAGGAATACTGAGAATATATGTAATAGCCTGAAAAATGGTCCTTGGGATGCACTTTTTATGGAATCGTCATTATTTCTACAAGAAATAATTCAGTCACCTTAAAAATATAAGAAAAATGGTGAAATCATGATTTATTCATGCAATCTTTCATTTATTAAAAAAATAATGATTGAAGTCCAGTATGTGTCTAGCAAGTGCCATTCATGCCTGTTTGAATTGCTCTAGCATAGCGTGTGTGTCTCAATATTAAGTATTTAATTCTTTTTTTTTTTTCATCTATTTCCGTCAAAAGACATGTCACAGCCACTTGCTCCTCAGCTGGTATCATATTTTCTTTATTGCTGGCTATACTGTTGATAAATATTAAATGGTTCCAACCCAGAGTCAGGACTTAGAGTGAGACAAATGAGTTACTCATCTTGTGTGCAAACAGCTCAATAATGAAGATAGTAAGATTTTTATGCAGTATTTAAAAAATGCAAATTCCACCATTAAAAAAAACCCAGAATTCTAAGAATTCTATTTATTTATTTTTCCAAGTTTGTTTTAAGGAATTCCAGCTGGCTAACATACACGTAATATTAATTTCAGGTATAGAATTTAGTGATTCAACCCCCCACCCCCTTCCAAAAAAAAAAAAAAAAACCCCGGAATTTTAAATAAAGACAGGATTCTATCTTACAATTGTGTAATTCACCTCACTTGCTTGGATTCCAGCCTGGCTATTTCAAGCCATCAAGCAGATGAGTTACTCCAGGAAAAGAAATGCATCCCCTCTAAGCTCACCTTTTGCATCTTCTACATAAGATGTCTGTGCATCTTTGTTTATGACATGAGCGAGTATGACCATTAATATTATTCCTTTTCACTCTACAAAGTAACCTGATCTGTTAAATTATATGTTAAGCCTATTCATAAAAGCTTAGAAGTACTTTAAAATGTACTATAGGAAGATGATGAGATAAATGAATTTATTTTTACAACACTCATTCGAATCCACACCATGCTCAGTCAATATTTCCCATGAGGACTTGTCATTTTTCTTTTTTTCAGGAAAACCTGTTGAGACTTAACTGCATTAGACCATGGAAAATATGAACAACGTCACTGAATTTGTTCTGTTGGGACTTTCCCAGAACAAGAAAATTAAAAACTTGTGCTTTCTACTATTCTTATTTTGTTACATAGCTATTTGGATGGGAAACTTGCTCATAATGATTTCTATCACATGCAGCCCGCTAATTGACCAACCTATGTATTTCTTCCTTAATAACCTTGCACTCTCAGATCTGTGTTATACCTCAACAGTGACACCCAAGCTAGTCACCGACCTGCTGGCAGAAAGTAACATGATTTCTTATACTAGCTGTATGGCACAGCTTTTTGCCATGCATTTCTTTGGGGGGATTGAAATCTTTATCCTCACAGCAATGGCCTATGACCGCTACGTGGCCATCTGCAAGCCCCTGCACTATACCATCATCATGAATAGGCAGAGGTGTTATACCATAGTCACTGCTAGCTGTACCGGGGCATTTCTGCATTCTTTTTTCCAGTGTCTCCTTACCATCAATTTACCTTTCTGTGGCCCCAATGAAATAGATCACTACTTCTGTGATGTGTATCCTTTGCTGAAACTGGCCTGCACAGACACCTACCGAGTTGGGATCCTAGTGGTTGCCAACTCAGGCATGATGGGCTTGGTGACCTTTGTGGTCTTGGTGCTGTCTTACTTGTTGATTTTATACACCATCAGGGCTTACCCTGCAGAGAGCCGCACCAAAGCACTTTCCACTTGTAGTTCCCACATCACAGTTGTTGTTCTGTTCTTTGTGCCTGTTCTCTTCATTTACATTAGACCAACCACAACTTTCCCGGAAGACAAAGTGTTTGCTCTCTTCTACACCATCATTGCCCCCATGTTTAACCCTCTCATTTACACATTCAGAAACGTGGAGATGAAGACTGCCTTGAGAAAAGTGTGGTGCCAGAAACTATGTTTTATTGGAAGGCAAATCATCTGAAAGGCATTTTCCCTCCTCATTACATATCTTACTTACGTGACATTCATTGTCTTGAAAAACCGTGAACTCTGCTCTAAGAAAAATAAGCATAGACATCGGTGTCAGTGATATTCTCTCTACTTAAGTTCATTAAACCATGAATTTTGCTCTAGGAAATGTAAGCATAGACATTGGGGTGACTGCATTAATATAATAATTTACCTTGAAATACTTTCTTTTTTCTTTATTGTTTCTTATTTTTATTTTTCCCTTGTAATCTGAGTCCTCATTTCCTTGCTGAAGTTCCGTTACACTTTTCTTTGATATATTTTTCCTTTGGATTCTGTCCATAAGTTGCTAACTGAAAGTCCCCTTTTCTAATCTCCCTATACTTTGGATTCATGAATGAAATCTTCAGATGTACATAAACTGCAATCCTATTAATCAGCCCAGACATAAACGGTCCTCCCTGTGTTCTCATCAAAAAGGAGCATCAGAAACTTAGAATCATGTTTTCCACTTAGCTCTTTAGTTTCCATATTCATTGCAACAATTTAAAAAGCAAATACTATTTAAATAGGGTCTAAGGAATAAAAACATTATTTATGTAAGGAATAATGGTTGTATAAAAACCCGAAGAGTTTCTCTAAAGTGACTTAATTAGATCACTTAAAAATCACAGCATTTTAATAATTACAGAAATACTTGCTATAAAAATCCTCTTTATATTGTAATAAAAAAGTGGTATTGGTAATAAATAAGGTAGCTACATAACTCATTCTCCAAACTGAGCCTCATTTGAGTGTAAAATGGGGGTCTACTGATACTTGTGCTGACACAGCAGACATAAAATGAGATTGCACCAGGAGAGTAGGATGTTTGGCTACTTTTAAATGTCTGAGATGTATGGATGCCTTAGACAGAAAGGCTAGCAGCAGTTACATTGTAGAATCTCCACTTAATATTACTTGGGGCCAATGTGACTGTAAAAACCAATATAAATTCTGGCATTGAAACTGCCTGTTTCAACATGCTTAATTTATTTAATTTAAGAATATGCTTAAATTTATTTTTTCCATTGCCATCAGAACAAAAACTATAAATTTCCAATTTCTATAGAGCATCTATAGCTCTGGATATCCTTTGATGTCTGCAGAATTGAAAAGTTCTTCAAATAATTGAAGTAAATAACTGTTTTTGTCTTAATTATTTAATGAAGTCAGACACATTGGACATCATGAAAGTGGAACAAACATTATATTGCACAGCTTAGGGGGGAAATGAACAGAGACTGAATATATAAACAAATACATAAATAGAGCAGCAAAAAAAAAAAGTCATAGCACAGTGTACAATGGAAAATTTTAGGGAGTTCAAATGGAAAGATATGATTGGTTGTTAACCAACTTGAATTTAAATAAGTAAATTTAGGAGGTTCTGGAAGATGGCGGCGTAGGAGGACGCGGGGCTCACAGCGCGTCCTGCCGATCACTTAGATTCCACCTACACCTGCCTAAAGAACCCAGAAAACCGCCAGAGGATTAGCAGAAGGGAGTCTCCGGAGTCAAGCGCAGACCAGAGGCCCACGGAAGAGGGTAGGAAGGGCGGCGAGGCGGTGCGCGCTCCACGGACTGGCGGGAGGGAGCCGGGGCGGAGGGGCGGCTCGCCGGCCAAGCAGACCCCCGAGTCTGGCTGGCAAAAGCGGAGGGGCCGGACGGACTGTGTTCCGACAGCAAGCGCGACTTAGCGTCTGGGAGGTCATAAGTTAACAGCTCTGCTCGGAAAGCGGGAAGGCTGGAGGACAAAGGGAGGGAGAGCTGCTGAGCCCCCGGACGGCAGAGCTCAGCTTGGCGGGGAACAAAGGCGCCAGCGCCATCTCCCCCGCCCATCCCCCAGCCAAAATCCCAAAGGGAACCAGTTCCTGCCAGGGAACTTGCTCCCTCCGCGCAAACACCCAACTCTGTGCTTCTGCGGAGCCAAACCTCCGGCAGCGGATCTGACTCCCTCCCGCTGCCACAGGGCTCCTCCTGAAGTGGATCACCTAAGGAGAAGCGAGCTAAGCCTGCCCCTCCAGCCCCCGTGCACCTTGCCTACCCACCCCAGCTAATACGCCAGATCCCCAGCAACACAAGCCTGGCAGTGTGCAAGTAGCCCAGACGGGACACGCCACCCCACAGTGAATCCCGCCCCTAGGAGAGGGGAAGAGAAGGCACACACCAGTCTGACTGTGGCCCCAGCAGTGGGCTGGGGGCAGACATCGGGTCGGACTGCGGCCCCGCCCACTAACTCCAGTTATACACCACAGCACAGGGGAAGTGCACTGCAGGTCCTCACCACGCCAGGGACTCTCCAAAATGACCAAACGGAAGAATTCCCCTCAGAAGAATCTCCAGGAAATAACAACAGCTAATGAACTGATCAAAAAGGATTTAAATAATATAACAGAAAGTGAATTTAGAATAATAGTCATAAAATTAATCGCTGGGCTTGAAAACAGTATACAGGACAGCAGAGAATCTCTTGCCACAAAGATCGAGGGACTAAGGAACAGTCACGAGGAGTTGAAAAACGCTTTAAACGAATTGCAAAACAAAATGGAATCCACGATGGCTCGGCTTGAAGAGGCAGAGGAGAGAATAGGTGAACTAGAAGATAAAGTTATGGAGAAAGAGGAAGCTGAAAGAAAGAGAGATAAAAAAATCCAGGAGTATGAGGGGAAAATTAGAGAACTAAGTGATACACTAAAAAAAAATAATATACGCATAATTGGTATCCCAGAGGAGGAAGAGAGAGGGAAGGGTGCTGAAGGGGTACTTGAACAAATTATAGCTGAGAACTTCCCTGAACTGGGGAAGGAAAAAGGCATTGAAATCCAAGAGGCACAGAGAACTCCCTTCAGACGTAACTTGAATCGATCTTCTGCACGACATATCATAGTGAAACTGGCAAAATACAAGGATAAAGAGAAAATTCTGAAAGCAGCAAGGGATAAACGTGCCCTCACATATAAAGGGAGACCTATAAGACTCGTGACTGATCTCTCCTTTGAAACTTGGCAGGCCAGAAAGGCTTGGCACGATATCTACAGTGTGCTAAACAGAAAAAATATGCAGCCGAGAATCCTTTATCCAGCAAGTCTGTCATTTAGAATAGAAGGAGAGATAAAGGTCTTCCCAAACAAACAAAAACTGAAGGAATTTGTCACCATGAAACCAGCCCTACAAGAGATCCTAAGGGGGATCCTGTGAGACAAAGTACCAGAGACATCACTACAAGCATAAAACATACAGATATCACAATGACTCTAAACCCATATCTTTCTATAATAACACTGAATGTAAATGGATTAAATGTGCCAACTAAAAGACATAGGGTATCAGAATGGATAAGAAAACAAGACCCATCTATTTGCTGTCTACAAGAGACTCATTTTAGATCTGAGGACACCTTTAGATTGAGAGTGAGGGGATGGAGAACTATTTATCATGCTCCTGGAAGCCAAAAGAAAGCTGGAGTAGCCATACTTATATCAGACAAACTAGACTTTAAATTAAAGGCTGTAACAAGAGATGAAGAAGGGCATTATATAATAATCACAGGGTCTATCCACCAGGAAGAGCTAACTATTATAAATGTCTATGCGCCAAATACCCGAGCCCCCAGATATATAAAACAATTACTCATAAACATAAGCAACCTTATTGATAAGAATGTGGTCATTGCAGGGGACTTTAACACCCCACTTACAGAAATGGATAGATCATCTAGACACACAGTCAATAAAGAAACAAGGGCCCTGAATGATACATTGGATCAGATGGACTTGACAGATCTATTTAGAACTCTGCATCCCAAAGCAACAGAATATACTTTCTTCTCGAGTGCACATGGAACATTCTCCAAGATAGATCATATACTGGGTCACAAAACAGCCCTTCATAAGTTTACAAGAATTGAAATTATACCATGCATACTTTCAGACCACAATGCTATGAAGCTTGAAATCAACCACAGGAAAAAGTCTGGAAAACCTCCAAAAGCATGGAGGTTAAAGAACACCCTACTAACGAATGAGTGGGTCAACCAGGCAATTAGAGAAGAAATTAAAACATATATGGAAACAAACGAAAATGAAAATACAACAATCCAAACGCTTTGGGATGCAGCGAAGGCAGTCCTGAGAGGAAAATACATTGCAATCCAGGCCTATCTCAAGAAACAAGAAAAATCCCAAATACAAAATCTAACAGCACACCTAAAGGAAATAGAAGCAGAACAGCAAAGGCAGCCTAAACCCAGCAGAAGAAGAGAAATAATAAAGATCAGAGCAGAAATAAACAATATAGAATCTAAAAAAATTGTAGAGCAGATCAACGAAACCAAGAGTTGGTTCTTTGAAAAAATAAACAAAATTGACAAACCTCTAGCTAGGCTTCTCAAAAAGAAAAGGGAGATGACCCAAATAGATAAAATCATGAATGAAAATGGAATGATTACAACCAATCCCTCAGAGATACAAACAATTATCAGGGAATACTATGAAAAATTATATGCCAGCAAATTGGACAACCTGGAAGAAATGGACAAATGCCTAAACACCCACACTCTTCCAAAACTCAATCAGGAGGAAATAGAAAGCTTGAACAGACCCATAACCAGTGAAGAAATTGAATCGGTTATCAAAAATCTCCCAACAAATAAGAGTCCAGGACCAGATGGCTTCCCAGGGGAGTTCTACCAGACATTTAAAGCAGAGATAATACCTATCCTTCTCAAGCCATTCCAAGAAATAGAAAGGGAAGGAAAACTTCCAGACTCATTCTATGAAGCCAGTATTACTTTGATTCCTAAACCAGACAGAGACCCAGTAAAAAAAGAGAACTACAGGCCAATATCCCTGATGAACATGGATGCAAAAATTCTTAATAAGATACTAGCAAATCGAATTCAACAGCATATAAAAAGAATTATTCACCATGATCAAGTGGGATTCATTCCTGGGATGCAGGGCTGGTTCAACATTCGCAAATCGATCAACGTGATACATCACATTAACAAAAAAAAAGAGAAGAACCATATGATCCTGTCAATCGATGCAGAAAAGGCCTTTGACAAAATCCAGCACCCTTTCTTAATAAAAACCCTTGAGAAAGTCGGGATAGAAGGAACATACTTAAAGATCATAAAGGCCATTTATGAAAAGCCCACAGCTAACATCATCCTCAACGGGGAAAAACTGAGAGCTTTTTCCCTGAGATCAGGAACAGGACAGGGATGCCCACTGTCACCGCTGCTGTTTAATATAGTGCTGGAAGTTCTAGCATCAGCAATCAGACAACAAAAGGAAATCAAAGGCATCAAAATTGGCAAAGATGAAGTCAAGCTTTCGCTTTTTGCAGATGACATGATATTATACATGGAAAATCCGATAGACTCCACCAAAAGTCTGCTAGAACTGATACATGAATTCAGCAAAGTTGCAGGATACAAAATCAATGTGCAGAAATCAGTTGCATTCTTATACACTAACAATGAAGCAACAGAAAGACAAATGAAGAAACTGATCCCATTCACAATTGCACCAAGAAGCATCAAATACCTAGGAATAAATCTAACCAAAGATGTAAAAGATCTGTATGCTGAAAACTATAGAAAGCTTATGCAGGTAATTGAAGAAGATATAAAGAAATGGAAAGACATTCCCTGCTCATGGATTGGAAGAATAAATATTGTCAAAATGTCAATACTACCCAAAGCTATCTACACATTCAATGCAATCCCAATCAAAATTGCACCAGCATTCTTCTCGAAACTAGAACAAGCAATCCTGAAATTCATATGGAACCACAAAAGGCCCCGAATAGCCAAAGTAATTTTGAAGAAGAAGACCAAAGCAGGAGGCATCACAATCCCAGACTTTAGCCTCTACTACAAAGCTGTCATCATCAAGACAGCATGGTATTGGCATAAAAACAGACACATAGACCAATGGAATAGAATAGAAACCCCAGAACTAGACCCACAAACGTATGGCCAACTCATCTTTGACAAAGCAGGAAAGAACATCCAATGGAAAAAAGACAGTCTCTTTAACAAATGGTGCTGGGAGAACTGGACAGCAACATGCAGAAGGTTGAAACTAGACCACTTTCTCACACCATTCACAAAAATAAACTCAAAATGGATAAAGGACCTGAATGTGAGACAGGAAACCATCAAAACCTTAGAGGAGAAAGCAGGAAAAGACCTCTCTGACCTCAGCCGTAGCAATCTCTTACTCGGCACATCCCCAAAGGCAAGGGAATTAAAAGCAAAAGTGAATTACTGGGATCTTATGAAGATAAAAAGCTTCTGCACAGCAAAGGAAACAACCAACAAAACTAAAAGGCAACCAACGGAATGGGAAAAGATATTTGCAAATGACACATCGGACAAAGGGCTAGTATCCAAAATCTATAAAGAGCTCATCAAACTCCACACCCGAAAAACAAATAACCCAGTGAAGAAATGGGCAGAAAACATGAATAGACACTTCTCTAAAGAAGACATCCGGATGGCCAACAGGCACATGAAAAGATGTTCAACGTCGCTCCTTATCAGGGAAATACAAATCAAAACCACACTCAGATACCACCTCATGCCAGTCAGAGTGGCCAAAATGAAGAAATCAGGAGACTATAGATGCTGGAGAGGATGTGGAGAAACAGGAACCCTCTTGCACTGTTGGTGGGAATGCAAATGGTGCAGCCGCTCTGGAAAGCAGTGTGGAGGTTCCTCAGAAAATTAAAAATAGACCTACCTTATGACCCAGCAATAGCACTGCTAGGAATATATCCAAGGGATACAGGAGTACTGATGCATAGGGGCACCTGTACCCCAATGTTTATAGCGGCACTCTCAACAATAGCCAAATTATGGAAAGAACCTAAATGTCCATCAACTGATGAATGGATAAAGAAATTGTGGTTTATATACACAATGGAATACTACGTGGCAATGAGAAAAAATGAAATATGGCCTTTTGTAGCAACATGGATGGAACTGGAGAGTGTGATGCTAAGTGAAATAAGCCATACAGAGAAAGACAGATACCATATGGTTTCACTCTTATGTGGATCCTGAGAAACATAACAGAAACCCATGGGGGAGGGGAAGGAAAAAAAAAAAAAAAAAAAGAGGTTAGAGTGGGAGAGAGCCAAAGCATTAGAGACTGTTAAAAACTGAGAACAAACTGAGGGTTGATGGGGGGTGGGAGGATGGGGGGGTGGGAGGGAGGGCAGGGGGGGTGATGGGTATTGAGGAGGGCACCTTTTGGGATGAGCACTGGGTGTTGTATGGAAACCAATTTGACAGTAAATTTCATATATTAAAAAATAAAAAAATAAAAAAAAATAAATAAATAAGTAAATTTAAAATAAAAAATAAACTTTAATTCTCTGAAAAAAAAAAATGACTGGAGAGCTGTCTTCAGAAAGGGCATGTTTGTAAAGGTATTAAAATTTTAAGAGAATTGTTATTACAGCAATTGATAAACTAACTGGATCTTTAGTGAAATTCTTATGCAGCCTACTCATGACACATGTCAGTTTATACGAGTTCATTAAAGGTAACTCTTGGAGTAGTAAGACAACTATTAACAAATGCTTTATTTTTAACACTTGATTTTGGTTTAAACTCTTAAATTTATTGTCTAATGAAAATTATTTTTGATTATATGTAACTATTATTACAAAGTAAAATAATAGCAGAGATGACAATTATGATTCAAATGGTGTCTTATAACACTCAAAATAAAAAAGAAAATATGACATTAGCAACATAATTAAGCATGTAAATGAATAAGATCTTCCTACATGAGAGACCCTGGAAAGACAACTAGTCTTCCCTCTTCTTTTTCTTCTTCTGTAAAATGGAGATAATAGTAACTGCCTCATAAGGTAATTATAAAAATGGAAGGATATGAGTATTGTTCTTAGAAAAGAAACTGCTCAAAATAATTTTTATTGTTGTTATTATCCCCTAGCATCTGTAAATTAATTTCTGTGGAACATTCAAATTAAAACATTTTAACATAAATATTTGATTTTATACTTTGAAATTTTTATTTTAGAATTATAAGCATAATGATTTTTGTGACTTACATGTGTAAGTAACATTATAATAAAGCATGATTTCAGTCAACACAAGTTATTTTTGAGGATCTTTTTCTTAAAAAGCTCTAAAACTGAGGCTCCTTGGTGGCCCGGTCAATGAAGCGTCAGACTAGGTTTTGGCTCAGGTCTGTAACTCACAGTTCGTGAGTTCGAGCCCCACATCAGTCTCCACGCTGGCAGTGTGGAGCCTGTTGGGGATTCTCTCTCTCTCTCTCTCTGCCCTCCTCAGTTCTCTCTGTCTGTCTCTCTCTCTCAGTAAATAAATAAAAATTTAAAAAAAAAAAAGCTCTAAAACTTTAATTTTGAATTAATTATCTAATTATTGGCTTTATTTTACAGATGAGTAAACTGAAATTTAGAGGTTAAAAGTTTTCTAAGCATCAAACTGGAACCTAAAGAGGCAATTACATAGTTTGGTAAAGAAAAGACTTTCGGGGTGCCTGGGTGGCTCAGTCAGTTAAGAGTCCGACTTTGGCTCTGGTCATGATCTCAAGGTTCCATGAGCTCGAGCCCTGTGTCAAGCTCTATGCTGACAGCTCAGAGCCTGAAACCTGTTTCAGATTCTGTGTCTCCTTCTCTCTCTTTCTCTCTCTCTGAGCCTATTTCAGATTCTGTGTTTCCTTCTCTTTCTCTCTCTCTGAGCCTATTTCAGATTCTGTGTCTCCTCTCTCTCTCTCTCTCTCTCTCTCTATGTCTCAAAAAGAAATAAATATTATAAAATTTAAAAAAAAAAAATAAATAAAAATAAATTATCGTGTAAATTGATGTCAACAGTCAAAGTTTATCAGGCTTGCCAGCAAGAGGGAAATTTTCACAGTAGCCAGATCAAGATTTCACTTTTTTTTTCTCTTTTTTTTTTTGATGTTTATTTATTCTTGAGAGAGAGTGTGAGTGGGGGGAGGGTCAGAGAGGGGGACAGAGGATCCAGGATCCATAGCAGGTTCTGCGTTGACAGCAGCAAGCCTCATGGAGGGTTGGAACTCATGACCATGAGATGGTGATCCGAGCTGAGATCGTGACCTGCACCAAAGTCAGATGCTTAACCGATGCAACCACCCAGGTGCCCAAGAGTTCACTCTTGATGGTGTCATGTATAAAAGAAAAGGTAGAAGGGGTGCCTGGGTGGCTCAGTCAGTTAAGCATGGGACTCTTGGCCTCAGCTCAGGTCTTGATCTCAGGGTCGTGAGTTTAAGCCCTGTGTTGGGTTCCACACTGGGTTTGAAGCCTACTTAAAAAGAAAAAAAAAAAAGAAAAGGAAAGGAAAGGAAAGAAAAAGACAAGGAAAAGAAGAGGAAAAGAAAAGAAAAGGAAAGAAAAGGAAAGAAAAGAAAAGAAAAGAAAAGAAAAGAAAAGAAAAGAAAAAAGTAGAAGACGACGGAGTCAGGATTTTCAGACTAGATACAACTGAGGAATGCCTTGTTTAAAACAAAACAAAACAAAACAAAACAAAACAAAAAACAAAACACCACATAGTTGGGTGAGTGAATCCAACTTCTCCAAAGATACACTTCTTTCCATTAACTTTCATCAGAGAACTGCTTCAACATTCCATTCCCTTGTAATTGCTGACTCACTCTATCATTTATTTATCATTTATCCATCATCTTTCTCTCTCTTTTTCCTATCAGCATCCCCTACCTATCCCATCAGTAAACCTGCTCTATATTTTATATGAAATATTATTTTAGGATTATTTTAAACTTGAATTTAGATAGTAAGTGAAAATCTTTTACTTTGAAAAGGTCCTTAGTTTTGAGAGATTTATATTTTCTTCCTTCCTGCAGTACAAGTAGTTGTGGTTACTCCTTGATTATATATATTTTATGTCAAACCAGTTAAAATAGCCTGAATTCAGCCATACTAATCTTTGCTACCCATACACATTTTGGAGTATCTTGTCTGGATGATTGGATCCAGGGTAGAATCCTGTCTTGTCTGGATGAAGCCAGAATATTTAGAAGTAGAAAAATAAGCAGAGAAGGTACATATCAGAAGTATCTAATGTCTAAGTAGGTCATTAAACCATGAAGGTGGTTCCTATAAGGGATGAGAAGCAGAGCTATGTGACAAGATATTTATAAATTCATTCAATAAATATTATTGAGCTCCTATATGTGATATAGACTTTGCTGGCTACTAGGAAATTAGCAGTAAAATAAATACGATATGCCCTTACTTTCATGGAACTTAAAATGTAGCAAAGCAAGAAAACAAGGGAAGCACACCCGGAAAGGAATATGAAAGAGTAATCCACTGATGGCGTTTTGCTGTTTAAGGCTTGCCTTTGGCGTGTTGTGACTGATTTTTCCATTGGCAAAGAATCAGAGAAAGGGGGTGTGTGATGAGAAGATACCCATTTACATTTAAAGATGACGAGCCTTCAAATCATTGACTTCCCTTTCCAAAACCTTGCACCGCACCAAACTTTCCTTACGGCATTTTTCATCTCTGTGTTTCTAAGTGTGTAGATAAGAGGATTGAGCATGGGGACAATAATTGTGTAGAAGAGTGTGAACACTTTATCTTCCGGTAAAGTTGTGGCAGGTCGAATGTAAACAAAGATGACGGGTGCAAAAAACAGGATCACAACCGTGATGTGGGAGCTGCAGGTGGAAAGTGCCTTGCGGCGGTTCTCTGCAGAATATGCTCTCACATTGCACAATATCATGAAGTAGGAGGCCATCAAAACCACGAAGATCCCCAGTCCCATCAGGCCGGAATTGGCAATGACTAAGAAACCAATTTTGTGTGTATCAGTGCAGGCCAGTTTCAACAAAGGATATACATCGCAGAAATAGTGATCTATTTCATTGGGGCCACAGAATGGCAGAAAAATTGCAAGAAGAAACAGGCCAATGGAATGCAGAAACCCACCTGCACATGATGCTCCGAGAATTGAGTTACATCGTTGTCTACTCATGAGGATGGCATAATGGAGTGGTTTGCAGATGGCCACATAGCGGTCGTAGGCCATTCCTGTGATGATGCAGACCTCGACCCCCCCAAAGAAGTGTGTGGTAAACAGCTGTGTCATGCAGTTATGATAGGAAATGACCTTCTTCCCTGTCAGTAAGTCAGTCATTAGTTTGGGTGTCACAGTGGAGGTGTAGAGGAGGTCTGAGAGGGCAAGGTAATTAAGGAAGAAGTACATGGGCTGGTTAATTAGCTGACTGTAGGTGATAGAAGCCATAATAATCAGATTCCCCAGCCAGATAGCGAGGTAACAGAGTAAGAAAAATAAAAAGCAGAGGATCTGGACTTTCTTATTCTTAGAAAGTCCCAGGAGAATAAATTCAGTAACATTATTCCTATTTTCCATGATCCGATGCTCCAGAAAGGTATCTGAGAGGACAAAAGTAATGAAGCAAATAATTTATGAGACAATGGAAATCTAATATTCAATTAAAATGGCCTGATGCATATTTTAAGACCTTAGCCATTTGGAGATCCACTGAAATCACTCATTCATTTAACAAAATCCTTTTAAATATCTAGTGCCAATACTCGTCCAAGAACTTTGGATAGCATGGTGAATTGAACAAAGTCCGAGTTTTTGTGTAGTTTACATCCTTTTGTGAGAAGACAGGAAATTATGCTCCCTAAGAATAAAAGCGGGATATCTAATAGTGTTAAGTATTTATTCAAGTACTAAGTCAAAGTATACGTATTAATGTAAATAGCGTTACGTGTTAATTCCATCAATGTTAAGTAAACATAATGCATAATTTTAGGAGGTAAACTGGAGAATTTACTTGAACAGATGGTTTCTAATGAGTCACAAAAACGGTGGGAGGGCATGTGAGTGATTTATATAATGCATATAATGTTAAATAGATACTAACTAAAAAAAAACTGGGGTCGCTTGGGTGGCTCAGTCGGCCAAGTGTTCTACTTCAGCTTCGGTTAGGTCATGATCTCATGGCTTGTGAGTTTGAGCCCCGCCTCTGGCTCTGTGCTGACAGCTGAGAGCTTGGAGTCTGCTTCGGATTCTGGGTCTCCCTCTTCCTCTGCCCCTCCCCTTGTGCTCTGTCTCTCAAAAATGAATAAACATTTTAAAAAATTAAAAAAAAAAAAAAGAAACAACTGGCAAGTACACAGTTTGCTAGAGGCTTAAAGGAATAACAATACAGGACTAGAAATGACCATTAATCCACTAATCAAGTAATTCATGATAGAACTAAAGAGGAAGTTATTTTTCTAATTTGCCCTGTAGTTTTGAGGGGTTTATAAAAGAAAATAAGTATAGAAATTACTCCATGAAATTTTTGTATTACTTAAGAGTTCTTTGTAGCATAATGTAGCTACGTTCTGCTTTTCCTATTTCTTTCTCTTGCAGGATTATAAGAAAACCAACCTTACTTTTAAAACTTTCTTGTTGGTTCAGTAATTTTTATTTTATTCTTTTAAATGCTTATTTATTTATTTTGAGAGAGAGAGAGAGAGAGAGAGAGCACCCGAGCAGGGGAGGGGCAGAGAGAGAGGGAGAGAGAGAATCCCAAGCAAGCTCCATGCTGTCAGTGCAAAGCCTGATGTGGGGCTCAATCTCATGAACCATGAGATCAGGACATGAGCCAAAATAGGGTTGGATGCTTAACCAACTGAGCCACCCAGACGTCTCTGGGTCAGTAATTTTTAAATGAATTAAAACATGTTTATACATCACTGATATCTTCTGCTTTTCTGTTAAATTGGATGTATTCTACTACAAGAGAAATTAAACTTAACAATAATTAAGAGCCATGTAGTTGAAAAATATTAACTTTAGAATTAATACTTAGGAGTCAACGGTGCTTCCTTATAAGAAATATATATCCAAAGTGCAAACATTCTTTAGTTTATATCAAGTTATGTTTTATCCAAGATAAATTAATTTAAATATTTAAGTAAATTATTAACAATGGCTATTTCATGATAATTACACTACACAGATTTTAGTTTTCCAATTTATACTTTTTTTATTGCCCAAAACTTTTACCGTGAACCTCTATTCATTTTTAGAAAAAGATATATTTTATAAATAAGTGTATTTTATACATCTAATGTTTATGATGTAAATGAATTTGAAAGTGTATTTGTAAATTTATCCTTTTATCCTGTCCATTTATCCTTTAAATGTAGTTTAAAATATTGAAGGATTATGCCCACTAGATTCTGGAAGCCCACTTAGATTTTTATAGGAAACTGAGGCCAAGGGTCACACTGAAAATTATTTATCCTTAAGTCAGAATTTATTGAGAAACAAAAATGTTTTGATTTTTATCAGGTTTTTTTTAGTTGAACGATAACACCCACAAATTTGCTAAATAAAAGGAATGTTTCAATTCTGTGTCAATAATACCAAAGATCTTGCAACGTCAGACAAAGAAATAAGGATTCAGAAAATGCCAAAGCATTACACAATTTTAAATACTGTTGTCACAAGACTGTGACTCAGCATGGGATGAAGAAATGATATGAGGGGCGCCTGGGTGGCTCAGTCGGTTAAATGACCGACTTCGGCTCAGGTCATGATCTCACGGTTTGTGAGTTCAAGCCCCGCGTCGGGCTCTGTGCCAACGGCTTGGAGCCTGGAGCCTGCTTTGGATTCTGTGTCTCCCTCTCTCTCTCTGCCCCTCCCAAGCTCACGCTCAGTTTCTCTCTATCTCTCAATAATGAATAAACATTTAAAAAAATTAAAAAAAAAAAGAAATGATAGGAAGATCAATTTAAATTTCCTTTGAATAACTCCATATTTTTTCTACTTATCAACCCTTTCAAAATAAGCAGTGTTTCAGAAAAGTTATTTGAATTGCCTTTTTTCAGGTGATCAATTACGGTTGCCTAAGTTGGAAATATACAAAAAAGTGGGCTCCTTTAATTTCAAAATACGTCCTCAATACTTTAAAATAATGGAGCTGCTTTCCTCTATCATTTTCTTCCTTACCTTCTTAGAGAATCTGCCCACACAAGTGGCATGATTCTAGAAAATGATTTCTTCATATTCTGTCAAATAGAAGCAGTTATACCACATTCCAGGTAATTATCTGGTAAGTGCACTGTACCAATAGATCTTTCCCCATTCTGTTAATTGCTTATTCCCTACAAATCAGACTCCCATCCATACAATAAAGAAGTTGGATTAGATAATCTTTGAAGATTAGATAATCTTTGCTCCCCTGACTTTGTATGACTCCTGATTCATCAGTAGTTTGGGGAAGACATCTGTCTGCCTCCCTCATGCCTTCCCTGCTCCATTGGATAAATTGAAACTACAGAAAATATAGTATTAGTAAGTTCACTACCATTTCTGTGCCTCAGTTTCCTTCTCTGTAAAATTGAAGAAACAATAATACCTCCTTATAGGGTGACATTTTGAAATAATAAAGTTAATAAGTGGGACATTTCTTAGAGCAGTGTTTGGAAAGTATTAGACGTTTAATAACTGTTAGCCACCTTCCACAATGACTGAACGTAAGATCAAAGCCCTAGAGAAAAATGTAAGTAGACCAGATCAGAAACTGTTATCTGAGACTATCCCTGCCTTCACAATATTAGGAATAACAAACTTTGGAGATGGACCCTAGTTCTTAACATAGCCCTGATACTTAAATGCAAGATTCTTCACTTCCTTGAACATTTTCTTCCTTCTTCCATAAAATGAACATTGCAGTGCCTACCTTACAGAATTACTGAGAAAGTCAAGTAAAATAATGCATATGAAGCTCAATGTTAAAAAACATACTAGTTGCTCCCGTTTCCTCCTTGCAACTTCCTGTAGTGTTATAAACGTAGGAGATACTCAGGATATTCAAGTGGTAGGAGATCCCACTAATTAAGAAGTTAAGTTCTAGAGCTATATAAAATAAGATATAGGACTTGGCTCCAAAATTCATGGAAAAATCTCGGGAAAAATATGTAACCTCATTTCCTTCATTCACAAAATGAGTAATACTGTAACTCTGAGGTCTATTGTAAAGATTTGATGAGTTTATTTATGTAAAAGCTTAGTACAGAACCTGGTATGTAAACATTAGATATTTTATGAATATTGTCAGCATTAATATTTTCATTTTTTCCATTTCGGTGGACATAAATATAAATTAAGAATAATAAGTCAGATTATGATTCTTATTACAAATTGTGAATAGCTTATTAAAAGCACATATTTCAACACGGGTAAATGAAGGTTAAGTAGATAAGACATAGCATAGTTTCCCTGCCACAAACAATCTGTTTTTTTTCTTACCTGAGGGCTGGGGTTTCTCACATCAGGGTTAACATTCCCATAACATTAAATACAAAATCTTTCCCACCTTGTCAGCTGACCTTCAACCCAGAAACCTGAAGGTCAACTTCTCGCTCACTACAGTCATTTAATGCTTCTATTTTCTTTCCTTTGGATTCATCAACCTTTTCTAAATTAGATGGATGTTCAATTCCCCTTTCACCTCGAAAAAAAAATGTCTATATTAAACCTGGACAAAAAGAAATGTATCCCTTAGATATTATACAATGGAGCAGGTTGATTGAAAATTTTGCCATACACTTTTGCTTCTTCAGTCTTAGAATCATATGGGTATTTTAGTGTTTAATCATTTTATATTCAGCTCCTTTACTGAACTTCTGCCCAGGGACCTCCTGAGGCAGTAAACCCCTCTCCATATTCAATTATCCTCGACTATGGAATATCAAGGGCTAATGAATAACTACATTCATGATATTCTAAATGAGGCCAAACAGATAAACCCACAAATACTTTGATAGCTGTTGAGGATGCAGCACTAATGACTAGAGCATCCGACACGCATATCTTCAGCCCACATAGCTACCGTGTGTTATAGATGGAAAACAAGGCGGAATTTCCCCAGATCGTAGAGGTTGTATTTTCAATGGTTATGGAAGTTTTCCCATGCAAAGATTTCTTAAAAACATCAGATACAAATTGCATTCGGAATGACTGGTGTATTCCCTTGAAGTAAAATGACTGGCCTCTTTATGAGCTGGATTTAACTTACCAGCTGCTTCGCTCAACAGACAGATTTCTTGTAAGCTGAGGCTTCACGCCTAAGATAAAATTGGAAGAGAAAAAAAATTAACGTTGCTTTGCAATAATAAATCTTAATTGCATACAGTCTTATGGCATACAGTCTTATGAAGGAACTCTTGTGATATATCAAGAGAGATACCATTGTAAACTGAGCCAGATTTGAGATCTTTGCAAATTATTTTTTCATTTCTGAAAAAGAAATGTGTCTCTCTGACATTCATCTTACCTTCTAAAAACTTACATATATACTAAATATATATATACTTTTTGATATTTATATATTAATGTATTTTATATATTATATATAACATATAATATATATACATTATATATATATATATTTGATATAGGTATCGAATTGGTATTTAAAGCAAATTTTGAGAAAACATGTTATATAGAATAGCTCTCAACATCTCTGAGGGTTTACAAGTTTCCCATCAGTATACTTTGCCACAAATATAAACCATTGCTTAAATTTCTCTCTAGTAACAAAGTTAATAATTATATTTCCCTCATGCATAGTATCCAAAGCACTGAGATTAGATGTGGGACACAGGACTAGAGGGAAACGTCAAATGCAATGTTCGTATGTCAGTACAGGGCAGAAGTGGGTGACTGAGGGAATTGGAGAACTAAAATGAGAAGCACCAGAGAACCTTATGACCCAGATGAAAAGTACAGACTGTAGACCAAGGTTAAAGAGTTATTTTTTTTTTCCCCAGAAAAACAAGCCTATTAAGGTGTTGGGATTTCTAACTGATGCTTGGAAAAGACTCCTTTCCTTTGCCACTATTCTTTCATGAAGCTTGTCTGCTCCCATGGGTTCTTTTGCTTGGTGTGCATGTAGCTTAGAAGTTTATCTCTGTATGACAACCTCCTTTATTAAATTAAATTCTTTTATATTGTTATATGATTATATTATTAAAATTTCACATATGTGTATTTTTGAAAACACAGAAGAATATTATAATAAATAAGATTTTTTTTCAATTTCTTCATTTAAAAAATATTTACTGTCACCGGGGTACCTGGGCGACTCGGTTGGTTGAGTGTTCAACTTTGGCTCTGGTCATGATCTCATGATTCATGAGTTCAAGCCCCATATGGGGTTTACTACTGTCAGCACAGAGCCTGCTTAGGATCCTATGTCCCTGTCTCTCTGTCCCTCCCTGCTTTCACCCTCTCAAAAATATTATGGAAAGAGCCTAAATGTCCATCAAATGATGAATGGATAAAGAAGATGTGGTTTATACATACAATGGAATACTACTTGGCAATGAGAAAGAATGAAATCCTGCCTTTTGCAACAACGTGGATGGAACTGGAAGGTATTATGCTGAGTAAAATAAGTCAGAGAAGGACAGATATCATATGGTTTCACTCATATGTGGATCTTGAGAAACTTAAGAGAGGACTGTGGGGGAAGAGAAGGAGAAAAAAAATAGTTACAAACAGAGAGGGAGAGAGGCAAACCATAAGAGACTCTTAAATACAGACAACAAACTGAGGGTTGATGGCGGGAAGGTGGGTGGAGGAGAGAGGAAAATAGGTGATGGGCATTGAGGAGGGCACTTGTTGGGATGAGCACTGGGTGTTGTATGTAATTAAGCTAATTTGACAATCAATTATATTCATAATAAATTAAAAAAACATATATGTTTACTGTCACCTACATCTAAAAAGTATGAGTTGGATAAAATTCAGTATAAAGAATGCATATATTGGTGGACAAGACAGTCTCTGCCTTTAAGGAGGCTAGAGACTAAAAGAAGAGGCAGATAATAAACCAAACAAATATATGATTACAAACAGCATATTCAAAAGCAAAGAACAGGGAACTGCTAGTCTTTTTTTTTAAACATATGGAAACTTTATTAAACAGTAAATCTTTGACTTTTCTATGTTATTTGGCTACTGCAACTTGGTTGTCTCTTGAATTTGCATTGAAGTAATTCTACAAGACAATTGTATTTTCTCATCTTTTTTACATCTAAAAAGTCTTGTCTTTCTATCTGTTCTAAAACTGCGAAGACACGATTAAATTAACAAAAAATTTACTTTCTCCTTACCATCTGCCTGAAAGCTTAATAGAAATTGTCATTATTATTGAAATTGTTTTAAACAACATATGTCTATGAATGCATCTATTTTTATAGATTGTTTTTTTACATTTTAACAATATTTTAAGACATCTGCATGCTCCAAATATTAATGTTCATGTTTTCTTCCTCATTTCAAGAAAGTTACGTTCAGTGGGAAATTCCTCTAATCTATTTGTGTTCTGAAAGTAATAAAAGAAAGAGTTACAATTGTATTAGTATGTCTCAATTTCTATTTTTGAAATATTAATTATAATCTACACTATGTAGGAAACAGGTGTATGTTTGAGAGAAGGTGGGAGGCTCTAAACTCAGACTGCCTGGTTTCTTTCTTTCTTTCTTTCTTTCCTTTTTTTTTTTTTTTTTAATTTATTTATCTATTTTGAGAGAGAAACAGAGCATGAGCAATGGATGGGAAGAGAGCGAGAGAGACACAGAGAGAGACAGAGAGAGAATCCCAAGCAGGCTTTGTGCTGCCAGCATGGAGCCTGATACAGGGTGTGACCCCACAAGCCAGGAGATCATGACCTCAGCCAAAGTCAAGAGCCAGACACCCCTCAGACTGCCTGAGTTTAAAGATCACACGTTCTACTGGTTCTGAGAGACTTTACTGTAGGCTTAAAATAATAAATGGATTTGACATCATAGTAAAATATTTTAAAACTCTACAATAAGCAGAGGCTGGTAAACATAGCCTACATTTGTATCACCCCAGACTCCTTGATGATAGGATTAAATTCTCAGTTTCTTCAAGTTTATTTCAACACTCTAAGTTTACCAGGTGTTACATTGTTAAAACGCCTTCCTTGTTTGCCAATTTAGCCTGTAGTCTCTTCCTTTCAAGCTGAAATTTTCCTGGAGAACATTTTAAATATGCCCATATGCTCCACCCGTAAAAAAGGCATTTTATAAAATTACAGTATTAGGCTTTCAGCCCAGAAACAATTTATCTCATACGTAGCTTTATTTATTTTTTATTTTTTATTTGTTGAGAGAGAGAAACAGAGTACTAGCAGGGGAGGGGCAGAGAGAGAAGGGGGGACACAGAATCTGAAGTAAGCTCCAGGCTCTGAGCTCTTTGCACAGAGCCTAAGGCAGGGCTCGAACTCACAAACTGCAAGATCATGACCTGAGCTGAAGTCGGATGCTTAACCAACTAAGCCACCCAGGCACCCATAACTTTCTCTAAAGCAACCAATGGCTGCAATGATTTCATGAAGCATGCCCCAAACTGGGAATTAAAGATAATTTGTTTGCTATTAATTTAGTGAGATAGATGCTAAAATTCTGCCAGACAGCTTGATTCATCTATAAAATGGAGTAGATTATACTTCTATAAAAATGGAAAATGGGAAAAATGGTAAAAATATCTAGAATTAATAAGAAAATTTGTAAAGTAGCTAAATCTAAGATATGTATACACAAAATAAATAGATTGTATTTCATCTAGGAATAAAAATAGAGAAATAGAAAAATTATTCACAATAATGAGAAAACAATGTTATTTACAAATATATTTTACTAAGAAACTCTGGATCGATAGGAATAAAATCACATGACCTTAAGTAAAGCCATATAATAAACACTGACAGAATCAGATCTCAAAGATTTAGATCAGGAGATATCATAAAAATAGCCATTTCCTGAATTAATATATAAATGTAATTACGTTTTCCATTAACATCCAAGGATATTTTGTTTTCGTTTTGATAACATAATCCTAAGGTTTCTGAAGAAGGATAAGTGCTCAAACCCAAAAACAAAAAACCCCAAACCCAGATCTCTATTAGTTGAAATTTCCCTCAGTTAATTGGGAACTATTCCCAACTGTTAATAGAAAACAGGTTAGGAACTTAAGCAAGTATTTCTTAGTGTAATAATAAGTCAATAAAAACAGCATATGCGCACAAAGATTGTATTTAAAACCACGATATAGTTGATTGAACGATGTAGTTGCTGATCTAGTTGGGACCCACAATCCTTCTAGATTCTTGCTCTGCCATGTTTTTTGTGAAGCACTTGTCCCTCTGGTTGCAAAATGGCTGCTCCCCCTATAGCTTTGGAAGATGCCGTCTCTATTTACAGGCTAATAAAAAAGTTTAAGTTCAACAAGGTATAATACATTTGTCATAAATCCCATAGATTTGAAGCTGGCCCTAACTGGAAGGCTCACTGAGTCGAATAGTGGTTTTCATAATATGGATGTCAAATAATGTGCAATTTACACATGAATCAATATATTTTGTTTCTAAACATGAAAACAAAATAAGTCCACTCTGTGAGGAAAAAAAAAACAAAACAGCACCAGTGGGGCACCTGGGTGGCTCAGTCGGTTGAGCGTCTGATTTCAGCTCAGGTTATGATCTCACAGTCTGTGAGTTCGAGCCCAGTGTCGGGGTCTGTGCTGACAGCTCAGAGCCTGGAGCCTGCTTCGGATTCTGTGTCTCCCTCTCTCTCTGCCCTTCTCCCGCTCGTGCTCTGTCCCTCTCTGTCTCAAAAATAAATAAACGTTAAAAAAAATTTTTTTTAATAAAAAAAAAAAAAAAAACCCAGCACCAAAGACAAGCTGTGTTAACTTTTGACAACTGTTCGGTCGTATTCACGATGGATACTGTAGAAGAGAATTTAAGGGGCTAATATGTAATTACATATACACATACACACAGCCCTCACATTCTATGGAACATTTTTTCTCAGCTATTCTGTCTGTGTGCGCATTTGCATATTTTTCTTTTTTCCCTTTTTAATTGTAATGGCTTTGCAACAGTTCTCTCCTTGTCTGTTTGGTTTTGTCCTAGAAATTTGAGGGTTGAGAGTTTCTTTCCCATAAATGTGAAGATATAAAAACTGCTTCTCTTTCAGTTTATAGCTCTTGGCTCATCCCCCAGAGACCATATATTTCAAAATGAACTTTAAAAAAAAACACGTTTATTTTGTTTTTAGAGAAGAGGTGTGAGTGGGGGAGAGGGGCAGAAGGAGAGAGAAAGAATCCCAAGCAGCCTCCATACTCAGAGCAGAGCCAGATGCAGGACTTGATCACATGACTCTGGGATCACGACTTGAGCCTAAATCAAGAGTTGGACACTCAACTGACTGAGCCACCCAGGTGTCCCCTGAAATGAACCTTTAACTGGCTATACTTTCTAAGCATCTGACAGGAAAGCTCACAGTAGCATCTGAAGAAGAGTGTTTTTGTATAGACTTCATAGACCCAGGTGACACAGGAATGAAATGAAAAGGGAACTGACTTGTGTATATACCGATGCGGGGCTCAAACCCACAAACCTAGAGATCATGACCTGAGCAGAAGTCGGATGCTTAACAGACTGAGCCACCCGGGTGTCCCAACAACTGGCTCTATTAATGTCTCTTTGGTATAACCATTAAGCCTCAGGACAGAGAAATACTTTTCTAGTGATAGACTTTCAAGCGTCATTGATAGGCTAAGGAAGAATTATTGAGAAGCAAGCTAAATACATCTTGTTTTAAAGATTATAACCACATGAATGCATCCAATCCAGTTCGTGAGAAAGATGGAAAAAAAAAAAAAAGATGTGGACAGGACCTACCATTTAATTTACCTTTTGAAATACAAAATCTGTGTAGTGCGTGACTCAAAAAATATAATCTATGTTCCTGAACACTTCAAAGTATTAGTTCCCTTATTGTCAAGTATTTCTATAAAAAGTTGAGAAGCGATGACTCCTATATTCTACAAGACTCATTCTGCATTTTTACAGCATAGATAATAATACCACTGCATCAGTAGATATCCCTTAAAACACTGGGCTGTTTGTAAAACAGAACAAAACATTATCTCCTTCATCTGGATGCATTACTTCTTAACTGGATGATTTTAATATGCTGTATTCCTTTTATTCAGTTTCACCCTAAGTGAACTGGAGGGGCAGGGGGGGTGTTAAACCAGATCTTTTAAGGACGCGTCTTCTGGGCCTGACCTGTCTGTGATTCTGACCTCCCTTAGGAGGAGTCAGCGGCTGGCTACTGATGGCTGGTTGTCTTTCTTCCAAACACATCAGAATAAATGAATAGCTTCAGCTGGTTGTCCCTCTTATCTCCTTGAAGGGCAGTTGAGTTAATTGTGCAATCAGAACAAAATGGCCTTTCTCCCCAAAAGAAGCAGGATCCATCATAGTCTGCTACTTTCAATTCCCTAAACACAGTTTTCTTTATGTACACCCGTATGCCGAAATCTCTAGCAGTGTCTGTAAGCTTAAACTTAAGTATCCTTTCCTGGAAGCCCGAAGGGCTCTCTGCAGTACCGTAACTGGACCTTTACCATTCCCAATCAGGCCCTGTTCAGTCCCGCCGGTCAATTCAACTCCTCTTATTTCCAGAGAGATTTCACAGACTCCTGCAGCCCACCATGCAACGCACACTCAAATATTCCAAATCTTTCCTATTTAGAACTAACGATGTCATTCCATTTTGTTTATGTTTTTATTGTTTTTTTTATTTTTTTACATTTATTTATTTTTGAGAGACAGAGACAGAGCACAAGTGGAGGAGGGGCAGAGAGAGAAGGAGACACAGAATCCGAAGCAGGTTCCAGGCTCCAAGCTGACAGCACAGAGCCCGACGCGGGGATCGAACTCGACAAACTGTGAGATCATGAGCTGAGCTGGAGTCGGATGCTTAACCGACTGAGCCACCCAGGCTCCCCTAAACATTTTTTTTAATGTTTATTTATTTTTGAGATAGAGAAAGTATGAGTTGGGGAGGGGCAGAAAGCGGGGACAGAGGATAGAGGATCTGAAGCAGGCTCTGTGCTGTGAGCAAAGAGCCCCACATGGGGCTCGAACGCATAAACTGTGAGATCATGACCTGAGCTCAAATCAAGAGTCAGCGGCTTAATTGAGTGACCCCTCAAGCACCCCTAGAAAGGTCCTTTTGATTTCTACCACTACCTTATTTGTCAGTAAACATTATTTGGTAATCATGTAAATCTCAGCCCTGTGATATTCCCTCCTTCCTTGCTTAGTCCATTGGCTTACTGTGGAGATGACACGGTTGGATGTAGTGTTATATGTTAACACTCGTGTTACTTTCCCGAAAACCACTGGTCTCCTCCCTTGTGGTCCCCGAAACGCACAGACGTAAACCTGGCTGTGTTTTATTCTCCACTCTTTCATCCATCCTCAAGGAATATTCAGATTTTCTTTATGCACTTCCTATTGTTGAATTTATTGTGTTTTACTCATGGGCTAAAATATACTCAGTTTTTATAACCACTCAGGTGCAATTGAAAAAATTATATTCTCTGTTAACTGGAGTTCTGTGCGATATTTGGGATTGTACAGTTTGCGATTGTAGCATTAGCAAATGCTTGCTGTGTTTCTTTTCTCTTGAATTAAGAGTCTTTCTCTACTTCTTGTCTCTTCTAGTTTCTGCTTTATGGAAATTGTTGCTTGATCATTAGATATATAGATATTAATAACTGCTGTAACGTCATTGTGAATTCTAGCTTTTGTAACTGAGTGTTTGTTACTTTTACTACAGTTAAAGCTGCACGGCCTGCATTCTCCTTTGTCACGTGCCAGCATTTCGACCTGGAAATGTTTGGGGTCAGAGCCCAGGGACAAGAAACAATTCTTGAGATGTCTTCAGTGCAAAAAGTAGTTTTATTAAAGCACAGGGACAGGATCCATGGGCAGAAAGAGCTGTGCTGGAGTTTGCTCTATACTTTAGAGTTGGGGGAGATAAAGACAAGGGAAGTTTCCAAAAGGATTTTCGTAAGCTAAAGAAGATTCACGGGATCCTGGAGGCCTGGCTATTGTCAAGCTAAGATTGTTTTTCCCTAATGCCATCCTCTGCCAGCCTCAAGTATTTGTCACTGGGCTGCAGGTTATAAGGAAATTTAATTTTATCTACATTTCCCTTTTGCCTTTGTTCCCCACGGCAATTTTGGCACATTGTTTCTTTTTTTTTCTTTTTTTTCTTTTTTAACGTTTATTTATTTCTGAGACAGAGAGAGACAGAGCATGAACGGGGGAGGGTCAGAGAGAGAGGGAGACTCAGAATCTGAAACAGGTTCAAGGCTCTGAGCGGTCAGCACAGAGCCCGACGCGGGGCTCGAACTCACGGACCGCGAGATCATGACCTGAGCCGAAGTCGGACGCTTAACCGACTGAGCCACCCAGGCGCCCCACATTGTTTCTTTTTATATGCTTAATATCTTTATTCAGTTTTAAATGTTTTCTTTTTTTTTTTTAGGTTTTTTTTTGTTTGTTTTTTTCAGATGGATTTATTGTTTTTTTTTTAATATAATTTATTATCAAATTGGCTAACATACAGTGTGTAAAGTATGCTCTTGATTTTGGGGGTAGGTTCCCATGGCTCATCGCTTACATATAACATCCAGTACTCCTCCCAGCAAGTGCCTTCCTTAAGGCCCATCACCATTTATTCCATCCCCCTACCCAACAACCCCACCAGCAACCCTCAGTATGTTCTCTGTATTTAAGAGTCTCTTAGGGTTTGCCTCCCTCCCTCTCTGTAACAATTTTAGCACACACATAGAAAAGGCTACTAATAATACCAACAATTTTAACAAAATGAACACACATCTGTAACCAGCATAGAGACCAAAAGCAGGACGTTAACCAAACCCAGAAAAATACTTGCTCTTTTCTCATTTACTAGCCCCCTTTCACCAAAATTCAGATTCAAATTTGTAATACCAATATTTTCTGTTTTTAACTTTATATAAGTAAAACTGTACAGAATATAACTCTTTTATTTGTTTCCTTTTTTTGTTATCTGGCAGCTTTTGATCAACATTGTGTTTATAACATTTATTCATCTTGTTGTCGCAAATTCCTCTACTCTTTTTGCTGTATGATACTTAATGTATGAATATACCCCAAATTTTATACATAAAGATGTTGATGGCTTTCTAAGTATTGTTTTGTTCCATTTCTTACTTTTCAGGTATTATAAATAATGGCATTTTGAACAATCCTGCATATTGTTTGGTGAACATAAATATTTCTGTTGGTTATATATTTGGGTAAATTTTCTGGTAAATTATGCGTGTGTTCATCTATTTTAGATTTTGTAAAAATATGTACAAAGCAAAGTCTCTCTGAAGAAAGCTCATGCAGCTATGATAATATGAGACATTGTAGGTTTTAAGTAAAATAAAATCACTAAAGATAGAGGATTATTTCACAGTGATACAGGGATTTACCTAATAAGAAGAGATTACAATTCAAATGTCCATTCACTCAACCAGAGGCCTTCAAAATAAGTAAAGGAAAAAATCCAGAGCTATAAGAAGAAATAGACAAGTCCTTCATCATTGTGGGAGATTTTAACATACTTTTTTCAATTAATGAATAAATAAGCAATATGATGTCTAAGCTCTAAATGACATAATTTATGTATTTGACCTACTTAACCTATATAGAATACGACTATTAACAAAATCAGAACATATGTATTTTTCTGTGCATGTAGAAAATTTACCACAATTGAGTATTTCGTGGATCATAAAGCCAACCACCACAAATTTCAAAGGACTCAAATCTTTCAGAATATTTTCTGTGAGAAAATTAAACTAATTTAGAAATCACTAATTTATTCTTTAATTTTAACTTTCCTGAATCTTTTTGCTTATGTTTCTCATGTTGATAGCACAGTGTTAGGTTTAACTTTGTCATTACATCTATTAATATAATCAATGTGTTCTGCTTCCATTTTGTTATATTTTATGTCATACATATGATATTTTACATCATGTATATGCATATGTATAGATATGGATATGGTGTGTGTATGTAAATAGATAAATGTTTTTTTCACCATTTAGCTTTGGCTTGAGTAAGTTTTGTATTTTTGTAAGGATTTTTATCCTTATAATAAAATCCTTATATATTATTAATCCCCTTTTGATTTGTGTATTTACTCATTACAAATAAATTACGATGGATTGTTAATGTTCTTTATTCCTCCAACTGCGTGATTGTGTAAGTGACCGAAAGCCGACCCACATTATTTCTAGCTCAAAATTAATCCATGTGAAAACAAAGATAAAATTAAAGGTGAGTCAGTGTTTGAATGTGGTCAAACGATTTACCATCTTTGAATATTTGTTCCCTTGTCTCTGAAATTAAGGTATGTGGAATGAATAGTCTTCAAGGTGTATTCAAGCTATGAATGTGTTTTCTATTGGTTTCCGTTCCTCTCTTAAAGCAAATAATACACAGGGATTTTAATGTCTTGATTCAAATTTTGGTATCGCCCTGCCATCTAGTGGATATTCTATTTGTATCACTTATAAGAAAAAGACAACTCTGACTCTATTTTGACCACATGAAAAAAATCTACCAATTACAATGTAATTTCTTTGAAAAAACACAAATAGATGATAATAAAATCTGCGATGTTGGGGGTAATTGAAACCAACATTTCATTCTCATTATGTCAAACTAGGATAAACTTTTTAAAAAATTAACTCTTGTGTAATAAGAAATAATACTGGACTGGGATTTAAGAGATTCATTATCAAGTCTACCTTAACTCTTTCATCTTTTCTGAAATATATGCCATACTGGAGACTCAGCTTAGATCAGGGAAAGATGAAGAAAACTGCCTGTAATTACATTAATTGAGATTTATCTTAGATACAGAATATTAGTCACGGGCATATAATTTATACTTTTTTTCTATATGCCTGTATATCATAGATGGATATTGGAGGCTATTTTGAACTGAATTTCTAACTTGTTATGATATGCCATATTTATACACTTACATGTGCTTGCTTGAATAGTCCCCTAATTTATAGATAATAAGTAAGAGAGATTGAATTGAACCAAATCCTTAAGGTAGCAAGATTAGAAAATGTCTATTCAATTATTATAATAGTTACTTTTATTGGAAGGGCAGTTAAGCCAACCTGTGAGATAGGTATAGGTTATGGGTTTTGAGAAGCATAAAGACAATTTAAAAACAACAGAGTATTTTGAGAACTCCAAAAATGAAGTGATCTTAGTGAGAGCTCCTACCCAAAATGAGGATTAGTCACAGAATAGGACAAATACAGAAGGACGTTATGGAGTTTTATCTGCATTCTTCCTCTTGAATCACACCCTTCATTCTACTTACATTAAAGTTTATTTATTTATAGTCCCTACTAATACCCTATTAGTGAAATTGAGCAACCCAAGGACTCTAAAAATCATTCATGCTATTCTGGTTTTGGACAGTATAGAGAGAAAGTTCTTATTTTTTTTTTTGGTTCTAAAATTGTTTTCCCTATGTTTTTAAAATTAATGGAATTAATTTTCTGTCTTGAAGACGCAGGAAACAAAGCCAGTCTTTTATTTTTATTTATTTTTTTTTACACTTTAGCCTTGAAATATATAAACATCATTGGTCAGAGTCCCCTTTTATTTTTCTTCTGTATTTCAGATGTCTTCAAGCCCCTGACTGGCTTATGAGATACACACACACACACACACACACACACACACACACATACATAGGTATGTATATATGTATAGATGATATAGATATAGATTTATAGATATCACTGTTAACTACTTGACTTTGTAGAAACCTATACAAATACCAATGATTATTGGAAATGACGGCCTACCTGTATTGAGATGCCATCAAGAGCATTCTGCTCCCTTCCAAACTAGAATGAAAACAGGAGTTACCTCATCTGCTACGCTACCTGCATAAACTCTATTTCTAATTGATAGAAACGTAAGCATCCAAATTCCTACCTTGGCTCAGCCTACCTCTTCTGATTGAAAAGCTTTTGGTTTTCTCTCTTGTCCCTGTAATTCTTTTTTTTTTTTTTTTAAGTTTATTTATTTTGAGAGAGAGAGAGAGCGCGCCAAGGAGGGGCAGAGAGAGAGGGAGAGAGAATCCCAAGCAGGCTCTGTGCTGTCAAAGCAGAGCCTGATGAGGGGCTCAGTCTCACCAACCATGAGATCATGACCTGAGCCAAGAGCTAGTGTTGAACGCTTAACCGACTGAGCCACCCAGGTGCCCCTGGTCCCCGTAATTCTATTCTAACATTATAGTTCATCCCGAAGTTCAAATTCCTATTATGATTTTGCCAATCAGTAAAAATCTTGGACTTTATTTAATTATTTCAGCTTCTGAAGAGTACCCCTAATGTACTCAACGAAAGCTTAAAGTAAAAACCAAACCAAACTGAAACAAAACCGAAAAACCTTACGCACGGTGATGATGTAGAAAGGTGCAGTGTCTTCTTTTCAAGTTCTTGTTCCTCTCACAATACTTACATTATAATAATCGCATTATTATAAGCCACAATTTGGAAGCAGCCTAGGTCTCTCTATCACTACTCAGAGAATATCTGCCTACCAATCTGGAAATAACTTTGGAACTTACACAATCAAGTAATAAATTTCTATTGCGTGGTTTAATAAACTACGTCCCACAAACCAAATCTGATTTTTTTGTGTTTTTTTTAAATAAAATTTTATTAAAACAGAGACATGCCTATTGAGTTGTGTATTGCCTATGACCGTACTCATGCTACAACACTGAATAGTGGGGCTTGGGACTATATGGCTCACAAAGCCTAAATTATTAACGCTATGGCTTTTTATGAGAAAAGTTTGCTGACGTGTTCTGTTACAACAAGTCACTGAGATTGAGATGTTTATATGTTAAGATATGATAGCTTCTTAAATAATAGATATATTACTCTTTCCATAAACCCAGATTATAAACTGAAAAATAGAGTAATAGTTTTTTTTATTTTCAATTTCAATAATAAGTGTAAACATTGAACAGTATTGTGGTCACATTTGGAAGAGTAAAGCAAACTGTCTCAGCTTAAGAAAACCAATGGTTTTCATAAAAAATGAAGCTTGTGATACAATGTTAAATTTTTAAAAGGATAATGAACAATATAACTAATATGATTCTTATTGCATAAATTTCATACCCCAATACATACGAATAAATATATAACCTTATATAGAGAGTAGTTCACAAGTACCACAAAGAATAAGAGTAGTTATCTCTGGATTGTCGCATAGCAGCTGATTTTTCTTTTTGACATGGCGGCATTTGACAGGTATTTAAAGACAAAATGTAGGGTCTGTTTCAACATTTTTAAAAGAGCACTGGATTAAAGTTCATGATGAAATGATTCCCCAGTCTTCAGAAGAAATTATACGCAACTAAAATATCACATGGGACATTACTTCATTTAATTGCTTTTTGTCTGCTAAGGCAATACTTCCATCATATTCTCGAGGGTTGACATCCCTAGGGTCTTGGTGGAATATATGCAAGATAAGTTTAGTGTTCGGATTCAGCTTTCTGATCTCCCTTTCTCCCTGTCATCTCTGAACTTATTTTTAATAGATTAGAGGAAAATTCTTTTCTCTGAAATATTCATTACAATATACTGTAGACTTCTTTGACTATTTTTTCAGGTTTGTTACTTTTTTTTTTTTATTTGAATTCTCAGCAGGAAGTTTTCTGGAGCCCATTAATCACAACAAAGAAGCTTCAGTAAATGAGTAAGCCCAATTATTCTGTGCTCAGGTGAGTTGATTCCATTCTTACGTATTTTAGTTTAGAAAGAAAATAGTGTGTACCAATAATCTTTGTAGGAGACAAACACATTTGTAAATCCAAGCATCCTGATATACAGTTCAAGTAACTAACTCAGTTCTTTATCTCTAACCACATTTATTATTATTCACTGACCTACATCACTAAGAAGTTATTTTCAGCTTTATTGCACCGCAGTATTCTCATCTTTCTCTTTGTAAACAAATTGAATTTTAATAACAATAAGAATTACATGTTGCAATATATCATTTGTGATATGTGATACTCCTCAAAATAATTCTCAGAAAAAAAGAACAATTTTGAGGACGAGGCCTATATTTTATAATTTTACAGTTGCTAAGTGCCTATTACGGTGTCAAGTACATAGTAGAGGTGCAATGAGAAAGCATGATAGATGTCACTAGAGAGGAGGGAGAGGGTGTGCATAGCACCTTATGTGCTCATTCAGCTGAACGTGCTGGACACTTCCGGGAGCCAAATGGGGGGCTGTGAACTTTGACCCCAAGGCTGCTGGTATAAATATAAGGAGTGCGGGAGGTGGAGTGGAAAGCTACATGTGTGGAAAAGACACGTGGGTAAGAATGAGCTAAATATACATCAGAAATCATAGCTATCTTCAAATTTTTGTATTTGAGTAAATTGACACACAATATTGCATTAGTTTAATTTCAGGTGTACAACAGAGTGATTCAACATCTCTATATGTTGTGCTGTGCCCACCACAAGTGTATTACCATCTGTCACCATACACAAAATATCGTACAATATCACACCACATCATACATCAATGGACCTAGAAAGTATCATGCTAATGAAATAAGTCAGACCGAGAAAGACAAATACCATTCAATGCCACTCATATGTGGCATGCCAAACAAGACAAAACAAAACAAACAAAACAAACAAAACAAAAAGCCAAGTAAGTAAACTAACAACAACAACAACAACAACAAAAAAACAGATTCAGATTCAACAGATTCAACAAAAACTCTCTATGAATACAGAGAACAAACTGATGGTTGCCAGAGGGACGTGCGGGGGCAGTCTAGGGACAAAATGTGTGAAAGGGGGTGGGAGATACAGTCTTCCAGTTACATTTATTTTTGATGGTGATGCTATCCCCCTTAGTTCTGAATTGCTCAGGCTTTCCTACCACAGACAGAGGGAACTAATACAAATTTTGGGAGAAGTGTGTTCAATTCTGGACTTGCCACTTACTGAGTTTTATATTAAATTGAAAAATACACTCAGGAAAAGATAATAAATGTGGTGGAAGATGAAGTCACAAGTATCAAAGGACTCTTAAAAGAGCAATTGAAGAAGAAAAAGTGCAGGGGAATGGGAATGATGTCTTTATATATATGCTTTCCTTCATACTTCTAAGTGCTATATCTGGTCCTAGAGGATAAAACCGGAACAACTGAATGAAAAGCACGGAGAATTTCATTTTGGCTGATAATATGGCATAGAATTTTCACTGAATTCTATGTGGAATGGCCTTCCCTGTTGTGCCTTGTGCTATTGTAGATTTCAGTAAGTGATCAGGAAGTGGGTTTTAGAGTAACTAATTACACTGGCAGAAAAAGGCAGTTTAGGCATTTTGGAGGAACACAGGACAATTTAAGAGAACAATTCATTGCTTCCTTTCTTCCCTCAAAGGTCCTTGTTTTATGCTAATTCGGGAAGTTCAGGATTTTCACTATTTCTGCTTGTTTTGTAGGACTTAAGATGTGTCTCAGTGCATTGTGTGTGGTAGTGATTTAATAGGCATACCTAACTTTTTTACTATTATTATCAACTTTTACCCCAATATGTGTGTATTATATGCCTGAGTTTACTCTTTCACATGCTCGTATATTTATTTATTCAATAAATGTTATTGAGTATCCACTCTGGTTCTGGTGTCCCAAATTTGTTTTCATGAATTTTATTTTGCTGTGGAACAGACGATGATAAATGTTAAATGATTTTTTAAAAAGTAAGATGCAATCGTGCCACAAATGTGGATGAAATTTGTATTTTGAGGGCTTATCCTTTTTATAATGGCCCCGAGAGTATGACCATGGCCATGAGAAAAGGGTCAAGTGGAGAGAAAGATTTTGTAAGAGATAAGAAATTAAGAGAAAAGGGTATTGGAAGGATTATCTTTATGTTTATGAAATCAACTCAATACAAAAAAAAAGAAAGAAAGAAAGAAAAATCCCTGGTCAAATAACAACCACACTGTAATACTTCAGGAAGCAGGTGGCCATCTTTGGAGGTTTTGAGGTAGACTAAGTTTGATGATAATCTGGTAGAAAGATTTCCAGCATAAAAAAAATAGCCTGCACATATTGTAAATAAGTTTATTTCTATCACACATCTCATGAAATATCTGATATTACAATGCACCAAGAAAGGGTAATAGATTTTCACAATTTTCCATACTTAGGGAAATGTGGCTGACCAAGTGTGCTACTTTTCTGTAGGACATAGCTAAAATGTGGGGACAGAAATGTGTGACGGAGTATAAGAAGTTTCCTGGAAAGGGAATTCAAAAATAATTACAGCAACAACGTAAAAAAAAAATGTAATCTGGTCATTTCTCTGGATCATTAATTTTCTTTTGAGTTCTAAGTTCCCATAGACAGGTTAGGCAGGAAGAGATTGTAGAAATTTATGATATGTGTGTCTACCAAGAGAAGCATTTTTTGTTATTAAACATCTTTAAAGTTTATTTATTTATTTTAGAGAGAGAGAGAGAGAGCACAAGTGGGAGAGGAGCGGGGGAGGGGGGAGACACAGAATCTGAAGCAGGCTCCGGGCTCTGAGCTGTCAGCACAGAGCCTGACATGGGCTCAAATTCATGAACTGCGAGATCATGACCTAAGCCGAAGTCAAATGCTCAACTGACTGAGCCACCCAGGTTCTCCTAAGACCAGCATTTTAACTAAATTCTGATTCATGAAATAAATCAGACTGGTCTTTCTCATGAAGTCACCTGCCTCTGAAGATACTGGGTATGATCATTCGAAATATATCAGGGGCAATTCTGTTTTTGTTCTGTCTCTCTTGACTGCCGTCTTTTATTATTCTATTTGTGCAAATTTCATATTTACCCTGTAATTGTGATATTAGCAAATTCTAACTTCATTTTTCTTTTGTTTTCTTTTTTTTTTTTTTTTTAGTAAATTCTAACTTTAAAAATAAAGGTTGAAATCAAGTATTTTCTACAAGACTATTTATGGATAATCACTAAGTTTCTCCTTATTTCCTCATTTTAACCTTCCTTATCTGGATTTTGTTTCTGACTTTTCTGAGTCAATTTTCTTGTTTTGTCCACAGGAACCAAGAAAACCAGAGTGCTGAAGTCACTTTCATTCTCTTGGGCTTTTCAGAATATCCAGAACTACAGATGCCCCTGTTCCTGGTATTCCTGACCATCTACACAGTCACTGTTTTGGGAAATCTGGGCATGATCATGATTATCCAGATCAATCCCAAACTCCACACCCCCATGTACTTTTTTCTCAGCCATTTATCTTTGGTTGATTTCTGTTACTCTATAGTAGTCACACCCAAACTATTAGAAAACTTGATTGTGGAAGACAGAACCATCTCCTTCACAGGCTGCATCATGCAATTCTTCTTTGCGTGCATATTCGTGGTGACAGAAACCTTCATGTTGGCCGTGATGGCATATGACCGATTTGTGGCAGTTTGTAACCCTCTTCTGTACATAGTTGTCATGTCTCAGAAACTTTGTTCCTTGTTGGTGTATGCATCATATTCCTGGGGTATAGTGTGTTCCCTGACTCTTACTTACTTTCTACTGAAATTATCCTTCAAAGGAAATAATATCATAAATAACTTTGTCTGTGAGCATGCCGCCATCATCTCTGTGTCCTGCTCTGATCCCTACATGAGCCAGAAGATTATTTTAATCTCTGCCACATTCAATGAAATAAGCAGCCTGGTGATCATTCTGCTCTCCTATGTTTCCATTTTTATCACTGTCATGAAGATGCCTTCCACTGGGGGGCGCCACAAGGCCTTCTCCACGTGTGCTTCCCACCTGACCGCTATCACAATCTTCCATGGGACCATTCTCTTCCTGTACTGTGTTCCCAATTCCAGAAGTTCATGGCTCATGGTCAAGGTGGCTTCTGTCTTTTACACTGTGGTCATCCCCATGCTGAACCCACTGATCTATAGCCTCAGGAACAAAGATGTGAAGGAGACAATCAAGAAGTTAATCAATACCAAATTATCGTGACACATAATGTAAAGTGGCTTGTCACGTAAAGACTTTTGAGTTAGTACACATGACCATTTGACCACCTACGTAAATCTCCGATTCCTTTTTAAGTCATTGAAGATTGAGTTTATAGAGTTACCCTGAAAACAAATGGTTTATCGTGGGGAAGGATACATCAAATGTAGTCTAGTCAATTAAGAGCTGATCAACACTCACACACTAATTTTAAAAGTAATATTTCTTCAATTTTACACAAGGAACATTGATACATTACAAATACAAAGAAGGCGTATCTCCGCCCCACTAAAGTTCAGAACACTGCTTAGTAAAATTGTATTTAATATAAATTTTATTTTCTCTTTTTGTATACAAAATATGAAAATAAAAATTAATAACTGTATAGTTCAGAAACAGCTTTTGCTAAATCTAAATTTATCATTCCTGCTCATCTTGCATTGTGAGTTAGCTATTGATGCATAAACACAATGACATAAGATTTTAGTCATATGTCATATTAGGTAATTATTTATTGGTTGATTGATTGGATAGCCCTGCTAATATCAGCAAAATCATCTTGGTTAACTTGATATCATCTTGTCTAACTGGACAACTTACTTCCAGTTCATAGATCTGCATGGTGATTGGGTAGCTGTGCTCTGTGGATCTATGGTCCCCTTTGAACCACGGGGCTAGTTAGAGGATTTTCTTGCAGTGTTCATGGCTGAATCACAAAAAAGAACGCGATATAACAAAAGATGCTTTAAGTTCCCTTGTGTATCATGCCTATCAACATTCTATTAGCCAGTGCAAATCACATAGCTGAGCACAAAGTCGATGGTTGCCAAGGTATATCTAAGCTGCAAGACTGAAAAGTTTCATGCCAAAGAGCATACATACAGGGAGTCATGAAGAACTGGGTCCAATATTTCAATATTCCTGAAGTTTATGGTAAATCTTACTTCGTGGAAAATATCCTTCTCCTGTATTCCAGATAAATATAACTGTCTTAATTTGACAGAACTTTTAAATACATTGGTGCACCATTTGATTGGCTTAACTACATGACTGTGTTGGTTATTGCTTGCAGATTGTGATTGATGACTCCCAGGAGAGGTAACGTCTTGGTAAATTTCCAAGTAGCATAGTTTCAATCCAACTGCACACTATATTACTGGCATCACCCAAATCATGAGGTTTTTATTTCCAAATAAAATATTCCAATTTCCTTTATATAAAGCTTTGCTCTTTATAAACCTATTCATCTGATTGTTTAGCAATACGTAACAATATATGAGCAAATCATGATATATAATTATGGTCTCTTGTGATTTATTTAACTTTTAATTCTCTATTAACCAAGTATCAAAAGCATTCAACCAATTCCAGTAGAATACCTTTATAGGCTGTGTGTGTATGTTAATACAAATATTTTAAGGATAGAAAAAATGTATTTAGGGAGTGTGCGAAAACAGTATAGAATTAACTATATGTGGCATATGATATAGAGCTTTGGATTTAAGATGTTAACATTTAAAAAATATCATAAATGTGAGGTAAAATGTTATTTTGAAACTAATTGGATTTGTGCCGTGCAGGACAAAAGTAAACTCTACAGAAAGATCTCTGAATAACTGCAAAATCTTTTTAAATAGGTTACTGGTTTATTCTGGAAAATGCTTTTGAATGGACACTTATTCACACAAATGTAATACAGAAGTTCTCCAAGAATTTCGAAATTATAATTTTAATCTGAATGTGCACATTTTAAGTGATAAGTGTATGATTACTAATGTATATTATTTCATTGGGGGTTCTATAAAGTCATAGTAATGAGCTATTTATTTCTATGTATGTTATACTCTTCTTTAACTTTTTGTTAGTAGTTTGGATAGAGGCAAATTTTTTGTTTGGTTTCTGAAGGCCGTGGCAAGACTCTTGGTAAAGATATTCACAAGATCATCTTGTACAACAAAAAATGTACAGAAGTAATAGCCACTTAATGGAGGAACTGTTATAAGTTGAATGTTGACCACGTTATGTACATATTAATTTTCATATTGTGTTTAGTAATAAATAAGAGTTCAGGAAATTTACTAATGTTGGACAGTTGGCTTATGATATGAATATTTCAGTGGCGATAGGTGATATTTTTATTGTGTATCTGGTATTTCCTACTTCATCATCTTAGAAATAGATGGAACCTGAAAGAGAAAAAGGAAAGCTACATGGACAATTAGAGGAAGGGATTGTGGCTCTCCTACATCAGTGCTCTGTTTTCTGGATATTACTGCTTAGTTACTTAGTTCATTCAAGTTGAGGATAGTCTTGAAGAAAAAAGTTGCATTCAAAGCACAAGGGATGTGAAAGCAGTCCTGAGTTTGTGCCTCTGATAGAAGCAAAATCCTGGAGTGATTTTCTGGTTGCATTTGGTGTTTATTTCCCTACTGCTATAATTGAAATTCCAGGAAAGCCTTACAAAAATAAAAAAATAAAGCCTTATCTCCAATGTAAAAAGCACATTAGAGAAGATATAATTCCCACTTTACATACATTTATCCCAGCAGGCAAAGAAGGGAACACTTTCCAGTTCATTGTAGGCCAGCATCCCCAGATAAGGAAATTATAGAACAACATATCACAAATATGCATGGACAAATATTTAAAAGAACAAATAAAATTTAGTGGTATATAAAAAAAGTAAATACATCACATACAAGAGGGAGTTAATCCGGGAATGCAGGAATGATGTATAATTTGAGTCCATTATTATAATTTGTCCCATGGACAAAATAATGTAGTGAAACATATAGTTACCTCAACAGATGTAGAGAATGCTTGATGGAATTAAGCAACTATTCATGATAAAAATACTCAGTAAAGTAGGAATAGAAAGGACAGATTGTTAGAAGGAAGAACTCATTTACTTCTTTCTGGACAATAAGGCATCAATAGTGTGTAAGACTGGAGCACTAGAATTTTAGTTAGGATGAAAAAAAACTATTTGCCTTAGACATATTTGAGCTAATTACTGCAGACACTTGAGGCAGAGAGAAAACATAGGGTCAAAGTTCATTTCCTTTCGATAGCTGGCTTCCTTTATATTGAAACAAAATTTTCATAAAATTAACCATATTAGAGTCAAAAATTCAGTGCCATTAAAACATTCACTGTATTATTCAACCAACACCTCTACCCAGTTCCAAAATATTTTCACCATTTCAAAAGCAAACGTCATACCCATTAATCAGTTTTTCTCCATTCTGCCTCTCCACCCAGAACCCGATAGTGACCATTCTGCTCTCTGTCATAATGTATTTATCCATTCTTACATTTCATATCATGCATTTATCCATTCTATATAGTTCATATTTCACGAGTGCCTAGCTTCTTTCATTTGTCATGTTTTCAAGGTTCATCCACATTGTAACATACACCAGTACTTTATTCCTCTATATGGTTGAATAGTCATCCATCATATGTGCATATTACAGTTCGTACATCTGTTGAAGTACATTTATTGATAGATATTTGGATTGCTTGACCTTTTGGCGATTGTGAATAGTGCTACTATAAACATCTATGCGCAAGTATCTGTTTGGGTGCCTGTTATCAACTGTATTCAGCTACACCTATTCAGTTTTTGCCTAGAAGTGGAATTGCTGGGTACTTGGAATTACCCAAACTGTAAGGTTAAAAGGCCCCATACCCAAGACTACACTCGCTTTTGACACAAATTGCAAGTTAGAGGAATCCCCAAAACCACCCTTAGGTTTATTAATTTGCTAAAAGTTTTCAAACAACTCACTGAAACTCTGTTTATCCAGTGATAAACCAAATAAACCAAAATAAGATCAATCATCTGAAGGAAGAAACACACAGAACAGAATCTAGAAGAGATCCCAAAGAGGAGCTTCCAGTGTCCTTGGACATGTTACCATTCCAGCTTCCACGTGCGACAATACACATGGATCATTGGCAATTAGGGAAGATCACACAAGCCTCAGTGTTCAGCTTTTATTACGGTTCTATTACATAGGGTTGATTTATTGACTGTCCACATGGTTGATCTCAGCCTCCAGGTTGACTGTAGACAAAAGACCACTATCGGCCAAGATTGACAAACGTGGTCAGCCCCAACTTAAGATCAGGTGTGGCACTGATCATAAAGAGACCCTCCTATCAGGTAAGAAATAGATCACCTCCAAGAAACTGAGACTAAAAGCCGGACTTGCATTTGTGCGAGACCAATTTTTTTTTTTTTTTTTTTTTTTACTACACATTGAGTCTAATAGTCTATTTATGTGAGGAATAACCAAACTGATTTCCACAGTGCCTGAACCATTTTGGGCTTCCAAGAACAATGTACAAAACTCCGGTTACTCTATATCATCACCAATGTTTGCTACTGTACATTTTTTTTCCTTTTTAAATTGTAGCTCTCCAGGGGCGCCTGGGTGGCTCAGTTGGTTAAGCGTCCGACTTCAGCTCACATCACGATCTCGCGGTCCGTGAGTTCGAGCCCCGCGTCGGGCTCTGTGCTGACAGCTCAGAGCCTGGAGCCTGTTTCAGATTCTGTGTCTCCCTCTCTCTCTGACCCTCCCCCATTCATGCTCTGTCTCTCTCTGTCTAAAAAATAAAAATAAATAAATAAACAAAAATAAATTATAGCTCTCCTAGTGAAGAAGTGGCATGTCATTGTGGTATTGATTTGAATTTTCTTAATCACTAAAGACGTTGAGGATCTTTTCATGTGCTTGTGGGCATTTTTAGATCTTGGGAGAAATGCCTATTTAAATCATTTGCACATTTTCTAACTGGAAAGCTTGACTCTTGGGTGTTTGTTGTAAGAGTTCTACATATGTTGTGGATTCTACTCCATTATCAGATATATGATTTGGAAATCTTTTCTCCTATTCTCTGATTTCAATAATAATGTGTGGTTGTTTTTTTTTTTTTTTTGATGCACACAAATTTTAAATTTTTATTAAGTCCAATTTATCTATTTTTTTCTTTTGTCATTTGTGCTTTTGGTCCCGTATTTAAGGATTCATTGCCAAATCCAAGGCTATAAAAATTACAGCTAAGTTTTCTTCTAAGCGTTCTATAGGTTTTGCCATTACTTTAGGTCTTTGTTCAATTTTGAGTTAACCACTGTATATGGTATAAAGTAGATGTCCAGGGATGCTGGGTGGCTCAGTCAGTTAAGTGTCCAAATTTGGCTCAGGTCACCATCTCACCGCTCGTGGGTTCAAGCCCCACACTGGCCCTGTGCTGACAGCTCAGAGCCTGGAGCCTGCTTCAGATTCTGTCTCTGTCTCTCTGCTCGTGCTCTGCCTGTCTGTCTCTGTCTCTCAAATATAAAATAAAACATTAAAAATATAAAATAAAACAAAGTCGATGTCCAACCTCGTTATTTTACACGTGAATATCCAGTTCTCCTTGCCATCATTTATGGAAAAAATTCCTTTCTCCATTGAATGTTCTTGGGATACTGTTGAAAATCAATGGTTCATGGATATATGGGTTTATTTCCGGATTCTTAATTCTATTCCTTGTATCTGTGGAGTAAGTTGTGAAATCGGGAATCATGAATCTCCCCCCATATGTTCTTTTCCAAGATTGTCTTAGCTTTTGGACTCCTTTTAATTCCATATGGATTTAAAAATCAGTTTCCATTTCCACAAAATTACCTTTGGAATTTTGATAGAGATTGAGTGCCCTGAAACTGTATATGACCTGTGATGCTATGGCCAACTTAACAACATTAAGTGTTCCACGCTATTGCAGGAGGGACAAAACTTCTCTGCTCATCTTAAATTTTCAGCTAGGCTTTTTTAGCAAAAAAGGTTAACAAGAGGGAAACAAAGTTTATTAACGCATGCAGTGCACATCACATGAGAGAAGTTTAAACATAAAATAACGCGGAGACAGCTTAGAACTGCAGCTTTGATAACGTCTTCAACAAAGAACAATGAATGTGTAGAGAGTCGACAGGACAGAGGAAAACAGTTGTAGGCTTCCAAGGGTAGCAAACTGTGGGAAGGTCATGGAGAATATGTGCAGGAAAGGGAAGCCTCTTCCACTGTTGGTGGGAATACAAACTGGTGTAGTCACTCTAGAAAACAGTAGGGAAACTTCTCAAAAAGTTAAAAATAGAACTACCCTGTGGCCCAGCGATTGCACTACTAGCTTTTTACCCAAAGGATACAAAAATACTGATTTGAAGGGGCACATGCACCCCGATGTTTATTGCAACATTGTCACCAATAGCCAAATCATGGAAACAGCCCAAATGCCCATTGACTGATGAATGGATAAAGAAGAAGTGGTATATATACATACAATGGAATATTACTCAGCCATAAAAAATAATGAAATCTTGCCATTTGCAAAGATGTGGCTAGAGATGGAGAGTATTATGCTCAGCAAAATAAGTCAGTCAGAGAAAGACAAATACCATATGATTTCACTCAAATATGGAACTTAAGAAACAAAACAGATGAACAAGAGAAGGGGAGAAAAGAGAGAGGGAGGCAATCCAGAAGAGACTCTTAAAAATAGAGAATAAATTGACAGCTGATGGAGGAGAAGTGGGCAGGAGGTTGGGCTAAATGGGTAATGGGATTAAGGAGGGCACTTGTGATGGGCACTGGGTGTTGTATCACAAGTGATGAATCACTAAATTCTACTCTGGAAACCAATATTACCCTATATGCTAACTAACTAGAATTTAAATAAAAACTTGAAACAAACAAAAAAAAAAGGAAAGTAATGGAGTAAGATTGTTTGCAGATTTCTTTGGGCTGATAAGTGTCTGTCTCTAGTAAAAAGAAAATTTATATTCTGCTTTTTTGGCAGAAAAGGGGACGGTACAAAGAGCTTTCCCTGCATTTGTTGCTCTGCTTGCCTTCAGCTCAAAAAAATTTTTTTTAATATCAAAATGCATATTTTAGCAGGGCATATTCTGGATTCCTTCCCTATGAATGCACCGTAGCTTTTCATTTATTTAGATATTCTTTAATTTGTTTCAGCAATGTTTTGTAGTTACAGTATACACGTCTTTCACCTCCTTTTAAATTTATGTCTAGGTATTTGATTCTTTTGAGTGTCATTTAAGTGGAATGTTTTTCTTAACTTCCATTGAGGATTGCTCATTTCTGCTATCTAGAAACATCGCTGATTTTTGCATGTTTACTGTGTGCTGTGAAACTTTGCTGAAATTGTGTCGACTGAGATGATCATGTGGTTTTACTGCTTTGTTCTTAATGTGGTACATACGTTAGTTGGTTTTCCTATGTGGAACTACACTTGTATTTCTGGAAAAATATCACTAAGTCATGTGATATGACCCCTTTAGGATGCTGTTGGATTCAATTTGCTACCCTTTTGTTGAGGAGTCTACCAAACATTTTAAAAAGCGTTAACACCAATCCTTTTAAAACTCTTCCAAAAAGTAGAAGAAAATCTTCCAAAGTAATTTAGTCCAGCACTATTACCCCAATACTGAGGCTAGACAAAGACACTGCAAGAAAATTACAGATCAATATCCCTGATGAACATAGATCTATATCGTTTTTTATGTGTGGATCCTCAGATGTATTGTTTCAGAGACTGCTGACTATCTTTTATCCTTGATTTTCTTATGCATTATATAAATTGGACTCGATAAAAATTGAGCTTCTGAAGGATGTATTTACAGAGTTTTTAACTGCCTCTTCTATACTTAGAAAAGAGAATCATAACCTCAGAAGCACCATGTTGAAGGTGAGCCAGGGGTTATAAGAAACCTGAGCCCCGAAATTACTATATGGAGCATAACTGCCTAATAGTCAGGAATGCAATTTGAATCTTCCATTAGTGAGAAAGAAATATGCTCTTACTGCATCTGGCTACTGGTATTTTTGATTTGTGTCTTTCATGCATGTTGGATAGAATTACCAAATTAATGAATATATCATCCTTTCCATAAATTGGTATTTTAGGAAACCTACAATCCAAAATTATTTCAGAGTCAACAGTAAGTATAAATATCCGAGGACACCGTACCTGTATTTGACAGGCCAAAGCAGATTGTCTTCTATTAATAAAACCCATAGTGTGACTAGAAAAGGAAGTTTTCAGTGTATTGCTAACTAACTAATTAAAAATAGACAATGTAATTTATTATTTAGAAAGCTCTATATTACCATACACAGGGACATAAGTATACTTTCATAGGAAAATAGAAAATATAAATTCAACATGAATTACAATGACTATCTCTAGACTATTACCTATTTTTTTTTAATTTAAGAGACAGAGAGAGAGAGAGAGAGAGAGAGAGAGAGAGAATGCAAGTGGGGGAGAAGGCTAGAGGGAGAGAGAGAATCTTAAGCAGGCTCCATGCTCAGCATGGACACCAATATGGGGCTTGATCCCAAGACCTTGGGATGACGACCAGGGTGGAAATCAAGAGTCGGTGCTCAACTGACTGAGCCACCCAGGTGTCCTGCTAGACTACTGTCTTACAGGTTATTTTTTTCTCATGCATTTATTTTTTTTTTAATCTGTTTAGTGTTTATTTATTTTTGAGACAGAGAGACAGAGACAGAGCATGAGTGGGAGAGGGGCAGAGAGAGAGGGAGACACAGAATCTGAAACAGGCTCCAGGCTCTGAGCTGTCAGCACAGGGTCTGATGCAGGGCTCGAACCCATGAACCATGAGATCATGACCTGAGCTGACATCAGATGCTCAACCGACTGAGCCACCCAGGAGCTCCTTTTTCTCACACATTTCTGTATTTTACATCAATGTAAAGATATATAGAATCTTGTTTATTTTCCTTAAGCTTAATGTTGATAATGCAAACACCTCAGGGCTTCAGGAAAATAATACACAACCAAGATATCACATGGGACGTGTTACAACTAATTACTTGAATTACAGTCTGCAAGGCAGTACCTCAGTGACATTCTCTAGTCTCTGCATCCCTAAGGTCTTACTGGCATATATTTGTGACACAGTTTGGTGCCCGGATTTAATTTTCAGGTGTGATCTTATCTCTGTTATTTCTGAGTTGTCTTAATAAATTGGAAAAAAAACAAGTAACTATCTGAAACATTTAATGAAACATACTGTGGACTATTCTCGCTTTCAGCTCTGTTTCTATTAATTAAATACTTTGCAGGAACATTCCTGGAGTTCATTCAACCAAGTGAAGAATTCTTCCCTAAATGACTCACGCAAGCCTTTCTGCATTTAAGTGAGTTGATTTTGTTTTACTTTAGAAGGAAAATATGGAGTTCCAGTAATCTTTGCAGGAGACGAGCACGTGTGTAGGACAAAGTGCCCACAGACCACTTAGTTCTGTGTGCAAAGGGTTTGTGGTATTGTATTCTAATTCCTTCTTTCTTTCAAATGTTATTCATCCTGTTTTCCTTATTTTGTAGTCACTCTGCAGCCAGCAAGGCAACAAACATTTGGCAAATCCAGAATAACAATAATAAAAAAAAAATACAATCTCCAAAGAAGAAAGTAATAATAACAACCTTATTTTAAATGATAAGCTACAGCATATGGCACTCATCAGTTATAAACAGTAGAGTTTATAAAAAGGCAAGAAACAATGAGCAATGTCTCTAATAGTAGGTGGTAAAATAAAATATGACAATAGTGGGAATAAATTGGGAAAATAAACTATGGGCAAATGATCACCTATCATGTAACAGGTCTTCATAAGTCCGCCATGACTGAAGAAAAATGTGTCAGGTGGCAATGAGATTGAATTTCTAGATCCAAGAAGTTTTGGAAAAGCCAGCTGAACATTGTAAATTGCCTGCATTCACTTTTAAAATGTATTTGGAGTCTTAGAAGTCACTGGTTGTCAGGTTAAAGTAATCGTGGAAAATTATTCTCACAGTGTTGCACGGAATATTTCAAAGTGAAGGAATGCTCCTGGGGTATATGTCCATAATCTAGCTTTGCAGGGCTAAGACTTTTTAAGGGAGTGTCACAGTGGCTTTGCTGTGGGATCGGTCTTTGAGATATATCTTTCCTATAGGAACGAACACATGGGAAGCAGAGAAAGCAATAGTGTGTTAAGAAAACCTATAGCAGAATGGGGAAAATATAATTATGCATCTTAGATTAAATGCCCCAATGAAATTCTATAGCGTTTCTATTGTATGGATTCAGGAGGAAAGAATTTCTATATTGTATGTGCCCACCCATTGATAGATGTCCATACTTGGGCCTGATTTTTGTAACAATGTAAGGTTTTTGGAATCCTACCCATTACTCAAAATTTCATTAAATAAGAAAGCTGAATATCAAGTATGCATTGCACCATGCCTTGTAGCCTTGAATTCATTACCAAAGTATCTACATCCATTGTAGTGATTTAAATTTTATATTACAAATATTCTCATTTTACTGTTGAGAAAATGCCTCGTGGCAGCAAGTAATTTTCAAGAAATATCGTGTGTTGTTTGAGATGGGTCTTTGTCCTGACACTTGTCCTTGGAAGAGCTTTAAACTTAGTTCAAAACGACAGAATGCATTTTTCACTGCAGCTTGAGATTTATGCACACTGTCCAGTATTTTGAGAGTTTTCACTGTGTACCACCTACCTAGTTTCCACAATTGACCACACTGGAGAAAGAAGAGATTTTTGTTCAATATCGTTTTAACTGTCTTCCCTAGAAATGCAGCACATATTTTGCTGTGAACCTATCCCGATGAATAATATAATATGACATGAGGGATAATATTAAAAAAATTTCAAGATTAGTTCAACATAAGTGTGTAAGTTTAGGATACTTCTACAGCACAGCTGTAGCTGTGTTGAGAATATCGGATTACCAGGAGTAACAAGGGCATTGAAAGGGAGATGAGACAACCAAGAAAATCTTAAATTGACCATTTTGCATGAATGCTAGCATTTAAACTTTTTAAAACCAGTTAGGAGTTGATTTTCTCACAGTTTAAGGGGAGAGGCAGGTAAGAAAGTAAAGAAAGTCATGTAATTCTTTGCTTCTACTGTTGACCCTTGAACAAGATGGAAGTGACAGGCACCAACCTCCATGCAATCAAAAACCTACATATACCTCTTGACTTCCCAAAATTTAACTATTAATAGCCTAGTGTTGACTGGAAGCCTTCCTGATAACATACACAGTCGATTAGCACATATTTTGTATGTTGCCTGGTTTATGCTTGTATATATGTATGTGTGTTTTGCATTAAATATTGTATTCTTTCCATAAGGTAAGCTAGAGAAAAGAATTATTAAGACAAGTTGTAAGAAAGATAAAGTACTTTTACAGTACTATACTATATTTATTGGAAAAAAATAGCACGTAAGTGGGCTTGCACAGTTCGAACCCTTGTTCAAAGGTCAACTGTATTTTTACTAAGCTCAAATTCATGCAAAGAGAGTGGCTTATGAAGTCAGCTGCCTATGATAATACTGATTTTATTATCTGAAATAGAGCAAAGTCTAGTCTGTGCTTTATGTTCCTGTTTTAACCTTGGTTTTGATGACTCTAGTCACACAAAGTTTTTACTCACTGTGTAATTGTTACATAAGTCAATACTCACTTTTTAAATGTAACAGTGGAAGGAAGTCTACTATTTTCAGCAACACTCGTAAGAGACCCATTGAGCCTCTAAACTTGTCTTTTCTTCTCTTATGTATTTCAGATTCTGGAACTTACTTTCTGGATAAACTTTTATATTTTGTCCACAGGAATCAAGAAAACCAGAGTAGTAGAGTCACCTTCATTCTGTTGGGCTTCTCAGAATATCCAGAACTCCAGATGCCACTTTTCCTGGTATTCCTGACCATCTACACAGTCACTGTTCTTGGGAATCTGGGTATGATCATGATCATCAAGATCAATCCCAAACTCCACACCCCCATGTACTTTTTTCTCAGCCATTTATCTTTGGTTGATTTCTGTTACTCTACAGTAGTCACACCCAAACTATTAGAAAACTTGGTTGTGGAAGACAGAACCATCTCCTTCACAGGCTGCATCATGCAATTTTTCTTTGCGTGCATATTCGTGGTGACAGAAACCTTCATGTTGGCCGTGATGGCATATGACCGATTTGTGGCAGTTTGTAAGCCTCTTCTGTACACAGTTGTCATGTCTCAGAAGCTTTGTTCCTTGTTGGTGGGAGCATCATATTCTTGGAGTATAGCCTGCTCCTTAACATACACATACTTTTTGTTGACTTTATCCTTTTGTGGAACTAACTTCATAAACAACTTTGTCTGTGAGCATGCTGCCATTGTCTCTGTGTCCTGCTCTGATCCTTACATTAGCCAGAGGGTCATTTTAGTCTCTGCCACATTCAACGAAATAAGCAGCCTGGTGATCATTCTTCCCTCCTATGTTTCCATTTTTATCACCGTCATGAAGATGCCTTCCACTGGGGGGCGCCACAAGGCCTTCTCCACGTGTGCTTCTCACCTGACCGCTGTTACAATTTTCCATGGGACCATACTGTTTCTGTATTGTGTTCCCAACTCCAAAAGTTCATGGCTCATGGTCAAAGTAGCTTCTGTCTTTTACACTGTGGTCATTCCCATGCTGAACCCACTGATCTACAGCCTCAGGAACGAAGATGTGAAAGAGGCAGTCAAGACGTTAATTAATGTTAAATTATTCTTTGGTAAAATGTAAAGCCAGAAATATGAATTAGTCCTTTTTTTAGGGTACTGGTAAGACTTGTCCAATAGAAAATTAGTCAATAAGGGTATGATACACTTGTAATTGACAGTCCATACTCTGTTCACTCTAAAGTTTAGTGAAATAACTTTAAAATTACATATGATGTTAGGGATAAAAGATTAAACCAAGTGTTTGATTCATAAATTGAAATACAAAAGTGTCTGTGTCAGTATACATCATCATGTAATTGCTCAGACAAATTTCAGTTCAGTTTAAGTCATGGAAGTGTGGGATTTTTGAGATGGTCTGAAGAGTTATGGCTTATTACAAGGTAGTTTACTTCTTAATATAAAAACAGTACCTTAAAAGCTCTTCAACATAGGAGCTCCCGGGTGGCTCTGTCAGTGAAGCATCTGACTCTTGATTTCAGTTCAGGTCATGTTCTCATGGTTCCTGGGATGGAGGCCCATGTCGGGCTCTACACTGACATCATGGAACCTGCTTGGGATTCTCTCTCTCTCCCTCTCTCTCTGCCCCTCCCTTGCTCATGCTGTCTCTCTCTCTCTCTCTTAAGTTAAATAAACATTTAAAAAGCTTTTCAACATAAAACTCTAAGGTTCTAAAAACAAAAATTATATTTAATTCCACAAGAATCATCTTGGTACTGGAAGATTCCCTGAAAAATAAAAATAAATAAAAGTATATCTCCCTTAAAAGGTCCAGAATACAATGTAAATTATAACTGGCAGTATGAATAAATATAAAATATTTTCTATGTATGTCGTAGCACAAGAAACCAATATACATTTTGGAGATACATGCCCATCACTGTAGTTTTTCTCTTTGTGTCAATATAGTTGTACTTTTTTCATTTATTCAAAATTTTATTGTAATAGTACTAGGTACATTTTAGGTTGTAAGAAATAATTTAGAGAGATCCCAAGTAGTTTTTACCGATTTTCCCCTATGATCATATAATACAACAATCAGGATATTAATAATGACACAATGTACAGATCTTACTCAGGCATCAATTATTTATTGATGAAAAACAATCATAAATTCCAGAAGGATGCAACAATAGCAATCCTTTAGAACCGGTGAGTTGACGAAGGTACCTCGGCTGATAGCAGCTGGGTCACTTGAGCATCAATACTGAGCTAACCAGATCAGCTAACCTCAATCTACAGGCCTGTAGGTAGGTCATCTTTATTGGACTATTCCGTTAATGGTCTACGTTGTAAGTTGAGTCACAATAAAGTATGCATAAAGCAAAGGTATATTATAAGTGCCTGTTTGGGTCTCACCTGTTAACATGTTAGGAGTTAAAGCAAATCACATGGCTAAGCCCAAGGCCAAGGGGTGAGAAAGGTATCTACATCTTGTGGAACTGTTAAGTTATAAGTCAACAGGGTATATATAGGGAGAAGCAAAGAATCTGGCTCAAAATCTACTGAAGATTGACCAAAGCATTTGCCTCATTGAACGTATTCTTTGATAATGCCAGATAACTTTATGGCAGATAACAGATAACCCATGACTGTGGTAGGTTTCAGCCAAGTTTTCTAATAATCGACTGGTTATTGTATTGCTTTAAGCAAATGCCTGGGATTAAATATAATAACTCACATTTTCTTTGTTGTCTTAATCATGATTAAAGTTTATAAGCAAAGACTAGAGAGACATTCACGTGTGGTTGCTCTAATTCAACCACTTAAACATTACTTGTTTCTCTCCATTATTTAGAGTCTTATTTTCATATGGAAATTAAATTCTCTTTACCATAATGCTTTATGTGGAATCAGGTATCTTGTGTAAATTAGGGATATATAACAAAATTATAATCACTCATTGTTTATCATAGCAATAACAAAGGATTTACTTTAATTTTTATTTATTTTTTTTTTATTTTTATTTTTATTTTTTACTTTAATTTTTAATTGTTTGTCAACCAAGGGCCCTAAGTAAATGTTCCACCAGGTTCTTTCACTGTGTGCATGCCTCTGCGTGTGTGTGATCTTTTAAGAACACAAAAATAAGTTAGGAAGCTTGAGCGTGCTATCATGGAATATTTGGTATATTCAGTAAGGCTTCTAAGGTTAAAAACTAGAATATATAATTTTTAAATATTGATTTTGAAGTTATCCAAACTTTGGTAATTTAATTAGTTTTGTGTTTCTCAGTGGAAAACAAAATAAAAACAAGAAAAAGTGAAGAGCTGAAAAATCCTTTTAGAACATGATATTCTTTTATGTTGGTAAATGCTCTTACATATGCAGCTTATTTACACAAATGTAATGTAAAGTGGTTTTCAAAAAGCCTCACGTTGTACGTTCAGCCTGAAAGTAGACGTTCTAACAGTGAAGCTAAACACGTTAGATAATATATTAGTTCACTAGTGATTGTGTTATGTGATGGCTATGGGCTATTTTTTTTTCTACCCATGGATTTATATGCTACTCTTCCTTTAAAATTTTAGATGTAGTAGGCATAAATGTGACTTTCTTTCTGTCCAAGGCCTGTGACGTAACAGGTCCGTATTGAACACAATTTTCTTTCTTTCCTAATATGTGGCCTAGAAAATATTCCTAGAGGTACAGGAATAACATAGGTGGACTTAAAATATTAGCACTATGACCTTTCTGGCTGAACTAAAGAATACAGCTGGCTTTATAGCCAAGATGATGATTAACTAACATATCCTAGCCCCCAGCTGAAGGCAAGCATGTTCAGCATATAAGAAACAATAAGCCTTAATAGTTGAATGTAAAATATATATACGTGTGTGTGTGTGTGTGTGTGTGTGTATATATATATATATATATATATATACACACACATATACATATATATACATGTATATATATATACATGCATATACATATGTATATACATATATACATAGTAAATATACATATATAGTATAATATTAAGTGTTATATATATTATATATATATGTATATGTATATACATATATACATAGTATAATATTAAGTGTGTTTCTATATAAATTCATGTAGGAACAGATAAGCAAAATTAAGAGACTAAAAAAGCATATCATAGCAGCTATAAGTATGCTGGAGTCAATGGGATAGATAGGACTATAATTTTTCATGATTTTAATAAGTATAACCTCTATACAGAGGCACATTATTTTTTAAGATGTAAAGATCAGCATGTCAATGATTTAAAAGAAATTATAGTCTAAGCTGAGGAAGAGGAAGTTCCCTCTAATTATTTTGTTTGTAGCTCATTATAGCACACACTGTCAGGATTCCCTGAGGTCTGTGCCCCCAAGGTTAGGCACTTAGAATAAAACAAACACCATCATGGAGTATAGTTTCCAGGTCTATCTACTCCTGAAGGACATCTCTATGTTCCCTCCAAAATTTCTTGACAATTGCAAAAGTGGCATTTCTTGGGATCTTTATTGAATAAAATTTTGCAAGAAACATCAACTCTGATCAAAGAACTGAAACATTTAAACAAAACTTTCAGTTTTGAGACAGAAAGTATAGGCAGCTTATTAATAGTAGCAAGGAAGTCAATAAAAATGCATCGGGAAAATCTGGCTTTTGGTGAGTTGATTCAACCTAAGATTATCTTTTCATTCTGATGTGAGGGACATTGGAACCCAGCATGTTGTTGGCCGGAGCCACCTACGTGAGCTGAGTAACAGCAATTTCGACTTGGTTTATGTGTATATTCAACTGGCTGCATTCTACTTGCGTTATTCCCAGAACCGTTGTTCTGAGCTGGAAAGTTCGTCTCCAATTGCTAAGCTAAACACATTGTGTGGTTTGACAAGAAATGTTAAATGCAAGTCTTCTCCTAAAGAAGTGATACTCTTCACGGAAAAAGCTAAGGCGCACATGCAAACATGCACATACACACACATGCCCATAAATGTAGCAAACGTGCCAGGCACTACACATACATTGTGGTAATAGACGTGGAAAGAACATAGAAGAAGAGAAAAGGCATTTCTATTAACCAGCAGTTTTTTTGGAGGGGCTATGTGGTACTTCAGGAAATGGTGGCACAACGTACAACAACAAGGGTAGAGGTGCCATTTCAGAGGGATGAATGGTGGAAGATTAAGAGTTACAAATGCTTGTTTTTGTACAATAAGGATTTAAGGCCCCACTGTGAATGAAGCACTATGGTCATGGCAGACGATGTGGTCATATAGTGCCTGGAGATATTAAAGACATCTGGGCAGAAGTTTCGATTTGATTCACTTAGTATAAAATGCTCTCAAAAATGCTTACACCATTGCATTCCAGGCTAAGTGTGAGTGAACAAAAGTTAATCTCACAGACTGGACTCCAGTTGGAAATCTTATATACAGGTGAGAGGATAGTTGGTGATAGGAAAAATGAAGAGGGAGGGTGCACTTAGACTATTTCTCTCTTTTCACCTTTCCCTGATTGCCTTTCCCACAGTCACACATACGACACGGCAGAAGAGACAGAAAGAACCAGGCAGGGTTAGGAAAGCAAAGGAAAATGAAGATTCTGCGTTGCTGGATTAGAAATGGATACGACTGTGAATCCAAGACTCAGTGAAACATCTCAAATTAAAAAGAGTCCAGGAGATACAATTCTTTTTAAAATAGCTTTCCGAATATGCACCGCAAGAACGTTTAAAAACTTGGAACTTGTACTATTTTCATAGAGATTAATGGCAGTAGAAAATTAACATGGAAGGAAGCCGATATCTGTGGAGATCTTAACCAAGTGTAGGATTTGTTGGATATTTTAAGGTCATACGTCATTTAATATGTTCGCGCTCAACATTAAATGAGCTAGCGTGGTGTTACCATCCACATTTTGTAGATGAGAGTATTGAGGCTCATATGATTAAAGAATTTGTTAAAGTTGCTTATGTAATATACAACATAGGCTGAAACTGAACTAACATCTGTTTCCTAAATTCACGTTCTCTATAAAATAACATGATGTAAGGCTGTCTTTTCTCCACCCACTCAAATTAGCCCCTTCTCTGAATGGGGCTAATTTTCAAAAAAGTTGACAGTAGAATTTTATAAGAAAAGTTTCTGATATGAAAAGGTAAGTGAGATATTTTATTTTCCTTTTTCTGCACTGTGAACAAAGATATAGCTTCTTTATTCAATCCCAATCATACTCCTAGTACCAAGCTGAGTTAGTTAAAAACAATACCCTACTTAGTTTGACAAGCTTATCACCACAACATTACCTTAACAATTATTGCCTTTATGCATTTTTTTTGTACCTGTAGAATTGGTGAATTAATAAATCTACAATGGGAGCATGTTCCTCACAAGGGGTGTGGAATGGGCGAGGAAGTCTCACATTCATTATGAGTAACCTGGAACTCTTAACTCTTGAACTCCTTAAGACTTCCTGGCATTCTTTCCTGACCTTGAACTCCTCTAGGTCGTTAAGGCATCCTGGAATTCTCTCACTTAAAGTTTATGTGGGACACGTATTGAACACAACATGTGCACTCTTGAGAAGTGGCGGAGAAAGCATATTTACCAACAATTTAACAAATAGTCCAAGTAGTAATGAGAATGGAGTGGGCACTGGTGATTGGTGATATGAATGGAACCTGAAGACCTTCTGGGTGGACAGAGTGGCTCGAGTAAAGGCAAGAAGTAGTGAGATTAGCAGCAATTCAGTTAGACTAAAAGGCCACGCCAGGGGTGAAGAGAGAAGTAAGGAGTCAACAGTGCATGAAATTTAGTAATAAATGCACAATCCTCAAATTTGTACAAATGTTTCAAGTACACGTCTGAGATTTATTGCTTACTGGTAAATCCTGGACAAAGCTTGGCAGGGCAGTAAATTGACCTAACACAGTTCAAATATTTGAGTACAAATACCCAGGCTCTATCTATCTATCTATCTATCTATCTATCTATCTTTCTATCTATCATCTATCTATCTATATCTATATCTATACCTATCTATCTATATATCTATATCTATATCTATCTATATCTATATCTATATATTTAAAAACTTGGAACTCATACATATACATACATATATATACACATACACATATGTATACATATATAGCAAGTGCAGATTGCAGAGTCCATTGCCTTTTGGCACTCCATGATATCTCTGAAAAGATTAGTTTAGTTCTTAGTGTCAATATCAGCTCAAAGGGGTCCATGCTATACCTAGAATATTGACTAGGTTGTCTGAAATATTTAGAAACCCATGTGAGGAAGAAAATGGAAAAACAAAGCACAAACAATAAACCAACACTAACATTGTTTACCTAGAGAAGAAAAGAGCAAGAGATCTACCTTAATGTCTTCAAACATTTGAAAGTCTCTTTATAGAGAGGATTAGCTTCAAATCCTGTGAACTCCAGAGAGAGAGAAAGATCCATTTGGACTCTGAAAGCACTAGAAAATACGATAGGAGAAAACTACTTAGGATAAACATAGAATTGAGTATGATGGTTACTGCTTTGATAGTTTCGCTGACGAGTTTGAAGAGAGATCATTAGGTGTGAGGACAGGAGCTTTAATGTAAGGAAAGGGCAGTGGAAGTGTTACTAAAGAAGTCTGAACACAAGACATATGAAAATACTCAGAAATTCTTTGCCTTTCAACTGTACTAAGTCTTGTCTTATCTTGGTTTAGAGTCCTCACAAAGATCACTTATTCTTTAGTAGGTAGAATATGACTAACAATTTAGGGAGTCTTTCACTTGAACTAGACCAAGCTCTACAACTAAACCATGATGTATTGGGTTTATCTAGCCTTCTGGCAATAATAGCAGATTGTATCTCAGAATTCTTCACTTGCATGAATGTGACCCAATAAAAGCAATCTAAGTTCCTGAATTTAGAGAGGATTTTTGTTTAAATCAATACACATAACTACATATATGAAGTTCACAACAGGTAGACCCAATCTTCTATGTGATGGAGAATGTGACTGCATAGCTAATGCTCTGTTCCTGGATTAGTGGTAGATTTAATGATATGCTGTTGTGTGTTATAGACAAAGCTAAAGTTGTGCAGGTTCACAGATGTGTCCAAGATGGCAGGATCATGTTCATTATCTCTCCACATCCACTTCTAGAATCCGTTCTTTAGGATTTGACCTTGTGGAATTGGTAATATTTAAACTCCTGCTGTTTTACAGAAACCAAATGTTTATATTTCTTAATCTAACACATTTTTTTTTATTCTTCATTGACCACTACAGATAGACTTGCCACATTAGAACAAAGTTTTTGGTTGTTGTTGTAAGTGATACTTCTTTCTCAGTACCGTATTTTGTGTGTGTGTGTGTGTGTGTGTGTGTGTTATAATCACTAATAAATAAGCATATTTTTTTCATTTTAATACAATAAGCACTACAAACTGTATAGCCAACAGAAGAGGGTTGATGTGAAATTTTCAAGACTATATGCAAAATACTCCCTTAGAAAACAGTTATAAATCATTGAGTAGTTTGGGCCTTCAAAATGACCACATGGTGGGTATGTAATTGACAGAATATAGTCATCCATGGAATTTTTGACCAGACCACTTAAAGAAACTCTTAAGTCCTTGATAATGGGCTATATCTAGAATAGGGAAATACTCAATATAGCAATACAAAAATTGTGAAGGTCTGATGATACATTTTCCCCCAAAGATATTTACAGTTATGTTTTTCTTTATGCATTAAAAGTGTTTAATTTTCCCAACGTGGCTTCTGACATGATCATATGAGTACTATGATGTGCTCAGAGGTTTTTTTGTTTGTTTTTTTTTAAATTTTGCTATATGTGTCCTTTGTGCTCATATAATTATATTTTATCCTGGGATATTCAACGTTGTAAGGATCATATACATCTACAGGTTATTTATATAACTTAATACTACTGATTAGTCCCATTTTTTTTTCTTATTTTCCAGATGAGGAAACTAAAGTACTGAAGGATACAGCTAATTGCACATGATTAAAAAGTCAAGTAAGACTCCAAAGTGAAACAGAGCACTCATGTGTACGCACTGACCCCATTGCCTTCACTGGCTCGCATTGACCTGTCCTGACTTCCTTTTACTCTTCCTTCTCAAGTTCCGCTGCTCAATTCTCTTTTCTTCTCCTTTATTTTTTAAAATCAAGAACCATGGCACTGGATGAGGGAAATCAGAGCTCTGTGACTATATTTATCCTCCTGGGTTTCTCGGAGTACCCACACCTCCAGGCACCCCTCTTCCTCATGTTCTTGACCATCTACACAGTCACTCTGGTGGGAAACTTGGGCATCATTGCGGTTGTAAGGATCAACCCCAAACTCCACACACCCATGTACTTTTTCCTCAGTCATCTATCCTTTTTGGATATTTGTTATTCCAGTGTATTTACACCCAAACTGCTAGAGATCTTGGTCATGGAAGACAGAAGTATCTCCTTCAAAGCATGCATGGTGCAATTTTTTTTTGTTTGTGCGTTTGTGATTACAGAAATGTTCATGTTAGCGGTTATGGCCTATGACCGGTTTGTGGCTGTTTGCAACCCCTTGCTCTACACAGTGGCTATGTCTCGGAAACTCTGTGCCCTCTTGGTGGCTGGAACCTATTCATGGGGTGGAGTATGTTCCCTGACACTCACATACTCTCTTTTGGAACTGTCCTTCTGTGGTCCCAACATTATACATCACTTTGGCTGTGAGTATTCTGCCATCCTTTCTTTATCCTGCTCTGACCCCTCCTTTAGTCAGCGGATGTGTTTAGTCATTTCCACGTTCAATGAGGCGTGTAGCCTCCTGATTATCTTCGCCTCCTATATTTTTATAGTTGTCACCATAGTCAAGATGCCGTCTACTGGAGGACTCCAGAAAGCCTTCTCCACCTGTGCCTCCCACCTGACCACCATCACCATCTTCCATGGGATCATCCTTCTTCTCTACTGTGTGCCCAACTCCAAAAGCTCGTGGCTCCTGGTCAAAGTGGCCACTGTGTTTTTTACTGTCATGATCCCCATGTTGAACCCTCTTATTTACAGTCTTAGGAACAAAGATGTGAAAGACACAGCCAGAAAGTTAATTCATACCAAACTGCTTTCTCACTCAATGTAATTTGGATTCTTTTCTTTTCTTTTCTTTTCTTTTCTTTTATTTTAGAGACAAAGAGAGTTGTGGAAAGGGGCAGAGGGAGACAAAGAGAGAATCTTAAGCAAGTTCCATGCTTAGCATGGAGTCTGAAGTGGGACTCGATCCCACAACCCTGGGATCATGACCTAAGCCAAAACCAAGAGTTGGACACTCAACCGAGTGAGCCACCCAAGCGCCCTTAATTTTGATTTTTATACACATACACATACACAATTACTTTTAAATACTTTTCATATGTTGCACTAAGGGTTACTAATTTTTCTTCAAATAACTGGAGAAAATGTATTCAGATAATTAGTTCATTCATATACATCTGTGACATTAAATTTCACTGTGCTTTAAAAAATTGCTTACAGGTTAAAAGAAAAGAAAGAATGAAAATTCTTCTCAAGTTCCAACCCCAGAGGGTAGTGTGCCAAATAATGGTCCTCCAAAGAGGTTTTCATCCTAACTCTCAGAACCTGCAAAGATGTTGCCCTTCCCTTCTCCCTTTGTTCCTTCTCACCTTATTCTTCCCTTCTCATCCTTCCTCTTGAATCATGAAATATGACAAACACATAGAGAAGTAATTCTGAATAATTATCCCATGTGTTACTTTCTGTAAGAAAGTAAAGGCAGAGCATTATCAGCATTTTTCAAAATTTCCATAAGCACTTTCTCATCACTGCCTCTCCAGCACCTCTAGGAGCAAACTCCTTTGTGGAATTTGTGGTCTTCAAAGCTGCTTCTTTTTAGTTTAGCTACAACTCCTAAGAATAAGTCTGAGAGTATAAGTGCTAGCTTTCCCTCCTTTTGAAATTCACATAAATGAAATCTTAGAGTATATATTCCATTATGTCTGGCTGCTTTGGCTCAACATTTGTTTTAAGTGAATGTTTCAATTTATTAGCTGTAACCGTAGTTCATTTTTTCTTGTTGAAGAATGTCCCATAAAATAAATATGCCATCATTGGTGTATCTATACTATTAATGGCCTTTAGTTATTTCCTCTTCTTGGCTTTTATGGAAACGCTGCCATGAATGTTCTTGCACAGGCATTTGCACATAAGCAAGCACTTACTCTGTGGGATGTGCCTATGTGTGAAAGTTCTGGATCACAGAGAGCTGGTTTCTTCTCTTTTACTAGATCCAATCAAACAATTTTCCAAAGTCAGTGTACTAATTTACATTCCTCCTATATCGCGTGTGATTCTAATTATTGCCCATTCTTGCCAACATTTAATATGGTCACACTAGACATGTTAATATCTTCAAAGTTCATAGGTGAGTATTGGTATGTCATTTTGGTTATAATTTAAATTCCTCATAGTTTCAATGTGGTTGAATTTCTTTTAATAGGGTTATTAGTAGCCCTTTGGTTCTTTTTTCTTTGTAAGATGCCTATTTCGTTTTTTTGTCCATTTTCCTATTGGGTTGTATTTTATTATAAATATGTATTTCATTATGCATTTTAAATAAAAGTCCTTTTTTTTTTGGTAAAATTGCCATGACTATTTTCTCCTAAACTGTGCTCTCTATCCACTCTCTTGACGATGTATTGAGGGACACAGATTTCCTTATGTTTAATCAAACAGGGTTTATCAAACTGTGCTTCCAAGGTCCTATTCAAGATATATTTATTTCCTCTAAAATAATGAAGATATTCCCGTATTTTATGGGTTAAGTTGTCCTAAATTTAGTAAATTATTATGTCTTTTATATTATATTCTATTTACTCTTGGATTGTAGACTTTAATTTTCCTTTTACACTGACTTTTCAATGTATTTCTAAGATAAAACTGGAATTAAATTTTGGTGTGATATGAGAATCAGCTGATTTTGTATTTTTACTTGTGGATGCATATTTTCCCAGCAATATTTATTGAAAACCACTCCATTAGCACTGATCTATAGTGGCAGGTTTTTCATAATGTAAATGTCCCTATATGTACAGTATATAAATTTTCTACATGCTTCTCTGTTTTATAGTTACAACCATCCATAACTAATAAGATATGGTATCCAGTAAAGCCATTCCTGAAAATTTAGTTTTTTTTTCTTACAGGTTAAATGAGATTTATTTATTTATTTATTTATTATTTATTTATTTATTTAAGAGAGAGTCTCAGGGGAGAGAGGGAGAGGGAGAGAAGGAGAGAATCTTAAGCAGGCTCTACACTCACCACAGAGCCCAATGCAGAACTAGATCCTGGGATCATGACCTGAGCTGAAATCAAGAGGCAAACACTCAAGCAACTGAGACACCCAGGCTTCCCTAAAATCTTGCTTTCTATAGGTTTTTTGTATATTCCTCCTGCTTCCAGATTAACAAAGTTATCTGCTTCATTTGTCTGTGTTTTTGTGTGTATTTTGGGTTTTTGTGAGTAGATGTGGAATTTCATTAAGCTATTTTTTCTTCATCTGAGTTTCTTTAATATTTTCATATGGTAACTTACATTTTTTGAATTTTCTAATATCAACTCAAGTGATCTTTTCCCGAGAACATGAATTTAAAAGTTATAGAATAGAATATTTTTTTTCTATTAGTGGATCAGTTTGTGTCAATATTTTGTCTGTAATTTAAAATTCTGTGTTCATAATTGCTCTGCAATTTTCTTTTATTGCATTGTCCTTGTCAGTTTTGTACATCAAAGTTGTATTGGCCTCTCTAGATGAAATGGTAAGAATTTCTCCTTATTCAATTCAGTGAAAAATGTTCCTTAATAGAATTCACTGAAAAATAAGAGAATTTTTAACTGCATAGTAAAGTTTTAATTACTAATGCACTTTTTAAAATAGTGGTAAGAAAATTATAATCTCAATTTCTTCTTGAGTCAGTTTCATTGTTTTCTTTTTCCTTTTTCTAAGTTTTTAATTTAAATTCAAGCTGGTTAACATACAGTGTAGAATTGACTTCAGGAGAAGAATGTAGTGATTCATCACTTATATATAACACCCAGTGCTCATCCCGACAGGTGCCCATAAGATACCTAGGAATAAACCTAACCAAATAGGTAGAATATCTGTACCCTTAAAACTCTAGAAAGTTTATCAAAGAAATTGAAGAAGACACAAAGAAATGGAAAGACATCCCACGCTCATGGATAGGAGGAACAAATATTGTTAAGATGTTGATACTACTACCCAAAATAATCTACGCATTCAATGCAATCCCTATCTAAATAACACCAGCATTCTTCACAGGGCTAGAACAAATAATCCTAAAATTTGTATGAAACCAGAAAATATCCCAAATAGCAAAGTAATGTTGAGAAAGAAAACCAAAGCTGGAGGCCTCTCAATTTCAGACTTTAGGAGGTATTGCAAAGCTGTAATCATCAAGACAGTATGGTACTGGCACAAAATCAGACACATAGATCAATGGAACAGAATAGAAGACCCAGAAATGGACCCACAAATGTATGGCCAACTAATCTTTGACAAAGCAGGAAAGAATATCCACTGGAAAAAAGACAGTCTCTTCAGCAAGTGGTACTGGGAAAACTGGACAGCGACATGCGGAGGAATGAACCTGGACCACTTTCTTAAACCATATATTGTTTTCTTTTTCTTGGAGCTCACCCACTCATCATTGCCAAGTTTTCAAAGTTGGTGGCACAACTTTTTTCATAAAAGTTTTTTATAAAGTTGAAATGGTCTATAGTTATGATCAGTTTTCATTACTGACATTAGTTATTAGTGCCTTCTCTCCCTGTCTCTCTCTTTTGCTTGTTTAGATGTATGAGAGTTTAATATTATCAGGTTTCTCCAATTTTGGATTTGTTGATTGCTTCTATTTTATATTTGCTATTTATTAAATTCTTCTGTCTTTGCCTTTTAATTCTTTTTTCTTTCTTCAGATGCTTTCCTGCTGAAAATACCTGTGACTCTATCTGAAGGCTCTTTTTCTCCTGTTTCTGGGAGTGCCCTCAATCCATACATAGGCCAGTGTGAAAGTGCCAAACAGTGAACATCTACAGGAATAGCTTTCAACCAGTGGTAGTATATGGTAGTGAGAACATAAAGATCCCATCTTCTTCATTCCTTGAGGGGGAACAAGTCTAAATTAGGTTTTACACAGTCTTCTAGGGGCCCTCAGTGGGACTGACACCGAATTATCCACACAAATAACCTGTTCATTTTTGGGTTGTCTCTCTTCCTTACTTAGTTACTGGTGCTTCCTAAGATCATCTTCCAAACAAACTACTTGCATCCAAATCTTGTTTCAAGGTCTGCTACTGAGGAAATCAACCTTGGATAGAATGGAAAAAATCTTCGGAACATCTGTAAGAGATATATGTAATAACTGTATAGAAAGAGCTCCTACTTACAGTAAAGTACAAAAACCCCAATAAACATTTGCAAACAATCTCATAAACACACATTAAAAATAAATTAAAACAAATAGCAAGAATATGGATTAAATAAAACTTTCATAAATGCTGAGTCTGATTGCAAAGTTGAACAAAGGTTTTTTGAAAACTCTTTGGAAGTATGAACCCATAATTCCAGTCCTTGGTATTAACCAACAGAAATGCATATATATTTGCACCAAAGACAGGGACAAGAATGTTCACAACCACACTATTTCCAATTGCCCCAAAGTGAAAATGATTTATATATCCTTAAAAAAGATAAATAATTTTTGGTTGCGTTTATTCAATTGGATACTGTATAGAAATGAAAAAAAAAAAACCTACCGATACTCAGGACAACATTATGGAATTTCACACTCATGATGTTAAGTAAGAAGAATGCAAACATCAGAGTGTATAAATCATATTATTTTATTAACAAAATTCATGAATAGTCAAATTAGTTTACAGTAATGTGTCAGTATAGTTGCTGCTCTTTTGGGCTACTCACTGGGAAGGCATAGCAGATGCTTCTAAGTGATATTTTGATAATAACTGCTATCATGATCTTGTTGGTAGGCATGCAAGGTTTTTTTAATTAAACAATTCATTGAGTTGAACTCTTAATTTTTCATGTCATTGGATTTAAGTTCTGAGTAGGGAAAGGATTAACAGCGGGCAGGGATAGATAAGGGATCCTTGGGGAGGCTGCCTGCAGCTGCAGCTGGGTTTGGTGGAAAAAAAAAAAAAAAGGATATCTTGCCATTTGCAACAACGTGGTTGGAACTAGAGTGTATTATGCTAAGGGAAATAAGTCAGGCAGAGAAAGACAAATATCATATGATTTCACTCACATGTGGAATTTAAGAAACACAACAGGTGAACATAGGGGAAAGGAGGTAAAAATAAGATAAAAACAGAGAGGGAGGCAATACATAAGAGACTCTTAAATACAGAGAACAAAGTGGGGGCTGCTGGTGGAGAGGTGGGTGGGAGGATGGGCTAAATGGGTAACAGGCATTAAGGAGGACACTTGTTGGGATGAGCACTGGGTGTTCTGTGTAAGTGATGAATCACTAGGTTCTACTCCTGAAACCAATACTACACTGTATGTTAGCTAACATGAATTTAAATAAATAAATTTATTGAAAATAAATAAATAAATAAATAAATAAATAAATAAATAAAGGATAAATGCATTCTAGACCTGCCAGGTGCTAAGCACCATGAATGGAGTCTCACAAACTGTTCCTGATAAGGTCCCAATAAAAAGTCAGAGAAGATTCCTTGGCGACAATCCAGTAGGGACCCTCTCACTCTTGAGAGCTTTGTACTTTCACTCCATAAACTCTTATCATTTTGCTCACTATCCATTTCCACGAGATTCATTCCTAGACTCCATGAGACAAAGACCAGTGTCTCTCCCACCCACCTGTAACAGTTCTACTTCAATAAGAATGTTCTCAAAGAATTTGGGGAAAAAAATGTAGAGTTGGCAATGTTGTAGCTGAATTCTCCGGACATAGATGTCGCGACGGAATTTGGCATGCAATTTTCATGGGATACATAGCAATAGAAGGAAAGGGAAGGAGGCGGAATGGAATTCGGGGACAACTTAGATTGTGATACAGCCACCAAAGTCCTGCCTACCCTATGGGGAGTTTTGGCACACATATCATATATCAGAGTCGATCCACTGGGTCAGGTCCCCTACCCATGCATAATCTGTCATATGGGCATGATGGCTCTGTAGAGCTGAAGTCAATCTTGGAATTCACAGCTGGGAGAACATATCTTTCCTTGAAGAGGGATCTATCTGTACTGTGCATCTTTGTCCCACCACAGCAAGGTGTGGGGAGTCAAGGACTCTCACATTGCTGGTGAGCATGAAAACTGGTAGAGAGCAATTTGGTAATAGCTATCCTAATAAAATATACACAGAAGTACTGCTTCTGAGAATTTATACTAGAGATACTTTGAAAAACAAAGTAGAGGTGTACATTCGGATATTTTTAAAGTATTATTTAGAACAGCAAAAGACTAGAAAACCTGAAATGCCCATTAATATGTGTTTGGCTTATAAGTGATAGTATTTTTTTTAATGTTTATTTTCCAGAGAAAGAGTGCAAATGGAGGAGGGGCAGACAGAAAGGGGGACAGAAGATCTGAAGCGGGCTCTGAGCTGACAGAAGCAAGCCCCTTGCTGGGCTCAAACTCACAAATCATGAGATTATGACCTCAGCTAAAGTCAGAAGCTCAACCAACTGAGCCATCCAGGCACCCCGCTAAAATGATAAGTTTTTTTTTCTCTATTTAAACTCATTACCTCAAATATTTTTTTTTGCATTTCTTTTTTTATTCTTTTTTTAATTAATTAAATTTTTTAAAATTTACATCCAAGTTAGTTAGCATAATGCAACAGTGATTTTAGGAGTAGATTCCTCAATGCCCCTTACCCATTTATCCCATCTCCCCTCCCACAAGCCTTCCAGTAACCCTCTGTTTGTTCTCTATATTTAAAAGTCTCTTACGCTTTGTCCACCTCCTTGTTTTTATATTATTTTTGCTTCCCTTCCCTTATGTTCATCTGTTTTGTATCTTAAATTTCTCATATGAGTGAAGTCATATGATATTTCTCTTTCTCTGCCTGACTAATTTCATTTTGCATCATACCCTCTAGTTCCATCCACATAGGTACAAATGGCAAGATTTGATTCTTTTTGATTGCCACATAATACTCCATTGTATATACATACCACATCTTCTTTATCCATCGATAGTGTTTTTTTTTAAAAGAAGATACCATGTAGCCATTCAAAATGTTAGCTCATTTTTATATATACCTACATCACCAAAATAAAATGTTCCAGAAAAACTGAGCAAGAACCACACAGTAGTCTTAATTCAGCATCATTTATGTTAGGAGTGCATATACGTTTCTCTGTACATATGAACATATTAAATGCACTGCAGTTTCTTGATGATTCAAAACAAACAAATAAACAAACAGAAACAGGTAGCACTGTTTACCTCAGGTAGAAAAACTAATGGGTTGACAGGCAGAAGCACGTGGGAGATTTTTTTAAAACTTATCTTTGGAATCACATTAGGAAAATGCATTATCTAAAGGAAGACCATTTCATGTAATTTATCATAAATATCTTTAATGCAGAAATTGATGATTAAAAAAACATTGGCATGGTCTCTCAATGTTATAATCACCAAGGTATCTGCTTCTATCTTTCTCTTTTTGTAGATTAATTGATAGATGCCTATATACAGAGATATGAATACCCATATATACAGATAACATACAGATACAAATATATATTAATATATTTGTATTTAGTTCATTTCAATATTTACATATTTGATCTATGTATTTCAGGTTGTAAATATATTATATTACAAATATCAGTATGCCACATTGAGAGACAGATTATACAAATATCAGTATGCCACATTGAGAGACATACAGATACAAATATATATTAGTATATTTGTATTTAGTTCATTTCAATATTTACATATTTGATCTATGTATTTCAGGTTGTAAATATATTATATTACAAATATCAGTATGCCACATTGAGAGACAGATTATACAGATTATACTGAACCTATAAAAAATGAACTAAAATTTCATTGAGATTCATCCCCACTCTTTTATTCCATAATTTTAGAGGACTTGCTATTGCCTTCTTTGAATTGTAATATGATACATTACTTCTGCTTCAATAATTACTTCAACCATTTCTGACAATGTTCATATCTTATACCCTTAGCTTGTTTCATGAAATTATAAACTTTCAATCTATTTTCAGATTTTGATTATTCTGTTACTTATAATTAGCTTAGACTTCCAGAAATTTTCCATTGCGATGTATTGTGTACAGGGAGTTTCAAATACTACAGAGAGTTAATGATCTGGGGAATGGTCCAATTTCTATTTCTAATTAGCAACACATGCTTGGAGTACTTACAATAACTCCCAGATCATTAATATCCAGAATGCAATTATCTTTATGAAAGTACATTCTCTGACAAGGTAGACATTAGAATCTCATGACAATCCCATTTTTATTCAAGAAACAACTGAGATGATATGCAAAGATGCTTTGTAAATTATAGTTGTAATTTGCAAATATAAATGGCTAAATCTATATTATAAAGTCTTGAGTTTCTTCTTTTCATAAATATTGAAAATAAGTATTAAAAATAGCCAATAGGTATATGAAAAAAAAATTATCGATGTCACTTAGTCATCAGGGAAATACAAATTAAAATGATAAGACTCAACTCACATCTGTGTGTGTGTGTGTGTGTGTGTGTGTGTGTATACAAGTGTTGGTGAAGATAATGAAGAAATTGGAACCCATATGCACTGTTGATGGGGATGCAGTATGGTGCAGTTGCTATGGATATAGTTACGGAGATTCTTCATGAAATTAAAAATTTAACTACCGTGTGATCCAGTAATCCTATTTATCCTAAAGAATTGAAATCAAGATTTCAAAGAGTTACTACCATTTCTGTGTTCTATTGCAGAACCATTAGCAATAGTCAAGATGCAGAAACAACCTAAATGTCCATGGACAGATAAATGGATAAAGACAATGTGGTATGAATATACAGCGGAAGACAATTCAGCCCTAAAAATAAAGGGAATTCCACAATATGTGACCACCTGGATAAACCTTGAGGACATTATGTAAGTGAAATAAGCTACTCAGAAAAAATAAATTCCGCTTATATGAGGTTATCTAAAATAATCAAACTCATAGAATAAAAGAGTGGAATGATAGCTGCTGGGGACTGGGGGAAGGGAAAAAGAGGAGTTACCAATCAGTGGTTATAAAGTTTCAGTTAAGAAAGATGAGTACGTTCTAGAGATTTGCGGTACAAAATTGTATTTGTAGTCAATGATACTGTGTTGCACACTTAAAAACCTCTTAAGAAGGTAGATCTCACATTAAGTGTTCTTACCACAATAAAATGAAAATTTTAAAAAGAAGTATTAGTATGTTATGATCACTAAAATCTAAACTTTATATAGGTTCCTTATTTTTTCCCGTTAATGCCTTCTTCGTTTTCTGAGGTCCAATCCAGGATACCACACTGCATGCAGCTGCTGTGTGTCCCCAGTCTACTTTGGTCTGTGACAGTTTTTTTACTCTTTTTTTTTTTTTTTTTCTTGACTTTGACAGCCCTAAGGAATACTGGTTAGGTATCCCATAGAATGCTTCCAAATAAGAGTTTGCATAATGGTTCTTTTCATATTAAGCTGGAATTATGGAAGTAAGAGTGTCAGAAAGGTGAACCCTTTCTCATCACATCATATCAAGGGGTAAATGATACCCGCATTGTTTCACTGATAATGGTCACCTTCTTTTTCCTTAAGGTAGCGTTGGGGCAGTATTCCACTCCAAACTTACTGTGGAATTTAAAATGCAGTTGAGTTCCTAACAGCTGTTTCTCAATTGTTCTTTTTTCCCCTTACTTATTTCAAACTCAACAGTTAACGTTTTCTTCAGTTAATACATATTACTTCAATAATTCAGAATTTAAAAGCAATTAGTGGAATAGATGTGGTGATGTAATTATCCTCAATGATTTAAGAGAAAATGCATATACCACGATGACCCAAGGGACGGTGTTTCAACTAACTGTAAGATTTGTGGTGCACTGAGGAACACTCCAATTGTAATTCTCTGTAATCTATATCTTCAGAGTTATGGAGGCAGATATAAGACCCAGAGTTTGGCAGAGTTTAGATTGTGGATTCAGCTTTTGGTTTTTTCTTTGAATTCCCAAAGATTTCTTTGGTCCTGGAAATAAAATGCCTTTTGACTGGTTATTCTTATTGAAATATACTACCATTGTTTTTCAAACCTCAAGCCTGTTGCTACTGTAAAGAATGTTTTATTACTAAGAAGAAAAATGCCTGAGATTCACTAATCATAAAAAAAAAAATTCTCAGTAAAATAATCAAGAGCTTCTGGTGTCAGGTCAGTTCATTTCTTTTTCAGTAGCTTTCAATTTAGGAAGAAAACATGGAGCTCCAGCTCATATAGATTATTCCAAAAATTATACGTGGACCCCTTTCTCTGGTCAGAGACCTTTTAATTTTCATTCACGAGGCATGAATGCTTTTGAGAATTAAATTTCGTATGACAGAAACTAGCAACAGTGAGCAATGGGAAAGACACAGAAAATCATGGGGTATTTGTTGATTTTGTATTTCCATAGGCCTGGTCTCTGTTTGGATACAAACCTAATCCGGTCCCATTGGTTTTCACCAAAACCTTTGAAATTGCTAGGGTTGGGATACCAAGTCTTTTTCTGAATAACTTTTTGGTATTGACCTAAGAAGCGTGCCAAAAGGCCAGAACAGTAGTAGCAACAATGTCCCTAATAAGCCAGGGTTTTGCAAATAGTTTCACATGTTGAAGGGAACTCATTTATTAAAAAAGCCTGAACAACAATGGATGTTTCCAGTGTATCTGCCTGGTCCTTCTTAATGTTGGAAAAAAAAAAATGTTGCTGCTGATGGATGCTCTATGTGTGGGGTTGCTTGTGGCACATGGAAAGATAGGCAGCCATGTTGCTGAGTCTGGAGCTTGACACTTCAGAAGATGGAACAGATCACCCTTCTAATTCTGTCATAGTCTCATGTCTAAATCTTGGGACCATTCATTTTATGGGCTTACTGTTCTAACTTCCTTACCTTCCCCAAGTTTGCCTCACCGTAGAAGAGGGCTTACTTCTATTGGTTAAGAAAATGTGTACTTTCCATTGTAACACAGGACATATTTTGTATGGAACTATTGTTGGTGAAAATAAGATACTTCTTCTGTTTCTCAAAAAATATACAATTTAATTATATATTTATGATTTTATAATATATAACAAATTTAGTTAATCTAAATTAATTAATGAATTAAAATAATACATGGTAAGCAAAATGTCAGTGAAAGGCCTACACAATTACCCCTGTAGGCCATGCACCTTAGTGGAGGCTTTGATGGAAGCCAGATGATTATTTCATGAGTAAGAGTTTGTAATGGATTCTCAAGCATTAGGCAGATGGCACAGACTAGATACATTTTAAGGTTTATTCCGACTCATAAATTCCGTGCATATTTAATTCTGTACAATGCCTGGAAAATGTTAAATATATAAAAACAATGAATACTAAGTGTTATGGGGCACCATTTGCAATGCCAAGTGATCTTGATCCTTAGTATGGTTCTTAGGACCATAACAAAGTACTCCGTGCTTCTTGTCTGCCTGTCTCGCTCTTACAATTTCTTTTTGTGCCCTAAGTTTATATTTCAGTCTAATAGTAATAATACTAAGAGGGCTGAATTTTAAACAATAGAATTATATATATAATATTATATATAAAATATTGTTTGATAATTATATATATTATATTTTATAATTATATTATAATAAAATATAATAATAAATATATATATATATATAAATAATAAATACATATACTTATTTATGTGCCTAGTAGTTCTCATAATTTAGCAGGCAGCAGAATCACCTGGAGACCCAGTCAAATCAAGAATTGTGAGCCCGGGGTACCTGGGTGGCTCAGTTGGTTGAATGTCCAACTTTGGCTCAAGTCATGATCTCGCGGTTTGTGAGTTTGAGCCCCACCTTGGACTCTGTGCTCACAGCTCAAAGCCTGAAACCTGCTTTGGATTCTGTGTCTCCCTCTCTTTCTGCTCTCTCTGTCTCCCCTCCCCTGCTCATGTTCTGTCTCTCTCTCTCAAATTTAAATAAACATTTAAATTAAAAAAAAAAAAAAAGGAATTGTAGGCCCCATCCCAGTTTTTGATTCAGAAAGCTGGTGTTGGGGTTGGAGACTTTGCATTCCTAACAACTTCTCAGGTGCTCCGGCTGCTATTGGTTTGGGGACCACACGTTGAGAGTCACTGTTCTGTGTCAACTTCACAGAGGCATATGAAGCCTCTTTCTTCTTTCTGTTTCTCCTTTCCATTCAGGTCTACTTTTAGAAATAACTTTTCAATCAACAGGAATCGTGATGTTATCTGAAGGAAATCGAAGTATCATACCCTTTTATTCTTTTGGGTTTTTCGGAATACCCAGCCCTCCAGGTTCCACTCTTCCTGGTTTTCTTGTCTACCTATATGGCCACTGCGGTGGGCAACGTGGGCATGATTATAATCATCAAGATCAATCTGAAATTCCACACGATCATGCACTTTTTCCTTAGTCACTTGTCCTTTGTAGATTTCTGTTATTCCACCATAGTGACACCTAAATTGTTGGAGAACTTGATTGTGGAAGACAGAACCGTATCTTTCTCCGGTTGCATTATGCAGTTCTGCTTTGCTTGCATATTTGGAGTAACAGAAGCTTTTATGTTAGCAGCAATGGCCTATGACCGTTGTGTGGCGGTCTGTAACCCCTTGCTCTATCTTGCTATTATGTCTCCAAAGCTCTGTGCTCCGCTGGTGGCTGGGTCATACTCATGGGGTATAGTGTGTTCCCTGACACTCACATATTTTCTCCTTGCATTATCCTATTGTGAGTCTAACATCATAAATAATTTTATCTGTGACCACTCTGTAATTGTTTCTGTCTCCTGTTTGGACCCTTATATCAGCCAGATGCACTGTTTTATTACTGCCATATTCGATGAGGTGAGCAGCTTGATGGTTATTCTGATGTCCTATACCCTCATTTTTGTCACTGTTATGAGGATGTCTTCTGCAAATGGGTGCCGGAAAACCTTCTCCACCTGTGCCTCCCACCTGACAGCCATCACCATGTTCCATGGGATCATCCTTTTCCTCTACTGTATCCCTAATCCTAAAACTTCTTGGCTCAGAGTTAAAGTGGCATCTGTGTTTTACACAGTAGTGATTCCCATGCGGAACCCCTTAATCTACAGCCTTAGAAACAAAGATGTGAAGGACACATTGAGATTAGTTGTTGCAAAATCGCTTTGTCCCTCAATATAATCTTGTTAGATTCATGATTTTATTCCTGAAAAAACAAACTGTTTTACTATGCTAGAGATTGTTCAACCTTTGTCATGCGGTTGATGACTCAAATCATTTTGCAATTAATATGTTTCAGCGAATATATTTATGGCAGGGCATTTTATGATGATTGATTTTGTACACATTCATTTTTAGGGAAATATCTCCAGACATGTAAACCAAAACTTAAACAAATAAATAAATAAAACTCTTGGATCGTAATATTTTTGCAATGTTTGTAAGTTATTTTAAACTATTTTATCATGTAGTATGATTTCATATGTATGTTTCCAAAATAAAACTAATCACCAGTTCATCAAATATGTGCAGGTCGAGAATGGTTCCCTCGAATCACAATCAGGTGGCTCATGTTCCAGGGACGGCTTTGGCGGGGTGTGTCAGCTCACTGTTCCTTTTACAGAAGCCAACCTTTTGCTATTTGTTGTATTGAACGGCAGATGCTGACTTTTACTCATGAAACTTTAAAGGGACCCAAGCATATCTGGTCACTTAAAGATAAGACACAAATAGGATGGATCCTCAAAAAACTGATGAAAAGAACTTCACCAACATTAAAATCTGTTGCAAACGTTCCTTGGTGGTAAAAGACACTGTTAAGAAGTAAGCCACAGGCTATGAATAAATATTTGCTATATATACATCTTTGCCACACGTATGCACGTGCACATGTTTGACAAAGGATTTGTTTGTAGAACATATGAAAGAAAGCTCTTTATACTCAAGACAAGAAGACAAAGGATCTAGTAAAAGGTGAAATATTTAAGCAGACACTTGACATAAATGAATAATCGTTACGCACATGAAAAGATACTAAGTATTATTAATCAGTGAAATTCTTATTAACACTGAGATACTGCTGCACATCAGAATGGCTAAAATAAATAAAACTGAAATACCATGTACTGGTGAAAATGTGGAGCAAGCAGATTGCTCACACATTTCTGATGGGGGTAAAACATAAAATGACTTTGGGAACAGTTTAGCTGTGTCTTCTGAAGTTATGTGAACACTTCCCATGGGCCTCAACAATTCTCTTTTTCAGTATTCATCCATAAGATACGAAATCCGACTTATTTATTTTAACTGAAGAAAAAATTGTTCTCTCTGGTACATGCAATAATATAGGAAATGGAAAAGAATAGGAAAAATAGTGTGTGAGGGATATTTTTGCCTTTTATAAACTTTTTTTGACTTCTTTCCTTTAAAAAGTGATTTTTCTAGAAGGAGTAGTTTGTCTTTCATGAAGAGCTGTTTCTATAAACCTATCAAGGATAAACAAGAGTTGGCAGGAAAGATATTTCAAGTTTTTGTCAGTTTAACATAGAGAAACTTAAATTTACGTAAATAAATAAAATATGCTACTATATAAACTTGTTGATATACTTAAATCTTTTGCATTGTGCCTTTGGTAATCTTATAGCATCTATGTTACCAAGACTTCGAAAACTGTACCGATGAGGTATAATCGTCCTGTCATGTAATTGTCCTTTTGAGATTTGAGGTAAGGGTGACACTTGTTTATGGAAGAATGGTTTTCAAATTGTTATGAATTCTGAGAAAAGACAGATGCTGTATCCATGAGTAAATGTTTGGTGAGGACAAGAAATGAAGTACTCTTGGCTCTAAACAGAGGCAGATTAGAAGAATGATTTGTCATAAAAGTCATAGAAGTCATAGAAGTCTTGCTGATATAAGAGGGGGAAGAGAGGTTCTCTGATAATAGGAAAGAAACCATTAAAATCATCCCATGATCCATCCCTGTTCCTTTAGTGTAGCTGGCTTTTGAGAGAGACCTAGCTCCTATGTAGCTCCCTCAGATCTTAAAATGTGTAGTGTTTGTGTTCTGTCCTTCTCGTGTTGGAGTTTAACTTTCTCTTCTGCAGCTTAATAGCCAGACAAATATTGTGAGAGGGGAGAGATGGTCAAGCCTTTGAGCAAGGTCTCAATTCTCTTGTGAGATATTTTTTTTCTTAAACACCATGACATTTCCGTAGGAAATTTCAATCTGTCTCTCTGGTTCACATACCCAGCCTCCCACAGCAACCTAGAACATAACAAAGGCTCTGTAGGGAAAAATTACAGAGTTTAGGATTTCTTTACTTTTCAATTTACCAGTAAATACTTTTTTTAAACATTTAAAAATGTTTATTTACTTTGAGAGAGAGATGGGGAGAAGGGCAGAGACGGAGAGAGAGAGAGAATCCCAAGCGGGATCCATATTGTTCATGGCAGAGCCAGCCAGACACGGGGCTCCATCTAACGAACCATGATATCGTGACTTGAGCCAAAATCAAGAGTTGGACGTGTAACCAACTGAGCCACCCAGGCACTCCCATCACTAAATTTTTAGACAACTTTATCAAATAAATTTCCTGTGTCTCCACAAAGCACTGCTAGATTATTTCCTCAGTATTGACCCTCTGCAAGGGCCAAATCTCCTCAGCTTGTTCCCCGAACCAGCAAAAAATGTGAATGTGAAGGAACAGCTGGTGACTGCCAGTAAAAGAAGTCATATGAAGAGTTCTTCAAGCAAGAGGCAACCAGATGGATCTTGGAGAATAACCATAGACCATGGAAAACTCAACCAAATAGTAGCCTCAGTCAGATGAATATGTCTTAAGGCACACAACATGCAAACATTGATTTGGCAAATGTATTATTTACCTTTCTAATTGTGAAAGGAAATCAGAAAGAATTCACATTTCCAGTGTGCAGAGGTGTAGTGGTGGGGAGCAGAGGCAGAGCGGAACTGATGCCTATCCCAGTGTGAGAATGACAATGCAGACCTCTGGGATTCATGTCACTTACCACAAATGTTTCTATTCCTTGTGATAAATAGCCTCTGTTGTGTTAGGGTCCCTGCAAGAGCAGGCTAAGAGATAGGTTTTCAGGGGCCCAGGGAGAGTGTTGAATGGATCTAATTGAGTGGTATTCAGGTAAAGTAGAACCAATGGATTGGTTGGCACCCATTGTTTTTAGAGAGTTAAACATGCTTCCAAAATACATTTGTCAGGTGAGTAGGTGGCTCAGTTGGTTAAGCATCCAACATGATTTTGGCTCAGGTCATGATCTCGCAGTGATGAGATCAAGCCCTGCCTCAGGCTCTGCACTGACTGTGTGCAGACTGCTTGAATTCCCTCTCTGCCTCTGTCTCTGTGCCTCTCCCTGACTCCTGCTCCAGCTCTTTCTCTCTCAAAATAAATAAATAAATAAATAAACTTAAAAAAATTAAAAAAACCAAAATACTTAGTCATTTTTAAAAACGTATGGACACAAAAAGATTATAATATTCAACTGTATTAGTACAAACTTGGAAGAATAGATTGCCCATATTTGAAACACACACACACACACACACACACACACACACACACACACACACATTTATCTCAATGAAGCAAATCAATATTTCCAAGGACAAAAATGATTATTTTATGTTAAATGAAAAATCCAGAATCCAAGTTCTGTTGTTTATACATCTCACAACAAATATATTTTGCATAGAAAAAGAGAAAAATCATACAGTGAATGTTAATAACAGTTATCTCTGAATGGTTGCATATTGGCTGATTTATCCTTACCTTTGTTTACTGTAGTTACCATATTTTCCAAGTCAGTTTGTATATTTTCTATAATTACATTTTTAAAAGAAATTCATGCTGTAGACTTGGTGACATTGTCTCCAGTGATTTAGAAGAAATTGCATTCTTGTAAAACGCCACACAAGCTAGCACGCAATCTCATTTCTGAGTTTGTGATGTAAAAACAAAAGTTGAGTACTAATTCTCTAGGGTCTAAATCTCTGAGGTCATGGAAGCATACATAAACCCTACATTTCGGTCCTAGGAGTCAGATTCTCTCTCTCTTTCTCTCTCCCCTTTCTCTGAGTTTCTCTGGATACTAAGAAATATAATCCTGTCACACTAATTAAAATTTATTCTCTACTCCTGCAATATTTACCAACCGCTTAATATGTTTAATAATGTTTGAATTCTGAGTTGGAACTTCCTTGGAGACTGTTAATAATAGCACAGGATCTTCAGGTGAGTTGGTATCAGGCTGGCTGATCTATTTTGTGTAATCTTTCATTTATATGGGGGACCTGCAGCCTTTGAGACAGGGAATACTCTTTGCTGGTCTAAATGACATAATGTCTCTGAAGTCGGTCTTTCTAACAGCTCCCGCTGATGAGCTGTGATTTCTTCCCCCTTCGCTAGGGTATCATCCCAATTTTTACTTTGAGAAGAGCTACCATGCTCCTAGCATAGTAGAATCACACTGAAAATTTCAAAAGAATATTGTAAAAACTGAGACTGTCCTCGACATCTCAAAGTCCTATAGATAGGAGATAAGAATAACATGTATAAAGTCGTAGTGAACGTAACAGATCATGACATTTTGATCTCCTGAGAATAATGTCCATAAGTACAGCAAGAATGTAGAAAATACTGCTGGAGTGAAAAGGGAAGGTTTCTTTGTGATAGTAGTTTTCATTGAATGCAAGTGCTGCATCAACACACAGGAGAAAAAGAGAGTATTTCAGGTCAAAGGAAAGAAAAATCACATAAACCATAGAACAAATGAGCACGTGTTGATGATCAGCCATGGATATTGGCATTAAAGGAGGTAAGATGTTGGGAAATGGCTCGGGTCAGGCCTTAGGTGGAATTGAGCATAGAAATTTTGATTTGATAAATTAGTCAATAGGAAGAAATCCAAGTTGTCAGAGCTAAAGGCTGTCCTAATAGCCACAGTAATCAAGGGAAGAAGAATTTGATGTTCTTCCAGTGCAAGCTAGAAGCACTCCAGGGAAGCTAGCTGTGTTTAAGCTACTATAATCCAGCTGGGTAATGATTGCACTTTGCCAAGTCTCCATGGGTGCCAACCTGATATTATAAAGAGAGGACAAGAAAGAAGCAGATAATAATGAGAAAGCAAAGGGGAAAACACAGGGAATTTATTGAAAGACAGTAACTGGAAAATTCAGATGATCAGGGTCAAGTGGAGATTCAGGAAAGAGACCTGGGCTTCCCTGTGGCATCCCAGATGTACCCACCTATCTGCGGCTGCCCACTTTGGCCCTTGACCTATTTCTTAGATTTAAAAAAAAATAATACAAGGGCTTTAAAATAATATTAATTAGTGATAGCACTAAGAATTTTTTTTTAAACAGTGAGGGTGTGGAAGCCCATACCTACTGGATTCCACAATTTTCAGACTCAGTGCTAAGTACGTTAACATCATTCGCTAAAATAATGTTGATACACGCATGCAACATGTATCATCATGTCATTATTGCTGACAAAACTGAGGTTCAGAAAATTTAATTCATCAAAGATCACAGAGTAAGTGACAAAGCCTGAAATTGAATTCAAATCTAGGTTCCCAAGCTCGGGCTTCTTTCATTATGCTGGACTGTCATTAGCTTTTGTCCCTTTCCCACCCATTCCTTCTCTGCACATAGAAAGCACATGTTGTTGAATATCAAAAACCAGCATTTAGCTATGAGGGAAATAATAGTTTCTTTCTACCTTGACCTGGTCAGACAAAACTAAAATGATGTCTTTGTTTATGAGATTCATGCTAATATATTTTAATTAACCTGAATATTTTAGACATGTGCCTGTTACTGGCTAACTTATTGTTTCAAAAAAACAAAAAAATATTGTTAAATGGTTAAAGATACTTCTGTGGCTAAGGACTGCTTGTGAACAAAAGATGCTTCTGCTTTCTCAAAATAACAGGTACAAGTAAACAAAGATGGCATAACTCAAACAAGATAATCACATATATAACGTTAATCAAAACCAATGGCCCCACCAGAAATTTTCCGGGTCATAATGTAACCATTGCTGCTTATTGCTGTAACATCTAGTTTGAGAAGCTTGAGCAAAACATGTCGTTTTTAATTTAATTTAGATATTCTATGAGTATTTAATATCATACATGCCTAGTAAAGTTATCAGATTAAAAATAATAGAAAGTTAAAAAGATAATAATTAAGGGATCTAGATGAGTATTGTTGAAAGCAGCAAGGGACACCTGGGTGGCTCAGTCGGTTAAGCGTCCAGCTCTTGACTTCAGCTCAGGTCATGATCTCACTATTGGTGAGACCTAGTCCCATGTTGGGCTCTACGCTGACAGTGCAAAACCTGCTTGGGATTCTCTCTCTCCCTTTTCCTCTGCCCCTCCCCTCATGCTCTCTCTCAAAGTAAAAAAAATAAATAAATAATAAACTTAAAAAAAAAGGAAAGCATTAGTGACACTAAGTGAGAAAATAGTTAAGTAGGAAAGAAAACACAGAAGTGGGGGGAAAACATGTCACAAGTGCGACTTTATTATTTTACCAGGTTGCTGCATTGTTTTTGGAACACTGAAGTAATTATTGTAGCATTTGGATAGAATCAGTGGAAAGCTTGAAGATATGTGGGGCTATGTTCTGTCCACATCCACATATTTTTTTCAAAACATGGAAATTCTTGCGGTGCCTTATAAATGCTGCCTTCCCTGAGCCTGGGGTTGAACATCATAACTATTGAAGTATTATTGCCTCTAATGTTTTACATCTGATCCTTGCTTTATAAATTTGAGTGCTACATTTAGCTGCATTGTTATATTAACCCCCTGAAAAAGGGCAGATCTTCAGAATGATGGAACTGTGAAAAATACATGTGGTCTACAACAATGTGGTGTAGTTTTCTGTCTGTTCCCTAAATTTAATTGGAGTTCTGCCACTCAGGATCAATTTCAAAACCGAGCTCATCACTGGTAAGCTGTGCGATCTCAAACGAGTTCCTTAACTTATATATGCCTCCCCATCCTTAAGTAAAATATGAAGCTCCTTGTTTTACGATTCACAGTGCTATTTGAAGATTTCAATCAATGCATTTTAAGGTTTTAGCACAATGCCTGCCACGTGATAAGTGCAATAGAAATGCGTGATCACGATGATCATTGCTACTGTTTTTAGTATTATTTCAGATTCTTCTCCAACCACAAGCATGTTGCTCCTGGAAGGAAACCACAGTACTGGAGCCACATTCACCCTCTTGGGCTTCTCAGAATATCCGGATCTGCAGATTCCCTTGTTCCTGCTATTCCTGACCGTCTACACCGTCACTGTGGTGGGGAACCTGGGCATGATCATGATCATCAGGGTCAGTCCCCAACTCCACACCCCCATGTACTTTTTCCTGAGCCACTTGTCCTTTGTCGACTTCTGTTACTCCACTACAGTTACCCCCAAACTGTTGGAAAACTTGGTTGTGGAAGACAGAACCATCTCTTTCATAGGCTGCATAGTGCAATTCCTCTTGGCTTGTATATTTGCAGTGTCAGAAACGTTCATGTTGGCAGTGATGGCCTATGACCGCTTTGTGGCAGTTTGTAACCCTCTACTCTACAAAGCTGTCATGTCCCAAAAGCTGTGTGCATCGTTAGTGGCGGGGCCCTACTCATGGGGTATAGTCTCTTCCCTGACACTCGCCTATTTTCTCCTGACATTGTCCTTCTGTGGCTCTAACGTCATAAATAATTTTGTCTGCGAGCACTCTGTCATTGTCTCTGTGTCCTGCTCTGACACCTACATCAGCCAAGTGCTTTGTTTTGCCATCGCCATGTTCAATGAGGTGAGCAGCCTGGTAATCATCCTCACTACTTATATTTTTATTTTTGTCACTGTCATAAAAATGCCTTCTGCTGGTGGGCGCCAAAAAGCCTTCTCCACTTGTGCCTCCCACCTGACTGCCATCACCATCTTCCACGGGACCGTCCTGTTCCTTTACTGTGTACCCAACTCCAAAAACTCATGGCTCATAATCAAAGTAGGTTCTTTATTTTATACCGTGGTGATCCCCATGCTGAACCCTCTAATCTATAGCCTCAGAAACAAAGATGTGAAGGAGAGTGTCAGGAAATTAATTAATCACTCAATGCAATTTTGTCAAAGGTGTGCATTTTCAAAAGAGATTTGATTTATTATACGGAGAATTACTCAATGCTTCTAGTAGAGGTGACAGTTCAAAGTATTTAGTCAATTCACCACATTTTGAAATCTACTGTTGTAATAAACCAGTTATTTGATCATTGATTTCTGGTCACTTCAATGTTTTGTAAAAGAACTATGAGCAACAGGTGAAGAAACATAGTGTTGTGGGTTGAATAGTGTCCCCCCAAATATCCAAGTCCATCCAGAAGCTCAGAATATGACCTTATTTGAAAACAGGATCTTTACAGATGTAATAAAGGTGAAGATTGAGATGAGATCGCCCTGGATGAGGGTGGGCCCTAAATCCAATGAGTGTGTCCTTATAAGAGACGGAAAAAGAACACACGGAGAGGTCTTTGTGAAGACTAGTGCTCTGCTGATACTGAGTAGGGGGCTCTAGGAGGATGCAAGGAAGGCTTCTCCCCTAGCATCTTCAGAGAGAGCATGACCCTGCCAGCACCTTGATTTCAGGCTACTGGTCTTGAGAACTATGTGGAAATGCATGGCCCTGGTTTAAGCCACCACCTTTGTGGTAACTTACTGCAGCAACTCTGAGAAACTTATCTAACAGTAAACAGCAGACCATAAAATTCAAATCTCTTGGATTACCATGCTGGCATGGTAAATCATTTTTCCATTCCATTTAAACATTGGGAATGTTAGGTGATGAGATGTTTGTTTATTTGTTGGTTGGTTGGTTGGTTGGTGGTTGGTTTTTTTTGGTGGTGATGGGGGCGGGGTTTCCCGGGATCCTGAGCTGCTGGCCAAGAAAGAATTCTTGAAGACGTCTTTGGTGCAAAAAGGTGATTTTATTAAAGCACGGGGACAGAACCCGTGGGCAGGAAGAGCTGCCCCAGGACCACAAGGAGAGACTAGTTATATACTATGGAGTTGGGAAGAGGTAATGTCCAAGGGAAGTTTCCAGTGAGATTTTCAGATGCCAAAGAAGAGGCCTGGCTATTGTCACGCTAAGGTTGTTTTCCCCTCTAGCAAAGCATTAGCATTAAGACAGTAGGCAGTTCCCTGAGGAACATTTTGCTCTGGCTGCCTCAAGTATTTGTCAACGGGCTGCAGGTTATAAAGAAATTTAGTTCCTTTGCCAGTTCCTTCTGCCTTTGTTTCATGCATCATTAGGGTCATGGAGGAATTCTACAAAGTGGTGGCTGATTAGGAATGTAAATATGGAAGAATTAGTAATAAGCAGAGAGGCACTATTTCTAAGACCCGGCAAATTCTTTGTTCCTTCTTCCAAGGGCTTTTTGTACTTTTATTATAGTATTGGAAGTGATGTGAAACATGATGATGGAGTATCAAGTTAAAAGTATTTTATATGAGGGGCACCTGGGTGGCTCAATCGGTTAAGCGTCCGACTTCAGCTCAGGTCACGATCTCGCGGTCCGTGAGTTCAAGCCCCGCATCGGGCTCTGGGCTGAAGGCTCAGAGCCTGGAGCCTGCTTCAGATTCTGTGTCTTTCTCTCTCCCTGCCCCTCCCCCCACTCTTGCTCTCTCTCTCTCTCTCTCTCTCTGTCTTTTTCTGTCTCTCTCTCTCAAAAATAAACACTAAAAAAGATTTTTTTTTCAAAAAGACATCAGATATGTTTAAGTTTAAAATTTTTAATTTAGATACTAAAAAAGAAAAAAAGATAATAAATCATTGGCTACTACTGAAGGTTGCTGGGGTGTCAAGGCATTGCTCTGAAAACTGATAAATAAGGGAAATAAATATTTATTTTGTCTTTCTATTATGAGTTGCATTTCAGGGTTACCTAACAGTTTGTGAGGGGAAATTCAGGGAGAGTAAAAGCAGAAAAGAGGATGGAATTAGAAAATCGCGATTTCAGAACTCCTAATGTTAAAACATGCACCAAGGCAATGGTTTCAAGAAATATTAAAACCATTATGCAAAATGTTGGTGGGGAATGCTAAAATGAGGTGATCTAGCTGATAGGACCTGCATCCACAGATGGGACCGAGGATCCCTAGAAGACGATCAGTTAACAGGTGCTTTTGTGATCCAATGCCACGGGAGGAGTCAGAACCACGTCTGAACAATGCTTGCCGAAGGGAAGCTAAAAGAATGAATCGGAACTAATAAAGCTTCTTGAGGTGTCAGTTTATAAAACCCAGGGCAGGAACATGTCAAATGACACCAATTAAAGCAGTAAGCCCAATGCAGAGAATGCAGCCTTCTGCAAAGGGTCCAAGTCTTCCGCAAAATTACCTGAACGCACATACCGGTCCGCATGTGTGTGCATGCCCAAGCGCCCCGCCCCCAGGGAACTGTTACATGATACATTGAACATTTACATAATAAAGGAAACTGAGTTATAACAACAGAATATGTGTAGAATTTTGTAAGGATATATTTTTTGTTAGATGAAATTTTGACGACGGTATTTACTCAAATGTTCATTTTACCAACTGTCACACTTCATAAGTTCCTATTAATGACTCACTTGTCTTAGCAGGTGGATTGATAGAGAAATATAATATTCTATAAATATTATTATATTGTAGAGGACTCAAATTAATAAGACTGGAAGTCAGGGACTCACTGTCCATTAAATGTTCTGGCCCTTCAGGACAAAGAGCAAGCCACATTAGTCTCGTTTTCCAGGCTGCACACAGGACTTGTGGCCAAGAAATACATTAGGAACGGAAAAAAAGCAATCAGCATGGCCAGCAGTTCTTGTGGATCTTGTTTTGAGGCTTGTAACATTGGCTCAAGGGCTTTTTGTTTCCTTGAATATTTTCAAAAGAAAAAAAATTAACTTTTAAAATAAGTTTTTCTAATTTTATTTTGAGAGAGACAGAAACAGTGCAAGTGGTCAACGGCAGAGAGAGAGGAGAGAGAGAAAATCCCAGGCAGGCTCTGTGCTGCCAGCACGGAGCCTTATGTGGGGCTCGAAGCCATGAGATCATTATCTGAGCAGAAACCAAAGTCTGACGCTTAACTGACTGAGCCACCCAGGCGCCCCGCCGTTAAACTTTTAAAAATTACATCGATAAACCTTTTTTATTCTTAAGCTATATCATCTCAGATTATTTCTGCAGAGCGGAAATTATTCAATGATAATTTCTTAATGAAAATGTACTATAAAAGTATTCCACTAATGGCATCCCATATTTTGTTATTGTTCCAATACCCACTTAGTAGCATAAATAGAGCTTTAAAGAACACCCATTGATATACCCAAGTAGGCTTCCTTCTTTTCCTTTCTGCCATGAATAATGTCACTTGGAAATCTCCAAGTTATAATTTTGCAAGCAGATTTAGAAAGCACAAAACATCACGACGAACTGATTAATTATTGGGATGCGTAAAAACACAGTGTGTATTTTTTTTTAAAGTTTTTACTTAAATTCCAATTAGTTAACATACAATGTAATATTAGTTTCAGGAGTAGAATTCAGTGATTCATCACTTACATACAACACCCAGTGCTCATCACAAGTGCCCTCCTTAGTACCCATCACCCATTTCACCCATCCCCCCACCCACCCCCGCTCCAGCAGCCCTCAGTTCCTTTCTATAGTTAAGAGTTTGTTTTCCTGGTTTGCCTCTCTTCCCCCCCCCCCCCCATTCATCTGTTTTGTTTCTGAACAGAAACAAAATAAATAAAATAAATGAAATCATATAGTATTTGTCTTTCTCTAACTGACTTATTTTGGTTAGCATAATACTCTCTATCTCCATCAACTGCAGGTGTTGCTGAGGATGTAGAAAAAGGGGAACCCTCTTACACTGTTGGTGGGAATGCAAACTGGTGCAGTCACTCTGGAAACAGTATGGACGTTCCTCAATAAGTTAAAAACAGAACTACCCAACGACCCAGCAATTGCACTATTAGATATCTATCCAAAGGACACAAAAATGCTGATTTGAAGGAATACACATACTCTGATGTTTATAATAGCATTATCTAAAAGAGCAAAACTATGGAAATCACCCAAATGTTCATGGATTGATGACTGGATAAAGAGGAGTATATATATGTCTAGACATGTATCATAGACACAGACACTCACACAATGGAATCTTGCTCTGCCATAAAAAAGAACACAATCTTGCCATTTGCTGAGTATGCATTTGAAAATAAGTAGTATTTGCTGTTTCCTTTGCCCCAAACTCCACACTCTTCCCCCCAATCTTTGTATGTCTTCCTCTCTCACTTCATCATGGTACAGGCTCAAATAGTACCTCACTGTGGTCTTGTCTGGCCTCCTTATTTAAAATGGGGCGCCTGGGTGGCTCAGTTAAGCTTCTGACTTTGGCTCAAGTCATAATCTCATGGTTCATGAGTTTGAGCCCCGCATCGGGCCGGCTCTGTGCTGACAGCTCAGAACCTGGAACCTGCTTCGGATTCTGTGTCTCCCTCTCTTTCTGCCCCTCCCTTCCTCACACCATGTGTCTCACTCTCTCAAAAATAAGTAAACATTAAATAATTTTTAAAAAATGATATCTTCAGTTATATACTTATAGCATTTATAATTACTAAAAAATGATCACATATTTATTTATTTGTACTCCCCATTAAATAGAAATTTGTTGACAAAGGGACATTCTTTCTCTTTTTCCCCAATATCTAAGATAGTACCTAGCTCATTATAAACTTATAATAAATAATTACTTACCCTCATCAGGTACCCAACCACTTTTCCCTGGTTCCTGTAGCAAAACACAAAATTCACAGAACAGTCCCTGCTTTAATTCTGAGCATGTACAACCTTTAGTCTTTATTCAATTGTATTGCTTGTTACTACAGAGAAATTATACATCTTTTGAAAGAAAAGTTTTAATGTGATCCACTTCCTTATTATTCTTATATCAACACTGTAGCCTTGCATTTAATGGATACGTAAAAAACGTTTGCCAAATGGATCAACGCGATAAAACTTTAGCAAAACTACCTGTAAATTTTTCTAAAGGAGAATACTTGAGATATTTTCCATTTGCCGGTAATTTCACCATGCTGCTCCTGATGTTGAAAAAGTCAAGATTTCTGATATAATAAACCTGATAAAGACAGGAAGTTGAGAGGAGTGCAAATTTCTTTTGGTTTGTTTGTATTCTGTTTTGTTGTGACTGCAGTTTCAAGAACCACTTCTAAAACATCCTTATCATTCTTTGTGAACTATCCCCTCACCGCACTGAAATTCCTCCTAGTTCTGGTAGTTTGGCTCTATTCCCAGTTCCTTTGGAAGGCCATATTTATTGTTCAATGAAGACTCATGGTGCACTGACTTTATGCTACTCATTCATCTAGGAGCTTGGGATATATTAGTGAACAAAGCAATGAACGATCTCTGCTTTCCTGGAACTTTTACCTTAGCAGAAGAAAACAAGCAATGTACAAATAAAGAAATAAGTAAGGATTAAAATATATATTTGAGGGGCTCCTGGAAGGCTCAGTTGGTAAGCGTCCAACTCTTGACTTTGGCTCAGCTCATGATCTCATGATTCGTGAGCTCGAGCCCTGCCTGGGACTCTGGGCTGATGGTGTAGAGTCTGCTTGGGTTTCTCTCTCTCTCTCTCTCTGTCTGCCCCTCCCCCCAATCACACTCATGCACACACTCTCTCTCTCAAAATAAATAAATAAAGTAAATATATTTGAAACATGTGAAGTACTTTAAACACTATATTGGGTAGTAGAAGAGCCCCAGTGGTAAAACAGTATGTTCTGGAGGGTATCACTGAAAAGCTGCATTTGAACAAAAACTTAAGGGAAAGCATTTCAATGTGCAGGAAACATGAGGAGAAAAGACCATAAAGAAAGAGTTGGTAATATTTTTTGGAAAACATAAAGCAAAACACAAAATCAAAGAGGTCAGACTAGATCGAAGAAGCAGAGGTGGTTAAGAGTAATAGAATAGGACAAGGTTTCAAAGGGACTATTTTCCCAACTCGATATTTAACTTTTTAAATATTTATGCTTTAACTCTCAGTGAATCATGATGACCTAAAGGAGGGATCTTCACCCTTCTCCAACAGGGTCAGAGTGGATGGCAGGGAGGAAGACAGTTACGCCTGCTATATGGTAGCCACTCAATATTTGATAAGGATGGTTGTTATAATTCCATAACTTTTATAATGGTTGTAGGTATGTATGGGAGTAATCAGGGGTTGGAGAAGTGATTTTAAAATATAACACTTGGGGGCACCTGGATGGCTCAGTTGGCTAGGTGTCTGACTCTTGGTTTTGGCTCAGGTCATGATCTCATAGTTCATGAGTTCAAGCCCCACACTGGGCTCTGTGCTGACAGTGTGGAGCCTGCTTGGTATTCTCTCTCTCTCTCTGTCTTTCTGCCCCTCCCACACTCTCTCTCTCCTTTTCTTCCAGACTAAATTAATAAAATCTAAAATACATTTATATAAATTTTTGTATAAAATTTTCCTAATGCTGCTCCAGGTTTTCAAGCATTACATCAGAGAAAAATGATTAATTTTAATTGTTTATTTCATGACCTCAAGAGAATGGGGCAAGACATAATCTCTAGGGCTCATGTCCCAAAGGTTGTACTATAGATATAAGAATGTATCCATCAGTCCCAACCAAGAGTGGCCTTACCTTTGCCATCAGCAGGTTTGTTTTCAGATTCTAGAGACCGATTGATATTAATTTCAATGTAGGGTATCTGGGAAGCAGCACGGTGGGGGAAACTTACCCTTAGATCTAGACAGTTCTTGAGAATTATTTAGTCACTGCAGAAGTAACATATCTGGAACATGCAAGGAAGAGAAAGTGCATTTATGCTACACGGTTTTGTCTTAGAGGGCCTGGCTCAGATGAACAAGGGCTACCCTGGGTGGGAGGATAGAAGAGGTCTGAGAACTTTGGGAATGTGCATTGTTCTGTTTCTGTAAGTTATGGGAGAAATAGTCAAGGTAAGATAGAGAAGATTTAAGTAAAATGAAACTAGCAGAGATTGAATAGACTCTCTAGTGAAAAAAATTAAAAGGGGCCAGCTTTAATTAAGATGATAAAGCAGAGAAAAATTAGAGAAAAATTAGAACAAAATAGGGAAAACAAAGGTCAGATTTCAGCTGTTATATTTCTTGGACTCAATGGTAGAGAAAGATTTTACCAACAATTTAATAATAGTATTTGGGATGCAAGAATCATCATGTTGAATATCACATTCATTTAAAATGAAACCTGAAAAGCCTTAGTCAGTTAAATATTATATTAAGCAAGAAGTGTGATAATGAGAACGTCTAGCTTCAGGATGGATGTCTTTTGAGGTTGTCTTTAATACTCAGATGTATGACTGACTATAGGGACAGAGAGATCCTTTAAGCTCTCAGTCTTGAATATGATCTGATATCTTTATTGATGGGCCATCTGAAACTATCTCTTGGGTTGTGGGACCAAAGGTAACCTTACCATTGAGATGATTAAGAGTTTTCTGCTATGGTAAGATCTTAGAGGTGTTGGGCACCAACTGGAGAAGTACAATGATACTTTTGTATTACTATTTTCTTCTAAAATGCCTTCATAGTGTATTACTACCTCGAGTGTTTAAAAAATCCTTCTCCTTCACAGATACTGTATGGACAGAATGAATATCCTGCATGTCTTGAAGGGAGAGGAGAGGTGAGAAAAGAGAGAGAAAGCGAGAGATTCCCAGGCAAGGAAAGTGTCTAAGTCACTTATTACTACTTTAGTTATTTCTGGGAGAGAAAATTTCCCTAGTTCCTGGTCTTATTTCATCATGATGCTGATTTCTAGTGCAGCTCTTTGGTCTGTACATTGTCAGTAGGCTATTTCCCATAGGCCCAGAGACGCTGGCTTGTCACAAATTACAAGTATGATCATCAATAAAAGAAATATCTTGGTATCTAGACCTAGAACAGGGGTCAGAGTCTGGTGTGGAGGAATGGACATATGGTTGGGATTCTGATCAAGGCTCTAGTCGCAGGTATGTAGATTGGTCATTATTGGCATGTCATTGGGAAAGTCAAGGTGTCTCCAGAAGTTTTGTCACCTCTAGAACAAGGAAGTAGACATGATTATCTTTAGCATCTAATCTAATTATTTATCAAGTAATGAGGTCAGATTGACAATTTGGAGCCCATTAGTTGAGGAGAATACTCTGAAAAAATGAATTAAGGTTTATTTTGATATCAGATTCACTGAGTCAGAAAGAAAAAGATTAATGTGTTGTATGAAATGAATAATAACGGCAAAAATATAAAATGTTAAAGGTGTTTATGCTTAATGTCACAGTGTAAACCTGTGATGTAAAAATTAATTTATTTGGAAATTTCTCATGTTTGTACTGCTTATAGGGCTGACATAATCAGTCATTATATTGTATTAGGTGTATCTTTTATGCACTTATAATGTGCAAGGAGGGCTGAAAGGGTTATGCTAATATTTGATTTAAAATAACCATAAATCCCTTTATCTCATACTTTTATATGTAAATATTAAAAATTACAGTTAAGAATTTAAACAACTTTTAAAGATTTTATTTTTATGTAATCTCTACACCCAACATGGGGTTCGAACTTACAATGCCAAGACCAAGAGTCACATGCTGTACTGGCTGAGTCAGTCAGGCATCCCGAGAACTTAAAAAAATTTTAATTCAGTAATTGTATTGCTTTTAAACTTAACGAACATTTCAAAAATGATTTTGTGTTTTCAAATATTAGACATTTAGCATATCTTACATAAAAATACATAGAGAAATTATGAAAAGATATTTTGCTTCATCTTCCAGTCTTGGTAAGGGGTAGTTAGGAAGCTTCTTAGATGCTCACTCCCTTACTATTTTTATTTTCAGGACCGATTCAGATTCTGACAAACAGAAACCATCATGTTACTTTCAGAGAGAAATAAAACTGGGGCTGTGTTCACTCTCTTGGGCTTCTCAGATTACCCAGAACTGCAAGTCCCTCTCTTCTTGATTTTTTTGGCCATCTACAGTGTCACTGTTGTAGGAAATATTGGGATGATAGTTATAATCAAGATTAACTCCAAACTGCACACCCCCATGTACTTTTTCCTCAGCCACCTCTCATTTGTGGATTTCTCCTATTCCTCCATCATTGTTCCCAAGACCCTGGCAAACCTAGTTGTAGAAGACAGGACCATTTCATTTCCAGGATGTATAGTACAATATTTTTTCTTTTGTACCTTTGTGGTAGCTGAATCCTTTTTACTGGCTGTGATGGCCTATGATCGCTTTGTGGCCATCTGCAACCCTCTGCTCTACACAGCGGCCATGTCCCAGAAACTCTGTGCCATGCTGGTGGTCGGATCATATGCATGGGGAGTAGCATGTTCCCTGATACTCACATGTTCTGCTATCAGATTATCTTTCCAGGGTTTCAACACAATCAATCACTTCTTCTGTGAGTTCTCTGCATTGCTGTCCCTGTCTTGCTCTGATATTTACATCAATCAGTTGCTGCTTTTCATTTTTGCCACCTTCAGCGTGGTCAGCACACTGCTTATCATTCTCATGTCTTATGTATTTATCATTGTCACCATCCTCAAGATGCGTTCAGCCAGTGGTCGTCGCAAAGCCTTCTCCACCTGTGCCTCCCACCTGACAGCCATCACCATCTTCTATGGAACCATTGTCTTCCTCTACTGTGTTCCTAACTCCAAAAACTCGAGGAACACAGTGAAAGTGGCATCTGTGTTTTACACAGTGGTGATTCCTATGCTGAATCCTTTGATCTACAGTCTGAGAAATAAGGACGTCAAGGATACAGTCAGCAAGATAACTAAAGTCTTTTCTTTTTGAGCATATTATTGCAGTATATTGTCCTTGAAATGTAAATCAAGTGGGCCCATAATTGTTGATTGTAAGATACATTTAAATATAATGAAGAGTTGATGTACAATGGATTGGATGTGGATTTGGATCCAAGAGACTTATCTTGATGTTATCTTTTGCTCGCTGGAAAAAAAAATCCGAAGCCCCTCTGACCTTTGGTTTTTAATCCAAAAAATTGAGGTAATATAAACTAGCTCCTAATCTGATTGTGAAGACTAAACCTTAATTTAGATATCATGTCGAATACCTTGTATAATCTCAGTAAACATTAATTTTATTCTCCTTTCTTATAACATACCTCAAGTAGACTAGGTCTCAATAAACACATAAATATATCTCCAAAAGTACAACTAGCAATTAAAATAAAACATAGTCTTCATATCCAAGGAATGCACAGTCCAGTGTTGACAATAGGACAGTGAAGAAAGTGGCCATTGTATAAGGTGAGAAAAAAAATAAGTATCATAGAATTTTTGAAAGAAAGAAAAGATCAAGTCCATTTAGGGACTTTAGAGTAATGACTGCAAAAAATAGGTATCACCTGCACTTGGCTTTGGATAACAAATTGCACAGTTTCAGGAGACAACACGTATGAGTTTCATTCAGAAGAGCAAAGCATCACAAAACCATGAGGTCAGAATGTAATACTGAATCAGTAATCTAAAAAATATTTTATTGAGTGATTACTATATAACATGTGTGTGTGTGTGTGTGTGTGTGTGTTGTGTGTGTTGTATTGTGTGTCTAGGTTACTTGGCATGAGTGGAAATTTAATAAGACATTGTCTATATCCTGAATGTGTTTCAAAGGAGCTCCATTGTGGCAGTGTGATAAGTTATGATGAGATCCATCAAAGGCTTTTAAAGATGTTAGACTGGATTTCAGGAAATCTCTTTTTTTAATTTTTAAAAATTTTTTGAGACAGAGAGATAGAGAGAGGAAATGAGTGGGAGAGAGGGGCAGAGAGAGAGACAGAGACAGATAATCTTAAGCAATCTCCATGCTCATCACAGAGCCTGATGTGGGGTCAATCCTGCAACCCTGGGATCATGATCTGAGTGGAAATCAAGATCAGCATGGCTCACCCAGCTGAGCTCCCAAGTGCCCCTGGATTTCAGAAAATCTTATGCAAAGAATAAGCATAATGAGTGCCTGCCCAACCTGTGTTTCATAGTAACATTCTGCCTATGAAGACATCACAAACATTATCAATCCTTTATCATTTTTTTTCCTGAACATGAACATAATCTCTGACTCCTTCTCAACTGAACTCCCACCTTAAGAAAAAGTGCTCAGGGTCTCCTGGTGGCTCAGTCGGTTAAGCCCCTGACTTTGTCTCAGGTCCTGATCTCAGGGTTCATGAGTTGGAGCCCTTACATCAGGCTCTCTGGTCTCAGTGTCGAGCCCACTTTGAATCCTCTGTCCCCCTCTCTCTCTTCCCCTCCCTGGCGTGCTTTCTCTCTCTGTCTCTCAAAAATAAAATAAACATTAAAAAACTGCTCAAAACCAATTGCTTCCATAACTATTCAAAAATAAAATAAAGTCAGATAGTGATTAGCACCAAGGCCTATTTATTTTATCTGGCAAATTCAACATACTAAGCCTCTGTAATATTAATAAGTCATGTTGCTTGAATGCCTTATACCTGCTTCTCTTTCTCTTTACTCAATATGGACAGTTAAAATTGCAAACAGGTTATTAATATAATGAAAAGTAATACATTTCTGCTGTTCTAGTAAGGGAGAACTATTTTATATGGGCTCAGGAAAGTTACTTGAAATGTGCATATTATTTTGAACTAATGATCATTATTAAAATGTTCTGTTTATATACGTCATAAAATAAGGAATCACTTAAATAACCATTTTCATGGAAAGATACAATCTAAGAAACAGTGTTTTAGAAATGGATGTCTGAGGAGGGAATGCATTTCTCTTCTATTGACTTCGGTTTCTCTGCATATCCACAAATTTATCTTTCACTTTCCTTTGGTCCTTTTTTTTTTTTTTTTCAAGACACTCAATACATTTTAGTGAGCCTTTTATTTTACAACACGAGGTGAAAGGATAGTCAGTCCTCTTTAACCAATATTTTACACAGCTGTAGGAAAATATTTCAAACTTTAGGGAATTATAACGGATTACATATATTACAGGTTGGGAAGCAGGTAAACAATATCTTCATTCTTCAATTTTCCAGTTGAGTCTTCCTTTCCAATAGTATCCAGCTCTAATTAGTTACATAAATTTCTTCAAGGCCATGTTTTGTTGTTGCTGATGTCTTCAGACCTGAAACTTTGCTATTTCAGTCAATACCCTTGAATTCCGCTTCAAAAATGCGTTTTGCATTGGGTGGAATTTTGGCACCTTTCTTTCCATAAGCCCATTCTGGATCAATCTCTAGTTACGCCTTCTCTCCTTTACTCACTTATACACTTATACAATAAATTAACTCATTATTCATAAATTAATACAATTTACGTGCACTTATACAATCCTAATTTTCCTCAAAATTTAGGAAATTATTTACATTGAATTATTTTTGAAATATTTATATTGAATTAGGAATTCTTTACTTTGAGTCAAAAAAGGGTAATCCCTCTTTAGAGAGATTCTTATTTTACTTCTGTTCTACTTGGACAAAGGATGATCATTTTGGGGTAAAAGTAACACCAACCATCTAGCTTTTTCTCTGAGGAAACCAAAGCCCATAACACGTAAGTGACCCGGCCAAAGTTGTAAAAGCAATTGCTGACAGAAACGAAAGCAATCGGTTGAGACCTCAGACATATCTTCTACTAAAGTCTAGCGGACAATCTTGTGTTTTCCCTCATTTCAAGCTGCCACATTTCAGACTCTTTATGATAGATTCTGTTGTTTCTATATAGAACATGACATATTAGCCTCTGAAATTTTTGGTTGTGTGCCTCTCAATTTTGAAAATAATTTAATATTGAATATAAAATATTGCATCATAATTTTAAATAGCAGCAAAAAGTGTGATTTCTCTTACATAATATAATTCACTTAAAATACATAAATAAAGGGGCACCTGGGTGGCTCAGTGAATTAAGCATCCGACCTTGGCTCAGGTCATGATCTCACCGTTCATGAGTTCAAGCCCCGTGTCGGGCTCTGTGCTGACAGCTCTGAGCCTGGAGCCTGCTTCACGTTCTGTGTCTCCCTCTCTCTCTGCCCCTCCCCCACTCACATTCCATCTCTCTCTCTGTCTCAAAGAATAAATACACATTAATTTTTTTTTAAATCTTAAAAAAGGATAAAATGTGTCAATAGTTGTATTCAGAACAGTAACTGGGTCATAGAAAGTGGTCACTGTGAGCATTGGTTACTCTTCTTAGCAAAGGTGGTTTGTTATTCGCACCTATTTCTGGTATTTGACAGAAGTCCGGTTTGACTGTTCAGCAAAATCCCTGGTCTCTACCCACTAGATGTCACTAGCACCCCTTCCTATTGGGAGAACCCAAAACGTCTTGGGACAGAGCCACAGGTCCCAGAGGCATGAAAATATCTCCTGCTCCAGAACCACTTCTCTATAAATAGTCAACAGCCTGATTTTTCACCTTCAGACTTGAAAACAGGCAAGGTTTTCAACATTGGGTACTATGTTGGACTCAGAAAAAGACACCTCACTTTTACTGACCATTGAAGAGAGAGAACCATATTATCAGAATAACTATTTGTTTTCAGACTGGGATTTCTCAACGCGCATATCTTTTACCTTTTTGAAATCATTTGACCAAAGGGGGACATACCTAGTGGATTGAATCTTAGTGAAGACCGTGTTTCCTCCAGGAATAATCCACTGGGGACTCCACCTCATAAAGCAGGTTCTAATTTCTTTTCAAATGGTTAGAAGAAAATATTTATTGTCATGGGTCTTATAAGGGTTAAATAGGTAAAGCAAATTATGTATGCATATACAATATTTTACATGTACACTCTGGCTTAGTGTTATTTAACTTACCGTTTTATCATAATGATTTTTCAGGCCATTAAAGGGCCTTCAAAAACATCCTGTAAATAGTTGCATAGATTTCCATAATATATATGTACCTTAGCCTTCACCATTTGCCTCTTGTTGTTCAAATCTTTTTAATATTTATCTATTTTTGAGACAGCATGTGCGAGCAGGGAAGGGGTAGAGAGAGGGAGACAGAGGATGCAAAAGAGACCCTGCACTGAAGACAGACAAGCAGATACTGGGCTACTACTCACAAACTGTGAGATCATAACCTGAGCCGAAGTCAAACACTAAACCGACTGAGCCACCCACGTGCCCCTGACCATATCCCTCTTGCTTGACATATTATTGCTGAAATTTACTCTCATAAATAATGCTACAACGCAGCAGGAAGACTTTTGGTAACACTTCCTTATGTACATCTTTGATTCGTTCTTCAAATAGATTTAAAACTGAATTTATTTGTCTAATAGGTTAAGGCTTCAGAGTCAGAGTTATAGGAAGTTTGAGACCAACTACAAACTCCCTGAACAAAAAAAGACAAGAAAGACCATGATTAGGAGAATCACTATGTTACTTTATAGAAAAAAAAAAAGCTAGTGTGGAGGATTAAAGCTTTCCCCATCTAAAACATATGGATAAAAAATGAACACTTGTGGGTTAACAGTCTTCAACTGACTTCCTTCTCATCATTTCAGTGGAAAACAGGGAAGGATGTGGTGTATTTCAAAACATTATTTTCTGAGATCTCACTAGATTCAGTGCTCATTAAACAGTCTGCCAGGAAGAAGGGATTTGAGTTTCATAACACATTGTGGCTAATTATGTCTGAGGTCTTTCTAGTGATTCAGTGTCAAGCTGTAAATTGTGTAGGAGTCGCTCAAAGAATCATATACACCGTGATGGATGTGGATGTTTCTGTGTGATCTGTGAATCAACGTGTGACCTTACGCATCTTTCCACAATGCCTGCACTTTTCCTAAACTTCACAAAAGCCATGTCCTAATTCTTTGCGGAAAAACTTAGCTATCTTATGCGTTTTCACGTCTTTTTTTTAAGAGATGCCAAAAAATGAATCTGAGATCATACAGTGGAGGATAACTATGAATATTTTTCTCCAACCTCAATCAAATGGGAACATGGGCAAGGGAAACTGCTCCGGTGTGACCGAGTTCATTCTCCTCGGATTTGCAGAAGCCCCTGAGTTGAGAGTCGCCCTCTTCTCTGTGTTCCTTCTCATCTATGGAGTCACAGTGCTGGGCAACCTGGGCATGATGGCCGTGATTCAGGTCAGCTCTCACCTTCACACTCCCATGTACTTTTTCCTCAGCCACTTGTCCTTTGTGGACTTTTGCTACTCCACCGTCATCGTGCCAAAGATGCTAACTAATACCTTAAACGAGGACAAAGCCATTTCCTTCCTGGGGTGCACCGTGCAATTCTACTTGTTTTGTACATGCGTGGTAAGTGAGGTCTTCCTGTTGGCGGTCATGGCCTATGACCGCTTCGTGGCCATCTGCAACCCACTGTTGTACACGGTCACCATGTCCCGGAATCTCTGTGTGGAGCTGGTGTCTTGTTGCTACCTGTGTGGGATGGTGTGTTCTCTGATCCACTTGTGTTTCGCTCTGGAGATCCCATCCTACAGATCAAATGTGATTGACCACTTCTTTTGCGATCTGCCCCCTCTCTTATCCCTTGCTTGCTCTGATGTCACTATGAATGAACTGCTGCTGTACATCGTGGCCACCTTCAATGAGATCACCACCATCGTGATCATCCTCACCTCCTACTTGCTAATCCTCATCACCATCCTGAGGATGCACTCTGCCGAGGGAAGGCGCAAAGCCTTTTCCACCTGTGCCTCCCACCTCACAGCCATCTTTGTCTTCCACGGAACAATCCTTTTCACTTACTGCCGGCCCAGTTCTGGCAACAGTATGGATACTGACAAGGTGGCCACGGTGTTCTACACTGTAGTGATTCCCATGCTCAACCCCCTCATCTATAGCCTGCGGAACAAGGATGTGAAAGAAGCGCTCAGAAGAATGGTGAGCTCCAAAATATTTTCCTAGAAAATATTTTCTTTGTGAGACTCAAGTTCCCACAGGGCAGGCTGGTTGAGCAGTGAATGGGTGGTTGTAGTGTTTGAGTGGAGGGTAGAGCCAGGGAGTAGGTAGTTAAGAGTGATTCTTTTTGATTCACTTACCTTTATGAATCTTCCATTTGCTCAAAGTTAGGACTGAGTATATTTCAAATTTTAAGCCTACTTCTTTTCTTTTCTTCAATCTATAATCTTTGAAATGGATAGGTGTAATGGATTTTTAAGACATCTTTGGTTTGATCTATAACCTTCATAAGCTTAATGAAGAACTCTTGAGAATCATGCTTTCTTTCAGTATCTATGATGGAAAATTCATTCCTTTTCAAAATTGAATTCCTGCTATTTTACAATGAAGAACACATCTTTGTCCAACAGTTGATACATAGAGTGAGATTTCCACATGCACACATGTCATTTTTATCTTTTTATTCTTTTTGATACATTTATTGCTTATTTTTTGTTTTCCTTATTATTTGTCTCAGTGTACAGTGTTTTTGGAACTTCAGATAGTATCTCATCTGAAAAAGTGGAGTTAATCTTAATTATTTCACATGGATGTTAGTAAAATGAAATTGCATGTCATGTGCAAAGAGCCTAGAATAATCCCTGGCACATAAATAGTTTTCTCTTTCTCTCTTCTCCTTCCCTTATATTGTCCTAATATTACATATATACTTTTGGTCACATGCGCGCGCACGCACACACACACATACACACACACACACACACACACACACACACACACACACAAACTTGCCATCATTGAATAACCCTTACTACAAGTAGCTGCATTTCTGACTTAGGTCACTTGTCACATTTTTGTTGTTTGTTTCCTCAATTTTTGTCTCCGTTATAACTCTCCATTTGGATCAAACACTGTCACTTAAAATTGGAATTCTAAGCTATTTGTAGAAAACATAAATATTTCATTTTCAAGCCAAAATATGGAAAGAGCCTAAATGGCAATCAACTGATGAATGGACAAAGAAGATGTGATATATCTATATCTATATCTGTATCTATATCTATATCTATACCTATATCTATATCTATATCTATATCTATATCTATATCTATATCTATATCATCATCTATATCTAGAGAGAGAGAGAGAGAGAGAGGAATATTACTGAGCCACCAAAAAGAGTGAAATCTTGCCATTTGCAACAACCTGGATGGAATTAGAGAGGATTATGCTGAGTGAAATAAGTCAGTCAAAGGCAAATAGCATATTATTTTCTCTCATATGTGGAATTTAAGAAACAAAGCAGATGAACATAGTGGGGAAAAAAGAGAGCTAAACCATAGAATAGTCTCTTAACTATAGGGAAGAAACTGAATGTTGCCAGATGGGAGGTGGTTGGGGGAATGGATTAAACGTGTGATGGGTACTAAGGAGGGCACTTGTGATGAGCACTGGGTGTTGGATGTAAGTGATAAATCACTGAATTCTACATCTGGAACTGATATTACACTGTATGTTAACTAAGTGGAATTTAAATAAAAACCTGAAAAAGATCATTTTCAGGGTGCATACTGGACTTTATTTTACATCCCTGTGGTTCCTGAATTAATTCTGCTATGACAGTGTGTGACAGCTTCGTGGCCATTTGCAACACTTTGTATTACACAGGTGCTGTGCCCCAGAAACCCCGTGCCCTACTACAGGTTGTATCATATGCATGGGGAGTAGCATGTTTCCTGAAACTCACATGTTCTGCTTTCAAAGTATCTTTTAGTGGTTCATCACAATCAGTTACTTCTGTGAGTTCTCCTCACTAATGTCTCTTTCTTATTCTGAGTCTTACCTCAGCCAGTTGCTTCTCGCTGCTTCTCACAATGAGGTGAGCACAGAGCTCTTCGTCCTTCCATCTTATGGGGTTTTCACTGCCACCTCTCCAGATACATTCAGCAGGTGAGCATCAGGAAATCTTCTTCAACTGTCAGCTTCACACTTGACCGGATCACCGTTTTCTACAGCACCATTCTCTTCTCCTAGTCTCTGCCCTACCTCCTAAACCTCCAGGCACACAAAGTGATACCTGTTATGTACGGTGGTGATCCTCATGTTGAAGTCCCTCATCTATAGACTGAGAAATAAGGACATCAAAGACACAGTCAGAAAATAATTAACACTTTTTTTTTCATAGTGAATGGTAAACACTTACCTCTGTTACTATAGAACATCTTTCTGTGATTTTTGAAGGACCTGTCAATCAAGCTCATTTTTAAAAATCACTTTAGATTTTCCAAAAGACAGAATACTTACAATGGGAAGAATATGAATTTTAGGTCTGAGAAATCATACCTGGCTCTGATAATATAAAATCGGCCGGTTGGTTTATCTGAACCAGTCTTTATCTACAAAAATGATATAATGTGATGTAATTGATGGAGTGGCGTGTGAAAAAAAATAAAATGTAGACAACATATCTGGCATATTGTATATGTGCAATAAATGCTAGTTGTATTCTCTTCTCTTCACCGCTAAGCGATAGGTTGCAGGTGTTAAATACACAGCCACTTTTGTAGTTTAAATTCAGTGAAATAGATGACAGGAAAGAAATACATAGTCTTCTTTTCAAGAACCTCATAAGCCAGTGGTATTAGTAAATATCATAATGTTCGGTCAGGAGACACTTCAAAATCATATGTGGATATCAAAGAGATTATTTCATAATTGCGTGCATCCTTTGCTTGACCTTGAAGGAAGAGCAGGTTTTGAAAAGACACAGAAGAGAAAGACACAAGGTGTATTCAGGAGTAAAGAACAGGAACAATGTTCGAGAGGTGAGCATGAATAATAAAGCCAATGATTCAGCACTATTGTGAGCTACTGTTTTATGTCATATGCATTCAAGGTATCTTGTTAGGTGCTGGAAGGAATGAGAATTTGCGTAAGATACACTTACTATTCTCAATTCCTTCAAAAAGAGCTCCAGTGTGGACGGTGCAAATATTACAAGAAGTTTAGAAATATTAGCGTGTTTCCTAGAATAGTGAGAACAAAAACAAAGCAAATATATTCATGTTCTATGTTTTAGGCTCCCTTTTATCACCTGTCAATTTGCATAAGTATATTATTAATTGACATGGCCCCTGACCAAAGGCATATCTCAATTCTTTTCTTCAGAATTCTTTAGGCAGTCTTCATAACGTTTTTGAATAGATTTCTTGTAAATATTCCGTGCCATTTGTTTTCCTTAAACGTTGTTTTAAATTGTCATTTGTAAATTATAATCTTAACAAGTAATTAATCAAACCTAGGTTATTGTGTCTATTAGGAAAGATTAGCTTTTCTCTGGTAGTAGTAATATTTATTATAAGATGGCCTCATAGATAAAGGTGTCTAATTTTCAAAAATCTTATGACATCATATTTATCTTTCTTCTATCATTAATTTTGCTTGAATTACTTACGTATCCTTTGTTTGGTACTCTTTGTCATTGGTAAATCCCAAATTAGTTCAGAAATTATTGTGAGAAAAAATAATAGCTGTGTTTGTTGAAGGTAACATAAACACTGGATAATAACCTTATATTGGTTCATGAAATAATTTGGAATGGTTCTATGATCTTAAACGTACAGTAATTAATTAAAGTCCACTTATTTCAGAAATAGAACTATATAATTATGACCCAAACTATCTTATATATTTGCATATATTCACGTATATGAAACTGCCTTCCTTTACACATTGTCACTTACTTGATTTGAACTTACCTGGAACGCTTGTAGAAAAGTAGCAGAAATGTTATATTGTTCTTGATTGGAGTCAATGATGAAAATGAAAACTAACCTATGAAATTTAATAGATGCTTCTAAGTGTTTAGAGGGAAATATATGTCTTTAAATAACTGTATTAGAAATGAAGAAAACTCTCAAAATTAGAATCTTAGTTTCCACATTAAGAATCAAAAAAAAAAAAAAAAAGAAAAGAAAAAGAAAAAAGAACAAGGGAGGTTATAATAAAGACCAGATTATCAGTCAATAAAGTAGGAAAATACAAAGTAGAGATCATTGAGTTTGCACTGTGAAAAGATTACTACCATTGACAAAATTTTAGCTAGAATTACCAGGAGAAAAGGAAACCAGAAACAAATTAGTACAATTAGTAAGGATAGTAATCTTGCAAAAATGTTATGCCAACAATTTAGTCAACTTAGATGATACAGACAGATTTGAAAAAGATAAATTTTCCCAAGCTGACAAAGAAGTAGAAAATCTGAATAGATATGTGACAATAAATTCAATTTGTAATGAAAATATTCTCACACTCCTTCCATCAATATCCAGACAATTACTATTACTAAATATCTATGTAGGCAATAACACTGGTTGTTACACAGATGGCTTCGCCAGTTACTTTTACTAAATAACTACATAAGCAGTGGTACCAATTGTGAGTTACTTTATTTAGGAGATAGAGATCATGATCCTTTTTCCAATTCATGCAGTTATATCAGTATTACCCTGATACCAAAGCCAAACAAAGACAACACACAGAGGAAAACAGAAACCAAAATCCCTCATGGATACAAACCCAAGAATTCTCAACAAATCCTTGTATCCAATAATAAGATAAAATAGATGCACTAAAACATATGAAAGGCTTATGAGCCACACCAAGGGAGATTTATCTCAGAAATGCGAAGTTGGTTTAACATATGAAAAACAATGTAATATATCACTTACACAGAAAGATGGAGATGGGGAACCGGATGGAATGTCTCCTCAGCCTTGGGTGCTGTCTTTGGCACATCAATTTTGTAAAATATAATCATATTATATGGTAGTTGAGAGAATACCAATTTATTTCCTTGAAATTACATTTTACCACATATACCTTTCCAAATTTATGTGCACAGCCAGTGATACACAGAGACAAATGGAAAACTGTGGCTTAGATTGATCTTTCAAAGTCAGAAGAACACATCTGGGAAAGATATCTGAGGGGTCCCATTTGATGACTTCCACTATTGCACATGCATTAGAAAAAAAATGCAGTCTCAGAAATCTCTCTGGATTTATTTATTTTTTTCTATACATTCATATGGGTGGAAAACCAGATGGGCCTCAATTTCTTTTATTGATCATTTATTTTGAATGTGTCCAAGTTTCAATCGCCTGAAAGATAAGCATAAAAACTGGAATTGCTCTCCTGGCTGGTTACTAGGAAGCTAAAGTAAGTGAATATTTGTATAATAGTTAGAACGGGTTCCAACACATAGCAAGTGTGAGTTATTATATGGTTTTCTGGCCACTGGAGTCATTATTTTTTTGTTATTTAAAGGAATTCTGATGCAGCTGTAGTCCCTGTGCCCTACAGGAATCTAAGGGATGTTGTAATGTTATAAGAAAGGAAGAACTTCTAAGAGATATGCATGGCATGTCATTATGGCAATATGAGCTGTGTCCCACACATACGACACTTAATGTAACCTCTATCATGTAGCACCACAAATTCTGGGAGGAGGCATATGTGGTTTTAAACCATTGTTTCCCAATTTGGGATAATTTAAAAAATAAATTTCCTGATGATATTCCATAGAGATGAACTATTAGTTGTGTTATATCATACGTCACCTTGGTTTAATTTTTATATATTTTGTTATACCATAGAGATTAGTAATTGTTTTGGAGCTTAATGGGCCCATCCCCCAGGAGCTTAAATTACAGTATAAGTAAGTGTCTACCTACTATATATATCTCATATCTTCAGCACCAGGGACAAAACGTAGGTCACTCAGGTTTGTTAGCAAGAACTAGGTTTTGGTTACTTGAAAATAGAAATGAATATATTTTGTCTGTAAACAATTATTTTAAAGATATATTGAACTCAACTCTCTTCTTTTTTTTTATTTTAAAAAATTTTTTAGCCTTTATTTATTTTTGAGACAGAGAGAGAGACAGAGCATGAACAGGGGAGGGGCAGAGAGAGAGGGAGACACAGAATCTGAAACAGGCTCCAGACTCTGAGCTGTCAGCACAGAGCCCGACACGGGGCTCGAACTCGCGGACCGTGAGATCATGACCTGAGCCGAAGTCGGATGCTTAACCGACCAAGCCACCTAGGCGCCCCTCAACTCTCTTCTAATTAGAGAATGTTTTAACAGGACTCATATTTCTGTGCAGTTACTGTTTAGAGTGCTTTTGTGTTTTGGTATTCAGAACAATTAATGGTGAATTTAGAACTGTTTTCTCTGTAACATAAAACATGGATGTGTGTAAAAGAATGCTAAATAAACAAATGGTACCTCTCTCTCTCTCTCTCTCTCTCTGTCTCTATTTCATCTCTTACCACCCATTTTTCAGACCGATCTCTATCACAGCATCTAACATGTATGACCATTGAGAGGGTCCTTAATTTTCATATTAATGCTGAGGGTTGCATTTCTGTTCCTGCCAGATGGTTATCGAGAGTCAGGACTTATGAACTCTCTGTGGTTAGAAAAAGAGATGAATTCTTTTGGATTTGTTTTGGGTTTGTTATGAAATGGTTTTGTATTATCAGCCTAGGAGATTAAGAAGAAAAACATTTGCCAGGTTGAATATCCTCTTTGAAAAGTAGGCAAATAAGTCAGGTATTTTGCTTTGTTTTGTTTTTGTTCTTGGTCATGTAATGAAAAACTGTGACTTAAGGGAAGTGATATGTTTCCATGTCTTTAAGGTTAGCTCAAGAGACCGAGAAGATACCAAGATATGCTTCCATTCCAGAACCTCTTCACTCAATTTTCATTACACATAAGTGTAGAAGTCATGAGTCTAGTCCTCGTGCTGTCTAGAAGTGGGAGCAGAGAATAGAATACCTCAATTTTTATTTGCCTTTTCCTTTAGGAAGGGCCTCAGTGGTAGATCTCCCTTATATAGAGCATACAATGTAATCATTTCTGCAACCAACCACTTAAAGAATCTCTATCATGTGTATTCATATCTCTATGGGTGCATCTTCATTTGCGTCTATATGTATATGCTGAGTGTACTATTCAGTATTCTTTTTATTTAAAAAAAAAAAAAACCTCATAAATGGGATTTTACATAGCATGATAATTTTCTGTCCTAGATATGACACCCCAAAGTTTAACACTAGCTCCACTTCTGAAAATATTTTTTATGGCAAATATTATAAACAGTAATGCAATACAGTTTTGGACATGATTTTTCACAATTTTATCAATGTAACTAAATATCTTTTAATAGCTTATGAGGAATAAAATCTATCAAAAAAATATCAGATAGCTTTTATTGTTGTCAGGGTCAAGACTTGGATGTATGCCCCTTCATTACTTTCCAGAAAAAGGTATTCAAGAGATCTATCTCTCTGAATCTTTATTAGCATAGATCGTTATTACTATAATTGATTAAGCTAGCAAATCAATTAACCACATAGTTGATTTGATAGGCACAATTCTCACTTTCAATGTATATTTTATATCTCTTGTTTCATAATTCAGATTTTAACGAGTTTTTGTGAGCCACAAACATCAAAAATTCTATCACACTTTTCCAAAATAGAATATGAGAAAACTTTGTTTCAAATTCATGTTCCTGATAGAGTCACGTAAAAATAAAAAAAACAAAAGAGTGTTTGGAGAATCAGAGTAGGTGTTACTCTCCTGGACAGAGCTTATTAAGTTTCTTCAGAGAACAGATGCTAGTGTCTGTATGGCTTTGAAATATATCATTGAATCTATCTTAAATTCCACCCAGAAACTGAAGTTAATCATAGATAAAGTGATAGATAAGGGTTGGAATCGTTCAAGGTTTCTGCTGATGCTTAAGTCAATTTTGGTCAGTGGGATCCACTGAGACTTTCAACCTTTTGAATTACTTGACCACTGTGTTTCTGTTATATCTTATAGATACATTGTTTGATATCAATGTTATATTTTTCTGAAATTAATGTTAACCTGTTTTTTCCTCCCTTTTTAGAAGAAAGACAATATCTATCATTTGTTTTCCTAAGTCCAACACCTGGCAGGAATGGGCACGGGAAACTGCTCCGGTGTGACCGAGTTCATTCTCCTCGGATTCTCAGAAGCCCCTGAGTTGAGAGTCACCCTCTTCTCTGTGTTCCTTCTCATCTATGGAGTCACGGTGCTGGGCAACCTGGGCATGATGGCCGTGATTCAGGTCAGCTGTCACCTTCACACTCCCATGTACTTTTTCCTCAGCCACTTGTCCTTTGTGGACTTTTGCTACTCCACCGTCATTGTGCCAAATGTGCTGTCCAGTATCTTAAACAAGGGCAAAGCCATCTCCTTCCTGGAATGCATGGTGCAATTCTATTTCTTTTGTGCCTATGCAATCACTGAGGTCTTCCTTTTGGCTGTGATGGCCTATGACCGCTTCGTGGCCATCTACAACCCACTGTTGTACACGGTCACCATGTCCCGGAATCTCTGTGTGGAGCTGGTGTCTTGTTGCTACCTGTGTGGGATGGTGTGTTCTCTGATCCACTTGTGTTTCGCTCTGGAGATCCCATCCTACACATCAAATGTGATTGACCACTTCTTCTGCGATCTGCCCCCTCTCTTATCCCTTGCTTGCTCTGATGTCACCATGAATGAACTGCTGCTGTACATCGTGGCCACCTTCAATGAGATCACCACCATCGTGATCATCCTCACCTCCTACTTGCTAATTCTCATCACCATCCTGAGGATGCACTCTGCCGAGGGAAGGCGCAAAGCCTTTTCCACCTGTGCCTCCCACCTCACAGTCATCCTTGTCTTCCACGGAACAATCCTTTTCACTTACTGCCAGCCCAGTTCTGAGAACAGTATGGATACTGACAAGGTGGCCACGGTGTTCTACACTGTAGTGATTCCCATGCTCAACCCCCTCATCTATAGCCTGCGGAACAAGGATGTGAAGGAAGCACTCAAGAAAGTGTTGGGATCTAGGTTACCTTTTGAAAAACTATTTTCTTAACTAGACTCAGAGTTTCATCAGAGACTTTAATGACGGGCTGGATTTGGGTGGGTGTGAATGGAAAAGTAAAGTAGGGAAATAAAACTTGGGGACTCTGCATGCTGTTTTGTTTTCCACTTGCTTATCTAATTAAGCCATATAATATCTTCTATGGATAATTTAAATACACCTTTTATGGGACCATATCTGTGTTATTCTTATATCAGTAGTGTAGCTTTGCAATTAATTGTTGTGCAAAAAATATTTTCCAAATGGTTCAACATGATAAAACTCTAGAATAACTATGTGTAAATTTTTCTAAAGGAGAATACTTGAGATATTTTCCATTTGCTGGTAATTTCACCATGCTGCTCCTGATCTTGAAAATGTCAAAAAAAAAAAAAAAAAAGAAAGAAAGAAAAGAAAACAAAAGAAAAGAAAAGAAGAGAAAATAAAAGGTCAATTGGGGTGCCTGGGTGGCGCAGTCGGTTAAGCGTCCGACTTCAGCTCAGGTCACGATCTCGCGGTCCGTGAGTTCGAGCCCCACGTCAGGCTCTGGGCTGATGGCTCAGAGCCTGGAGCCTGCTTCCGATTCTGTGTCTCCTTCTCTCTCTGCCCCTCCCCCCCCTTCATGCTCTGTCTCTCTCTGTCTCAAAAATAAATAAAAACGTTAAAAAAATTAAAAAAATAAAAGGTCAAGATTTCTGTTATAATAAACCTGATAAAGACAGGAAGTTCAGGGGTGCCTGGGTGGCTCATTTGGTTGAGTGTCCGACTTCGGCTCAGGTCATGATCTCGCAGTTTGTGAGTTCGAGCCTCACGTCAGGCTCTGTGTTGACAGCTCAGAGCCTGGAGTCTGCTTCAGATTCTGTGTCTCCTCCTCTCTCTGCCTGTCCCATGCTCATGCTCTGTCTCTCTCTGTCTCTCAATAATAAATAAACTTTAAGGAAAAAAATTTTAAAAAAAGGAAGTTCAGAGGAGTGGACTTTTTTTTTTTTTTGGTTTGTTTGTATTTTGTTTTATTGTGACTGCAGTTTCAAGAACCACTTTTAAAACATCCTTATCATTCTTTGTGAACTATCTCCTCTCTGAACTGAAATTCCTCCTAGTTCTGGTAGTTTGGTTCTATTCCCAGTTCCTTTGGAAAGTCATATTTATTGTTCAATGAAGACTCATGGTGCACTGACTTTATGCTACTCATTCATCTAGGAGCTTGGGATATATTAGTGAACAAAGCAATGAATGATCTCTGCTCCTGGAACTTTTATTTTAGCAGGCAATATACAATTAAAGAAATTAATTATTATTAAAAATATATTTGAACGATGTGAAGTATTTTAATCACACAATTGGGTAGTAGAGTAACTCCTGAAGTAAAACAGTATGTTCATAGAAGATTTCACTGAAAAGCTGCATTTGAACAAAAACTTAAGGGAAAGCATTACAGTGTGCAGGAAACATGAGGAGAAAAGACCATAAAGAAAGAGTCGGTAATATTTTTTGGAAAACAAAAAGCAATACACAAAATCAAAGAGGTCAGACTAGATCGAAGAAGCAGAGGTGGTTAAGAGTAATAGAATAGGACAAGGTTTCAAAGGGACTATTTTCCCAACTCGATATTTAACTTTTTAAATATTTATGCTTTAACTCTCAGTGAATCATGATGACCTAAAGGAGGCATCTTCACCCTTCTCCAACAGGGTCAGAGTGGATGGCAGGGAGGAAGACAGTTACGCCTGCTATATGGTAGCCACTCAATATTTGATAAGGATGGTTTTTATAATTCCATAACTTTTATAATGGTTGTAGGTATGTATGGGACTAATCAGGGGTTGGAGAAGTGATTTTAAAATAGAAAATTTTGGGGGCACCTGGATGGCTCAGTCGGCTAGGTGTCTGACTCTTGGTTTTGGCTCAGGTCATGATCTCATGGTTCATGAGTTCAAGCCCCACACTGGGCTCTGTGCTGACAGTGTGGAGCCTGCTTGGTATTCTCTCTCTCTCTCTGTCTCTCTGCCCCTCTCACACTCTCTCTCTCCTTTTCTTCCAGACTAAATTAATAAAATCTAAAATACATTTATATAAATTTTTGTATAAAATTTTCCTAATGCTGCTCCAGGGTTTCAAGCATTACATCAGAGATAAATGATTAATTTTAATTGTTTATTTCATGACCTCAAGGGAATGGGGCAAGACATAATCTCTAGGGCTCATGTCCCAAAGGTTGTACTATAGATATAAGAATATACCATCAGTCCCAACCAAGAGTGGCCTTACTTTTGCCATCAGCAGGTTTGTTTTCAGATTCTAGAGACCGATTGATATTAATTTCAATGTAGGGTATCTGGGAAGCAGCACGGTAGGGAAACTTACCCTTAGATCTAGACATTTCTTGAGAATTATTTAGTCACTACAAACGTAACATATCTGAACACGCAAGGAAGAGAAAGTGCATTTATGCTACACGGTTTTGTCTTAGAGGGCCTGGCTCAGATGAACAAGGGGTACCCTGGGTGGGAGGATAGAAGAAGTCTGAGAACTTCGGGAATGTGCATTGTTCTGTTTCTGTAAGTTACAGAAGATATAGTCAAGGTAGGTAGAGAAGATTTAATTAAAATGAAACTAGCAGAGATTGAATAGACTCTCTAGTGAAAAAAAATTAAAAGGGGCCAGCTTTAATTAAGACGATAAAGCAGAAAAAAATTAGAACAAAATAGGGAAAACAAAGGTAAGAAGATTTCAGCTGTTATATTTCTTGGACTCAATGGTAGAGAAAGATTTTACCAGCAATGTAATAATAGTATTTGGGATGCAAGAATCATCATGTTGAATATCACATTCATTTAAAATGAAACCTGAAAAGCCTTAGTCAGTTAAATATTATATTAAGCAAGAAGTATGATAATGAGAACGTCTAGCTTCAGGATGGATGTCTTTTGAGGTTGTCTTTAATACTCAGATGTATGACTGACAATGGGGACAAAGAGGTCCATTAAGCTCTCAGTCTTGAATATGATCTGATATCTTTATTGATGGGCCATCTGAAACTATTTCTTGGGTTGTGGGACCAGAGATAGCCTTAACAGAGAGATGGTTAACAGTTTCCTGGTATCTAGACCTAGAACATGGGTCAGAGTCTGGTGTGTAGGAATGGACACATGGCTGGGGCTCCAATCAGAGCACTAGTCACAGATACGTAGATTAGTCCCTACTTGCATATCATTGGGAAAGCCAAGGTTTCTTTTATCACCCCTAGAATAAGGAAGTGGACATGATTATCTTTATCACCTATTCTAATTATTTATCAAGCGATGAGGAAAGATTGACAATTAAGAGCCCATTTGTTGAGAAGAATATCCTGAAAAACAAGTTAAGGTTTATTTGATATCAGATTTACTGTGTCAGAAAGAAAAAGATTAAAGTACTTTGTGAAATGTAACATAAAGTGTTATGGGTGTTTTTTCTTAATGTCATAGTGTAAACATATGTTGTAGACATTAATTTGTTTGGAAATTCCTCATTTTTGTACTGATTATAAGGCTGGCATAATCAGTCATTATATTATCCTAGGTGTATCTTTTATGAACTTCTAATGTTCAAGGGAAACTGAAAACTTCATGGGAAGTTTGATTTAAAATAACCATAAATCCCTTTATCTCATATACTACTTATAAATATTAAAATTTACAGTTGAGAACTTAAACAATCTTTAAAGGTTTTATCTATCAACTTATTTATTTATTTATTTGTTTGTTTGTTTGTTTATTTATTTATTTACATAATCTCTACACCCAACGTGGGTCTTGAACTTAAAATGCCGAGATCAAGAGTCGCATGCTCTAGTCAGCCAGGCACCCCAAAGACTTAAAATTTTTTAATTCAATAATTATATTGTTTTGTAACTTAAAGAGCATTTAAAAACTGTTTTGCATATTTTCAAATATTAGATAGTTAGCATATCTTGCTAACAAACACATAAAGAAATTATGAAAAGACATTTTGCTTCATCATCCAGTGGTGTAAGGGGCAGTTGGGCAAGCTTCTTAGATGTTCACTCTCTTTAATATTTTTATTTTCAGGACCAGTTCAGATTCTGACAAGCAGAAACCATCATGTTACTGTCAGAGAGAAATAAAACTGGGGCTGTGTTCACTCTCTTGGGCTTCTCAGATTACCCAGAACTGCAAGTCCCTCTCTTCTTGATTTTTTTGGCCATCTACAGTGTCACTGTTGTAGGAAATATTGGGATGATAGTTATAATCAAGATTAGCTCCAAACTGCACACCCCCATGTACTTTTTCCTCAGCCACCTCTCATTTGTGGATTTCTGCTATTCCTCCATCATTGTTCCCAAGACCCTGGCAAACCTAGTTGTAGAAGACAGGACCATTTCACTTTCAGGATGTGTAGTACAATTCTTTTTCTTTTGTACCTTTGTGGTAGCTGAATCCTTTTTATTGGCTGTGATGGCCTATGACCGCTTTGTGGCCATCTGCAACCCTCTGCTCTACACAGCGGCCATGTCCCAGAAACTCTGTGCCATGCTGGTGGTCGGATCATACGCATGGGGAGTAGCATGTTCCCTGATACTCACATGTTCTGCTATCAGATTATCTTTCCAGGGTTTCAACACAATCAATCACTTCTTCTGTGAGTTCTCTGCATTGCTGTCCCTGTCTTGTTCTGATATTTACATGAATCAGTTGCTGCTTTTAATTTTTGCCACCTTTAATGAGATCAGTACACTGCTCATCATTCTCATGTCTTATGTGTTTATCATTGTCACCATCCTCAAGATGCGTTCAGCCAGTGGTCGTCGCAAAGCCTTCTCCACCTGTGCCTCCCACCTGACAGCCATCACCATCTTCCATGGAACCATCCTCTTCCTTTACTGTGTTCCTAACTCCAAAAACTCCAAGCATACAGTCAAAGTGGCATCTGTGTTTTACACAGTGGTGATTCCTATGCTGAATCCCTTGATCTACAGTCTGAGAAATAAGGACGTCAAGGATACAGTCGGCAAGATAATGGATACTAAAATCTTTTTTTCTTAAGCATATTATTTGACTAGAGTTTGGCCCTGAAGTACAAATCGTGTACCCATAAACGTTGATTATAAAGATACATTTAAAAATAATGAAGAGTCGATGTACAATGAAAAGAATGCAGATTTTTATTCAAAGAGACCTTGATGCTCTCTCTTGCTTACTGGAAAAAAAAGTCAGCAATCCCCCTCATCTTTGGTTTTTAATCCACAAAAATGAGGTAACATAAATTAGCTCCTAATCTGATTGTGAGGTCTAAAAGGTAATATAAATATTATGTGGATACTTTGTATAATATCAATAAACATTAATTTCATTTCCCTTTCTTGTAACATACCTGGAGTAGACTAGGCTCTCAATAAACATGAATTTATCTCCTAAAAGTAAAAATAGCAGTTAAAATGGGACATAGCATTCCTCTCTGCGCAATGTAAAACCCAGTGTTAACAGTAGGGCAGTGAAGAAAGTGGCCTTTGTATAAAGTGGGAATGAAAAGTACCACCAAGTGTTTAAATGAAAGAAAAGTTCAAGTCCCTTGGGGACTCTGAATAACCCCTCCAAAAACCAGGTGTTGTTTGAACTTGGCTTTGGATAACAAGACGAACAGAGTTTCAGGACACAACATATGAGTTTTATCCAGAAGAACAAAGCATTGCAAAATTGCAATCAGGTCAGAATGCAATACTGAGCTACTTATCAAACAAACATTTTATTGAATGATTACTATATAACATGTTTGTGTGTGTTGCAGTGTGTGTGTGTGTGTGTGTGTGTGCGTGTGTGTGTGCGTGTGCTGCATTGTGTGTATAGGTTGCTGGGCATGAGTGGCAAGTTGATAAGACATGGTCTATATCCTGAATGTGTTTTCAAAGGAGCTCCATTGTGCAGTTTGATAAGTTATCTTAGGCTCCACCAAAGGTTTAAAGATGTTAGATTGGATTTCACAAACTCTATTTATTTATTTTTTTAGAGGAAAGAGAGAGTGAAGGGCAGAGGGAGAAAGAGAGCAAGAGAGAGAGAGAATCTTAAGCAGGTTCTATGCTTAGCACAGAGCCTGATGTAGGGCCAAGTCCCACAATCTTGGAATCATGACCTTAGTCAAAATCAAGAGTTGGATGCTCAACTGACAATCCACCCAGGAGCCCCTGGATTTCAGAATATCTTATATGCAAAAAATAAGCATAATGAGTTCCTGCCCATCCTATGTTTCATACTATTATTCTGCCTATGAAGATGTCAAAAACATTATCAAAACTTTATTATTTTCCTAAACATGAGCATAATCTTTGAATCCTTCTCAACTAAACTTCTACCTTAAAAAAAAGTTCTCAAAACTAATTGTTTATATACTTTAGTCAAAATACAATAAAAATAAAAATACTAATTAGCATCAAGGCCTACTTAATCTGGCAAATTTAAAATACCAGATTTCTATAATATTAATAACACAGTTTACTTAAATACCTTGCATGTGCTTCTCTTTCTCTCTACTCAATATAGATAGTTAAAATTGCAAACAAATTATTACTATATTGAAAAACATAAATTTCCTGGTATTCTGGTAAGGGAGAACAATTTTATATGGGCTCGATAAAGTTACTTGAAATGTGCATATTATTTTGAACTAATGATCATTATTAAAATGTTCTATTTATATACGTCATAAAATAAGGAATCACTTAAATAACCATTTTACATGGAAAGATACAATCTAAGAAACAGTGTTTTAGAAATGGATGTCTGAGGAGGGAATGCATTTCTCTTCTATTGACTTCGGTTTCTCTGCATATCCACAAATTTATCTTTTACTTTCCTTTTGTCCTTTTTTTTTTCAAGACACTCAATACATTTTAGTGAGCCTTTTAGTTTACAACATGAGGTAAAAGGATACTCAGTCTCTTTAGCCAATATTTTACACAGCTGTAGGAAAATATTTCAAACTTTAGGGAATTATACTGGATTACATATATTACAGGTTGGGGAGCAGGTAAACAATCTCTGTGTTCTTGAATTTTCCAGTTCAGTCTTCCCTTCCAATAGTATCCAGCTCTAATTAGTTACATAAATTTCTTCAAGGCCATGTTTTGTTGCTGCTGATGTCTTCATACCTGAAATTTTGCTATTTCAGTCAATATCCTTGAATTCTGCTTCAAAAATGCGTTTTGCATTGGGTGGAATTTTGGCACCTTTCTTTCCATAAGCCCATTCTGGATCAATCTCTAGTTAAGCCTTTTCTCCTTTACTCGCTTACACACTTATACAACAAATTAACTCATTATTCATAAATGAATACAATTTTCCTACACTTATACAATCCTAATTTTCCTCAAAATTTGGGAAATTATTTATGTGACTCTTACATTGACTCAAAGATGAGTAATCCCTCTTTAGAGAGGCTCTCATTTTACTTGTGTCTTGCTTGGACAAAGGATGATCATTTGGGGGTAAAAGTAACAGCAACCATTTAGCTTTTACTCTGAGGAAACCAAAGCCCGTAACACGTAAGTGACCCGGCCAAGGTTGTAAAAGCAATTGTTGACAGAAATGAAAGCAGTCGGTTAAGACTCCAGACATGTCTTCTACTAAACTCTAGCAGACAATCTTGTGTTTTCTTTCATTTCAACTTGCCACATTTCAAATTCATTGTGACAGATTCTGTTGCTTCTATATAGAACATGACATATTAGCCTCCAAACTTTTTGGTTGTGTGCATCTCAGTTTTGGAAAGAATTTAAGTCTGCATACAAAATATTTCATCATAAATTTAAATAGCACAAAAAGTGTGATTTCTGTTGTGTAGCATAATTCATTTAAATTACATAAATAAGAACATCTGAAAGCAGATTTGTGTCACTCTTCTTCCTCAACTCATGTTCAATGTTACCCCAATCCATTGAATATTATAATTTTATAAATGACATTCATACTTTTAATCTCTTGGATTAATATTGCTCTTGGCAATATTGAACGTTCTTTTTCATAGATTAAGTTAACCTTGTAATAATACAGTAATAATTGCATCACTAATCAAAAACATAATTGCATTTGCAAATTTTGATAAAATACAATTACCCAAAATTGAAAAAAAATGTGTTTGCAAATATTTATTTTCATGAGAAATATCACGAGTATATATTTGGATTTTTTATTTCAGTTAATTAAATGTATCCATGGAAAGATATCACTTAATGCTAGAAAGCAAGAGGGTTAAGCATCATCTCTATTTCTACTTCTTAAAAAGAAAATGCTGAGACTTTTTGGTCATGTTAAGAGTAAATGAGACTAGAAACTGTGTCAGAAATTGTGCTGTATTAGTAAGGTCACTCAAATCTTTCAACTCACCCAAGTTATGTGCCAGTTCCTCACAATGATTTTTTATCAGAAATTTTAAAAATAACGCATCAAACAAAATTTATACTGAGTTTCTCCGATTTTGTTGAAGGGCAAAATTTTGGAAATTAATTCTCTCAACAGGGTTTGTTTACCCAGTCTGGTAGATTGCAAACATAGCCAAAATTCTCCAGTCCTCTGGTGTCTATGCCACCGTGCAGATCTTCTGATTACATGGTGGAGTCAGTTTCCCCACTCCTGGAGGGTAGTCTGCTTTTCTGAGTAGCTTTGGCTAACGGAGAGTAGTTGCAATGACGTTGTTCAAGTTTTAAGCCTCTGAGAGGCAACATGGCTTTTTCATAACCTTGGGGATTTTCACAATCTCTCAGGAAAGTTGCCGTGTTAACAAGGCACAGCCTGTCACCCTTACCTCCAGCATATGATCTGGCATCTAGCCAAGTGCCCTACATGGGTGTGAAGTCCTCTTAGATCACCTAAACTGCCAAGCTCATATCATATACATAAGCAGACCAAGCCGAGATCAATCATGTCATGATCAGATCTGCAGTACTATCTTACAGACTTATGCAACGGTAACCTATTCAATTAACAGTTGTTTTCAACTAATATGTTTGGAAGTGGTTTCTCATAAAAATGTTGGAATCACTCACTTTCTCTTTTGTTTGTTTGTTTATTTGTTTATATTGAGAGACACAGAGGGAGCGCGAGCAGGGTGGGGCAGAGAGAGGGAGAGAGAGACTCGCAGGCAGGCTCTCTGCTCAGAGCAGTGCAGGATGCGGGGCTCAATCTCACAATGGTAAGATAATGACCTGAGCCAAAATTGAGTCAAACGCTTACACTGAACAACAAAATTAAGAAAATCACTGTGTTAATTTACAGAAAAAAAGATGCGAGCATGGAGTATAAAAGCTAAACATCTAAACATATGGGTAAAAAATCAACACTTGTGGGTTAACAACTTTCAACAGACATGCTTCTCGACATTTCAGTGGAAAACAGGGAAGGGCATGGTGTATTTTAAAACATTATTTTCTGAGATCTCACTAGATTCAGTACTCATTAAACACTCTGCCAGGAAAAGGGGATTTGAGTTTCATAACACAATGTGGCTAGTATGTTTGAGGTCTTTCTAATGATTCAGTGTCAAGCTGTAAATTATGTAGGACTCGCTTAAGGAATCATACGCTGTGATGGATGTGGATGTTTCTGTGTGATCTGTGAATCAACGTGTGACCTTACGCATCTTTCCACAATGCCTGCACTTTTCCTAAACTTCACAAAAGCCATGTCCTAATTCTTTGCGGAAAAAAATAACCATCTTATGCATTTTCATGTCTTTCTTTTTAAGAGACAGCCAAAAAATGAATCTGGGATCACACAATGGAGGATAACTATGAATATTTCTCTCCAACCTCAATCAAATGGGAACATGGGCACGGGAAACTGCTCCGGTGTGACCGAGTTCATTCTCCTCGGATTCTCAGAAGCCCCTGAGTTGAGAGTCACCCTCTTCTCTGTGTTCCTTCTCATCTATGGAGTCACAGTGCTGGGCAACCTGGGCATGATGGCAGTGATTCAGGTCAGCTGTCACCTTCACACTCCCATGTACTTTTTCCTCAGCCACTTGTCCTTTGTGGACTTTTGCTACTCCACTGTCATCATGCCAAAGGTGCTGTCCAGTATCTTAAAAGAGGACAAAGCCATCTCCTTCCTGAGATGCATGGTGCAATTCTATTTCTTTTGTACCTATACAATCACTGAGGTCTTCCTTTTGGCTGTGACAGCCTATGACTGCTTTGTGGCCATCTGGAACCCACTGCTGTACACGGTCACCATGTCCCGGAATCTCTGTGTGGAGCTGGTGTCTTGTTGCTACCTGTGTGGGATGGTGTGCTCTCTGATCCAGTTGTGTTTAGCTCTTGAGATCCCGTCCTGCACATCAAATGTGATTGACCACTTCTTCTGCAATCTGCCCCCTCTCTTATCCCTTGCTTGCTCTGATGTCACTATGAATGAACTGCTGCTGTACATCGTGGCCACCTTCAATGAGATCACCACCATCGTGATCATCCTCACGTCCTACTTGCTAATTCTCATCACCATCCTGAGGATGCACTCTGCCGAGGGAAGGCGCAAAGCCTTTTCCACCTGTGCCTCCCACCTCACAGCCATCTTTGTCTTCCACGGAACAATCCTTTTCACTTACTGCCAGCCCAGTTCTGGCAACAGTATGGATACTGACAAGGTGGCCACGGTGTTCTACACTGTAGTGATTCCCATGCTCAATCCCCTCATCTATAGCCTGCGGAACAAGGATGTGAAGGAAGCACTCAAGAAAGTGTTGGGATCTAGATTACCTTTTGAAAAACTATTTTCTTAACTAGACATCAGATATTTAATGAGGGGCTGGTTTTGGGTGGATGTGAATGAAAAGTAAAGTAGGTAAAAATTTTATGAGTTGGGGGACTATGCATGCTTTTTTGTTTTCCACTTGCTTGTCTTATTAAGCCATATATTATCTGTTTTATGGATGATTCAAATGCACCTGGTAATGTTGCTGCTTTCCCCAATCTCTAATTGCCTTGAGTGGGTTTGGGAGGCCTTGTTAGACTCTGTTTCTTGGCTTGAGAACAAATCAATATATTTCTAACAAAGTGCACATAGAAAGACAAGTCGTTTCATCATCGTTAAAGCATGCAACCTTTTTCATTAGACTTTCATTTGTCTAGGGAATGCACACACATCTGTCTCATAACCTATGTATTTTAGTGAACATTTGGAGTAAATTTCTGTGTAATATTTTTAGTCATTTTTTAAATTATTTTTTCCATTGCCATATTATACTTTCAGAAGTTTTAAAGTTTCTTTTAAGGGTATTAAGAAGCACAAAGTTCCAGTCATAAAATTTAAGTCATGGGATGAAAAGTACAGCATAGGAAATACAGTCAATAATTTGTAATAATGTTGTGTGGTAACAGATGATAACCAAACCTACCATGGTGAGTCTTGTGTAATGTATAGAATTGTTGAATCATTATGTTGTACCCCTGAAAATAATATAACATTGTATGTCAAGTATACTTCGATAAAATAATAAGTTAAAAAAAACTGTCTCTTCTACAAAATAGAGACAATACTATAATTTTCTAATAAAATTTCCATGAAAATTAAATTATGTCTCTTAAATTCTTAGCATTATATACGATATATTATAAATGATTAATAAATTATTTGTTGATATTACTATGGTTATTTTTAGTTTTACCTTTTATTCTCCATTCTATATTTTAATCCTTGATTAGATAAGTAGATTATGTATCTGATGCCTTACTTTTCTTAAGTTTCTGTGTTCTTACTAATGTTTTCTTTTGCCTTATAATATTTTAGGCATTTACTTTTTTTTCAAATCTATTATATCCTAAACGTATTGATTGCATTGGTTTCCCATGGCTTCTGGGGAAAAAAAGAAAGAGGACTATAAATTTGGTGGCTTCAAACAATAGACTTTATCGTCTTATAGGTTGTGAGGGCAGAAATTTGACATCACTGTTACTGGGCCAAAATCAAAGTGCCAAGAAAGCCATATACCTTTAGGAGCTTCTTGGGGACAATGCTTTCCTCAACTCTTGCAGTTTCTGGTGGCCGCAAGCATTCTTTGACTTGGGGTTGTATTACTTCAACCTTCAAGGCTGGTATCTTCAATTATCTTTGCTCTCCATCTTTATTACTTGTGTGTGTGTGTGTGTGTGTGTGTGTGTGTGTGTGTGTGTATGAAAGAGACTGACTCTCTGAGGTCACCTGTGAAGGCATTTACAGCCCACTCAGGTAATCAGGGATAATCTCCTCATCTCAAAATCCTTAAACTAATCACATCTGCAAATGACCTTCTCCCAAACAAGGTGGCATTTGCAGGTCCCAGGGATTAGAGCTTGACATATTAAAAAAACGTCCATTTTCAAATTTAAGACATCCACCTTTTAAAGGCCAAAGTATAATGTACTTTTCCTGTGTTCCTACAATGTTAACACTCCCCTTGTTTTCTTACTTTCTTAAGATTTCATTTTATATTTGTTATTGACTATATTTTTATTGGACTTGCTGATTTAAACATAATATAGGTCTTTGTTGCTTAAGTGAAATAGGATGGAGCCAGTTTCAGATCCTGAAGAGTGATTTTGAGGAAGATGCTTAATCTTGCTTAACCTTGAGTCTCTCAAATATAAACCGAAGACAAGTTGCCTGACTCAGAGTTATCACTGAACTTAAACATAATAACAAAACTGCAAAGACCTGGCTCATAAAATGCACTCCTGATGTTTCTTAAAAAGATATCCATGAGGGTAAGAGTTACTTAGAAATATTCCAGTATTCCTGGCAAAGACAGCTACTCATTATTTCTTTTTAATTGATGAATAAATAATGACCAAGAATGGAGTTATATATTGTGCATATGATAAAAATATGGCTCTATATTGCTTTTTAAATGTTGTAAATGGAGTGAGATTTCCCATGTCACCCATGAGACTTGGGTTTTAAGATAAAGGTAAGAGAAAAACATCTTTCACCTTTGGTCTTCCAACCAGAACAGGGTTTCTCCACGTTGGCACTATTGGCCTTTCTCTCTAGGTAATTCTGTGCTATAGGGGTCTGGTCTGTATATTATGGGATGTTTTGCAGCATCCCTGACCTCTACTCATTGGCTACCTTTACCACCCTTCCCTACCTTTGTGATAGGCAAAAAGTCTCCCGACATTTTCCAATTTCACCTAGAGAGACAGCCTCTTGAGCCAGGAGTCACGGGACTAGCAGGCTTCAGTATGTAAGAGCTCCAGTCTCTTCAGAGGGACCCTCGATATTGAGCTTTTGTGTGTTTAAAAAGCCTTTTTGGTTAGCCAGAAGCTCACATTTTACCCAGTTACTACTCTGATCTCTCTTCAGAATCTGTAATGTTCCTTTCAGAGACCTTGGGTTTTAGGGTCTCAGAGACACAGAATAGCTTTAATCTGGGCTTGAATAGTTACTGGTCTCCATATCCTACTAAGACACAGGGGCAATTTTCATATGGAGAGGCTGATTGTTTCGTTTTATGAAAGAAAGAAAGAAACAAAGAAATAAAGAAAGTCTCATTTACATTCAGCTTCACAAAAAAATTTAAATATAAAGTTTCTTTTTCCCTCCCAAGGTTACTTCATAGATAACATCCACAATTGTCTGGGAATAATTGAGAAACACTGAGTGTTCCTCAAATATCTGAAAATCAACTACACAAAAGTTTCTTTTCTATTTCTTTAAGTGGTTTTGTTTTATTTATATAATCTGATCACTCTCTTACTTGCAAACTATAGGAGTTGATATGCAATTCTCATTCTCTTACTATTTGCATCTCAATTTTCCGGTGGGGACCCAAACTCTCCTATAATTAGTTGGCCTCTGACTTTGCAAGATTGATTTGCAACTCTCTTGGGAGCTTTTCAGGTATAATTTGAGGCCAGCGCCATTATTTGGAGGGCAGGGAGAGACCAGAAGGAAAAGGCAGGTCACTCCAGGTTGATAGGTACCAGTTTTAATAAGCAAAGGGAATTTATATATGAAGCTTGTCTTGGGCAGTAGCAAGACAAAATGGATCCCCGCACCCACCCACCAAATCTTAAAAGTTTATAAAAAGATCCTAACTGGGTTCAGTCGCATATACCATGCAGGTGTTCTTAACAACACATCACTAACTCAAGGCTAGGTCCTTGGAGCAGCCTTTGGGAGTGGGAAAGGCAGGCAAGACATACATTTCAAGGACAAGGGAGGGGGTGAGGAGCCTCTGAGTATCTGAATCTAACTCATCAGTCACTCAGCAGTCATGTTTTTTGTTGTTGTTTTTAATTAACTAACTAATTAATTAACTAATTAAAATTAATTAATTAAAATTAATTAACTAATTAATTAATATCCAAGTTTGTTAGCATATAATGCAATAATGATTTCAGAAGTAGATTCCAGTGATTCATTCCCTATGTATAACACCCAGTGCTCATCCCAAGTGTCTTCCTTAATGCCCTTTGCCCATTCAGCCCATCCCCCCACCCACAACTCCTCCAGCAACCCTCAGTTTGTTCTCTGTATTTAAGTCTCTTATGTTCTGTCCCCTCCTTGTTTTTATATTATTTTTGTTTCCCTTCCTTTATGTTCATCTGTAATGTATCTTAAATTCCATGTATGAGTGAAGTCATATGATATTTGTCTTTCTCTGACAAATTTCCCTTAACATAATACCCTCTAGTTCCATCCACTCAGTTGCAAATGGCAAGATTTCATTCATTCATTCCCGAGTAATACTCCATTGTATATATATACCACATCTTTATCCATTCATCCATCAATGGGCATTTGGGCTCTTTCCATACTTTGGCTATTGTCGATAGCACTGCTATAAACTTTGGGACTCATGTGCCCCTTTGAAACAGCACACCTGTATCCATTGGATAAATACCTAGTAGTGCAATTGCTGGGTCATAGGGTAGTTCTATTTTTAACTTTTTGAGGAAACTCCATACTGTTTTACCAAGTGGCTGTACCAGTTTGCATTCCCACCAGCAGTGCAAAAAAAGTCCTCTTTCTCCGAGTCCTTGCCAACATCTGTTGTTGCCTGAGTTGTTAATTTTAGCCATTCTGACTGGCGTGAGGTGGTATCTCATTGTGGTTTTAATTGTGGTATTTCCCTAATGATGAGTGATGTTGAGCATTTTTTCATGTGTCTGTTAGCCATCGGGATGTCTTCTTTGGAGAAGTGTCTGTTCATATCGTTTGCCCATTTCTTCACTGATTATTTGTTTTGTAAGTGTTAAGTTTGATAAGTGTATTGGATATTTCATTTGTGAATATCTTCTCCCATTTCATAGGTTGCCTTTTACTTTTGCTGATTGTTTCCTTTGCTGTGCAGAAGCTTTCACATCTTTTTGATGATGTTCCCCAGCATTCAGCCAATGGGATTTGAGGAAGTGTTAATGGCCAGTAATCAAGAGATGCAGTGACTGGTTTCTGAGTGGATTGGTTCGAGTGAGTGGTTAGTGAGCTAATAACTTAACTGAGGTTCTGTTAGAAATGGAGCTTCTTTTTGTTGATATAAATCTTCTGGGCATATAGAAGTTCAAAGCTGCTTATAGTTCTCTTTGCCAAAATACCAAGATGTATATATACAGATCTAGCCTTATTTTTCTTCATGAAGCAACACATTCTTTCTAAATCCAATTTTCAGGTCTACAATTATGCCGCACACTTTCAAAACTTTGTGTAATTGTTTATGTTGTTTCTTTTATCATCTCTTATTCACTATTCTGTAATTGACAAAATTCTTAAATGTGCAGTTCAAGTTATCTTTCTTCTTTCTGTTTTGTACCCAAAACACTGTCTGGTACACATATTTACAGAGTAGATATATTTATTAAAGAAAGATTCTCTGAGCTATTCTGGCCTTGGATGGCCAGAATCTCACTTGCACATAGATGTACACTTAGCACATATCAGAGTCATTAACTTCAGTCATAATTGGTTTTCCACTGACATTTGACTTTAAGGTCTTCTAATTTTCAACAGCTAGATAGAAATATTCTTGCTTCTTTCCAGTTATTCTTGCTTCACATAGAATAATACTCTGATAGCTGTTTGATAAATTGCTTTGAGCTGGTTAAATCAGACGAAAAATAACATATTCTAATTTTATATAATAATCTATCATTTCATTGGGGCGCCTGGGTGGCTCAGTCGGTTGAGCACCTGACTTTGGCTCAGGTTACGATCTCGCAGTCTAAGAGTTTGAGCCCCGCGTCTGGCTCTGTGCTGACAGCTCAGAGCCTGGAGCCTGCTTTGGATTCTGTGTCTCCTTCTCTCTCTGCCCCCAACCCCCCCCCCCCCCCGCCCCGGTCATGCTCTGTCTCCCTCTGTCAAAAATAAATAAACATTAAAAAAATTAAAAAAATAATAATCTACCATTTCAAAACTAAAAAATATAGTTTTCTTTGAGACATCTTCAAGTTATAGAAAAACACATTACATCATTTCATTTTGTGTTTTTGAGTTAAACAATTCCTCAGTAGAACTGTTTAATTGCTCACGTATCTTTTCCCACTGGGATTTGGATATCAGAGTGTGTGTTCCTGGGATCCTAAATGAGATCTGAAAGCTAATCTCAGAAGACTCAAGGCAAAATATAAAAGGTGTTGCATTATCCTAAGGAAACACTGCCTTCCTAAGGGAGGCCCAGATTTCTTGTATGGACATAAAAGGCCTGCACTCATGGATTATGGGAAATCTTGCAATGGATTGCTTTTTTAATATTGTCAAACTGTCAATAACTGTCAAAGCTGATTTTTCCAGTGAAAAATGAAGTGATGCTGATAACAGAGTAGTAAGGTAAATGAAAGAAAGATAGTGATCTGGTAAGTGTTCTTCACATAATCTTGGGACATCAGAGTTTGGCAGGATTTCAAGTGCTCATCTTCATAAAATCGTTTATTTTACACACAGAGAACTGATCTTTTGAGAAGACACATGCCTATAATTTTTTAAATGTTTTATTTATTTTTGAGACAGAAAGACACAGAGTATGAACAGGGAAGGGGCAGAGAGACAGGGAGACACAGAATCCGAAGCAGGCTCCAGACTCTGAACTGTCAGCACAGAGCCTGATGCGGGCCTGAACCCCACGAACTGTGAGAACCTAAGCCAAAGTCGGATGCTGAACTGACTGAGCCACCAAGGTGCCCAGAGAAGACACATGCTTAGAATAACACAGGTTTTATTTCTCAAGGTATTTCCAGCAAAAGCAACATTACCACCACCACCAACAACAAAAAAATCACATTTAATAAATGATATTCTTAAGACAATCTTCAGCATTATTGGACTCTGATTAGAAATCTAACTATAAACACAGCTCTCATTGCTTCTTATTTTTTTTTAAGTTGAGCAGACTGAAGTATAAATTGAGGCTAATGCATTTGTAGGTCATACTATTTATTCTATCCTGTAGTCATGTGTTCATACGAACAATTGTCAATACACAGGTGACAGGACTGGGGTAGGATTAGGGGAGTGGCTTTGAGGCAACAGAAAAATGCTTTACAAAGTTAGTGACTAGCGCTCAATATAGAGCTTTGTCTGTCAGAATATACTATTTTACTAAACTCTTTTCGAAGCCCCCAATTTCATCCTCACCTACCAATTGCATTGAAGAGCAGATTTTTTGGCTCCTCTTTGGATGCTTCTGACTCTTTTATATCTTCTATTCCTTTCCCCTTCTATTGTTCCATTTGAAATTTATATTTCCTTTCCTGAAAGTCTTTTTAATCTGAAAGTATATAACATCCTTGAAAGATCATTGTAAGAAAATATTCTCTATAAAAATTAATTTCTTCATTACCTTTGATTCTGTGATTAGAAATAAAGGATTTGGTAGCAAAAAAGTCCAGCAAAAAGTGGTTCTTCTCCGTGGCTCAGACCCCCAAGCTTATTTTAGCATTGGCCTTAAAGATGAGCTTCTTTTTTTCATGCCTACTTTTTGGTAGTCATTCTTCATAGATACCAAAAGAGGGCATGACATAACAAAGAAGCATTTCATCCACGTTTGCCTTTCTAGCCACTGGCTCTAATTTTATCCCTTTTGCCTTCACAGTGGTGGCCATTGTTCCACTTTTAGGTCAATTGACAATCTTATCTCTCATATTTGTAGACAGGAACAGATGAGCTGTCATTCAATGAGAGTTGATATTTTCTAAGGAGGATGCCATATGTATTTCAGGAAGGGAGAACTCCAAAGAGTTGACTAGTAGCTCAGAGATAGCACTTTCTCCAATTAACACTTTTTTTTTAAAAGCAAAGTGTTTGGAGTGAGATACAGTATATGAGATAAAAATGGGAATATATGTGAACACTGAAGGTATTTCAATGCTGAGCTTGTAGGGGACAAGGAATATTTAAGTGTAGGAAGAAGACTACATAACACAAAATCTATTTTATACAGGTAATTCTTACAGTGGTTTATGAATTCATTTTGTAGCGTGTTTGAAAGTAGAATGGGAATTGATCAGAGAAAATGAGGCCAATTAAAAAGTTCAACTGAGGAAAGTGAGGGATGACATTACATAATGGAGTGTCAATGATGATAAGAAGGGAATGTTTCTGGGGCACCTGTGTAGCTCAGTCGGTTGAGCATCCAAATTTGGCTCAGGTCGTGAGCCCATGGTCCATTCGTTTGAGCCCTGCATCCAGCTCAGTGCTGACAGCTCAGAGCCTGGAACCTTCTTCAGATTCTATGTCTAGTCCTCTCTCTGCCCCTCCGCCACTCGCCCTCTGTCTCTGTCTCTCTCTCAAAAGTAAATAAACATTAAATTGTATTTTTAAAAAAAGAAGGAAACATTGGATATTTGCCACGTTTTGCAGATTGTATCAATGGTTCTTCTTTGGCTTTGGGTAAGAGGAGGTATCTTACTTGGACTAGCAGTGGAAGTGGCAGATATATATTCAAGACAGGAATCATAGAATAGTCATACGTTGTAGGAAACAATAGTAATTAAATATAGTTTTTGGCATACTGAAATGTACATGTGACTCTTTGTTAGGTCACTCTGAGTCGGACAGATGCCCATGTGAAAGTTATCACTGTCTACTTGGTACTGTAAGGAAAGGCACAGAATTATGTTGGGAGAGTGTACATAGCGAGGAGAGAAGTAGATTGAGAAGGAAGCCCTAGGAAAGTGCCACTGTGCATGAAGGAGGCTGAATAGGGGCAAATTGACATTAGGAATGAAATCAAGAGAGGCGTACAAAAGCCAAGAGAGGAAGGTATTTTAAGATGAAAGGAGAGGTTGGGGCACCTGGGCAGCTCAGCAGGTTGAGTGTCTGCCATTAGGTCAGGTCGTGATATCACAGTTTGTGAGTTTAAGCCCTGCATCAGGCTCTCTGCTGTCAGTGCAGAGCCCACTTCAGATCCTCTGTCCCCCTCGCTCTCTACCCCTCCCCCACTCACACTCTATCAAAAATGAATAAACGTGATTTAAAAAAAGAAGAAAGGAGATGTCAAAGCTATTACATGAAATAGAGAAATAAATTTCATTACCTACTGAAAAATCTTTGACTTTGACCAATAGGACGTAGTTTGGAATTGAAACAAAAAGGGTTTTAAGTCATTGGGATAAAAATCCTATGTGAGTAGGCTGAAGTGAGAAAGTAGAAACCGGTGTAGACGCTTATAAGAAAACCTTGAAATAAGATGAAAGAAAATAACTGGAAGTAGATACAGAGTAATGTTTTTAAAGGTGACATTGACTTCAATGTTATGTGCTGCAAGGTTATGAAGGAAAGATTAGTAGTAATGGTATAAGTATCTTAATTGATGCAGACATCAGAACTGGGTGCACAGTTGAAGGGATTAACCTCAGAAAATGTGAGGGCATGATATTCCACGAAAGGAAAAGAAAGGAGAGAGGAAGCCATCGATGAATCCAAATGCTTATATCATGACTTGATGAGAAAGTTGAGCATATACTTCCTTGCTATCGGATCTTTTTCTCTACAAGACAGAAATCATTTTCTGGTAGTGAGAAGAAGAGACCCAAAAAGAGAATGAGACCTAAAAAGAATTATGAAGGTTTGCAATAGAGATTAAATGAAGGAAATAACTGTATGCTATGAAAAGTTAAACAACAATTTTATGAATTATATATACATATATGTAAATATAACTTAAAATCGTGACTTTTAGCTTAACACCTTCCAGTTCCATCCACGTTGTTGCAAATGGCAGGATTTCAGTCTTTCTCATTGCCAAGTAGTATTCCATTGTTTATATGTCCCCCATCTTCTTCATCCATTCATCAGTTGATGGGCTTTTAGGCTCTTTTCATAATTTGGCTATTGTTCAAAGTGCTGCTATAAACATTAGGGTACATATGCCCCTATGAGTCAGCACTCCTGTAGCCTTTGGATAAATTCCTAGTAGTGCTATTGCTGGGTCATACGGTAGATCTCTTTTCAATTTTTTGAGGAGGCTCCACACTGTTTTCCAGAGTGGCTGCACCAGTTTGCATTCCCACCAATGGTGCAAGAGGGTTCCCGTTTCTCCACATCCTTGCCAAAATCTGTTGTTTCCTGAGATGTTAATTTTATCCACTCTGACTAGTGTGAGGTGGTATCTTAATGTGGTTTTGATTTGTATTTCCCTGATGATGAGTGATGTTGAACACGTTTTCATGTGTCTGTTGGCTAGGTGGATGTCTTCTTTGGAAAAGATTATTATTTTTTTCAGTCAGAGAAAGACAGATATCATATGTTTTCACTCCTATGTGGAATCTGAGAAACTTAACAGAAGACCATGAGGGAAGGGAAGGAGAAAAAATAGTTCCAAACAGAGAGGGACAAAAACCATAAGAGACTCTTAAATACAGAGAACAAACTGAGGGTTTATGGCCAGGGGGATTGAAGGAGTGGGGAAAATGGATGGTGGGCATTGAGGAGGGCACTTGCTGGGATAAGCACTGGGTGTTGTACCTAAGCGATGAATCATGGGAATCTACCCGCAAAACCAAGAACATACTGTATACCCGGTATGTTAGCTAACTTGATGATATATTAACAAATTGTGACTTTTATACAAATATAAAATGAAACTTTCAGTGATTTTACTTCATCATTCATTCCCTAAGCTGTTCTAATTGGTATAAAAGATAATGCAAAGAATTATAGATCAAGAATTCATTATTAAGCAGGGCTTTTAAGATGAACATGGCTGTTATATATAAAGTGATGAATCACTGAATTCTACTCCTGAACATTTTACCATGTATATTAACTAACTAGAACTTAAATTAAAACTTGAAAAAAAGTCACAAATAAATATACAAATAGACTAAAAACTGGCTATTTCCATAGAAGAGAGGGAAATCCATTATCTCTACACTCGACAAAATGCACATGTCCGTAGACAAGTATTGTGTTGCTATCAGTTCTCTGCGACTTACAGATTTCTAAACTAGAGTAAGGTCAGTCAAAGGCAAAAAGATAGAAAGGTAAGGAGAGTGATCCTTTTTTCAACATCTTTGACAATTATTCCCGGCAGAGGGCATGGACACATTCCTGGGTATCGTTATCATATTCCCTGGATTGAATTTAATAAATCTGTAGGCATGAGAATTCCTCTAGCTATGTTCTGTAGCTTGAATTCCAGAAAAGGAAAACAGACATCTGGATCGACTCAGAATTGCCAGGCTGCCAGATTTAGAACCGTGAAGGAACAAGATGGTGAGGATACGGAGACTGTGGAAGGAAATTCACTTAACACTTACAATTTGATTATAAGGCACTATCACTGTCATGTCATAGGGGATGAATTGAAGCTCAGTGGTTAAGTGGCCTGACCAAGGTCTCACAACTTCTGAGAGACAGAGCTGGGATTCAGTCACTTGTATGATTAACGCAGAACCTTTCTTCTTTATATCTTATCAGCGGATGTCGAACAACTCTTTGGAGTTTTTTTGTTCCTCAGAGGGGCAGCCACAGCTCAAGGTAAGGAACAGAAGTTCTGCTAATCTTCTCATAGAAGGCTTCGGCTGGAACGGCAATGCTATCTGTTGTGAAAAGAAAAAAAAACACAACACAAACGGGAACAGAGGCTATCCATTCAATTTGCTTTATACCCACGTGGTTTAGCCACTATTACTTGACATTGGTGGAAGATGAGGGAGTCGAAGAATGTACAGCTCAACAACTGATTTGATGGCGGTGCCCTTAAATACAGAAAACAATAGCTTTACGTGATAGAAGTGGCAGAGTGTTGATTTAATTAAGAAATTGAAAATCTGCATGTTTGAAATGTATAATACCCTATATCTGTGTGTGTGTATATATATATATATATATATATATATATATATATATACATACAGATATATATATACAGATATATATATGTATATATATACAGATATATATATATCATATATATATATGATATATATATCATATATATATATCTGAAATGTATATACCCTACCTTAGCTGTAGATATGCCCATGTGTTACCAAGACATGGATTTAGATAACAGTGGATTTAGAATAACTCTTCTATTTGTTTTGTCTGGTTTTTTTTTGTTATTGTTGTTATTTTTAGTGAATGTTGAAGTTATTAATATTGCCATCATTATTACTTGTGCCACAACTGCAGAGGTCCGGGGCACTGCAGAGGATGGAATTGGAGAACCTCACTGTGAAGACTGAGTTCTTTCTCTTGGGATTTAGTGAGCATCCAGAACTCTGGAGGGTTCTTTTTGCTGTGTTCCTTTTTATCTACTCTGTTACCTTAATGGGGAACCTAGGGATGATGTCATTAATCATGACCAGTTCCCATTTGCACACCCCTATGTACTTTTTCCTCTGCATACTGTCCTTCGTAGATGTATGCTACTCCTCCGTCATTGCCCCCAAATTACTTGCAGACTTGGTTTCCGAGAAAAAGACCATTTCTTACAAGGGCTGTGCTGCACAGTTATATTTTTTCTGTTCTTTGGTTGACACAGAATCTTTCCTCTTGGCTGCCATGGCTTATGACCGGTACATAGCCATCTGCAACCCACTGCTTTATACTGTAATTATGTCCAAGAGGCTTTGCTGCCAGCTTGCGATTGGAGCATTTTGGGGAGGTACCATGAGCTCAATTATTCACACTACAAATACCTTCCATCTGTCTTTCTGCTCCAAAGAAATTAACCATTTCTTCTGCGATATCTCCCCACTCTTCTCTCTGTCCTGCACTGACACTTACATGCATGACATTGTTCTGGTAGTTTTTGCTGGTTTAGTGGAAGCTATCTGTCTTCTAACAGTTCTTCTCTCTTATGTCTGCATCATAGCAGCCATTCTTAAAACAGGCTCTGCTGAAGGAAGAAGAAAAGGGTTCTCCACTTGTGCCTCCCATCTGACTGTGGTCACTATTTACCATGGTACCCTCATTTTTATTTACTTGCGCCCCAGCGCTGGGCATTCGCTGGATATTGACAAAGTGACCTCTGTGTTCTATACATTGATTATACCTATGTTGAATCCCTTAATTTACAGTCTGAGGAACAAAGATGTCAAAAATGCCTTTAGGAAAGTGATCAGCCGAAAATTGCTTTCTTAAGAAAGAATGAAATTGAGCCTGATGACTTTTTCAACAATGTCTGTTCTTTGACCTTTGGTTCTCACTGTTGGGAAAGTCAGTTTGATATGGATGTTTCCCAAATCTGTGGGTAATGAGGCCTCAACTACAAAATAAGGCCAGAGCCTAACATCAGAGCCAAGCCCAGTCACATCACTTGTATTATGTCTATCTCTTTATTATTTTAAAGTTAAAACTTTTAATATGTATTCAAGGAGTAGATTTACCCTTCACATAATATCCTATATTTCATATTCTTACTCCTTTTCCCTCCAATCCTAAATTTTATAACAATTATTCTCAACATTGGATAAGCCATTAAATGTCACAACCCTCTTTTTCTGAAAGAAACTAAATCCAATTTACTGAGACTATTTTTCAATTAATTTTTATTCCCATGTAAATGTGTGCATTGCAGCTTAGCTATCTAATTGTATTCACTCTAAAAAAAATCTTCTCCAATTTTAACTCCTATATGATTTTTTCCTGATATCTCCTTCAATTACAGATGATAAGTCACATCATAAACCTCATTAGAATTTTAAGTGTGCTTCCTTTGAGACTCTCAGAATTTTCTATATGACATTGTAGCTGTCTCTGTGTATTTTATCCCTCTACTAGACTTACTCATTTATTATTGTTCCTTATTTGATGCCTTGCCTCTTTATCACAGCATTTTCCCTAATATAGATACTGAGTAAATGTTCATGAAGTCAACATGAGTACATTTGCTATTGGTTGTTTTTTATTTAGATTATACACCTATGGATAGGCAGAAACTATTTCTCTTGCAGTATTTTTTTTTCCTTCTCCAGAGGGCTACTATAAACACACATGACTGTTTCAAGATATTGTTAAGCATGGTGGCTTATTAAAAAACAGTTTGCAAATATCCACAAAGTTAACGTCTGGCTCATAAACTATTTCCTCGAGAATGTATGGTCTGAAATCTCTTGACTGGTAAGCAGAGAGCTGAAGTTCCTGAAGGAGGCTATTCTCTGAGAGCCAGAGATGGGATCAGAAGCCAACAAATGGTGAGATCTTAGGTGGGCTGCTGGGACTTGGCTTTTAGACAAGGTGTGGCAGAAAGTTGAAAATAGTGTTAAACCCAAGGTGAGGTTGAACAGTGGGAGAGAGGGTCAATTAGACAGGAAAGCCTTCTGACAGTGAAAATGCAGTCTGGGTTACAAGCAAGGATCACAGTTACATTTACTACAGTGGAAAGGATCTTTGCAAGAGGGTTTTTGTCCATACAGCTCAGTGGTGAGGCCTGCGAAGGCCTCCCACTAATGGTGAGGAAGGGCTCTGGGCAATGTGGGCTGTCAGTAGGGAAGAATGGACTGGAAGCTTGATCACAATGAGAAACAAACACTTCATCCTAAATACTGAGCAGACAATGTTCACCACAGTGTACAGGTTCATCACAGGAAATGCATATTGATTCTTTTGTCATTAAGTGTATGTTGCCTCATAAACTGTCCTCCCCCCGCACAGAGGGTAGGGAGAGACTGAAGAAAAAGGCAGACCACTCCAGACTGCTAGCTGGAATGTTTAATGAACTGACTTACAAGGCTTGTCTTGGGCAGCCCCAAGAGGAGTAGATTGCCACTCCTGTGCTCCAGGATCTTAAAAGTTTATACAGAAGCCTTAACTAGGCTCAGTCATGTAAACCATCTGGGGGCCCTCAACACCACATTGATCTTTAAGTCTATGTCCTTGGAAGAGTTCAAACTGTGGGAATACTGGGCAGAATGTATATTCCAAGGACAAGGGAAAGGTGAAGAGCCTCTGATTCAGACCGCAGGTCAACCAGCGATCACATTCTCTCCACCACCTCCTCCAACAATGTCCCATTTCATCCTTGGCCCTTGGGATGGGGCCACGTGGCATAACACAAAATGGGGTATCCTGGGACTAATTACCTAAACTCGTTTCTTGGCACTGTGGGGTTTGAGACTCGGATCAGAAATATAGTTTCAGGCATCTGGCCTGGACGTGGGAATAGTGTGGCCAGCCTGGGGAGTCATGAAGAAATCTTTGCTCGGGAGTGAAGGCAACATTAGGAAAAATAAGCCCCAAGGTGGCTGGATAGACAGTTCCAAATAGGACCTGCAGCTGTGATGTGCAGCTGGAACCTGAATGACCGGGTGAGCCGGCCCTAAAGGGAATAAAGATGGACACCATTTCATGATAGGATGCCACGAATGATACCATCTTCTCTTTCGGCACCAGGTTTTAGTTCCTGAGAGGGAGCCGGTTGACTCTGAATGGTCTTAGAAACTCCCTATCGTCCTCAGATAAATAGATATATACCTGGTTATAAAAATATCTATGTCTATATATATATTTATTTACATGTATGTGGCTTTAATATTTACATGCACGTGGCTTTAATATTTATATGGTTTATATGTTATATAAACATAAATATGTTTATATGTTTTATATGTATATTTGTATATATGTATATAAATATGTTTATATGTTTTATATGTATATTTATACGTATATGTTTATATGTTTTATGTTTATATGTTATATATGTATGGGTATACACATATATGTATATATATATACATATATAACATATAAATATTAAAGCCACATACATGTAAATATTAAAACCACATCAGGGAGATGAAGAACCTGAGTAACAAACTAATAATCTGTGGTCACACAGCTGACAAGTAAATGACAGTATATAGATGTGAACCAGGTCTGTCTCACTCTGGGATTCCAGTTCTTATCTTAACATCTGTCTCCTCTTTACCGTTTTTTAAAAAAATGAAAATAAAACACAAACAAAAACAAAATCCTCATTTCCTGTCCATGTGTAAAGGCTATTAAATTAAAGTCATCTTTAAATGAAACCATAAAGAAGAACAAAGAAATATCTTATTGTGACGCACATATGTGAAAGCTGGCCAGGAAATCTAATTTCATGTGACATGAATAAGTTTAATTTTTATAGATAGGAATATATGTAATATGTTTTTCACTAAAGTACATTGTGATGGGAAGGAATTTGGACAATGATGGAGAGGTACTGATATATGACATATTTTAAACAACAAATAAATTATTTGAGATTGCAAAGTGAAATGGTCAATAGATAATGAAATACTTTGATTTGTCTTAAAAGTCCATCCAGTCAGGAATGCAAAACTAATAACCTGCTAATAATTTCACCTTTTCAATGTGTTATATATTTTTTTGATTTTTTAATGTTTTATTTATTTTTGAGAGAAAGACAGAGAATGAGTGGGGAAGAGGCAGAGAGAGAGGGAAACACAGAATCAGAAACAGGTTCCAGGCTCTCAGCTGTCAGCACAGAGCCCACAGGGGCCCGAACTCCCAAACCCTGAGATCATGACCTGAGCGGAAGTTGGACGCCCAACCGACTGAGCCACCCAGGCGCCTCTAAATGTGTTATTTAATGCTTATGATATTTTGAGATACACTCAGCCCATTTTGTACACTAAAGGAATGAATATATATAAAACAGGAAGAAGATTTAAATGAAAAAGGCTGTAAAACCATGGCCCTCTCCTCCCGGAACCAGAAAAAGGTGCTTCTGTAATTCCTTCTTGACAATAACCTAAAATAAAATGAATCTTGAGCAACACTCCTTACGTTTTTCATAAGTGGATTAAGTCTTAATTGACGGCAGTGTAAACAACACATGCAATTAATTAGGTTTTTGGCAAAGGACATAAGATTACCTGACATCCAGCTACCAGCAATGACCATTATTAAAACTGTGTTTATTTGTTTCACAGATAAACAGACAGCCAAAATCGTCAATTATTACAAATAGAATTCTATGTAAATTTTACTGCGCCCTTTGTTTTTTTTTTTGTTTTTTTTTTCTTTGAACACATGATTAGGTCATTAAATCTTACTTTCAGCTTAAACTGTATCAATTAGGCATTTTAGTTTTTTTAAAAATTTATTATAATAATGCTATGAACACATTAAGAAAGACGGAGTCCTCTTTCCAGTGGCCTTTGGACAAGGTATAGGTCCTTGTCCAACTGTCATTTGTGCATTTTCTGTAAAGTTGTCAGCAACACCAGCTCTGTTCTCCAGAGTGAGGGCAGGAAGGGGAATGAACAAGCTGATGTGCACTGGGAGATGCGGTGTATAACCGGAGCACCTGGTCCTGGGGGTGTCTGCTTAAATAACCAGGCCAGAATGAAGAGGAACAGATGGTCCAAAAAAAGATTTTTACATCCCATGATCCGTATGCCTGATGGATATTTCAGCCTAGGCCAAAAAAAAAAAAAAAAAAAAAAAGTTTGTGAAGATTTAATCTCAGATGAACATACTAGAATAATATTAGCAAAGCAAGTGTGTGTGTGTGTGTGTGTGTGTGTGTGTGTGTGTGAATTTACAAAGTCTCCTTGCATCAGCTTTGCAGGTGACACTCATTCATTAATTTAATAAATGTTTTAAATGGCATCTGGAGCTGAGCTTTGTAAATAACAGAGTAGAACTCTTGGTGAACAATCCTGGAAAGGGTATTGCATTCACAGAACTTTGAGCTGGGGCAGGATATTTTTAATTTATCCTTATATATTTACTTACTACCGAAATACTTGTGAGTGCCATGATGGAACATTTATAGGGTGATACCAGTCCACAGGAAGGGTGCAAACAAACCCAACTTAACTCACAGACATTCCCCTCTGGCTGAACAAGTTTATTGAACTCATCACTTACAAAATACGATAATCTTAAGGAGTTATGTTTAACCGGCACGAGGAGAGTAGTTCGCAGGGGCACCCCCATGAACAGAGAAAGCGGGTATAAAAAGATCCTTTTTGCAAACCATCAATAACCTAGTATTACTCGTTCTTAGTCTGAGAAGAAGGCTAAGATCAATAATGACTCCCCACACTCAATCTAGGTACAATGATAAACGATAGAAAACATCTAGAAGGTTGTATTGGTGAGACTATAGGAATCTATGCCAAAGGATCTGAACTTCAGCTCTCAGAATCTTTTAAAAAATACTTTTTGGTGAAAAATCCAACTTCAAGTACTGATTATTTTTTTCAGGGCACCTTTCACATCCTTATTCCGTAAACTGTAGATCAGTGGGTTTAACATTGGGATGACGACCGTGTAGAACACAGAGGCCATTTTGTCCGTGTCCATAGAGTAACTGGAGCTGGGTCGGAAATACATGAACAGGAGTGTGCCGTGAAATATGGCCACTGCGGTCAAGTGGGAGGCACATGTAGAAAAGGCTTTGCGTCTCCCTTCCGCTGAGTTCATTCTGAGGATGGTCATTATGATGTAGGCGTAGGAGAGGAGGACGGTGATGACGCTGCACCCCACCACACAACCAATGAAAGTGAACATCACTATCTCGTTTATAGATGTATCCGAAGACGAGAGGGACAGCAAGGGTGGGATGTCACAGAAAAAGTGATTGATGATATTGGAATTGCAGAATGCCAATCGAAACGTGCAACCGGTGTGGATCGCCGAATCCAGAAATCCCACGATGTAGGCAAGGGCCACGAGCTGGATGCAGATTCTCCTGGACATGGTGATTGTATACAGAAGTGGATTACAGATGGCTGCATACCGGTCGTAAGCCATGACAGCCAACATGAGACACTCCACATCTGCGAAGGCCCCGAAAAAATACAGCTGAATTGCACACGAGTTGTATGGAATCTTCTTTTGCTCAGCTAGGAAGCCAGCCAGCATCTTGGGAGAGACAGTGGAGGAGTAGCAGACATCACAGAAAGACAGGTTGCTCAGGAAATAATACATGGGTGTGTGGAGCCTGCAGTCCAGTTTGATCAGCAGGATCATCCCTAGATTGGCAATCATGGTTATGGCATAAACCAGCAGAAAGAACACAAAGAGCCCCTGCTGCACATCTTTTCTTCCAGTAAGTCCTAGGAGTATGAAGTCCGTCATCACAGAGCAGTTCTCAACAGCCATCGCTGAGATCTGGGAATCCCTGGTTGTGAAAGAAGGAAATGGAACCACGATTAACATCATTCTATTATCTTAGTAGTTAAACTGCTGGTCCTTTCTATTTTTCTGTATTCAGGAAAAGAGATGAGCAGTGCCGGGACTGTTTAGGTTAAACAGACTATCCTGGAAATATATACATACCCATACCAATCGATTACATGATAGTGATAATAATATTGCCTGCATTTCAACAGCACTGTGAAGAATTTGTAGCACACTTTTCATCCAAATGAAATCATGCTATTTCCACACCACCTATGTAGTTTTTATTATAACTTTTGCTACGTCTAGCTTATAGATTGGAAACCATATCCTCGTAGTTTGAGGCAATAATTCTCACAATAATCCAGGTATTCTCATAAGGTAGCTGTTTTTGTTAAATTTTGCCAACATGAGTTATGTCCTATAATAGAGAAGCATAATTAAGTAAGAGGTGCAGGTGATGAATATATTCCTTTGTTTTCCCTCATCATCCAAGAAAGTGGAGTGGACAGAGGTCTGGTAGTTTCCTGGATATGACGTTCTCCCACAACCCCATTAATTCTATGTTCTATCCAGTCTCAATAAACAAGAGGTAGAGATAGTTTGTTCCAGGACCCACTGGAGCAAGGCAGATGGTGGTTGCTGGACAATATGGTGGAAGGGTCTCCATGAGCGCTACGGCAGAGTGGATAGACAGGAGTATGCTGAGGCTAACCCCGCTCTCCTCAGACAGTTGCTCTTGCTCAGGAGAGAGTAGGAAGAATTTGGGGGACCAAACTGTAGGGATGCTGGATGCTGATCACAGGGACAGGGCAGCAAGAAAGGGAAAATGGTTTAGTGTGTGAGTCCATTTGCCTTAATTTACTATAATCAACAAGATCTATTCACCAACAGATCAGATGCATAAGTCACATGGTAAAAGTACTCATAAATTCACAGTCTCTAACCTCAGATAGACTCATTTCTGAATTGCACCCACAACCTAATTTTCTAGAAAGTGTAATATTATTTTATTGTTTTCACTGAATGCTCTTGCACAGAATATCTCTGAAATCTGCCTCTCTTTGCTTTAAAAAAGTTGGTGGTGGGGCGCCTGGGTGGCTCAGTCGGTTAAGCGTCTGCCTTCAACTCAGGTCATGATCTCGCGGTTCATGGGTTCGAGCCCAGCGTCGGTCTCTGTGCTGACAGCTCAGAGCCTGGAGCCTGCCTCAGATTCTGTGTCCCCCTCTCGCTCTGCCTCTCTGCCCTTCTGACGTTCTGTCTCTGAATAATAATAATAAATAAACATTAAAAAAAAAGTTGGTGGTCTTTGGGAGGCCAGCGGAAATCTGTGTCCCACAGTTGTATTTTACCCAACGAATGATGTTTGTGCAGTATCATAAGTGACCTCTTCTATTCCATGAGGACATAAGAATAATGGAGATGAAAGAAAATGAATATCTGAATAATGATCTAGTGTTCAATGTGCATATTTCCAAACTGTTGGCCTCACCTCCTTTAAATACCTGTCCCTGTGGACGTATCAGTTAAAATTGTCTTCCTTTAACAACGAGTATATTTTTTTAAAAATACAAAGTGACAGTAAGAGATTTAAAATAATAAAAAAATGTCCAACTAGCTTGAGAGTCCACGTTCCCATTTTATTGTCGCCCTTGCTATCTGTGTATTTATGCATTTAAGATACATTGATCCAAGTAATTAAAGTTAAAATATTTCATATTCTCCTTTGGTTTTATCACATGCTTTCAGTTGAAGAGGATAAAAAGCTAAACAAATCTAAAGTATAAATTAAAAAAAAAAAAAAAATATATATATATATATATATATATATATATATATATATATATATACATCAGTACCTTCCCCAGAATTACGGACTCTGTTGTACACAGCTCTGTCTGCAGGAGGTTCAGCAAGCATTGTCTCCTGAATGAGCCAGATTATATAGTCATCTCTGTATCTGGTCCCTGGGTGTTGAACACTTGGCCTCTAAGGAATAAGTCACTTAAAAAATGACATCATTTATCATCTGATATTTCATATAGGCTGCGTGACTGAAAAATACAGACTTCTAAAAAAAGTTCCTTTTGTTCCTCTCTATTCTTACTCCTCAATGGTATACTTAATTAGCAATAGTAAAATGACTCCAGTCAATGGGAATTCCTTATTTCAAGTTTACTACTCTTCATAGAAGCATTTTGTTTAATTCCATAATTTACAAACAAATACCTGCTCACATTTATTATACATTACAATGTGTATGTGTACACATTATACATATATACATTTACACACGTCTACGGACACTCTTCCATAAAAATATTCATAAAATAAAAGTTGTTGTAAAAATAGCCAAACAAAAAAATAAACAAACAAAAAAAACCTGCCATAATCTCACTGCCTAGGGAAAAGTAGATTTCATTGTCTATATTATTGGATATGTAATTTTTAAACAAAAATGGCATCAGAACATACATTATATATAACAAAAGTATTATGAATAGAGGCAACGCATTTCTTTCTATTAATGGACATTAATGTATTAAAAGGCATTTTTTCCTTTTTACCTTAGTCAGATTTATATTGTTTAGTTATCAACGCATAGTATGATATATTTCATGTATTAATACGTATCCCCGGTTGTCTTTAACAACTTATAATATGACACAGAAATTGGGGCGCCTGGGTGGCTTAGTCAGTTAAGTGTCCAACTTCAGCTCAGGTCATGATCTCACAGCTCCAGAGTTTGACCCCCACGTCAGGCTCTGTGCTGACAGCTCAGAACCTGAAAACTGCTTTGGATTCTGTGTCTCCCTCTCTCTCTGCCCCTACCCCTCTAGTGCTCTGTCTCTCTGTCTCTCAAAGATAAATAAACATTAAAAAAAATTTAAAAAAGAAGAAATTGAAACCCAGAGGGAATAAGTAAACTTCTATAGTCCCATAGTCATTGAATTTCATTGAATCCACAGGGTTTGCTCACTATAGGTTCCTCGATATAATGCAATGAAGCAAAGCTATCTTAAGGATAACTCTCTTAAGTACTCTTACAGAATGCTGTAGTGTCTTTATGTTAAAGTGACTCTTGAAAACGTACAAATTAATGATGCACAGACTTCTAGCTTTCTGAGAGAGCTGAGAGACCATTAAAGTCTCAATTATCCACCAAGGTAGGATCCAACGACGGATGATTGAGAGCAGGAGGGTTACTACGTTGGAGGTAATCTGGTTTATTTATATTAGCTGGGTACTTGATCATTATTAGCATTGATGTGAAGAGAAAGTGATGTGGCAGGTGGCTTCATTGCACAATTGCAGGAAGCAAATAAGAAAGAAAGAAATTGGTTACCCTGGAACTTATATAACATGGTAGCTTTGGTGGATAATCTCTGTATTGTGATTGAACAACATTTTATCACGTGTGAACAAATCATTGCTGTACACATACGAGCATAGGTCGGATGTGTTTTTTAAACGACCACTGCTAATTGATATTCCATAAAACGTAAAATAATCATATGTATCACCTGTATTTCTTGAGTCTTAACATCGTTAATTTGATGGCCACACAATCTGCAAGTCCAAAATTTGTGTAAGCAGACAAAAAAAGCAAGATGTGCATGGCATCTACCAGATTGTACGTGTCAGGGCTTCAGGTAGTTTCATATTTCTTCTGAAACCTCACCCGGAGGAAACAGAAACATAGGTTTGGCTCTTATGACTATTTTTTACTTGTTTTATTTGTTGTTATGGAGTTTCCCCTTGCTTTCCATAAAGCCAGACTACTCTTGAGGCAAAAATTCAATAAAATCAGTGTGTTTTTAATTTTTGGAAAAGTGATTCTAGTGACAATTGTTAATGCTTCTTCTGAACGTATTGCTACTCTTTGCATGATATTTCCAACACTGAAACACCAAATGTACTCCTCTGGGACGTGTTGTTGATACAAATCTTAAACCACCTAAGGAATTGCCAATAACTTGCCATCCGATGAACTCAAGAAAATGACGCATTTGTGTTACGTGGGCACTTTACTACTGTTCTCTATATCTCTGATGCATATTTGGAGGTTGACGTGGAGCACCCTCAGTCACCTCTCCTGAGTCCTCTCCATGCTCATTTTCCTGGCAGGTGCTTCCCTGTCTGCAGGGAGGTCAGATCTCCTCAGACTACATTCTGTTCATACGGGTGCCAAGCTTGAACTTCATAAACATGGCCGTCCCTCCGGACTATGTAGTCTAATCCCAGTCCCCTTTAGGTGGGGAGCATGCGTGGCAATATACTGCACAAAATTGAAAAATATAAATTAATTCCCGAAGCAATTTGTTTGTTAAGAGAGAACAGCTTTCTAGAATTATGAAGGGAAAGACTGAAGGTAAAGTTTAGGATGTCATAGAAAGACAAGTGAGAAAATCATCTGTAACTAAACAATTCCTTTGGTGCCACAGTCACCCCTAAGCATCGCACTACATAGAAACTGTCTACTTATGAACTCCTTCCTTCAGATAATAGTTTTCTGGCCCGAGTCATGGGCTATTATGAATAATTTCTGTGCATGATACTGGTACCAAGGAAAACTAAGTCTTCCTGCTGGAGGAAACAAGAAAACCAGGAGCTGTGGGTTGCTAACATCTGTATTCTATAAGCAAACAACTCATTTCAGCAACATATGGGATAATTATTTAATGAAATATTTTCTAAAAGTTGCATTCTTTGTTAATTTTACAGAAGTATCTTGAAAATACTGTATAAAATAAACTGCTAGGGTTTAAAAAAATTTTCAGTTTTCTACAACCGGATAACTGCATATCTTTTTAGAATTAATTTTAAAGTTGTATATGTGTATTATTTTATTTTTTTTAATTTTTTTAATGTTTATTTATTTTTGACAGAGAGAGAGACAGAGCATGAGCGGAGGAGGGGCAGAGAGAGAGGGAGACACAGAATCTGAAGCAGGCTCCAGGCTCTGAGCTGTCAGCACAGAGCCCGATGCGGGGCTTGAACTCACAGACAGCAAGATCATGACCTGAGTCAAAGTCGGACGCTCAACCGACTGAGCCACCCAGGCGCCCCAATGTGTATTATTTTAAAAACTACTAGTGACTTTTGAGAAATAAAAACATCCTGCACACATAATCTAGACGAAAACATGAACATAACAGCCTTTCAGAGACCATGAAACGAAACACAAATTGACGTCCAATATGGCAAGTTAGTATGTTTTTTAAAAAGTATGCTGAACTGAAATCGTTCAGTTTGTAAGCTTGTATGTCTAGATTCTTACACCCAATGTTATGTATACAAGATTCCCTTATGCCATTGCCTCTGGTGATATTTTATTCATTCTGTTTGTTGTGTGGCATCCCAATGTTTGGGGCCCGCTGTAAGAGACACTGCCCCACAGTTTTTCAGAGTTGTGCATCACTTCTGATCCCTGCCGTCAACGTGTAACGTTGTAACGTCAGCGGTGGTTCCGCATTCACACAAGTGCTTGATGCTCATATCGTGAATCATTTTCATTTTGGCCATTCTTCTGGTGGGCCAAAGTCCAGCCTTGAAGACTTACATTTTATTCACCTGAGTCCTAATGAAGTTGTATAACCATTTCTGAGAAGTGCCTGTTTAATTCTGAAGGCAGAAAAAGAGGTAAAGAAGGTGTGAAGAAGCTGTGTCTACAAGTATGTGGCCTTCCACCACTCACACTCTCTAGCTGATATCATTATTGCCCTTCCGGTCAAATCAGCCTAAGTCATTCTTTTGTACGAAGATGAAGCCCCTCGCGTGGTTTGTTTGTTTGTCATTTTAATATCTCCAATGGTGGAGATAGGTTTACACAGCTGTAGAATCACAGATTGGGGAGATGGATTAAGGCAACCGGAAAGGGCCTTAGAGATAATCTAGTTTGAGATCCTCTTTTACAGAGTGGGGGTGAGGTCTAGTGAGTCGTTGAACACCACAGCGATTTGGGGTTGCATTTGGTGCCATATTCACAGCATATTTCTGGAGAGAGTGTCCAAAGAGGTTTAAAGTTGCTGCCTCTGGCTTTTACACAGGAGCACCCATTTACTCGGTTACCGAGCTTTGCCACTGTTGTATTTTAACAAATGGTGTCACACAACCTACCACTGTGTGCATCCATCTGCTCGTTGCATTATACAAATGCCCAAATGTACCATCACGATGTCATTTTTATCCTTAGGGATTTCAGTGCAAGGCTGAAGGAAAGGAGTCCAGATATGGCAACATGTCTATTATATCAATAGTCACTTGTATGGTAATACTGGATAATAATTCTTTCATCAGTTCCTGGTGGATGTGTGGGGACATTGTGATGTAGAGAGTGGAAGGAAATGGGTGAGGAAGGAACTACATGAACCAGAATAGACCACAAAGCTTTTTGATGTGTTCCCTATTTCTGTAGAATTCCACATGGAAGGGTTAGTTCAGCCATCTGCCCTAAGTTCCTATTTAAGTCATGAAGCTACTATTCAATATTCTGAGACAGTGATTTTTCACTCTCTAATTACATAAATTCAGGGAGATGAAGCCTACAGTTAATCAAGTTGGTTTCTTCCATTTTTAGATGAGCTTAAAATATCTCATTTAATTGGTTTATGACTTCACACTCATTAGATGTGATTAAAGAAGCCAGTATGTGCATCAAATCAATCTTTACATGATATTACTGTTATATGTCATATGGAAGGGTGATGCCATATTTATAACTTCTGAATGAGAAGCCTCTGATCAACCCACTAAGCTTCTGACTTGTTTAGACTTTACTGCATTTCAAAAAGTTAAGAAAGATTAACAAAAGTGTATTGATAAATTGGGAAAATATGGTACAAATGGAAGTTCTTAAACCTTTTTTTTCCCCAAAAGAAGCCTTCCCATTGATTTTTTCCACCACCATATTTTCCCCCCAATTTGTCAGTTTCCCATAAATGCCCCTCTCAAAAGCAGAGAAGCCTTTTGACGTTTGCTTCCATTCTTAAATTCTTTCACCAAGGACAGTTATAATTACTTAGGGGTATAATTCTAATAGTAATTAAGAATGGCATTGAGTCTTACATGGTCTTACAAACACATAGCCATATCCATGTTTTCTCAGTAAGATTCTTTTAGTGGTTGACATCAGAAAACTTGAGCAGAGCTAGATAAAGAAGAAAACATCCAGGGAGGACATAGATGAATGCTTTTTTACTTCCCATATAATTAATATAAGTATTTATATAGGCATTAATTTAGTATCCACAACCATTTATAAATATTTTTGTAAAAGCTATTAAATACATATACAAAGCATATATTATATTCTCATTTAATTATGTTCTGAAAATTTCTAGTGAACATTCAAAAATAGTGTCAGCAAAACAAAATAAACACAAAACAACCCAAACAAAAATGTTATCAGGTGTGTGGGTTTTTTTAAATGTTTATTAATTTTTGAGAGAGAGCGAGAGGCAGAGAATGAGCGGGGAGGGGCAGAGAGGAAAAGAGACACAGAATCCAAAGCTGACTCCAGGCTCTGAGATTTCAGCACAGAGCCCAATGTGGTTTCGAACTCATGGACCGCAAGATCATGACCTGAGCCAAGTCGGATGCTCAGCCAACTGAGCCACCCAGGTGCCCTAGGTGTGTGGTTTTTATTATTTATTTGTTTTTCAATTTTTGTGTCCCAGACATGATAAAGGCACTGGATTGGTAAGGATGATACTCAACCTTCACCAAAGAATACAGTCTTATATTGGAGACAATGGTCAAATCAACTGAGCCATAGGTATAGGGATGCCTTGAGGAGAGTAAATTATTTATAATTTAAGAACATCATTTAACCAGGACTGGGAAGGCAGAAGAAGGAAAGAAGAGCCAAGTGGAAGTGACTGTATTGAGAATTTCAACACAAGGAGGTACTTTAGCAGGACCCTCCACTTTGCACTGTTATCCTTCTCATTTTCATCTTGGTGGGGGGGACAGAATAAGCCACCCCAAAATATACCACTTTGGCTATTGATTATTTTAAATTAAAGTTACTTAAGAAACAGCAGGTGCAAGAAGGACACTCTGACTTTCCTTTGTTCTCCTGAAAGCAGGGAATAAATTTCCTATGTGAAAGGTACCCTTCCTGTACCAGGAGAAAGAGAGACATCCTCTTCACCAGAGAGGGAATTGAGGGCTGAGGAATCTGTATAAACAAACTGTTACCTCTTTACTTATTTACTAATCCAAGCCCACACTTCTTTGTCATGTCAATTCTTCACAAATACATTGTTTCAGGCTCCTGGGTAGTTCTGTTGGTTAAGTACCCACCCATCTGACTATGGCTCAGGTCATGATCTCGCTTTTGTGAGTTTGAGCCCACATTGGGCTAGCAGCTGTCGGCCCAGAGCCCACTTCAAATCCCCTGTCCCCCTCTTTCTGTCCCTCTTCCAGTCATGCTCTCTCTCTCTCTCAAGAAAAAATAAACATTAAAAAACCCCAAATATATCGTTTCTTTGTCTAAAAAATATACAAGCTACCTGTTCTGGTTACTTGAGTTTTATATTTTTATGAGATCGTGTACTTATGAGATTAAATTTGTTTTTCTCCTGTTAATCTAATATCTTTTTTCTTTTTAGAATTTATTTATTTACATACAAGTTAGTTAACATACATTGTAGTATTGGTTTCAGGGTTAGAACCCGGTGATTTATCACTTCCATATGATACCAGTGCTCATCTCAACAAGTGCTGTCCATAATGCCCATCACCCATTTAGCCCATCTCCCGATGCACTTCTCTTCCAGCAAGACTAGGCTTGTTCTCTTTATTTAAGAGTCTCTTATGGCTTGCCTCCCTCTCTGTTTTTATCTCATCTTTCCTTCCCTTCCCCTATGTTCATCTGTTGTGTTTCTTAATTTCAAGTATGGGTAAAATCGTATGATGTTTGTCTTTCCCTGACTGACTTCTTTCGCTAAGCATGATACACTCGAGTTCCATCCATGGTGTTGCAAATGACAAGATTTCATTCTTTTCGGTTGCTGAGTACTATTCCATTATATATATAAACCACATCTTCGTTATCAATTCATCAGTCAATGGATATTTGGGCTTTTTCCATAATTTGGCTATTGTTGATAGTGCTGCTGGACACATTGGGGTGCATGTGCCCCTAATTATTAGATCAGTCAGAGAACCAGGAAGAGAAGAAAGGAAAAACTTTGCTCCCCTACAACTACATAACCTCTGAGAAGGCATTGCCCTGCCCACCTCAGGATCTGTAATTGTAACCTCTTCATTTGGATTCCTTTCTTCACCCCATCACCACTGTATCCCTCTTCACCATTTTGATCTGAAATGAAATTTCAGAGGATCTTCTTCTCTGCACTCTAGAGGTAGACATTTTGCTTGAACTGAGAGTATCTTGACTTTTCACTTCAGGGAAAATGTAGAGTTTATCATGAATAATTTGTAAGATTAATGAATTAATTTTATTTCTTTTTATTACATTATTGAACTCACTAGTATACAAACTACTGGAATCACCATGAAATGCAAGACACCTATAGTGCAACAGGTGTATACTAAACGCTAATGGCTCTTAGAATAATTAAATCAGTGCATAAAATTAACAACTAATACAAAATTGACACACTAACATGAAGACTGATAAATTTTCCAAATATTAAACATGGCTGACTTAAAATGGAGACATACAATAAAATATAGGCTACCTAAATATTGGCATCATAGTAGCATAGTAAAATAATATGTTAGTTAAGGTATTTGAGACAATTTAATAATATAATATAACATGGAAGTATAATAGGAGATTTGAAAACAGAAGAGTGCATTTGCATGTGTATGTATATAAATATGTATTTATTTGTCCTATGTGACTAATTACTTAAAATCACATTTTATTTTTCAACTTTCCACCATCTCTTTCACATCCTTGTTCCGTAGGCTATAAATCAGAGAATTTAACGTGGGAATCACACGAGTGTAAAACCAAGAGTTCATTTTGGGTTAATCCAGGAAAGAGGAAGAATTTGGCCAGGAATATATGATAGAAAAGCATAGTTCCCCAGAAGACTCTAACAGCCATTAAGTGGGAAGTGCAGGTAGAGAAAGCTTTGAACCTCCTCTCAGCAGAGCGAATCTTCAAGACTGATATGACAATAAGGGACAAGAACTCCTAAAAGGGTGCTCCATTCAACGAAGGCAAAAATGTTAAAAATAACGAAATCATTGCCCTGTGCATCTGAGCAAGACAGCAATAGGAGAGTAGAGATATCAGAGAAGAAATGATTAATCATATGACCTACAGAAGACATAAGCGGGATGTTCATGTCAGGGGTATCAAAGCAGCTGACATTCCCACCATAAGTATCCTAGGCATGGGCAGAGAGCACAAGGGGTTGCCAATGACTTTATACCAGTCAAAGGCCATCATCAACAACAGTAGACACTCAGAATCTGCAGATACAGAAGATGAAGAATTGTAGAGCACAGCCTGTGATGGAAATTGATTTGATGTTAGCAAATAGATCTACCAGCATCTTGGGCCCAATTGGTATGCAAAAGCAGAGGTAACAGAAGGCAGGTGACTGAGGAAAAAGCATCTGCGTGTGAAGCTGGGAATCCATTTTAATTATAAAGAACATTCCAAGAGTTTCCAGGAGATTAACAAGATACATATCTAGAAACATGGTAAATAAGGCCACTTTGGTGTCCAGTTATTGGTAATTGCCAAGGGAAATAATTCAGACAAAAGGGATCAATTAACCCTGAACTTCCTCTTCATTCTTGTTGCAAACTTTTACAAAAACACTGAAGAAAATTATAGTTCGTAATTTGACTCTTCTAGATTTATCCATGATAAATTCCCCCTTTTATTCCTTTTATTAAAAAAAATTTTTTTTAACATTTATTAGTTTTTGAGAGACAGAGAGACACAGAGTGTGAGTGGGGGAGGGGAAGAGAGTGAGGGAGACAGAATCTGAAGCAGACTCCAGGCTCTGGGCTGTCAGCACAGAGCCCGACCTGGGCCCAAACCCACAAACCGCGAGATCGTGACCTGAGCTGAGGCTGGAAGCTTAGCCAACTGAGCCATCCAGGTGCCCCAAGGCCGATTTTCTTTATTTTTTATTTTTTTTTAATTTACATCCAAATTAGTTAGCATATAGTGCAACAATGATTTCAGGAGTGGCATCCTTAATGCCCCTTACCCATTAAGCCCATCCCCCCCCTCCCACAACCCCTCCAGTAACCCTGTTTGTTCTCCATATTTAAGAGTCTCTTATGTTTTGTCCCCCTCCCTGTTTTTATATTATTTTTGCTTCCCTTCCCTTATGTTCATCTGTTCTGTGTCTTAAAGTCCTCATATGAGTGAAATAATATGATATTTGTCTTTCTCTAATTTCACTTAGCATAATACCCTCTAGTTCCATCCACGTAGTTGTAAATGGCAAAACTCATTCTTTTTGATTGCCGAGTAATACTCCATTGTATAGATATACCACTTCTTTATCCATTCATCCATCGATGCACATTTGGGCTCTTTCCATACTCTGGCCATTGTTGATAGTGCTGCTATAAACATGGGGGTGCATGTGTCCGTTCAAAACAGCATACCTGTATCCCTAGGATAAATACCCAGTAGTGCAATTGCTGGGTCATAGGGTAGTTCTATTTTTAATTTTTTGAGGAACCTCCATACTGTTTTCCAGAGTGGCTGCACCAGTTTGCATTCCCACCAGCAGTGCAAAAGAGATCCTCTTTCTCTGCATCCTCACCAACATCTGTTGTTGCCTAAGTTGTTAATATTAGCCATTCTGACAGGTGTGAGGTGATATCTCATTGTGGTTTTGATTTGTATTTCCCTGATGATGAATGATGTTGAGCATTTTTTCATTTGTCGGTTGGCCATCTGGATGTCTTCTTTGAAGAAGTGTCTATTCATGTCTTTTGCCCATTTCTTCACTAGATTCTTTGTTTTTTGGGTGTTGAGTTTGATAAGTTCTTTATAGATTTTGGATACTAACCCTTTACCTGATAGGTTGTTTGCAAATATTTTCTCCCATTCTGTCAGTTGCCTTTTAGTTTTGCTGGTTGTTTTCTTCACTGCGCAGAAGCTTTTTATTTTGATGAGGTCCCACAAGATATTAGCCACCTGGATCCAGTAATACATTAAAAAAAAAAGTTATTCACCACGACCAAGTGGGAGTTATACCTGGGATACAGGGCTGGTTCAATATCTGCAAATCAATCAATGTGATTCCTCACGTCAATAAAAGAAGGGCCTATTTTCTTAATAGCCTCCCGGCTCCCTTTAAAAAACTCCTGACCTAAATGACCCCATTTCATTTTGCCTTTCGTTTTTAGCAATTTAATTTAATTTAACTTAACTTAATTTAATTTAAATTTAATTTACTAATTTAATTTTACATTATTTTATTTTGAGAAGGTGAGTGGGTGGGGGGAGAGGGGCAGAAGGGGAGAGTATGCTGAGTATGGAGCCTGATGTGGCGCTCGACCCCACAACCCTGGGATCATGGCCTGAGCCGAAATCAAGAGTTGGACCCTCCACAGACTGAGCCACCCAGATGCATCTATTTTACCTTTCAAACAAACGACAAATGAACGACAATTGCACACCGACGCCTAAACAAAGAAATAGAATTGTTTGGCAGTTACATTGCAGTTAATTCAAGTAAGCAGGTACAACGTAATTCTTTTACAAATTTCTAAATGCTTGATTTCTCATTTTTCCAAAAAAAATGTGTCTTTCTTCTATAATTCTTTGAATTTAATCATACAGAAACCTACTTGAAACTGGTGTTTCTGTTCTT